>NC_134590.1:79020000-79752500 GCF_037038515.1 Microtus pennsylvanicus | reverse complement strand
TCACCTGACTTTGGTCCAGGAGGGCTGGGGATTTGGGCTCCAGGTGCCATTCATGTCATCATTGGAGAGGAAGGTGGGAATAGGCGGTTCATATCAAGGGAGGCTCTGGGATACGCTTCTCAACCTTCCTAATGCTGTGACCCTTTAATGTAAGTCCTCAGGTTGTAGTGACCCCCAACCATAAATTCCTTTCCTTGCTACTTCATAGTTGCAATTTTGCTACTGTTATGAATCATAATGTAAATATCTGTGTTTTACCAGTGGTCTTAGGCAAACCCTCTGAAAAAGGTTGTTCAACCCCCCCCCAAAGGGTCGTGACCCACAGGTTGAGAACCACTGCTCTATGGATTTCTTTAATATGAGGCCTCAGAACCCAGTATTTGTAATGAAGTCTGTTTTTTAAACTCAAACACTCTAAAATTTAGAGAAATAAGAAAATGATAATCTTGGGCATAGCGGTTATCAGAGTTTTGTCAATCTGACCCAAACCTGGACACTCAACTGGGACGAGGCAATCTCTCTTAAGAATTGCCTCCATCAGACTGATCATGTCTTGCTTGCTGATTGCTGTCTGAGGGCCCAGCCTCCATTGCTCAGGGCCCCATCTCTGGGCAGGTGGGCCTTGGCTGTATAAGAAGGCAGGCTGAGCACACATGGAAAGCAAGCCAGCAAGCAGCACCCCCCCTTGGCCTCTGCATCCGCTCCTGCCTTCCCCAGGGACAGACTGTGACATGGGAACTGTGCTGAAATAAACCCATTCCGCTCCAAGCTGATTTGGGCAGTGTTTTATCACAGTGACCAAATTATGACAGTGGCCCATGCCTATGATTCTAGTATTTGGGAATCTAAGGCACAAGGATTGTCATGAAAAACCAAACACCAGCCCCATTCTCTGGTGAGGACCCAGGTATCTCCTTTGCCAACCTCTCAATCTTCCATCTATCCAATCTCCATTCCTCTGTGTCAGCTGCTGGTCAGCGGGGACCCCCAGAGGCCACACTGGCCGGGACTCAAGTCAGGGATCCTCACTGCCTTCCTGTCCTTCATTCCAATGTCTTTGCTGACTCTTCGTCCCCTAACAACCTGCCTTCGAGATCCTTCCCTCCCGCTGTACCCCCACTTCCTGGGGACGCCACCTGTTGCTGTGACCCCCGTCCTCCTAGCGTTTTCTTGCCGAGCCTCTCAGTATTTCCTCCTGGGCCATTTCCACTTCTTTGTGTCTCATGGCAGCCCACAGAAGCTCTCTCTACCAGACCTTTCAGCTGCCTAGAACCCAGACCAAAGAAGGGAGAATCAGCCCAACAAGGCAAGGCCAGATATCTACCTACACCAGGAAACATCTCCATTATCCTAACTCCAGATGCCTAAATCCCAATGCAAAAACACCAACATGAACAGCCAAGACAATATGCCCCCTTCAGAAGCCAGTAATCCTAATGCAATAGGCCCTAAGAAAAACAAGTTAACTTAAGTACACAATGAAGACTTCAAACAATTATTTATATGTTCAAGGACCTTAAAGAAAATATGAACAAATGAAGACCATGAAAATTCAAACAGTTGAATGAAATAAAATAATTCCAGACATGAAAATAGAAATAAAATCACTCAAGAAAACCCAAACTGAAATAAAACTGGAAATAAAAAACTTAAGATGCCAAAATCTTGGAGCTAAGCATCACCAACAAGTTACAAGAAATGGGAGAGAAAATTGCAGGTCTTAAAGAAAGAAAATGTTAAATCTAAAAAAAAAGAATCCAGGCATAAAATATCCAGGACATATGGGAGTCTATGAAAAGACAAAACTTACAAATAATAGGGAGAAAAGAAGAAGAAACCCATGTCAAAAGCACAGAAAATATTTCTAACAAAATTATAGAAAAGAAATTACCCAACCTAAAGAAGATGCCTACCAAAGAACAAGAACCTTATGGAATACCAAATAGACTGGACCAGAAAAGGAATTCCCCACAACACATCATCATCAAACACTAAACATACAGAACAACAGCAACAACAAAGATATTAAAAGCTGCAAGGGAAAGTACCAAGATGTAGTGATATTTCATTTGTATTTTAATAAGTGAAGCTTGCCTGAAGTTCAGAGAATAAAACAGCTGCACTGATTAGTTTTACAGACCAGGCAGTGGTGACATACACCTTTAATCCCAGTAGCCACACTAGTTTGCCATAGAAACCAGGTGGTGGTGGTACAGGCCTTTAATCCCAGCACTAGAGAGGAATAGAAGACAGGAGGAGACAGCTCTCACTCACAGTCTCATTCTGAGATTCCTGGAGGCAGGATCATCATTTCGGACTAAGGTAGAAATAAGAGCTAGTGGCTGGCTGTTTTAACTTTTTTAACCTTCAGGCTGAACCCCAATTTCTGTCTCTGGGTTTTTGTTAATTGTGCTACACCAAGCAATGTAGAAACATATAATACTTGAGTTCTCAGTTGAGACACTAAAAGCCAGAAGGGCCTAGACAGATATTCTATAGATTCTGAGAGACCACAGATGGAGCCAAGACCACTAAAACCATCAAAACTATCAATTACAATCAAAGAATAAAGAAAAACAGTCTGCAATAAAACCAAATGTAAACAATTTCTATCTACCAATCCAGCTCCATAGAAGGAACTAGAAGGAATTCATCAGTCTGAAGAGGGAAACCACACCCAAGAAGACACAAGAAATAAATAATCCTAGAATAGTAAATCAAAGCACAGGAAACCCACATCATAACAACAAAATAACAGGAATCAATAAACACTGCTCATGATAATTCTCAATATTAACAGCCTCAGCTCCCCAATAAAAAGACACAGACTAACCGATTTAATTAGAAAGCAGGATCTACTTAGGAACTAAAGGGGGACGAGGACATCGCAAGAACACGGCCCACAGACTCTACTAAGCAGGCCTCATAGGGGCTCCCAGAAACTGAAGAAACAAACACGGGCCCTGTCTGGGTCTGAGCTAGGCCCTAGGCATACAGTTTATGGTCATGTAGCTTAGTGTTCTTGGGGGACTCCCAACAGTGGGAGTTAGGGGTGTCTCTGACTCTTTTGCCTGCCCCTTGGACCCTTTTCCTCCTACTGAATTGCCTCATCCAGTCACGATAGGAGGGCTTGTGTCCAGTCTTATTGTACTTTGTTAGGCCATGCTTGGTGGATTGGATATCTCTAGGAAGCCTGCTCTCTCTCTCTCTCTCTCTCTCTCTCTCTCTCTCTCTCTCTCTCTCTCTCTCTGTGTGTGTGTGTGTGTCTCTGTCTCTCTGTCTCTGTCTCTGTCTCTCTCTCTGTCTCTAAGGGAAACAGAGGAAGAGTTGATCTGGGGGAGAGGGGAGGTGGGGGGAAGGACTGGGAGCCAGAGCTGACTCCAAGGGAGCAGTGTCTTCCAGACACACCAGGACCAATGCTCAAATGAACTCAGAAGGCTTTGTATGGTAACACACACAAGTTGACCTGCATGAGTTCCAGCCAGACAGCACCCCAGCCCTGAGAGGAAGAACTGAGCATCTAGTCCCACCCCTAACGAAGAAGCTACAGACAACTGTTACCTGCTGGCAAAAGGAAAATAGTTTTCTCCGGTTTAGTCTTATTGGGTATACCAACCACACTTCAGGGCAGGACCTATTCACAGTTGGAGCAGTTGGCCAACAAAAAACAAACTCAGTTGTGTTTTTGTGGACATTTTAAATTTGGGTTTGTTTTTAGCATTTTTGTTTCGTTTTGTTTTATTGACCTTTTGTTGATTTTGATTTTTGTGTTTTTGTTGAGTTTTGTTTGTTTCTTCTCTTTTTAAAAGAGAAAGAGAAAAAGAACATAAAGTTGGGTGGGCAGGGAGGATCTGGAAGGAAATGACAGAGACGAAAAACAACATTAAAATATAAAAAAAATTTTCAATTAAAAATGAAAAAAATTAAAAGTGTTGCAGATACCTCTGCAATTACTCAGAAATTAAGATAGCCAGGTATCCGCAATCCTAAAAAAAAAAAAAAGAACAGATAAAGTAGTAATTTCCTTTTACACACACACACACACCACACCAAAGCTAAAAACGAATGAATAAAGAGAGCAGGAAAAAGAATAAATAAAGCTGATATTAGTTCATCTTAATTTTTGGCAAATTGGTGGCAGCCCGCAGATTGGGGGGGGCGGGGAATGGAGGGGGGGGGGGGGATAAAGAAGCCAGTCCATTATCTGAAGGATTTTTCCATGTTTGGTTATCTTTCCAGCCACTCCCCTCCCCACCCAGTCAGGGTGCCACCCTGCCCAGCTCAGCTGATTGCTCAGGCCCTGTTCCTACCCACTCCCTTCCTCTCTCCCTCGCCCTCTAGACAGTAAGCGGCTGGAGATGAGCCCTGGACCTTTCTTCTCTGGGGAGAGAGCATTGTGCAGGACGGAGATTAGGAAACACCCACACAATGAGTCCACTTCGGGGGTACACATTTGCATAGGCTGTAACACCCCCAGAAATTATGAGGACACGTGTCATTTAAGGGGTGTGCGCAGCAAGGCCCATAGGGCTCCTCCGAGGCAGGAGGAAAAGGGTGAGTCACGGGTGCTGAGCTGGCTCGCCAGGCCCCACGCTGGCCAGTAATTAACATGACAATTGCTCGGCGGGTGCAACCAGCTGCCCTGGCTGCTGAAGGGGCGTGCCGGCCTAATGCCCTTCCCTGCCTCCCCTCTCCCCAGAGCCTGACTCTGTATCTCCAGTCTCCAATCCCAGGAGCAGGAGCCAGAGAGAGTTTAGGGGACGTCAGTTTCCAGTCCTAAATTCAATGAAGACTGCCAGAAAAGATGTTCATGAAAGGGCAATTGTGTGGCCCAGTGTTTTCTTCCAACACCGAGAATTGGTAAACTCATAAGCCAGGTCACCGGCCACATCCTATGGCGACACCTTTTGCTTGCTACTGACCCCTCCTGGATTGCAAGCTGAAGAGACTCACGGAAAGAAGAGAAAGAAAAGAGAAGAGGGGAGGGGAAGGTAAGGGAGGGGAGGGGAGACAAGAGGAGAGAAAAAAGAAAAGAAAAACTGTTTCTGGGTTTGCTGTTCATATTGTTGTCTTGTTGAGATCCGAACTCGGTATGCCCAGGCCCCCAAGGGCTGGGATTACAGACGTGCACCATCAAGCCTGGCTTTAGTTGTAAGAGTTTTGTTTTTTTAGACGGTCTCATTGTAATTCAGCCTGCCTTAAAACTCAGCAATCTTAGCCGGGCGGTGGTGGCGCACGCCTTTAATCCCAGCACTCGGGAGGCAGAGGCAGGCGGCTCTCTGTGAGTTCGAGACCAGCCTGGTCTACAAGAGATAGTTCCAGGACAGGCTCCAAAACCACAGAGAAACCCTGTCTCGAAAAACCAAAAAAAAAAAAAAAAAAAAAACAAAACAAAACAAAAAAAACCTCAGCAATCTTCCTCCCTCAGCCTCCTGAGTGCTAGTATTGCTAACATACCTGGGTTTGGTACTGGGTTCTTTTCATTGTAATTTGAGTTTAATTTAATTTGATGTGTATAGGTGATTTGCAGGTATATATGTCTGTGCACTGCCTGTGTGCCCGGTGCCTTGAGGCCAGAAGAGATGTCAGATTCCCTGGAATTAGAGCTGTAGACAGTAGTGAGCTACTATGTAGGTGGTGGGATCCTCTGGAAGAGCAACCACCGCTCCTAACTGCTGAGCCATCTCTCCAGCTCCTGTCCTGAATTCTTAAGCCCAGCTCCTGTTTGGAGAAGATGGAATTTGCCTGAGGTCACAGATTAGGAGACCTGTGCCCTTTCCTCCAAAGACTATGCTGTCCCCCCGCCACCAGATTTCTTTTGCACCAAGATCTCACTTTTTGTCTTGCCAAAAATGGGGGTGCCACTGAGAATTGCACAGTATTCCATAATGCTAGTCAAGACTGTTGGCTACTGGATACCACGAGGGCCAGTGAGCACACTGGGTCTTTCCCAAGCAGCCTCATCGGTTCATGGTGGGGTCAACCACTATTCCAGTTTTCCTAAGACAGTCCTGGGAAAAGTCTGTAATTCCGAAGTTCCTGGGTCTGAGACAAACGCGGCCTACAGTTATCGAACTCAAGGGTCAGAGCAGCAGGAGCATTGCGTGCTCACCTGTGGCTGGTGTCTCATGGGTGAGTGTGTAGGAAATAAGGACAAAAGAGGAATGAAGGAAAGCAATTGTGCAAAGACGTTGAGATGAAGAACAAGAAGCCCAGACGAGCTGGGGAAGCAGCGCTAAAGACTCCTTAAGGAAAACCTTGGGTCGAGCCTCTCTGGGTTGAGGCCTACTATTCCAGCTGTGCTGGGCTGGTCATTTGGCAAGGAAGCCCCTCTAGAAAGATGGGAGCACCTCTAGGAAGATGGGAGCACCTCTAGGAAGATGAGAGCACCTCTAGGAAGATGGGAGCGCCTCTAGGAAGATGGGAGCACCTCTAGGAAGATGGGAGCACCTCTAGGAAGATGGGCCTGCCTCTAGGAAGATGGGAGCACCTCTAGGAAGATGGGAGTGCCTCTAGGAAGATGGGAGCACCTCTAGGAAGATGGGAGCACCTCTAGGAAGATGGGCCTGCCTCTGGGAAGATGGGAGTGCCTCTAGGAAGATGGGCCTGCCTCTAGGAAGATGGGAGCTCCTCTAGGAAGATGGGAGAACCTCTAGGAAGATGGGAGCTCCTCTAGGAAGATGGGAGCACCTCTAGGAAGATGGGAGCGCCTCTAGGAAGATGGGAGGACCTCTAGCCCTGCTAAAGGGACAGTCAGGATAACTAGTTCTTTGGTGAGATCCAGTGCCCTTCCTTCCCAGAACGCCCATCTGTTGGAATAGCTCACAGTTGTGTAGCTTTGAAATCTGCCTCCTCCTCTGAATTATTTTATTTCAGAGACACATTCTTTCTCCTTTTCTTCTTTTTCCTAAGTGTGCTTTCCCTAACAATTTTAGATTTCTTATTCATTCTCTAAAGCGTCTCTTCGACCATGTGGTCTGCTGTGTGTTTGGCCTCCGCCCCAGCTTCTAACCAGGGCTGTTTCCTTCCCTCCTCCTGCTCCTGAGCAGCCGCTCAAGTTTAGAGCCAGCCTGCCTGGGAGTATTTCTGTTAAACTCTAATAAAATTGTCTTTGAGCTGCCATTTGAGTCCATTCTTTTTATTGTTGTTTTTCCTTAAGTTTTATTTATTTTGGGGCTAGACAGATGGTTCGGCAGTTAAGAGCACCGGTTGCTCTGCCGTAGGATCCAGTTCAATTCCCAGCACCTATATGGTAACTCATAGCTGTCTATCACTCCTGTCTCAGGGGATCCAGCACCCTCTTCTGGTCTCTGCAAGCACTACATGCATGTGGTGCACAGACATGCACCAGTCATAGCACATAAAATAAAAACGAATACAATCTCCAAGCAGTAATTTTCCTTTCTACCTACTTGCATACCTATAGGTATGTGTGTGACTGCTTGTATACCTGGTGCCCTCAGAGGCCAGAAGAAGACGTAAGATTACATGAACTGGAGGTATAGACCCTTGTGAGCTACTGTGTCTACGCTGGGAACAGAGCCTAAGTCCTCTCCGAGAGCAGCAAATGTGGAGGCTGGAAGGATGGCTCAGTGGTTAAGAGCACTTGTTATTTTTATAGAGGACCCGGGTTCTATTTCAGTGGTGGCTCACAAACACCCGTGACTCCAGCTCCAGAGGGTCTGGTGCCTTCTGACCTCGCACACATATATACGCACATACATTCAGATAAAACACATAAAACAAATAAATCTTAAAAAAAAAAAGAAGGGAGAAAAGGAAGGCAGCAAGTGCTCTTAACTGTTGAGTGGTCTCTCTAGCCCCTTAAACTCTTACCAATGAGACTAAGAGCCCCACGAGAAGACCCCGATTTTCCTGTATCATCTGGTTGTGGACCTGGTTTTCAGCGAGTTCTCTAGAAAGCAGGCTTACTGAGGAAAAGGAGTGTTCAAGAGCTGGTAGGAAGGCAAGAGGATATTTTGGGATGAAAGTAAGGAAAACCCTGACTCACACCGGCTTAAATAACACAACAGTGGGTTTGCCACCATATAGGCTCAGCAGTCACTTGGGGAATCTCGGCTCTGCTGCCCTCATTATCAACTTCATCCTCAAACTAGTGACAAAATGGTCACCTCTAGAAACAATATTGTTCTGGGCAAGAGGAAAGACTGTCTCTCCTAGGGGCTTCTTTTAGAGACAAGGTCATTTTTCTTAGAAGTATACCAGGCTCGGTCACATGCTCAACCTGGAACCAGTCTCCAGTGAGGTAGACCAGCCGGACCCACAGGGCTGTGCAGGGAAGATGCAGAGCCTGAACAAAAGTAGTTTTGAGGCCAGCCTGGTCTACAGGACAAGTTCCAGGACAGCCAGGGCTACACAGAGAAACCCTGTCTTGAAAAACCAAAAGGAAAAAAGTAAATTTAAGAATAAATTGATTTGTCAATTCTTCTTAAGCTTCCTATTTTTTTCTTCATTAAAAACTCTGCTCTGGCCCCCGACGAACTGCGGAGCCTCCCACCAGCCCACACCTGCTTCTCTTTGGCTCCAGCCTGTGGGCTTCCATCCTGCATCAGGCTTCCTGCACCAGGTCTTGGCCCCAACCCTGCTACCACTGGCCGGTTCATTCTCTGCTATTCTCAGGGGACACATAAGAGAGACGAGGAGTCCGAAGCTCCCTGGGTGACATACTTCAACAAGCCAGACATCAGTGCCTGGGAATTGTGTCAAGGGATGACCCACTTGTTGGCTATGATCTGGTTCCTAAGCCCAGAATCATTGATATGGCTTTCAGGTGGGTAGCGGTTAATGGGTCTTGCTCATGCTGTCTGCATCTTAGAGGTTCTTAAGGACAAAGCAGAACCTCATAAGGGAAACTGCCCCTGTGCCACCCAGTAACCTGGACCAACTTTAAGTGAACTGGAAATCTCCACTCTGGAGAAAATGGGCCTCCACAAAGCCTAAATTCCCTTCGATGCACTTCCCAAGGACTTACTGCTATTGCTACTCGATGGAAACCGTCACCTGGAGATGTTTTGTGTAAGCAAAATTTCCTTTGAGTATCAAACCATGTAATCGTAACATGGACTTTGGTAAGAAGAAATGAGTTTGAACTGAAAACACACAAAAAAACAAAAAACAAGAACTCTACTCTGACCAAAGATGGCAATTCAAGCCTGCATCCTTGACTTTCTCTGTCCTTAGAATTTATTCCCCATCCCATCCCCTGCCCATACTATATAGTGGGTAGCCAGACCCTACCCAACCATCTAGGCACCAAACCAATTGTTTAGTCTACATGAGTCTACACTGATCATCAGTGCAAAGAGACCATCATCCCGTGCCCCCTCTCCTTGCTGAGCTCCAGCCTCCAAGTATCTCCTTCCCATTCTGAGGGTCTCTCCTGGTGGCTGGCACACCCAGGGGATGCTCCCCACCGACTTAGCTGCTGGACTAAACTAACAGGTGTTCGCAGGCTGACGAGGGAAGTGTAACCAACAGACTTTAATCTACACAGGTTCTCTCTGGAGAGAAACCAGAGAATGGCTCTGAGCCCAGCAAGTTGGGTAGCTTGCGAGAGTAACAAGGAGACCTGATTTCATTACTGATGAGCATAGCACGGTCACCCCTCAATGGACAGGTTAGGTGACAGATTACCACCCACTGACTCTTCCAAAATAGATTTCTAGTATCCCCTCTGCTGAATGCTGCTCTGGGCTTCCGTACCACCTGACTGCAGGGGATGTATGTGGGTCATAGCCAGTGCACCAGTTATCCAGATCTGGCTACCCATCCTCAGTATATGGGTTAAAATAGCCACATTAGGGCTGGAGAGATGGCTCAGGGGTTAAGAGCACTGGCTGCTCTTCCAGAGGTCCTGAGTTCAATTCCCAGCAACTACCTGGTAGCTCACTACCATTGTGGAGTCTGATGTCCTCTTCTGGCATAAAGGCATATGTGTAGATAGAAAGCGCACACGCGCGCGCACACACACACACACACACGATATATAATATATATCATAAATCTTTTAAAAATAGCCACATTAATGGTGAGAAACAGAAAAGGATCTTGGGCTCTGGCTCAGCCTGCCTTGGGGCTAAGCCTCTGCACTTAAGGCCATTGTGCTCCTTATGCTTCCCTCCTTTCTGGAGTGACGCGGGAGCCTCACACTCAGGGGACAAGCAGCTAGCTGGAGTTGTCCTGAGCCGGCTTCTTGTGATGCTTGTGTCTGGTCCATAGCCCCTAGTACCTGCTGGACTCTCTTCTCCCCCTCCACCCCCCAGGGTCTGTCATTGTCTGTTTTATTATGTTTGAAAACCTGCTCAGTGTCACGTCCCTGCTCTGGGAAGGAGAACAGGCAGCTAAGGGACCAGTTTCCCTTCTGTCCCTGGGACAAGCACAGCTAAAGGCAGCTTTAGATAACACTTATAGATAGCAGACCTTCACTTAGGGAAGGCAGTGGCTCACAGGCCCCGGCCATGCCTAGCTAGCCTTTGTCATAGCTCAAGAATAACCTGCTCTGGGAAAGGTATCACCCACCTTGACCTGGCTCTCCTATGATCAATTAGCAACAAGACAGTCCCCTACATCTGTCCGCAGGCTAATCTGATCTGGGCAGCCCCTGAATGGAGCCCCCCTTCTCAGATGACTAGGCTGCATCAGATGAGTAGGACGGACCCTGAACCTCAACTTTTCCAGATCTGTATTTGATACCCAGCAGCTTCTGAAGTTCAGACGATACAAAGGCACGGGCTCTGGAAGTTTCTGAGCTTATCCCCATTCCCCTGCATCCCTGGGGGTTTCCACAGGGCAGTGTGTGTATCTCCAGCCTGCTTGGCCTCCAGGATCCAGTCTACTGGGCAAGAGCCAGCCTCCTTCCTGTCCCTGCTCTTCCTGCGACACCCAGGTGGAGCTCGGGCAGCCCTCCCCCACGCAGCCCGCGGTGACTCAGTGGAAGCTGGCGGCTACTTCCTTGCCTTCCCCGCCCACACTCACATTCCGACGGCCAGCTCACTGGCTTCTGGAGCTTGACCCACAGGCCCTGGCCTCTGCTTAGAGTAAACAGTCATCTCTTTATGGGACAGTTTACACGCAGGACCAGCCCGGGATGGGAAGGGCTCACGTGTGTCTGACCCACTGTGAATAACTAGCTTCTGTGAAGCCTTCCCTTTGACCCCTGACTGACCTGGGACTCTCGTTTAAAGGAACTAGATACTCAGCCTCGATGCTGGATTAGTATGGTTATAAGATTTTGTTTTAAAAAAAAAAAGTTGTTTTTTTTTTTAAATAATCTAGGAGGAACTGGAGATGTTGTTTAGTGTAGAGTGCTTGCCTAGCAAATATGAGGACCTAGTTCAGTACCCCCTGCCACCAAAGGAGGGCGGGATTAACATGGCAGGAGATTTAGTTCCTTTGCTAGAGCATTTGTCTAGCGTGCAGCAGGTCTCGGATCCAATCTCCTGAGCCAAATGAAACCAGGCTTTGTGGTTCACATCTGGGCCGAGCACTACAGAGGTGCGGAGGCAGGAGAAACCGTTCAGGGTGATCCCTAGTTGCATACTAAGTTTGAGGCTAGTTTAAACTCCCAACCTTAGCCCTCAAGACCATAAGAAATGCTGCAGTGCTTCCTGCTCTCTCCGCAGGAGAAAGAGGAAGGACAAACAAGGCGCTACTTCCCTTTTCTAAAAACAATCAGCGAAGACTTTCCCAGAAGCCTCGCTTGGCCGCCTTTGCCTACATTCCTTCGCACAGCCAGGTGCCACACACTCCTCACAGTCAGAGAGTGGACTGTGCGGAAGAGGATGGGATGGGAAGGGGAGAGCCTGCCCCATCTGCTGAGAAACGGTGGTGGAGCGAGGTGACCAAATCCAGAGAGGAGGACAGGTGGTCGCTGTGCCACCACAAGGAGATGTGTTTGTCCAGTTTAAACCAACAGTCAGTCTGGCTGCTCCATACTTGGGTCCAAACTTCCAGCCGCTCTAGCTGATCATTCAGGGTGACCTTGCGGACAATAACCGCGTCACTAACTACTTGCTAATGTCCAGAGAAGAGGAAAACAGCTCCAGAGACCACCATGCTTCCCAGAGAAGCTGAGCCGGCTTCAGAAAGGCAGAGTAGCTCATGGAGAACCAGAGAGCCAGGTGGGAGGTAGGGATTGCCTCTGCCAAGAGCCACGGTCCTGAGAGCAGATCCCCGTCCTAGCCTGAAGACCAGCCAGGTTCTCAAATACAGGGGAAAGAGTCAGGCTGGGCCAAGGTGGATTTGGGGAGCAGGCGCAGCTTTAGAGGGGTCCCCTTTGGCAGCGTCTCTTCTGGGTCTGTAGCCTTATTTTGTCTTGTGTTTCCTTCTCAAGCAGGTTAATGGACAAGCCCTTAGTGCTTCTGGACCGGTGAAAACTACATGGAGACCGTGCAAGCTGGGGTCTCTAGTGACAGATTACAAAGAAAGTCACAGTGTCTCATTGTCCCTTTACCCTGTGTCCCACTGGGCAGCAATCACCTCTCCACTGTGAGCTGATTTGTTCGGGCTAGCAGAAAGCAGTAGAGGCCTTGGTCTGGCTATTAGCCCCACCAGGCGAGATAAGACCACTACCACAATTTTTGAGCCAAAGTTAAAGCAAGCTTTATCAACTACTGGCCAGGACAATGGACACCAGCCCGTTCCCTACCTGGGGATTCCACAGTATGGAGCCAAATTAAGTTAGTCAGAGGCTTATAAAGGCAAGACCCACAAGGCTTTGAACTTCCTGCCTTTGTCCAATGGGGGTAAACATACATCCTGATGTATTTCCTGCCTGCATGCCACCTGCCTACACGTGATCAACAGCCTGTGCCATTGGGGCAACCAAACTTGTTTATTATAGAAGTGAGAACACGGGACTAGGCCTCTTACATGAACAACAGCCCCCAGCATTCCCGGAAGTTATCTGTGCTTGGTGCTTCCAGGTTAGGGGCACAGTCATTCAAACTAAAGCATCACTAGGCCTAAGAGTAGGTCTGCCCCCCCCCCACCCCCGTGAGCACATAGCAGCCATCTAGCTGAGATCCCACTGTGCAGTGCAGCCATGGCCTGCAGAGTAACTCCCCCAGACTCACTAAGGAATCAGGAGCTGCGTCTAAGTTCTAAAATCGAGCTGGGCTTCCTTTGCCCTCCTGTTCTCATCCTTTCTTTCCCACACTAGCTGAGTCATCAAGCTCTTGCATTTCTGAGCCTCCAGAACTCTGAACAAAATAAATCTCTGTTCTTTATAAATTGCTTAGTTCCGTGCATTCTGTCTCAGAAGCAGGAAACAGACCAAAGAACCATCCAGTCCAACCCCCCCCCCCCCCCGCCCTCCCCGTTCAATAGCCGACCCTGGCCATTACCCCAGGGTCTACAGAACATGGAAATCAACACTACACCTGTTTCAGACACACGGTTAGGGATGGCTGTGTCTTAGTTACGTTTCTGTTGCTGGGATAAGAGACCATGACCAATGTAATTTATAGAAAAAAGAGTTTCTGTGGACTTCAGTTCTAGAGGGTAAGGGTCCATCGTGGTGGGAAGGCTTGGCAGCAGGCATGGTGGCTGGAGCAGGAAGCTGAGAGCTAAGACCTCCACAAACATGAAGCAGAGAAAATAAAGAAGGATGAGGCTATAGCACATCAAAGCCCACCACCAGTGACCACACCCTTCAATTAGGCTGC
The DNA here is from genome assembly GCF_037038515.1 of Microtus pennsylvanicus. Lineage (NCBI taxonomy): Eukaryota > Metazoa > Chordata > Mammalia > Rodentia > Cricetidae > Microtus > Microtus pennsylvanicus. The sequence continues at coordinate 79,738,815 of NC_134590.1, read as the reverse complement.
ACATCTTAAACCTTCCCCAAAACAACTGGGGACCAGGTGTTCTAGTACTTGAGCCTAGAGGGGGAATATTTCTTTTTTTTTAAATATTTTTATGGTTTATTTAACTTTATTTTATGTGCATTGGTGTGAAGGTGTCAGATCCCCTGCAACTGGATCTTCAGACAGTTGTGAGCTGCCATGTGGGTGCTGGGAATTGAACCCCAGCCCTCTGGAAAAGCAGTCAGTGCTCTTAACCACTGAGCCATCTCTCCAGCCCCGAGGGGGAATATTTCTCATCTGACACACCACAGCTTAGTAAACAGAAAGAGCCAGCTGGTAAATGACTGTGGGTTAGACTACAGGCACTAGCCAAGTACTTTCTGTGTTGAGTAATTGGTTGATTTGACTGTGAGACAGTGTCTCAAAAGACCGGCGTCTTGGGGTTTCTATGGCTGTGAAGAGACATCATGACCAAGGCAACTCTTACAAAAGAATGTACTCAATTGGGGCCTGGCTTCCAGCTTTAGAGGTTCAGTCCATTATCATGATGGGGGGAGGTGGCAGCAGGCAGGAAGGCACGGTGCTGAAGCAATGGTTGAGAGCTTTACATCCTGACCCATGCACGGGCAGCAGGCAAAGAGCCACAGGGTCTGGCACAGGCTTTGAAACCTAAAACCACCCCCAGGGATACACCTCCTCGAACAAGGCCATATCTTCTAATCCTTCTGACCTTTCTCAAACAGGTCACCGGCTGAACACCAAGCATACAACTATAAGAGCCTATAGGAGCCATTCTCTTTCAAACCACCGCTGTGGATGAGACTGGCCTTAAACTCCTAATCCTCTTGCCTCTATCTCCCACACACTGGAATCACAAGTGTGTACCACCACAACTGGCTCTTTATTTAACTTTAGACTGGTCCCCTTCCTCAGCCTCCCTCCCGAGTTCTCAGCTGACATCTTTTAACTATGTCCACACCTCTCAGAGTGCAGAGTGCGCCCCCAGGTCACCCTGCAATTGATTCTTTCTACATGCCCTTCTGATGGAATTTCCATATCGTCAGTGACTTCAATAAGCTCTTAGCCTCCGCCAAACATGCTAGCAAGAACCTTTTATATTTCGTTAGTCTCTAAAAGTCACATAAGGATGTGTGGGTTAAGGGGGAGGCACTCTGACTGGAAGCCGCCCGGTTCTCAGTGTGGAGGCAGCATGAAGGGAAGGCTGCTTGCTGTTTTTAAGCTGAGTAGGTTCCTGGACTGAGGAAGGATCTTTAAGGCCACTCGATCTTTCCACCGAGGGAGCTAGTATGAGACACTAGCGTCTTTCTTCAAAGGAAGAAGCCTGAGTAGGTGGAAGGTGGTAGCTGGAGGCCTTTGGCAGGATGACAGTCACCAAAACGGTGACCATGATGGATACCACCCTCATGCTGAGGAGGAAGGCACAGCCTCGTGCCGGATGCCACGTGCCTCGATGTGCATGTCTTCATGCTGGCTCTCCGGTAGACACGGAACATCTGGCCACCGTTGAGGAGGCAACAGACGTTTATGGAAAGCCAAGGTGTTCAAAGGATAATAGCATCAGTGTGAAGGTACAGATCACCATGGATGATGCTGTGCCAGGGGCAGCTGCAGGATCTGATTCTCCCTTTACTTATGCTTTTCTTTCTTTGCCAGCTTCCTTTGCTGTTGCTACCAGGTTCACCCTGATCACACGACACACACCCCTCAGTAATGGTGCTGATGCTGCCTACTCAAGGAGGATGTGCTGGAGCAGAGAAACTGGGACTGAGGCTTCCTTACTCCATGGGTGTTCTCTCTCTGTCTCTCTCTCTGTCTCTCTCTCTCTCTCTGTCTCTGTCTCTCTCTCTCTCTCTCTCTCTCTCTCTCTCTCTCTCTCCTTCTCTCTCTTTCTCTACAGGGTATCACTAGGTAGGCTGGAACTCATTATGTAGACCAGGCCTGGCCTTGAACTCACAAAGATCTGCCTGTCTCTGCCCCTCAGTGCTTAGAGTAAAGGCGTGCGCCTGCACACCCAGCCTAGCACTGTTATTTCCACGGCATCCAGAATCGACCCGTTCATCATGGCTTTCTTCATTCCCCCTCTGGGCAGTGCGTGCGACTGTTCGGTTTTCTCTGGGACTTGGAAGTTTTCATGTCTAACCTAAAAGGCATTCTTCCTCCGACGTCTATGAAAGACTTGTGGAAAATCAGGAGCAACTACAGCAAGAAACCAAAAGCAAATGGGCTGGGTTTGTTTTTTCCTTCACAATCTATGGGCGTTTGCAGAGGCTTAAAGCATCCAACCCAAGGGCAGCATTCTTCCTTGGAAGGCGGGAAATGGGGTATGGGGAAGCAGATGTTGACTAGCTTAAGGGACAAAACCAGAAGAGAAAGGAATAAAGAGAGAGGAGAGAGAGAGAGAGAGAGAGAGAGAGAGAGAGAGAGAGAGAGAGAGAGAGAGAGAGAATAAAATGAAATAAAGCGATCAGAAGTGGGCAAACAATCTGTGTTTTATATCAAAATCAAACTTCTAACTAGGAAGGGGAAATGGGTCACACTGTCTGCCAGTCACAGAAAGAAGATGATGGGTAAACACCCCCAAGATAGCCGTGTCTCCCAGGGCGCCTCCTGGCTCTGACAGGTTTACAGTCTTCTGGTTGAGTTGCTTCTTTGGGCTCTATGGTGCTTGTTGCTTCCTCTTTCTTAGCCACCCTGTGGCCACCTGTTTCTGGGGAGCTCTGCCCCCAGCAACAACCAGGAAAACCCAGAGACTGAGAATAGGGCCCATTTCCCAGAACCCCAGGTACAGAGCGGGGAGGGGTGAGGACTTCTTGGATGTGGGCTCCCCACCAGCTGAGAAAACACGCTGTCATGTGCCTTGCTCCTCCGGTCAGCTCCCAGGACAGGCTACACAGCAGACACTTCTGTTTGTCCTCACAGAAGGACAGGGCTTCCACAGCCTGACCGAGGAATCTTCCTGATCAAATCCAGGCCCCACTAGGCAAGGACTCTACTACGGAACTGCTTCCCTGCCCTGGGACTTCCTTTGTAGCGAAAGTGCTTGCCGGTGGCTTGTATCTTCTGTCAACTTGACAAGATAGAGAGTATCTTGGACAAAGATCTGGATACGTCTGTCCTAGACTAGGTGGGAAGACTTACCCTGTATGTTGGCTGGGGTCCTGCATTGCATCAGAAGGAGAAGGCAAACTAAGCTAAGCTTGAGCACCCATTGCTCTTTGCTTCCTGATGGTGGACATAATGTGGGCAGTAACTTTCCTCCTGTGCGACCGTTCCTGCTAGACGGGGAGTATCCCAGGAACTGTGAGCCAGATAAACCCTTCCACTCCTAAGCTACTTTTGCCAGGTATTTTGCAAAAGCAATGGGACAAGCACCCAACGCGGAACTCAACTGATTCCCAGCCTCAGGGACAATGCACACTGGTGTCTTGTCACCTGAGTAGTTGCGGTCATCTGTAAGTAAGGTCTGTCGCGGCCCAGGTACCCTTCCTTTCTGAAGTGCACTACACTGGCAGAAAACCTCATGGAGGCAGCACTGTGACTTGGTCACAGGGTCGTTGGCCCACCATGGTGGCAAAGTAGCCATTTTATTAGCCCTTATCACCACAGGTCATAGGGCACCTCCCTTTCTGGTTTGTTTCTCCAGGGGGCACTCACCCAAAAATAATAACAAGCATGTATTAGTCCTCTCTGCTGTGTAATTAATGACCCCTAAACTCAGCCAGTTGGGAAGCTGTTCTGATATTCAGTCTGGCTTTAAACTCACTCCTGGACTTGAGCAATCCTCCTGCCTCAGGGTTCCTAAGGAACTGGGTTGTACAGCACTGTGCCTGGTAGGAGTAGATCAATGACATCACACATTCCTAAAGTATTACTTTAATTACATAGTATAAAATAAGTTTTAAGATTTTGATTAAATGAGTATGATTCTGGGCCAGATACAGGTCAAGGGCAACAGAGGAGACAAGAGCACCGGGAAAGGGCTTTACGGCAGGGGCCTCCAGACACCAAGGAGCAAGTAGCTCAGTGGGGATTGATAGGTACCCACAAAAGGAACTTCAGATCAAGGAATGGAAGAGGGCCAGCTTCATCCCCAGAGCATTCCACAGAGGGGACAGAACTCTAACCCCAGGAGAATCTCTACTATGTTCAGTTGGAGTTAGACCAAACGGGACTGCCACTATCCTGCCTCCATCCCAAAAATGGACTGAGCACCAGGAATATAGACAGTGGTGGATTCTGGGAATAAGGAAACAGGGTCAGATGCCTAACCATTCTCTCCTCTCTTCTCCTCATTTCTTCTCTAGTCTCCTCTTCTTTCTTCTCCTCTCCTCTCTTCTCCTCTTCCCTTCCCTTCTCCCCTCCCCTCTCCTCCCCTCCCCTCTCCTCCCCTCTCCTCTTTCCTTCCCTTCTCCCCTCCATCCCTTCTCCTCTCCTCTTCCCTTCCCTCCTTCCCTCCCCTCTCCTCTCCTCTCCCTTCTCCTCCCCTCTTCCCTTCTCCCCTCGCATCCCCTCTCCTCTCCTCTGCTCTTCCCTTCCCTTCTCCCCTCGCATCCCCTCTCCTCTCCTCCTCTCTCCTCTCCTCTCCCCTCCTCTCCCCTTCCCTTCTCCCCTCGCATCCTCTCTCCTCTCCTCCTCCCTTTCCTTTCCTTCTCTCTTTCCCTCCCCTCCCCTCTCCTCTCATCCCCCCATCCTATATTCACAATACTGAAGACTGAACCTAGGGCCTCGTATCTACTTAAGCACATTACCACTGAGTTACATGCCCAGCCCAGTGGTTTGTCTTTTCTGACCAAGGTCACTGTATCTAAAGTCCAAGACAACATAGACATTCGAAGGTGGTTCCCTGCCCACCCTCCTGAGGGAGAGCCCACCCAAAGTGGAGAGCACTGTCCTGGACTTGGGTTCTGGACCACATGAAAAGGAGAGAGCTAGGTGATCATGGACATTCATCACTGTCTTCCTGTTTTAAGGGAGAAAGGATGGATTTTGGCTCAGGTGCTAGGTTAGACTCTATCGTAGGAGGGAAGTCAGTGGCTGGACCCTGAGGGAGCTAGCCACATCACATCCACAACCAGGAAAGGTGTGCTCAGCTCACTTGCTCTACTTACAAAGGTGCTACCCACAATTAATTCAGAGCTCCCCACACCAATTAACGGAATCCAGAGAATTCCTCACACAGATGCCCAGAGGCCCAGCTCCCAGGTGGTTCTAGATTCTGCCAGGCTGACACTTAACACCGAGCCTCTGTGGGATGAGGGGCGACCACCCTGGCAAGCTCAAGGTCACCTTCAGGAGGAGTGGCAGGAAGAAAGGCCTTTCTCCAGTGCTGGACTCCTGTGACAAGCACTGCTGTCCTGAGCTGCCCCCAGTCCCTCATTCTAACAACTCCATCTCGTGTAAAAACATTGCTCCGTGTGTATAGGAAATAGTTTCAAATGGCGTCAGCGCCTTCAGCGAGGCAAGTGATGGGTAACCTTTGACCCCTCGTTTCTATCTTTTGCCCAAATTCCTTTTCATAGAGAGTGTCCCACTCTTATATTCTGAAGATTTTTCTTCTCTTTCTATTATTCTTAAAAAGCTGTCATATTTCTTTTTTGTCTTTTTCTTCAAGTCTGGCAAGGAATAAAGAGGACTGTAGCATTGAGTCTATTCTCAGGGAGGATTCCTTTTTTGTTGTTGTTGTTTTGTTCTGTTTGTTTGTTTGTTTTCCGAGACAGGGTTTCTCTGTAGCTTTGGAGCCTGTCCTGGAACTAGCTCTTGTAGACCAGGCTGGCCTCGAACTTACAGAGATCCGTCTGCCTCTGCTTCCCGAGTGCTGAGATTAAAGGCGTGTGCCACCACCGCCCGGCTAGAACTTAGTTATTTGTATTTATTTTTTGAGACAGCCCAGGCTGTCCCTGAACTCCTGGTCCTCCTGCCACATCCGAGGTGCAATGAACAAGTTTGTTTCAGGGGGCCGGTGTTATTCTTTCTAAAGATATGCTAGTGGGGGGTCACTCAAAGCCTTGGCAGGGCAGCCATGGGTGATCCGAGGCCTCCGCGGCTCCCCTAGGCGGGTGGGAGACAGATAGACACACCATACAGAGACTTTGGGTATAGAGTTTATTTAGTGGGTTATGGAAGGGAAAGAGGAGAAGGGGGGAGGAGAGAAAGAGGGAGAGACAGAGACAGAGAGAGAGAGAGAGAGAGAGAGAGAGAGAGAGAGAGAGAGAACTTAACCTCTTCAAAAGAGGGATGAAAAGAGAGAGCATGCGCAGGCTGGAGGAGGCAGGAGATTCGCTTGCCTCACTGGAAGGGGGGGGGGTTGGGAGTAGGCGGGGTTTGTCTCTTAAAAGAACCTGGTATCCAGCTGACAGGCCAGGCCCCAGATCATAATAGCGGGTCCCTCCACAGCTTGGGACAGGTAACTTCAACCACTTCTTCACACACTACGGTACCTCAGATGGAAGCTGGGCCCTGCAGCCAGGCCCCGTCATGGGAGCGCCTGCCAGGATAGCATGGCCTTGAAGGTGTGTGAAGTCAAGGGCCCTCTCCCCCACACTTGCTGTGTGCAAGCGCTGGGGTCTGAGATGGATGACCATTTTCTGGCTTCGAGACCTCTCTCTATTTCAGAGTTCCTCTCAGGCCACTCTCCCACCTCCCATGAGTCCTCGGCTTTTGCGTTTAGGCCAGCAGGAAAAAAAAAATCTTTGGCTTGGCTCCTTGGCTGTCAGCAATCCAACATTTGCAGGGGGCTTGCTTGGTTTCAAGTATTGCCCGGTGCTTTTCCTCGCTCTGTAGTTGAGCTTTTAGCCAGGATTTCTTGGCTCTGGGTGAGCCTGCCCTCCTGCCTGCGTGCTCAAGGTCTGTGTTTCATTTGCAGCAGCCCTATCCTTGCACTGGGTGCCAGTCTCTCAGGCTTCCCTGCCAGCCTGGCCCATCCTGCATGGCCAGCAGAGGAGGCCCTGTGTGTGGCTGTCCTGGCGTGTGCGAGGGAGCTGCCTCTGAGTTCCCCCTCACTCCTGTGTCCAGCCTTATCTTCAGTGCAGTGCAGGGTCAACGGCGGCGCTGGCCTGGCACTGGCCGAGAGGATGCTAGCTGTCTCCTAGACCTAGCAGGGAGCCGATTGCCAGCCTTGAACAGCCCCGCCCTTGACGGCTTCCAGTTCAGACTGGGACCAGCTCAGCACCTGCTGTTCCCCTCATAGAACTTTGCAGGGCTTGGCAGGAACCAAAAGGATTCAGCTGTCCTGCAGCACAGGGGGCCTCAAGCTCTGCCTGCCTAGGGACTCCTTCCTTCCACACACACCCCCACGCTCAGCTTCATGCTCAGCCTGCAAAGAGACTCTTTTCTGGATTCTCCGGGCACTTCCTGACTTAGCAGTTCTTCAGGCCTCGGAGTCCAAGGGTCAGGAAAGAACCTGCACTTTGTTTTGGTGGCATGGTTACCCAGAGCTGCGAAGGAGTCTGAGCCACGGGCAGGAACCAGCTAACAACCAGTTTAGGCCATGTACACAGAAGCAAAGAACTCGGGGACCCCCAGTGTGTGATCCGCGCCCTGCCGCCCCCTGAGGAGAAGTGGGCCCTGGTGAAGGCATCCTGCTCTCCTTGAGAGTGTAAGGCATGACCCAGAGCTCTGCTTGCTCTGGGGTGTCATGGCCTACATACAGATAAATACACGGGTATTTGGAGCCTAAGAAGAATGACTGTCACCAGTGTGCAGTGACTAGAGAGGAAAAGAGGTTTTTTTCTTTTGTGTGTGTGTGTGTGTGTGTGTGTGTGTGTGTGTGTGTGTGTGTGTGTGTGATCAGGAGGAGTTGGGAGAGTTGAGGATGGGGGTGAAGGGTCTCTGACGGTTCTCACTTCAGTGTTTGGAAGACAACGTAGGTCAAAGGATGCCTTCCATCCTTCAATGTCAATCTGTAGATTTGGCCTCCTTATCACAGGAGTGCCCAAACCCAACGATTAACTGACTTGAGCACTGTGAAGATGAAGGGCCTCCTTAGACACTTGGTACCCAGGGAGTTTCCTTAGTTTGTAGGATCACGGGTCAGTGAGCACAAAAGCAGCGGGTCACGGAGGATGTGCACCCACAGGTCTTGGGTGCTGCCTAGAGCTGGGTGAGGGGATGAGAGCCCCCTGCCCCTAGCACCCACCCACAGTTCTCCAGTTCTGGTCCTGTGGCCCCTCAGTCCAGGATCGCACTGCTGTTGCTGGTGACAGACAGCTGGTTGCTGAGGGGAACCGGGTCGCGTTTATATCCCACTCAGCAGGCACACTGTGTGGCAAGAGCTCGGTCGGACCTGCACAGGTACAATAGGCAGGCGTGCAATCCCTTCAGCCCTGAAGCCTTCTCCTCAGCACTGCTCCCCAGCCCACTGCTGAGTGAGCATCTCCAACCATCCTGTGCCTGTGCAAGACTTGACCTCTGACGAGACCCCACACACACACACACACTTCCTTCTGTCCGAAGTCTGCTAGCCCTTGAGGAGAACAGTGTCTTCACGGACCTCACCAAGAGAGAATCCCTAGGCCACCCACCTTGGACCCCTGTATATTGGTCCAAATCCTGGCCCCCTAGGGCCGTTAAACTACCTAGCGCGTAGCATAACAGGGCACCTGCCATTGTCTGTTGCTTGGTTGGAGCCGCCAGCTTGCCCCTGTGCAATCCAGAAAACACCCCCCCCCCCACTCTCCAAACCCAGCCTCTCAGAGAGTCTCCAAACAAAAGAAAGGCACCCTAAAAAGTCCAGTTTTGAATTTTTGATGGCCACTGCACCTTCCTCCCCTGAAACTGCCAGCTGCCCAAGTCCCTGCCTACCGTACCTGGGCACAAAGCCAGCTTGTGTCGGACACATCATCGCTCCTGGCCTGCAACCTGTAAAGTCTCCCTGCTTTAGTTCAGGGGTGTGGCTTCACTGGTTTCAATCTCTGGGACCGGAGAACCGGCCCAGGAGTTGCTCTGCTCAGATAGACCTGTTGTTATTCTTTGCAGTTTGACTTGGTCTGGCTTACTGCGTTGGTGCAGAATCTTATGGAGCTGGAGCAGAAAACCTATTGTCGACAAGGAATAAGATGCAACACCAGGAATAAAGAAGAAAAGTGAGCTGGAGGTCAGAAGTCCAGCCCACCTATGCTACACACGTGCGTGCGCGTGCACACACACACACACACACACACACACACACACACACACACACACAGAGAGAGAGAGAGAGAGAGAGAGAGAGAGAGAGCTCCAAGATTTTATTTATGCCAGTTGATAGTAATGTGCCTCGGTAGGCTCATCAAATGTGCGGTCTTGTGGTGACAGTGGGGGAGCAATGTGCCAAAGCCAGGATAATAGAATAAATCTTTGTACTGTCTACTACTTAGGAATGCTCTAACATATTAAGCTCATTTTTAAAACTGAAGCCGGATGTCATAAAACTCATGCCTGATAGTAACTGATACTAACCTTGCGCAACATAGCAAGATCTGCCTCAAAAGTAAATAAATAAAAAAATTAAATTGTGTTGTTTTGTTTTGTTTTTTCTGAGACAGGGGTTCTCTGTGTAGTCCTGGTTATCCTGGAACTCACTCTATAGTCCAGACTGGCCTTGAACTCACTGAGATCCACCTGCCTCTGCTTCCCAAGGATTGGGATTAAAGGTTTCCATCACCACTCCCTGGTACAAAATTAAAAACTTTAACAAAATAACCCTGGAGCCGCACGATGGTGGCACATGCCTTTAATCCCAGCACTTAGGAGGCAGAGGCAGGCGGATCTCTGTGAGTTTGAGGCCAGCCTGATCTACAAGAGCTAGTTCCATGACAGGCTCCAAAGCTACAGAGAAACCCTGTCTCGAAAACAAAACAAAACCCGGCTCCTTCAGAAGACATGTCACTAGCCATTGCCCACTCCCTCTTCTTCTTGTTAGGGTCCTTGGTTGTCTCTGAGTTCTCCCTCCTCTCCTCAGTCGTTTTTTTTTTTTTGTTTTTTTTTTTTTGTTTGTTTTTTTTGGTGAGGATGGCCTTGAACTCCTGACCTTTCTGCCCCTGCCTCCCAAGTGCTGGGATTGGAGTCAACTAGAAGGCTGTGTGGGTAAGGGGTTAAGCCAAGCCTGGATTGGTTCTTTGTATAAGAAGCTGAGAAACTGGGAGAACCTGACTCTGACCTAGCCTGGAAATACAGGGTCGGCCAAAGCACTCAGAGGACACCCCACAATCTAAAAGCCTGCAAGGCTTGATCCTCGGGCCCCCGAGGGCGGCTGCTTTCTCCACTCTCTGCTAAATTCTGCCTCCGGATGTGTGTTCTGCCTTCTTGTGGAGCATTTGTCTTCAGGGCTGTTCTCTGTCTTTTTTTGCTGATTTTGTTAGATCCCATAATTGAATTTTGCTTTTGTATAAAATTTAACTGTTCACGGAAATACCTATTAATTTCACCACAAACAGCTGGTAAGTTCCTAAGTCCCACCTTTCCAGGAGGCATCTCCTGAACCAGCACTGCCTGTCCACCTTCCCTGCCTCGCCCCCTTCTCCAGGGTTTTGCTGTATACTGTATATCCCAGACTCTCACTCTGGGATTAGAGGCGTGTGCCACTATACCGACTGGAGAAGGAACACCAAACCCAACTGTGAAGATGGGCTGAGTGTCTCAGGATGGCTGCTGCAGGACAGGAGAGGGAAGCCAGAGACTTCCCTGCATCCCAGAGGCAGGCTGTGGACAGGAGAGTGGGCGGGGTAAAACGCAGAAGATAAAATGAACATCCCTCCAGGTCTGTTCACAGTATTGCCGAGAAGGTCTGATGAAGGAGCAGGAAATTCCTAACAAGGGTTTCAGGATGATTGATAGGTGGAAGGGTACCCATCTCTGTGTCCTTAACTAAGTGCTCTCTCACGGGAGTCCAGGGTTTTAGAAGACAAAGACATTCAGAAGAGCCTGAGATCCATGGGGAACCAGGGATTGGTCCCCTTGGATTTCAGATGTAAGGAAAATCCATTACCCAACCTTTTAGGGACCAATACTGAGTTCCTGCTTCCGAAGGTCTCCCTAGGTAATTAAGGACTTACTGAACGCGCAGCAGGCACTCTCGCACACGGGTTAGCTTGGTAGCCCAGCGTTCCAACCCTCCGCAGCGCGCAGCACACACTGTTCGCACGCGGGGCTGCATCTTTTTAGGCACCCAGTGACTCAACACGGGCTTCTCCAGACCCCCACCCTTAGGATGCATCCCGACCACATCTCCTTGCCTTCCCAGCCCCCCTCCACCCAATTCCTAATCCCATTGTTAGGGCTGAACAAAAGGCCTATGGCATCCTGGGTTGAAGGATTTTTAACTCTGCCAATCCCAGGAGGCTCCGACGTGCAGCAGCTTCCTGCGGGGAGAATAATGACGGAGCCATCTCCCCAGGCTACTGAGGTTTGGATTTGTTTCTGTCCCGTCGGGCTCTGTCTCTGTCCCCGTGTCGTCGTCCGGGTTTGTGGACCAGGCTGGCCTCGAACTCAGCGATCTACCTGCCTTGGCCTCCGGAATATAGGGTTTAAAGGCGTGCGCCACCGCGACCGGTTCTGTTTCTATTTTTAAGAACCGAAACAAGTTTCGAATCGGACACTCCCCAGGATGTCCCCAGAGAACTCCCAGAGGCCATCGGGTCTCGAGGTTCGGATAACTCCCATGGTGTGAGGCTAGAGCAATCTGGTGGAGAAGGATGGGGGGATGTGTGCGTGGAGGGGAGGGGGGGTCTGGAACCAATCTGCGTTGGTGCGCAAACCCTGCGCGGCCCACGTTAGAGTTAACTTCACCCCAATACGGCTGAAACGTCCTGGGGAAGGTGCTCTAGCTGCAGACGCTACTTTTAAATAACACGCACACAACACACACACACACACACACACACACACACACACACACACACACACACACACACACGCACTCACACACACACGCACACGAATACACAAATGCCGGGCCAGCCTCTCCCCAAGGCGGCAGCTCAGCGCCCTCTGGCGGCCTCGGGGGGCATTGCGAGCCTAGCACGCCAGCTAGCTAGCCATGCACCCAGAGCCAGGAGAGCCGGTGCAGTCACCCGGGCCGGAGAAACACTACAACAGCTGCGGGGAAGGGGATGGCCAGGGAGGGGGACGTGGAAAGTGTTTTTTCAGTTCTAGGAAATGCCAAGGGTCAAGAAAGGGGCCTTCCCAAAGGGAAGCCTTGGTTCCATTTTCTTTTTTAATTTTTTTTAAGTTTGTTTTTCGAGACAAGGTTTCTCTGTTTTGTCCTGGATATCCTGGAAGACCATGCTGGCCTCGCACTCAGAGATCCACCTGCCTCTGCATCTCAAGTGCTGGGATTAATGGTGTGTCGCCATGCCCGGCGCCTTGTTCCATTTTCAAGCCTGAAATCTTACTGGCACAGCACCACATCGTGTTTGCAAGTTTGATTTCTTCTTAAATGCAGCTGTCCTGCTGAGTTGCCTGGGCTGGCCTGGAATCCCTGTGCTGAAGCCGTCCTTCCCCTCTGTCCCCTGCAGCCTGCAGCCGCTTGAACTCCAGGCGGGTGCTCTGCGGTGATGACATTTGACAGTAATGTTTACCCTTCTTCCTACTTCAAATACCGGCGCGATTTGAAGGTCCCCGCCCTCTGGCCACCCTCTCCTTTCTGTGCTGACTTTTGAGTTTGCTTGTCTCTTGTGCTGCCTACACATTTCTCCCCTTTTCTCAAGCTCGGTCGGTGAAAAGTAGACTCGCCACCGTTGTCATAGCCCAGAGCCCTGCAGCCGTCTGCAAGGAGGCATACACTGTGTTGGCTGAGGCTCTCTTTCCACGCCAGTAGTGTCCCCCACCTTGTCATGTCCTGTGTGCCTCCCCCTCAACTTCCTCCCTCTCTACCTGGAATTTCTCTCCGTTCCTCAGGCTGCTTCTCCCCACCTTCCCTTTGAGCCCCTCTTTTCCCAGCCTAAGGTTCTTCTTTATCCACCATGTTTGCTGAAAATTTCTCCATCTTCACACCTTCCTTCTCCTTGAAGGTGTTTCCTGTCTTTATCAGTTACATATTGCCACATAGCAGGCCACCTGGGGGCTTAAACTCTGTGGCTTCAAGCAATAAATGCGCATTCGCTTGGGAGTCTGTGGGCCAGCTGGTGGCCTGCCAGCCTGGCTCTGCTTCTGCTTGCTGATGTGTACATGGTGAGCTGGCAGGACACATCTGGTGCTTGGCGAGCTGTCGCCCGAAGTGAAAGGGTGGCTGGGCCACATCAGCCCTGGGCAGCAGGCTGGTCTATCTCAGGCTTCTTCCCGTGGCGAGAGTCCGCGGATGGAAGTACAAAAGCTAGCTTGGACATTATGAACCCCAGGCTTGGAACTGACACATGCTCAGGGGTCCAACGAGTCACAAGGCCAGGCCAGACGTGGGGCTGAGCGACAAGATTTCAGCTCTTGCAGAAAGGAGCTGTGGAGGACAGCAGCTGTAGTCTGGAGAGATGGCTCTGCCGTTAGAGGCTAAGGCTCACAGGGCAGGACAGGAAGACGGCAGCCACGCCTACACTTTCCTCCTCCCGAGGTTATTGCTGAGTCGTACATTTTTAGTAAATTAACCCATATTAAGTACTGAGGCAATGCCTTGTTTACCTAATGCCCACAGGGTGATGCATGGCTACCTCTCATGACTGTTGAGGCCACCAACACCGCCTTTACTGCTGGCACTGGCAGACCCACATTGCCCGCCACGCTGGTGGCACCTGGCATTTGCATGCCCGTGGAGGCATCGGTGAAGCAGCCTCGTGGAAGCCTGCCTGTCTAGAGCTGGGAACAGCTTGCTGCCACAGGCTCACTGTCTGTCACTGAAGTCAGACAGAACCCGAGGATAGCTGCAGGCGACCTGTCTTCCTGTGGTGCCTGGACGCGAATGTCAGCTTCTCGGCTTCTGTGTCTCGTCTGTAAATAGCAGTGGTCACTGAGCCGTGTGCAGAGCACAGCTGGCCGGGTCTAGAGCCTGTGTTAAAAGGATTTCAGAACTCATACCTGGGGATGCCGCTGACAGAGCATTGCAGTGAAGGAACTCTTTCCCTCAAAAACATGAGCCCCTCACACAGCCCTTCCATACACACTGTGGGGAAGACATGAGCCCTTCTGAGACTGTTTTAATTCTACCCTTTCTGCGCTTCCTGAGCCTGTATCCGTGTTTAATTTTAAACCCAGTGGCTCTAATATTTAACCCAGGGCTTGGCATGGTATGCTAGTTTTACGTCAGCTAGACACAAGCAAAAGTTGTTTGAGAAGAGGGACTCTCAATAAAGAACCTGCCTCCTTGTGACTGGCCTGTAGGCAAATCTTCAGTTTCCATTGTTAGTGACTGATGTGGGAGGTCCCAGCCCATTGTGGGTGGGGCCACCCCTGTACAGATGGTGATACAAGATTGCAGGCTGAGCAAGCCTTGGAGAAGAAGTCAATGAGGAGCACTCCTCCATAGCTTCTGTTCCAGTTTCTGCCTTCAGGTTCCTGCCTGCACTTCCTTCAGTGATGGACTATTAACTGTAAGGTGAGATAACCCCTTTTCTCCCCAAGTTGCTTTTGGTCATAGTGGTGTTTTTTTTCCTTTTCCTTTTGGGGGGGTTGGTTTTGGGGTTTTTGTTGTTGTTGTTTGTTTGTTTGTTATTTTGATTTTTTTTTTTTGAGACAGGGTTTCTCTGTAGCTTTGGAGCCTGTCTTGGAACTCACTTTGTAGACCAGGCTGGCCTGGAACTCACAGAGATCTGTTGTTGGGGTTTCTTTCCTGCCCGGTTCCCGCAATCATTAAGTCCCAAAGAAATCACACAGAGGTCTACATTGGTTATAAACTGATTGGCCCATTAGCTCAGACTTCTTATTAACTCTTATAACTTATATTAGCCCATGATTCTTGTCTGTGCTAGCCACATGGTTCAGTGCCTTTTTCAGCGGGGCAGTCACATCTTGCTTCCTCTGTGGCGGGCTCACAACTGCAGAGAAAATGGGCTTCCCTCTTCCTAGAATTCTCCTGTCCTCCTTGACCCACCTCTACTTCCTGTCTGGTTGTCCCGTCTATACTTCCTGCCTGGCTACTGGCCAATCAGCGTTTATTTAAAACATAATTGACAGAATACAGATAATTCTCCTACACCAGAGATCCACCTGTCTCTGCCTCCCAAGAGCTGGGATTAAAGGCATGCACCACCAGCAATAGAAACCCCAGATAAGTGTGCAGTAAAATCCTTGGTGAGTGAAGAATGAAAGACGGCTTCATTCCGACAAAGGCTGAGCAGATTACAATTTCAAAACACTCTGAATTTTAAAACTTTTAAAAGAGAATTTTTGTCTTGCTCTGCTGCCAAGACTGAGCCTGAACTCCTGAGTCCAAGTGATCATCCTGTCTCAAAGCAGTTGGGATTGTTGAAAAAAAGTTTTTATTTTGGAGCATTTTGGGTCAAATGATAAAGCCTATTCAGATACTCCAAAATCTGAGCTACTCTGAAATCCAAACATTGGGGACAAACTAAAAAGTCCCTAACCTTTTTGGTAAGGGATCCTGACCCTATAATTTCTCTTTACTTTGGATTAGAGCACTTCTGTTTGGTTCCCAAACTGAGTCAACTCATGATGGCCCAAGGGGAAGACATTCCTAAGAACTGGGAGGAGAGCATGGAACAGGTGAAGATGGGCTGGGTGTGCCTCTTCGGGAGGTGCCCTGTATGCTCAGCGTTTTCATGCTCTCTCCCAGCCCCAGCCCGTCAGAGTTGACAGTGAAGACCCCAGGTTCCACTGATGCCTTCCTAGGAAGTTCAGAGCCCAGCAAATGATGGCATCGAGCTCAGATGACAAGGGACAGTGTGTGACTATGTGTGCCCAGGCACCATCAAGGTGTGTTGAGCACTTCACAGAGCAAGTTCACACGCACACGTGTGTCCTGCAGAGTGAGAAGAGAGACTCTGGAGCAGTGAGATTGGGGGGGGGGGGCGGGGTCCCAGGACAACCAGAGCTACAGTGAGACCCTGTCTGTGTGTGGGGGGGGGGGCATAAGTCCCCACTTACCTAATCTCTAGGTATTGGGCTCTCGATTTAGTTTTAGGACATTTGAGTTTTTATTTTAACTTACTTATAAGGTTAATTTTATTTTTAACTGTGTGTACAGTTATGTTTATGTGATTATAGGTGCTCCAGGAGACCAGAAGAAGGTGTTGGATTGTCTGGAGCTGAAGTTACAGGCAGCTGTAAGCTGCTCAACATGGGTGCTGGGAACTGAACCTGGGTCCTTACAAGAGCAGTACCTGCTCTTTAAATATTTATTTATTTATTTATTATGTATACAATATTCTGTCTGTGTGTATGTCTGCAGGCTAGAAGAGGGCACCAGACCTCATTACAGATGGTTGTGAGCCACCATGTGGTTGCCGGAAATTGAACTCAGGACCTTTGGAAGAGCAGGCAATACTCTTAACCACTGAGCCATCTTTCCAGCCCAGTACCTGCTCTTTAAATGCTGAGCCATTTGTCCATCTGTCCAGCTTCAGAAAGTCAAGGTTTTATATGTGTGGCTCAGAGGACCCCATAGTCTCCACAAACCAAAGGTTTTAGTTGAGTTGACAGACTGAGAGAAATCAGGCCGCAGACTTCCTGGGGCTGCCAGAATAGCTGAGGGTTTAAAAAGTTAGGCTCTGGCCCTTAGTTGATCCAAGGTGGCCCAGGGATTTGTTATTACTATTAGGATTTTTTTAGAAATTTGTTCAGTTTAATATAATCACTCAGGTTGGTGCCCCAAGAGGGAACTAACAGGAAGCAAGGTTTCTAACCTGTGCTCCTTTTGAGATGCTGTCTTGATCTGGAGTCCAAGACCGTATTGAGCTGGGTCACTTGTCCCTCTGCCAAACACCACCATGCTCGGCTCTGCAGCACACACTGCCTTTAATGCACACCAGTGTGTGCTGCACAGGGCACCTGAGTGGGCCTGGGGACACTGCTTCGGAATACTTTAGGATTGATGGCAGTCCACAAAGCGGCGCCACTATGACCTGAACCTGAAACACTCCCACAGGCTCACGTGTTGAATGCGTGGTCCCCAGTTCATAGTGCTGCTGTATGAAGCTAAAGGAACTGTAGGAGGTGGGGCCTCGGTAGGGGAAGATGGTCACTGGTGTTCTTTTTGTGGGTTTATCCTGGTCCAGGGTCCCTTCCGTCTTTCTTCCCAGCCTGTGCCTCCTCCACCTCCTGCCACGGTGATGTTCTGTCTTAGAGCAAGTCAGTCTCAGCAAAGCCAAGGAGTGGGGGCTGAACCCTCTGAAACTGGGAGCCCAGGAAATATTTTCTCCTTTATGGTGTCCGGCTCAGGTATTTGGCCACAATGACAATAAATAAATAAATAACACCCCCCCAAAAAGCAGAACCTTCCCCCAACACACACACACAAAGAAAGAAACAAAGACCAAACAAACAAAAACTAACCCAGCAAGTTAGTTAAATCAAACAAACAAAACTCATCCCAAAGAATCCAGCCTCTGTTGTCCTGAAGGACTCTGAGATTGTTCTCACACACCTCTGGGTCACACCAGTGGACACCTGGCTACCCAGCACCACCGGCTATGGAGTCTGTATCCTCATGGTGATAAACTTCAGGGAAGCCCTTGGTTCTCAACCTCTACTAAAGGCATCCCTTTTCTACAAAAACATCACTTCAGTTCTTATCCAGAAATAACACCGGTGCCATTTATATCAAAAGGGGCAGGGGCGTGCAAGGTCAAAGCAATTTTTATTTTTTAAAAATAAGGCATAAATGTAAAATAGCACTACACTTGACATTTTTGCTTCACAAACTATATTTTTTATAAATAAACCCACATGTATGATTATAAGAAGTAACTATCGTCTAGATTCTCAATTTTCACTTTTAAGTTGGTGAATGTTGAAAGGCACATCCACATAGCCAGGCAATCCTCTCTGAGGTCCTTCTCCATGATATTTTGAGCATAATACAGTGATTCTCAATCTGTGAGTCGCACCCCCTTCCGGGGGTCAACTGATCCTTTCTTGGGTTTCACCTAAGATTATCAGAAAACACAGATATTTACATAAGATTCATAACAGTAGTAAAATTACAGTTATGGCATAGCAATAAAAATTATCTGTGGTAGGGGGTCACCACAGCATGAGGAGCTGTATTAAAGGGTCGCAGCTTTGGGAGGGTTGAGAGCCACTTGTATACAGGGTTCCCGAGGTCGCGAAGTTTGAGCAAGGCTGGCTCATTTCTCTGCTGTCTTAACAGCAGGGCACAAGGAGCGAAGGAACTTCCACAGCCCGAAAAGCCAGCGGTCTAAGGCACAGCGCCTGCTCTCAGGGGAGACCTCTGTTTTGAAGAAGACGGGACAGGCCAGCCCTGTGCACGAGGTACCTATGACTGCCATCTTCCAGCACACCATGAGGAGCAGGGAGAGGAGCCCCACAATTTCTTTCTGGCTTCCAGCTCCGATTTCCAGGACCAGGCCCCCTTCTGCCCCCTGGTGGTGGTTAACCGCTGCGCAGTCTTTTTCTGCCCAGCGCCTGATGCAGGTCCCATCCAACACAACAGCTTCTTCTTGGTGAGGGTTCTGGTCCTTTTCTCTTTCTGCACGTTTATCTCTTGGTAATTAATTACTGGTTGTTCCTGACTCTGTATCTGCCCTTTGGGTGGCTTAGGAGCCTTGATTATCCCCTGAGTAAGTGATACAGGGAGTATGTGACAGTGGGTGGAGCCTGAATTCCACTCAGGGACAGAGAGTTTGCATACTATGTAGAAAGCCCTGGGTTCAATCACCAGAGGAGGGAAGGAGGGAAGGGGCGTGCAAGCAGGGAGAAAAATCACATTCCTAGATTCCCAAGATATAAGCTATGGTCTTTTCTTTATGTGTACATCCGGCGACGAAGTTTAATTCACAAATTAAACACGATGAGAGATTGGCAATCAGGACATGGAGCGCATGACATTGTACTGCTGGGGAAGTAAGGTGTCTCTGGAAAGGGTCCCGATAAATATTCATGTTTGGGGACCTTTGGGGACCTCTGGTGAGTGAAGTGGAGGGCAGAGAATACCATATGCCGTGCCTGTTGAATAGGATCAAGTCAAAATCGCACTTCTTACTGAAGGGCTCTACAGGGAATGATCAGATGTACAGAGACCCCCGGGCATTGGTAATTGAAGGGCAGTCTACACTGGGGTCAAGTTCTGTTAAAAGGGAATGGACTACTGCCCTATGAATCTCGTCTGCTCACGGTGGTCACATTTCAGTGCTGTAGGAGCCTCTCCTATTATAAACAAGCTTCTCATGGGGTTACACTGCCCTAGAACCCCTCAGAGTGAGCTTGCCAGTTTACACGTCACAGGATCAACAGAAAGCAATGGGAGGCATAAAGGGAGGCTTAGGAACTCAGAGAGAGAATATCCTCGGACTAATTGCACTGTTGAAAGCAAGAAGGAAAATGCAGAGGCAATGTGGAATCCTGGGGACCAGCCTGTGGGCTTTCCCACAGTACTGTCCCAGTGCCCACTAGCAGAGATTGCCGCTGTCCTATAGGCAAACCCGGCTTAGACCTGTGATTTCCATGGTAACCACTGAAGCCTGACCTTCCTCCAGGTATTCCCATCTCCCCAAATGCTGGCAGCTAGACACAAGCCAGTGTTCTCAGGAACTTGGGAAGTGGGTTCCCCTCTATCACAAGAAGTCATTCCCCTTATCATTGACAGGGGGACAAATGGCTACACTGGCAGCCTGTCAGCAAACCAAAGGGCATGCTGGCCTCCAGCTCCCTCAGTGTTACAAGTACCTGTTACACACTTCACAGTCCATGCTGGCATCCTGACATCCTGGCTCTTCTCTCCCTGCCTGTACCCTAAATGTCTCCAGCTCTGCCCCCACACCTACCCATTCTCCTCTAACCCTGGAATTTTCAAAATGCTGCCTTCCTTTTCTTCTTCCTCTCTCTGTCTCCCTCTTTCCTCCCTCCTCTTACCTTCTCTCGCCTCCCCCTCTTTCTGCTCTCCCACACTCTCTCCTTCTCTCTATGTCCCCCTCCTTCTCTCCCTGCTCTTCACACCCCTCCTTTTCCATCCTCCTTTAGAGGTGGCCTTTTACACCCCTTCCCCCCATGAATCTCTTGCATGAGATCTGCTGCATGTGTGATCTTTGCCCTCTGATCACCGAAAACCCTAACAGTGTTGTCTTGACTCCACAGGCTCTCCTGGTGCTTGAGCTCCCCTCTGGGGGGTCTAAGCCGCACTGGGACCCTATCCTTTATCCCCAGTCCACCCGCAACAGCCGCTGATCACTTGGGCCCCCATCCATCACCAGTAATTGGTGAGTGATCCCTCTGGTCAACATAAATATTTTCCCGATCCTCTGGTACTCTTGGGGGCAGAGGTACCCCCATCCATGGTCTTTAATGCTATAGCTGGCCCTCTTCACCTGACCCCAACCCAATCTTGCAGTCTCCTTAAACCCAGCTGGGCTAATGTGGCCCTTCCTGCCCTCTTTTCTTCCTTTCTGTCTGGAGCTGCCTATAATCTACAGCTCCTCTAGTCCGCTCACCTGCCAGCCTCTACCAGACACCAAGTCTGTCCTCGGGGTTAGCCAGGCTAAGCACCTGACCAGCGCTGAGTATGGTGACAACCCACTGACTGACCTCGTCCCCATTCAGTCCTCCTTGAGTCTTGGGGATGCCCATGGCTATAGGCTGCAGTGACATTTTCCCATGGGAATGACATCTATACCTTCTGGCTCTCCCCCACCCCCTGCCCTGCGATGCCTCTTAGAAAACTTCTAGCCCCTCCACCTGTTTTCCCTTTTGCAAATCAAATCTGGCCTCCATAGTTCTTAGATAATCAATTCAAATGTGACCAACTAATGGCACCCTAAATCCCAATGTTATTCAGGGCCTTTACAAACACTGCAAGCGATCGGAGGGGAATGGAAAGGAGATTTTTCATTCCCTATTTCTCCTTTCTCTGTTCAAAGTCTGTTTGGTTTTGTCTGGTCTCCCTCACAGCGCTGTGTAAACGTCTTGTCTTTAAGTTAGGGTTGATGGATCATAAGTTTGTTGCAAAGTGCCAGCTAGAGCTAACGGGAGGAGGAGAAAGCAAAGGAGTAGGCCGGCCGCAGGTGGCACACACCGAGCACCCAGCCCTTGCATCCTGGTGTCTCTCTGCTTCCCCCTGCAGCATCCGCTCCAAACAGCCGCTGATCTGGCTCTCCTAAGACATTGCAAGGATCATTCGTTTCTGCTGGCTTATTCCACCCACAAAATTTGATTGCAAATTCTAGAGTCCGATTCTTCAGTTGAACAATCCCGTTACCTGCTTTGAAAACGTTGTCTCTTATCTGTCTGGCCTGCTATGCCCTCCACGTGGGCACCTGCACCCTTTCTGGCTCCTTCAGCCGGCTCCGCCTCTGGCCTGCTGCACCGACATGGACAGCTCCATTTCCTCCTGCTAACTGCCCTGTCTCTCTTTGCTTTCCTTGGCCTGCACATTGTGAGCTTCCTCGCCTCCCACTAGGAGCTGCCTGCCTGCTAATTCCTTCAGCTTCTGCTCATTCAGCTCCCCTCATCGAGCTTAGAGAGCGTGTAGAAGTCCCCTCCGGAGGAATTTTGTTTTGCAACCTTCACTCTCTTCCTCCACAGACTCGGATTTTATTTCTCTAGCTTGGCCTCAGTACAAATCAGCGTCCAGAAACTGGTGCACTTGATTTCCAAACTCTCACAAATCGTAATAACTGTTACGGCACAAATGATCCCCAAGTATCCTATATCCAAGCTTGTTCCGCTCTACAGTCTCTCTACTTTCCACTCTTAAAACTGCTATCTCTACGATTTCTCTGTCCTCTGCTCTCCAAAGACTCTCAAAGGTTACACTGTAAACTCTACCTCAACATCTGTAAGTTCATGGGTGTGGTTTAAAATCTATAAAATCTGTAACAAAAGTTGGCTTTTTTTTTTTTTTGGTGGTGGCTCACGCCTTTAATCCCAGCACTTCGGAGGCAAAGGCAGGTGGATCTCTGTGAGTCCGAGGCCAGCCTGGTCTACATTCCAGGACAGGTTCCAAGATACAGAGAAACCCTGCCTCGAAAAAAACCAAAAAAAAAAAAAGTTGCCTTTGAACTTATAACTAAAGGCTTATAATTAAAATTTTATGTGTTGGTAATCTTGTTTTGCTGCAACATATTATATCAACTCTGTATGTGTTTGTATGTGTGTGTGGCTTGGATTCGGTTGTGTGCCTATGTGTATGTACCTTGGATTCAGCTCTGTGTGTACATGTCACTTGCACTGAACTCTGTGTGTGTATCTGTGTATATGTAACTTGGATTCAACTCTCATTTTTAAAAAACAGACCTACTAGGAAAACAGATGTTTTTAAATTGCAGCCATGTGGCTCTCCTCCATCTTGGCTGGTGACCTCTTCAAGGCGTAAGCAGCTACATGACTGGCACTCATCTTTATTAAGGTTAAAGAATACATGTCATGTGACTTAATCACCGTCTTCAGATGACCACATGGCATAGAGCAACAAGAAGTTACAAAATTCCTTAGTCCTAATGAGCTCTGATGTGTGATTATTTTGATTGCATTCTGACACTCTTGAGCCTGACAATAAAGTTTATTTTGAATCAGAGGGCACTCTTGAGACTGACAATAAAGTTTATTTTGAATCAGAGGGCAGAGATACCTTCTAGCTGACCAAAATCAACCATGGAGGTTTTGGAGGAATGAGGGCACATAGACACAGGAAATAGTAGGGTGGGCAAGAGAGGGTATTGGCCTTTTGGATGGAGGAACAAAAGCGACAGGAGGTCATTGCTTCTCCACCGCTTCTCTGATCATTCGGGTTCTTACCCCGCTATCTGACCCTTGAGTTTTTATTAATAAAGAATAATTATGAATGCACCAGAGCTCTCTGTTTATCATTGCATCTCTTTTTAGATTAAGGAGGCAGCAACAAGTCTCCCAAATATTTTGGATTGGTATGATTTTTTTGTATGGTGACAAAATTTAAGCCAGGTGGTGGTGGTGCACACTTTTAATCTCAGTACTTGGGAGGCAGAGGCAACTGGATCTCTGAGTTCGAGGTCAGCCTGGTCTACAGAGTGAGTTACAGTACACCGAGGACTACACAGAGAAACCCTGTCTTTAAAAGAAAGGAAAAATAAGAATTAAAGGTTATATTTGCTTTTAAAAAACTATATATGTAATTCAACTCCGATTTAGAATATACTATATATGATGATAAAATTTTAAGGTTATAAAGGTCTGTTCAGATTAACAAAAGCTGACTTAAGGTGTGTCTCTGCTAACTGTTCAACACCACGCTACTAGAAAATTTAGATAAATAAATTTAGATTAGATAAGTAATGTATATTTGATAAAAAAAAGATTTGTAAATTCCCAAGGTTCTACTCAGTTTCACAGTAATATTTGTCTAGCTTCTTTGTCTTTGCCACGTGATTAAACTTTAGCTATCTGGAGAAACTGAGTCCTACAAGAAACTAACATTCTATAATGATGCACTCTAAAAGAAACTGCGTTTATTCAACTCAAATTTTAAGGCTCAAACGTAACAGAGGTAAAGCCTTAAAACCCTAAGCTTATAAAAGCTACTAACTTATTGCAAACTGTTAAGAATAATTAAGATATGCAAGCTAACAGTTAGTCACCTTATAAATGGTCAGATTCTTCAATGTGTTCAGAACTCTACTTGCAATTAATTACAGGAATAAGCTTTATTTAGCCTCCTGTATTTACTTTCAAAGTTAAGCCTAAAACAAGCAATAAGAAACAAAGTTTGCTTATTTTAGATCTACTTCATAGATAATGGTCCTCAAAACTTTTCAAACATTTGTTGAATATGACATTTAAAATATTTAATGGACAAAGCTTACAGACCCCCAGCTCCTAGCAGTGACCCTAAAGTCTAGCACAGAAGAACTCCACCTGGAGCTGGCTTTAAATGGGGCAGAGACGGCCACTGGGTGAGAAACTGCCTTTCACCTTGCCCACCGCCAGGACCCTGTCCAAACTGGGCAAGCAGGACGCTGGGATCGCCCCTCTTTGTCTAGACAAAGGACTGAGAGGGACAGTTTACCTTGCTACCAGACTCTAAAAATAGATATACTCACAAAAATGATTTCAAAGTAACTTTTTACTATTCTGCTTCTAAAGGACCTTGATTTATAGTGATGGCTCTCAGCAATAAATCACGTATGTGTCATGGTAATGACTGCATAGAAAAAAGTGAGAAGTTTTCGTGAGGTCTGAGGCTATGAAAGCTTAAGTAGGTTGTAAGGGTCTAAAGAATGGTTTAGGATATGTAAAGGCAGTTATGAAGGTGTAAGAATGTATCTTAAGGTATGTAAATGCAATCTGTAAAGGTATAAGAAGGTGACTTCGGATAGATGTAAAAATGAAAAACATTTCCGATCTTTGCCTCTCTACCCTATCACTATATTAAGACTTCAAAAGTTCAGGGCTTTAACACGAATCCATGGAGTTCTGATAAGCTAGTAATCCAGCTCTGGTAAGCACCAGCTCCCATTATCACAGCCACAAGCTCCAGATTTTAAATTTCCTTTGGTTGTCTTCTCAGTATAGACTCAAAAGTGCTTCTGATCGGGCTAAGAACGCCTGTCTAATATGTACACACCAGGCTTCTGGAGAGAGGACAGAGTGATCATGCTTTTAGCCCAGCATTTTTAGGTCCCCAAGCTTCTCCCATGACTCAAAAGTGTGAGTCTACTGCCTTTTCTGCAGTGTGGATTTCAGTACAGATTGCAAACCGTGGGAATACTAACGTGTCCAAAACTTAGCATTCTTTGTAAACTTGAGAAATTCTTGTAAGCTTCAGGGAATCAACTTGAATCCACCTCTTATGGGTCAAATGAACTCCAGGTAAGTCCTGTCAATCAACAACCTGTTTCTCCACCTGCCTGTTCCATTTATTCCTGACGGTGGATCTCCCCTACTTTCCCTAGTTTTAGGACAGTGGGCCTATAAATTTCAAATGTACTCCTAAGATAAAAGTTTTCCTGGGGCTGGAGAGACGGCTCAGTGTTTAGAGTACTGACTGCTCTTCCACACCCCCCCTCCCCCGTTCAGTTTCCAGCACCCACACTACAGCTCACAACTGTCTGTAGCTCCAGATGCAGGGGTCTGACACCCTCATCCAGACACAGGCAGGCAAAATACCAGTATTAAAATAAAAATAAGCCATTAAAAGGTTCACTTAAATTCCTTCTCTTCCTAGTCTATCTGTCCCAACCGATTTCATATCAACTGCAGATTTCTCCAGCAACTTGCCAGCTCCAGGAGTTCCCTCGAAATCTGTATCCCAGACATCTTCAACGCAGCTAGCCCCAGATGGTCCAGCTTCACTTCCCCAGCCCCAAATGGTCCTGAAGAATCTGGACAAAGAGTGGAAACAGTCTGCTCTTCCCAGACTTAGCCAGCATCCCAGCTTTCTTGGGTCCCCAAAGATGTCAATGCTCCCAGACGACAGGAAGTGGTATAAAAAGGCACAGTGCCCGCATTCTCGCCTCACCAATCCCCCCTTCCTATTTCCTCACCTTTTATAATAAACAAGAGGGGGGACTGTTGGTGAACTGAGCGGCACCCACATTCCAGAACCAAGTACTCCCTTAGCCTGCTCTCAGATTCAGCGCAGGCAGCCCTGCCATCACCAGCAGCCGCCAAACGCAAGCCTTTTTTACCTTTAGAACCTTCACGCCCTGCCTCTTCTCTTCCATCCTTGCTCAGAGGCGGCCTTCTGCACGCCGCCCCTAAGAAATCTCCGGCATGAGATAGATTGTGTGGTGTCATCTCTACAACATCCCTTGGCCTCTGGTCTCTGCAAAATCCAAAGAAGGTTTCCTATAGTCCAGGCTGGCCTAGCAGAGGCTGTCCTTGAATCCTTCTGCCTGCAGCTCCCAAGTGCTAGGCTTACAGGTATGTATGCCACCAAGCCTGGCAAAAAATAAAAAAAGCTTTATTGTGTAAAGTAAAACTTTAATTTTGAAGCATTTGAAGAACATAAATTGTTACAGTGTAATGAGTAAAAATGTATAGATTTGTGGGAAATAAAATTACTGACATAGTTCCACAGATAGGGCTTTAAAAAATGACTAGCAATCTAAGGGTGGCTTTCACAATTTTAAAGGATTGAAAAATGGGCAAAGAAGATGAGGAAGAGACGTCAGACATGGCTGGGTCTGCCCTCTGCTGCAGGCCAGCTGCAGCCCTGAGGAAAGGTAGCTTTGCTCTCACCCCAGCAGCACTGGCAATAGCTATGGCCTCCAAATTACTATGTCGATGGGGAATCCAGCTCTTAAAATAGGAGACTGTGCTCAGGCATGGGGGGGGGCAGTGAAGGGGAAGGAGGTTGTTGGGATGGGGTGAGGAAAGATGATAAACTAAGGAGTCACACCCAGCTGGTGACAGCTGCTCTGTCATCTTTCTGGCCGCCTGAGGGAACAACACTCAGAAAAAGGACAATTTCTGTTCATAGATTAGGCACAGCTTGGTTCCCTCTTTTGTTGTCTGGCCAAAGCAAAGTCCCTTACCTGCCCCTTCCCTGCAGTGAACAGACTTAAGGAACTGGCCACCGTGGTATAGCTTGCCTGCCCAGAGACTTTGGGTGGTATCGGGATCACACTGGGGCAAGGCAGAAAGGTGGTCATTTTCCCTCTCATTTCTTGGCTGCCCTTAGAGTTCTGTCCTCCAGAAGTCGCATGACAGAAGCCACCACTACTAAAACTAAAAGTATTTGTCACGAGCTGAGTTGTGGTGGCACGTGTCTGTAATCCAAGCACTTGGGAGGCAAAGGCAGATGTACAAACTGACACGACCCTTCCATGGTGTGGTTGGATGGAAAGTTTTTATTGTAGATATGAGAGAGAGTACAGCCAGAGGCATCTGGAAGGGTCCAGAGCAAAGAGAGAAAGTGGTACGCTGGACATGGCCAACAGACTAGACCTGGTCATGAGAGAAGCAGGAGCAGAGCAAAGACAGAGAGGAATATAGATGGGGGGGGGGGGGTAAAAGAGAGGGAGTGGAGAATTTGGTTGGAAGTGAGCCCCCAACCCCTGGGAGTTGCCACAGTCCAGACTCCACCTCCGAGAAAGCCCACTAAACAGTGGCCCTCCCAAAGACTACTCCCATGGGCTATTTAAAATGCCTCCACACACCCCTACTGCCCCCACAGAACGAACATGTGGTCTTCTCGGTCTCTTTTTCCCCTCTCTGTGGTTTCTGGTCTTCCTTCCTTAAATAGTCCCAGGAAATTATCAACGGAAGCTGAGAGAGAGTTGGCTTTGGTGGAAGAGAAATTACAGAATGCACGTGTGGATTGTGTGCATCTGAAGCTTAACTGCATTCTGGTCATATTGCCCTCCACACGTTCCCCTACAGGGATTTAATGCAGAGGGAAGGTATTATCTTGGAATGTATATTTTTACCACATAAACAGAGTAAGAAATTAAAGACATATATGGAAAAAGTTTCTGATTTGATTTTAAAAGGAAAATTAAGACTTCGTCAATTGACAGGAAGGGATCCAGCAGAAATTGTAGTATCTTTTACTAATGAGGAAATTTCCTATTTGTGAGCAGAAAATGGATATTGGCAAAGAGCCTGCAGTAACTTTTTAGAGGGAGAGATTAGCAATAGCTTTCCCAAAAGTGAGAGACTCAATTCATAGAAAGAATCAGTCAGGTCCTTTCTCACATTGTACGGGGAACACCAACGTCTGGAGCCCCTATGTTCTATGCTGCTGGAAGTCAGTCAGGAAAGGCAGGTTACTGATTAGGAAACTTAAGTAGAGTGGTTCAAAGTCCCTATGATTCTGTGCAAAAGTGAGAATTGTATGCCACGCTCGTGGTACTAATGGATTTAACAGAACCTTTCAATGTAGTTGCTGACTCTCAATGTGTAGAAAGAGTAGTTTTGCATATTGGAATTGCTGAATTTATTCCCGGTGATTCAAAATTAACTTTGTTATTTATACAATTACAAAAAATACTTAGGAATAGGAATTGTCCAATATATATAGCACACATCAGATCCCATTTGGGCCTGCCAGGTCCTTTAGCACAAAGTTATGATGAAATTGATCATATATTAATAGGAAATGTGCTGGAGGCCTCAAAATTTCATAAAAGCACCATGTCAATAGCAAAGATTTGATAAAAGATTTTTCCATCAACTGGCAATAAGTAAAGGAAATTATAAAAAAAAAAGAAGTCTTACTTGCTCTTTGTATAATCAAGCACCATTACCTGCAGAAAGTAATCTAAAGGTACGTAAAAAAATTAAATTTGGCAAATGGTTGTGTTTTATTTTGAAGAATTTGGAAAATTAAAATATGTACACCATAGTAGATATATTTTCAGGATGTCAATAGGCACCTGCTTTGAGTTCTGAAAAGGCTGATTATGTCTATTATATTATAATATCTATATAAGTCATGGCCATCATGGGAATACCTACACAAATTAAGACTGACAGTGCTCCAGCATATGTCTCTAGTAAAATGAAACATATTTTTGCATATTATAGTAAAAAGCATATTACAGATATACTACACAATCCTATAGGACAAATGGTTGTAGAAAGATCTAATCTCACATGAAAGAAATGCCTAATAAACAGAAAAAGGCAATAAATACCCCCAGAGAAAGATCGCATAATGCCTTATTAACCTTAAATTTTCTAAATGCTGATTAAAAAGAAACAATAGCTGCAGAAAGACATTAGAAAATAGAAAAAAAATAACCAAACCAATCTGTGTACTTAAAAGATTTATTGACCTCAGAATGGAAATCAGAGTGTGTTACATTGGGGAAGGGGTTTTGCTTTTGTTTCCACAGGAGAAGAAAAGTTATGGATACCACCAAAATTAATAAAGATTAGATTCAAATAGGAGATACCTCTTAATAAGCAGAGGAGATAGTTCGTCAACTGGTGTGGCAATTCAACACAATTTCAAAAAGAAAACTCACCCTATAAGGGTCTGGGCAGGGTTCTGTTTTTTGTCTTTACGAGAAATAGAAATACCTGTCTTCAAGAAGTCAAAAGATCTTGGACATCTAGACATCTAAAAAAGAAGGGGAAGCTATCCTGAAAAAATTACCAAGTAAAGAAAAAATCTGGCCTAATGGCACAAACATTCTCTACAGGGTAAAATTTCACTACCTAAAAATTAATATCTCTTTTTTTCTCAAAAAGGTTGTAGTCACGACTCAATTAAAAATTAAAGCTGGCTTTGGAGTGTGGCTCTGTACTTCTCTAAATCCACATATGCTGTTAAAAGAAGAATTCAGAGTCTGTGTCTCAAATCAAAAGAGCCACCTGGTACGGGACAGAAGAAAACCAAAATCTAGGGACTGGTGTTGTCACAAATCTCTTTCCCCTCGTACTTATTTTTGACTCTTTAGAGCCTTTTTTTTATATATATATTACTATCCTAAATTTAAACTTTCTGTTTTGATATTAATAATGGTTAAGTTTTCCACAGTGAATAATAAATTTTCCTAATAGTGATCTCTGAAGTCTCCAAAAAGATGATGGGTCCCCACAACAATGACTCTACCTGGTTCATAATGATGCCATCGAGCCAATAAACACCACTCAGAGAGAGGCTCTGGACCACAAACTGCTCAGGACAATTCCAAGGTGGCTAGCTGAGATGATCCACCTTTTCACACCACTCTAGACAGAACTTCAGATGAGGTTTCCCCGTTACTCACAGACTGGCCACAAAGTTCTCAAGAGACTTAACCATTGGCTTAGTTTTTTTTTTTTTTAAAACAAGATCCCATAGAGATACTACTGCCCCCTAGAGGGCAGGAAGCAATTCCAAGAACACAAGACCCCCCTCTCCCAATAAGTGGGATGTATGATTTTTTGGTTTTTCTCAGGGTTATGGATAATTGTCATCTGTAAGGGGTTGGTTATAAATAGTTACAGGGTTGGAGGTGGAACAATAAAGATTAAACTCAGGAATCTCATTTGAAATAGAGAAAAGGGAGAAAGATAGGTTAGGACAATAAGGTAGATTATTTTATCTCCTTGTAAACTA
This sequence comes from Microtus pennsylvanicus, assembly GCF_037038515.1. Lineage (NCBI taxonomy): Eukaryota > Metazoa > Chordata > Mammalia > Rodentia > Cricetidae > Microtus > Microtus pennsylvanicus. The sequence goes on along the minus strand of NC_134590.1, from coordinate 79,708,757 downwards.
AAATAGCAGCTATCAGTTTTAGATAATTTGCATTGGTGTAGATTCTTGTATATCGATACAAATCTACCTAGCTAGGGACAGTAGCTGTCTTGTTATTCAGTAAGAACAGAGTCCAGGGGAGCTAACAGGATCATCTCTGTATCTCAAGTAGACCCTGGTACTCCGCTGCAGTGGGTGGGTCTGGGGGAGGGAGGGTAGGTGAGGGGGGTGTTGTAGTGGGGGACTTCCGGGTAGTCATGGCGAGTTAAGAAGAAAAGCAGAACAATGCTGAGAAACGTCAGACAGGCTGCAAGAAGCTTTGTGGTTTGCGCTCTGGGATGAACAGGGTTGCTGTCCACCATGACAGGATGGTAGCTGAGCAGTCCAGAGTCCCTCACAGTGTCAGGATCCTAGCGGGACTGGCCCTGGGGAAGCCCTGGCCAAGTGTGGTCCAAGCGCTGCACACATCTAACTACTGACACAATGAACTTGCATCATTACCTACACGTGGAAACCGAGGACTGAAGCAATTTCCCTATGCCCGCCCAGCCACGTGGAAATGGAATTTGAACACAAGTAATCTATCCTCATGATGTTTCAAAGGAAGAAGGCTGTGACGGCCAAATGAGGGATGGCATCCACAGCACAAGGACTAGAGCCCCCAGACCTAGGGCAGAGAACTGTAGGAAGCTGGATTTTGATTACTGGTACAGCCTCCCTTCCCTGAGTCCGGTTGGCCGATGCATTCTGGGAGGCAGGCTCTATTTTATGGCTCCCCTCTAGCTCGGGCCTTCATTGCATCAGGGTCCTCGGGAACAGCGGATCTGAAGCCCCCGGCAGGACCCACAGCGGGTTGTACACCCTCCAGGGTCTGAGGCTGATTTCTGCTGATCCGGTCAGCTGCCAGGGGGCAAGAGGACGTGACCTCAACAACAGAAAAGAAGCCATGGGTGGGCGGAGCTTTGGTTTCTGCGCAGCCAATGAAAGCCTTTGCAGGCAGTGCTCTCAAAAAAACTAATTTTGTTTGTAAAAAGTTAGCCAGGAATGAAGTGGCTCACAAGGAAGGGCCACATTGTGCTAAAGCACGTGTTTAGAAAGGGGACCTGCTTTCGCCCCTGGCCTGACTCAGCTCTCCTCTGCACACCCAAGGGTCTAAGTCTTCACAGTGGCGTGTCTTCCCAAAACACAGTGTTAACACACAGTAGACCCAAAGATCATGGTTCTACCATGAAAGTGCCACCAAAGAGTCGTTCTAGCATTAAGATCAAGAACGGAGGGCCAAGGTTCTAGGAGCACATCTCTTAGCATTCCTCATCACCCAGCAACCTCCTAGCTATCATTCTGTCTGTCTGCTGATATAAGTCAGAGGCAGACTGAGGCCTCTTTTCTCTGGAGAGCCACACGAACCCTTGCTGACTACCCTGCTCCTCCCAACACCCCCACAGCATCCAAAGAAAGCAGGGATCTAAACGATGCTCCCAGCCGGTTGCTACCCTTTTATGGGGACAGACAAGTATCTTTCCTTTTTCATGGTCAACTTTTTCAACTTTTTCCTTCAAATCAAGTATCCAGATTCCAACTGGCTGCTTAGGAAAGCAAAGGTCTGTCTCCTCTTCTCCTTAGGAGGCTTGTGAACTCAGACTGGTCATCCAGGTGCACTGTGTCTTGTCTTTCCAACACTGGGTTAGCAACCCCTTGAAGGAAGCAGCTCTGTCTTTTTGTTCTTTTGTGTTCTTGGCACATTGTGGGTACACATGGACACCTTGTGAAACTGATCACACTCCGTTGGCTCAGAAGCTTCCTATTCAGGAGCAGATCATTTCAGAACATCTCCACACCCATGGAGAGGCCCAAGACAACAGATTCAGGACGGCTCAATTGCAGAAGAGCAATTCAGAGTGATTTCAGATGTTAGCTGAGCATTTGCTGTGAACAGTGTTCAGGCTGTGGGGTGCTGGGACATACAAAAGCAAAACTTGTCACTCTGATCACAAGAGTTCCACTGAGGGAAGGACATGGATACGAACACACACACACACACACACACACACACACACAGCTGGCATCAAGCTGTGGACCAAGGCGGGCTGAGTATGAACAAAGAGACCTCAGAGGAATAGGACTGTGTTGATGTGGGAACTGAGCCAGGAAGGGCTTCAGAGAGACTAACATTTGGTGGGTGTTTGAGGGGAAAGGGGAGAGGTGTGGAAATGCCCAGGGTGGAGCAGGGTTGGTACCATAGGTAGGATGGGAGCGAAGAGCTCAGGGGTCACAGGCCCTTGCCTTCCTTGCCTGGGTTTCTGGCAAAAAAAACATGATTTTTTTTGTGCTAATTTCTCCTTCCATCCACGCAGGGAACAGGAGGGGTGGTCGCCTGTGAGATGCTTGCTGTCCTTCATCTGTTTCCCCAGGCTGCTGACTTCTGGTTCCCCAGACCCCAGGATGGAGAAGGGTTTCCCGGAGTGGAGGAGTGAAATGCAGCTGGAAGGCCAGCTGATAGAGACAAATAAAGGCGATAAAGTCGTGCCCAGCACTTCCGGGTACTGACTGCATGTTCGAGGCAACCACGGAGAGTGGATAAAAGGGCGCTGTTCTCCACCGGTGGCTCGGACAGTCCTCTGGCATTCGCCAGCAAACCCTGTTAAAGCACTGTGTAATTAAAGGCCAGTTCTGGGGCCTGTAATTTAGAGCTTTATCAAAATATGACCAGTGACTGGAGGTGAGACCACAGAAACAAGCCCTGCTTTCACAGACTCGTGCAGATGGTAATTTTAAAAAACTCAGCCTTTGTGCCCCCTGCTGCCACCCTGCCAGCCCACAGGGGTGTTCACCCCTTGGCAACTGGCTACATTTTCATTATCTCACAGCAAAGTGGATAGAGGAATAAATTGCCTCTTTTCAAAAAGGTGATGTTTGAAAATTGACTCATCATCCTCATAACATAAAATAGCTATTTTAAAGTGTGCAGTTCTAAGGTGCAGTGGCACATGCCCATAATCCCAGCACTTGGAGAAAGAGGCAGGGGGATCACCACAAGTTGAAGCCATCCTGATCTACACAGACAGCTCTGGACCAGCCAGATCAAAGCAGACGTCATTCTGTAGTTTTGGGTATATTTACAATGTGCAGCCCCCACTAAGTTCAGAACTTGTGTGTCTTGAGGCAGACTCTCACAGTGCTGCCCTGGCTAGCCGTGAATGCGGCATCCCCCTCCCAGCTTTTCAGGGGAGGGATTATGAGCACAAGCCATCACACCCCAGAAGGACTTAGCAGTCTGTTAGTGCTATCACCGGAGAGCAGCACAGACTCAGTAAGGCTGGGAGGTCTAAGAGCAGGGCACCTGAAGATTTGGTTTGGTGAAGGCTTGTCTTTCCTTCCAGCACGGCTCCTCCTGCTCACATGGTAGAGAACCAGAAAGGGAAAGAGAGCTTGGACAATGATCAGCATCTACGATTAAGAGCATCAATTCTATTAGTGATGGAGAACCCGTGACTTCATCACTCCCCAGGGATCTGGCTTCTTGGGTTCAGTGTTTAAGAGCACATACTGTTCTTGCAGAGGACAGGAGATAGATTTTCAGCTCCCACAATAGGTGGCTCTCCTTCACCTGTAACTCCAGCTCCAAGTGAGCCAGCGCCCTCTTCTGGCCTCCTTTGCCACCTCCACTCACACATAGGTACATAGGAATATGCATAACTAACAATAATTTCTAAAGAAGACCCAACTTCTTAACACTGTCACATTGCATATTAGAATTTTTGGGGTGTGTTGGGGGAGGGACATGTCCATTTAGACCACAGCATGAAATCACCCCCATTCCACCCACCCAACACCTCACAACCACTAATCGGTCTCTTACAGATTTGCATATTTGGACTTTTCATATAAAGAAAACCATCCAGCGTACAGCCCTCTATGACTACATCTTTTACTAAGAACCATCTCAAGGTTTGCCCTTGGCGTAACATGCGCCAACATTCATCCTTTTCTGTGGTTGAACATTCTGTTGGTCTAGGGTTAACTGGCCTATGGTCTGTTCACAAAGACACCACGTGTTGTTTGCATGTTTGTCTGTTGAAGACTTGAGTTGTCTCCACTTTTTAGCTATTTTAAGTAGTGCTTCCGTGGGTATTTTGTTTGGATAGACAAAGGTTTTCGGCTCTCCCAGGTGGACATCTAGGGGGAGAGTGGCTGGGTCGTGTAATAACTCTGTTTAACAGCAGAGGAGCTGCCAGGTCCTGGCTGCCCCATTTTACTCCCCCCACCCACCCCCAAGCAATGAACAAATGTGGCTCCCAAGACTCCAAGTTCTCACCAACACTTTCCACCATCCTGTCTTCTTTTCACTACCACTGCCTAACTGGTCACACTTCACGGGGGAAGGAGATGTGTCAGCTCATGATCTCGGAGGTTTCAGTCCAGGTCAAGTGGCTCCATTGCTTTTGGCCTTGCTGGGGTGGACGTCATTGTCTCGGGTGCGTGTAGCAGAGGCTGCTCAGCTTGCTGTGGTTAGAAAGCAGACAGAGAAGAAGAGCAGGGGACTGTGAGATAAGGAAGGGAAACAAACCTGGGTGGAGTGATGGTCTAGCGTAGACCAGTCCTGAGGTATATTTCAGGTATTTGGTCCCTTGGTAACATGGTCAATCTGAGTAGGGGAACCTAGGATACGGTGGAGAGTCGGCAGCAAATAAAAAAGGAAAGCATTTGCTTCCATGTATGGCCTCAAGAGGGAAAGTGTCTCTGAAGGCAGAGGTCTCTGAGTTTGGAGGTTCATGTAGGTACATGTAGAACATATAGACTGTAATTTAGGGCACCCCTTTGTCCCATCCTACCTGGGTGCTGCCACATGCTGGGAGGTTAGCAGTTTGGGAAAGGGACTGAAGTTAGGATGTAAGGTGTGTCTGATGCCCTCGTGTGTGTGTGGGGGGGGTGCTCTGTGCTCTTATAGGGATAAGATACATCATTCCAGGGCATGCTCCCGATCACCCATGCCTTCTGGATAGGCCCCATCATTTACTTTCCAAGGTACCCCAATAATGCCGTCATAATATGAATTCAATGGGAGACTGGTCCCTCAGAGCTCATCAGCTGACCTCTGGGCTCCCAATATGGAGCCTACTTGGAATTTCCCCCATCAGAGTCATGGCACTCCCAGATGTTAGATCTCAAACCTGGGATAGATGGCTAACTGAGGGATCTATTTAACTGATCCAAACAGACCTGGCTGCCAGGTTCTCCCCCAGCATCCCTCAGTCCCTACCTGTTTCGGGGTATGGCTGGCGTACCTCTCCAGCCCAGGGGCTGGGCTGCTCTTCCCTATATAACCCAGCCATTCTGGTTACCTGATCCTTTTGTCTACCCTTTACTCTCCTGGCTCTCCCTCTCTTCCTGTGGCCTGGCTCAGGGTCGCTGTAGGGGCCACTGTGGTAGCTCACAGGGAGTGGCACTGTCAGGGAGGGTGGCCTTGTTGGAGGAAGCGTGTCACCATGAGGGTGGGCTTTGAGCTCTCCTATGCTCAAGTCACACCTTATTTCAGTTCACTTCCTGAAGTGAACTCTCAGCTTCTTCTTCAGCACCGCGTCTGCCGCCCGTTGCCATGTCCCGCCATGATGACAATGGACCAAACCTCTGAACTGTGGAGAGTCCTCCCAATTAAATGCTTTCCTGTATCAGAGTTGCCAGAGTCATGGTGTCTCTTCACAGCAATAGAAACCCTAGTTAAGACAGCCATGTGCCCTCTGGACTCTCCCAGATGTCCCTGCCTCCTGCTATATCTATCCCACGTGTCTACAAGAAGCCCTCTCCCCCTCACACCTAGGGGCTGTCATGTCCTCGTTTTTATTTTCCTCCCCTTGCCACACAGGCACGACGTGATGCCTGACTGTAGTTAAGCCTGCGGGGAACCACGGAATAGCCATCCTTTTGCTTCTGCTCTTGTGGTAAGCCACCTGGCTTCTCTGCTCTAGGCCAACACAAGACACTGTACGGTTCTGTTTGAGGGCCAAGAGAGGCAAGGAGGGAAACCGGCCAAAGGAAACAGGAGGGCTGGGTTCCAGGGCCAGGGAATGTTCTCAAACCTCCTGCAGCCATCTCTAAAGTGGAAGTAAGCAAGCCCTACTGCCTTCAAGGACTAGATACCCTGGCATGTTCCATGCTCCCTGGAATCTGCATGTGTCTTAACATGTCTGTGTAAGCCAGGGTTTGTTGTGGTTGCCCTTGCCTGGGGGTACACATCAGCTGTCACAAACTGGGGCGGGGGTGTCAGCCGATGAGGGGAGATTCATAAAAGAGCAGAGCCTCTCACGGCAGTGGCTTCCACACTGTGTGTCGAGGGGTGGCTGCAGAGTGGGCCAGGCCTGGAGGGGGCTCAGGTCACTGGCTTTCCCTCCTGAGTATAAGAATGAGGTTTGGTGATCATTTCTGTTTGGGTAAATGGAAAAGAACTCTTTAATAAATACTAAATAAAGCCCGTAAGTGCTGAGATTCTTTGTGTCAATTAACATCGTTTTCTTTTTAAGGAAGCACTGAGGGACGCAGGCAGACAGGGAAAGCAAGGGTGTCCCCTCGAAGACTGCAGCTTCTCAGAAAACATTGTGAGGAGAGACAGTGGGAAGGCATGGGGTGGGTGGCTACAAAGGACCAATAGGGGGACGCCGAGAACCCAGACCTCCTCAAAGGAGCTATTTCTTCCAATGAAGCCGTTAGGTTCGTCTTTTCTCTTAGGATCTTTCCCCAACATTCAAGTCTGTCCGAGATCTCTCAGACTCCCACCAGAACCCCTGTTTTAGTGGTTAATAATGAGGCGTGTTAAAATCAGGAACTGCACACACGTGTGCACACCCATCTCCCTGTTGTACTATGGCCTGCTGAGAAGAGGGTGGGCCGTAGCATGTGTGGGCAGACTGAGCGTGTGGGAAAGTGGTCTTGCTAGAACCCTGGTGTTTCAGAGTTGCTGCTATAACAGGATCAGCTGGGTATGGAAACGTGTCTGCAATCCCGGCACTGGCAAGGTGGAGGCAGGGGCCAGCCTGGGCTACATAGTGAAAAGCTGTTTCAAAAACAAACAGAAAGCTAATACTAACACATCTGTTTGGCTAATAGTGTGAAGGCTCCCCAGCTTTCTTCGGGGGCGCCTCTTCTGACCCTTCTCTGGCTTGCAGCTCCTAGGGTAGGAAAAATTATAATAAATGCTTGTTTCTTTTAGCTCTCAAGGGGGAAAAAAACTTAAACAACAACAACAACAAACAATAAATTAGCTGGCAAAATATATATACATATATATGTATATATATATAATTTAGTATTTAGTAAATGTCAAAGGATCTCAAGGAAAAGACAACGTGTGCTGTGCACAAGACTGGAAGGTGACACCCAGGAGCTGGCCTCGTTTTAGAGGACATCCAGTTGGCAGAATTCAGGCCAAGCCTGCTCACCCCTGACACACAGGTTCCCTAGCATCCTCAGAAGCGGGTACCCATCACAGACCTAACCTCTCCTTTGGTTTGGAGACCGCATGCTGGTAGCCTGGAATTGGCACCGCTAATAGGGCTTGGTATTTGGGGAATGGGGAGTAGCTAATTTAATAGCACACTCTGCTCTGCATTCCTTGGGTGGTGCAGGCAGCTCAGTTCCAAGCTGCAAGCCGAGGCAAGAGGGCTTTGAGCCTTCAGGAGAATTGTGGCCACAGGGGAGTTTGCTCCCTATTCTTGTGACACTGCACCTTTTCATGTGGCTGCCTTGAGCACTCTGCTCCCCCCTCCCACCCCCTCAACCCCCTCCTCCTCGCCACAGGAAGTTCTTCCTCCTCAAGCCACCAGGCACCACTCTCTTGGGTTGCTGCAAGGCTGGGAAGTTAGATTGATTTAGTGAGGAGGACTTTGAGAATTGGGTGAGCCAGAACAAGAGTGGAACAGAAACAAAACACAAGGAAATAAAAACTGCATTGACAGTCGTGGGTAGGAGGGGGTCCCCTAATCCTTTAGTACATGTGGGCTTCACTGAAACCCTCGGCATGGATGAATCTGCAGACTTCTTACCCATCTCTTGCTCCCAGGGAACAGGAGAATTCTGGAATACTTTCTTTTCTTAACAGGCTTAGCAAATATGGAAATAAAAAACCCACTCAGAGATGAGAAAAGAACCATCCAAGAAGAGGCAGGAGATGCTGGAGCAGCATAGGGCAGGGGAGAGGCGGGGAGAAAGTGCCCAGTGCCTCAGGGTAGGAGATGGAGGTACACCATCCGTGCCTCAAACCTACCCCTCCCCTCTGCACAGAGCGGGCAGTCCTCCTTCCCCCAAGAAACCTCTGGGGCCCGTCCTTGGCACATCTTTCTAGAAACACTCTGGGGCAGGGGGCTTGCTTTTTCAAACAAGAGTCAAATCCAGTTGTTCTCTGTTCTCTGCAGAGAGCATGCACTGCTGGTCGGGCAGTACTGTGAGCCACCTCTCTAGAGTATCCATAGAAACCCTTTCAGTACTGGCTCCCTCTTCTTTTCTGAAGTAATCTGAGCTGTGTCTTCCCGGAAATGGAACCGTCACTAAGATGATTCCCTAAGAGCTGTCCTAGACACGGTCCAGTTCCCTCCTGAGAACCTTCTGGCTATTGACTCTCGTGAGAGTACTCACCTTTGGCCTCCAGAGATGTGAGTCCTGCTCAAAGATCACCTCCTCCAAGAAGCCTTCCTTGTTTTCCTCCAGCTCCTGACAAAAACTGCACACCCTGTAATGTTTGGTATCCTCCCGAGTACCTGCGAGATATTACAACAGGCTGATAAAGCGAGGTTCTTGGTCTCTTTTTTTGTTTGTTTGATTGTTTTCAGAATGATGAACTGTTCCCTTTTTTAAAAAAAGATTTTTAAATTATTTATTATGTATATAGTGTTCTACCCAGAAGAGGGCACCAGACCAGATTTCATTACAGATGGTTGTGAGCCACCATGTGGTCACTGAGAATTGAACTCAGGACCTCTGGAAGAGTAGGCAGTTCTCTTAACCTCTGAGCCATCTCTCCAGCCCTGTCTCTTTGTTCTTAAGGAAATACTGCATCCAAAAGTGTGTTGGAGAGAGTTCAGCAAATGTCTAGCTTAGGTCTCAGGACCCTTGGTCCTTCCCCAGCCACCCTGAGAGCTGTGAAACAGTTGAGAGGATCTATAAATATAGATGATAAAGGGACTGAGAAAGAAATCAGAGAAATATCATCCTTCACAATAACTACAAGTAGCATAAAGTACCTTGGGGTTACACTAACCAAAGAAGTGAAAGACCTGTACAACAAGAACTTTAAGTCTTTGAAGAAAGAAATTGAAAAAGATACAGAAAATGGAAAGATCTCCCATGCTTTTGGATAGGTAGGATCAACATAAGAAAAATGCAATCCTACTGAAAGCGATCTACAGATTCAATGCAATCCTACTGAAAGCAGTCTACAGATTCAATGCAATCCTACTGAAAGCAGTCTACAGATCCAATGTAATCCTACTGAAAGCAGTCTACAGATCCAATGCAATCCTACTGAAAGCAGTCTACAGATCCAATGCAATCCTACTGAAAGCAGTCTACAGATCCAATGCAATCCTACTGAAAGCAGTCTACAGATCCAAAGCAATCCTACTGAAAGCAATCTACAGATCCAATGCAATCCTACTGAAAGCGATCTACAGATTCAATGCAATCCCCATTAAAATCCCACCACAATTCTTTACAGACTAACATATGTATAAAGAACAATACTTCATATGGAAAAACAAAAAACCCAGGATAGCTATAACAATCCTGTACAATAAAGGAACTTCCAGACACATCACCATCCTTGACATCAAGCTCTATTATAGAGCTACAGTAATGAAAACAGCTTGGTATTGACATAAAACCAGACAGGTTGACCAATGGAATCAAATCAAAGACCATGATTTTATTATTTTTTTATCTTTTTTTTTAATTGAAAAAAATCCCACCTCCTCCCAGCCTCCCATTTCCCTCCCCCTCCTCCCAGTCCTCTCTCCCTCCCCCCACTCCTCTCCCCCTCCCTCTCCAGTCGAAAGAGCAGTCAGGGTTCCCTGCCCTGTGGAAAGTCCAAGGTCTTCCCCCCTCCATCCAGGTCTAGGAAGGTGAGCATCCAAACTGGCTAGGCTCCCACAAAGCCAGAACATGAAGTAGGAACAAAACCCAGTGCCATTGGCCTTGGCTTGTCATCAGCCCTCATTGTACACCTTGTTCAGAGAGTCTGGTTTTATTCCATGCTTTTTCAGTCACAGTCCAGCTGGCCTTGGTGAGCTCCCAATAGATCAACTCCACTGTCTCAGTGGGTGGGTGCACCCCTTGCGGTCCTGACTTCCTTGCTCATGTTCTCCCTCCTTCTGCTCCTCATTGGGACCTTGGGAGCTCATTCCGGTACTCCAATGTGGGTCTCTGTCTGTATCTCCATCCATCTCCAGATGAAGGCTCTATGGTGATATGCAAGATATTCATCAGTATGGCTATAGGATAGGGCCATTTCAGGTTCCCTATCCTCAGCTGCCCAAGGAACTAACTGGGAACATCGTCCTGGACACCTGGGAACCCCTCTAGGTTCAAGTCTCTTGCCAACCCTAAGATGGCTCCCTTAATTAAGATATATACTTCCCTGCTCCCATATCCACCCTTCCTTTATACCAACCATACCATTTCCCCAAGTTCCCCCCATCCTCCCCTTCTCACTTTTCTCTCCTAAAGACCCTGATTTTAATCCACACACCTATGAACACCTAATTTTTGACAAAAATGCTAAAATTATACAATAGAAAAATAAAGCATCTTTAACAAATGGTGCTGGCGTAACTGGATGTCAATATGTAGGAGAATGCAAATAGATCCATATCATCCTCATGCACAAAACTCAAGTCCAAATGGACCTCAATATAAATCAATATAAATCCAGCCACAGTGAACCTCATAGACGAGGATGTGGGAAGTAGCCTTGAATGCACAGGAGATCATTTCCTAAATATAACACCAGTAGCATAGACAGTGAGAACAACATGGGACTTCCTGAAACTGAGAAGCTTCTGGAAAACAAAGGACACAGTCAATAAGACAAAAAGGCAGCCTACTAAATGGGAAAAAAATCTTACCAACCCCACATCAGAGAACTGATTTTCGAAATACATAAAGAACACAAAAAAAACCCTAGACATCAATATACTAAATAAGCCAATCAAAAATGGGGTACAGATATAAACAGAGAATTCTCAATGGAAATATCTCAAATGGCCAAAAGACACTGAAGGAACTACTCAACATTCTTAATCATCAGGGAAATGCAAATCAAAACAACTCTGAGAAGCCATCTTACACCAGTCAGAATTGTTAAGATCAAAAACACCAATGACAGCTTATGCTGAGAGGATGTGGAGTAATGAGAACACTCATCCATTGCTGGTAGAAGTGCAAACTTGTACAGGCACTTTGAAAATCAGTATGGTAGTTTCTCAGAAAATTGGGAATCAACTTACCTCAAGATGCAGCAACAGCACTCTTGGGCATATACCCAAAGGATGCTCAATCATACCACAAGGACATGTGCTCAACTATGTTTATAGCAACATTATTTGTAATAGCCAGAACCTGGAAACAACCTAGATGCCCAAAGAACAACCAAAGAATGGACAAAGAAAATGTGGTACATTTACACAATGGAGGACTACTTAGTGAGGAAAAAAAAGATATCTTGAAATTTGCATGCAAATGAATGGAACTAGAAAAAACAATCCTGAGTGAGGTAACCCAGGCCCAGAAAGACAAACACAGTATGTACTCACACACAAATGTATATTAGACACAAAGCAAAAGATAACCATGACCCCAGAGAAGCTAGGTAACAAGGAGAACCCCAATAGAGACATACATGGATCCCTCTGGGAAGAGGAAATAGACAAGATCTCCTGAGAAAATTGGGATCATGGGGGTGGGGGGGAGAAGGGAGGGCAGAAAGGGAGGAAAAGGGGAGAAGGGGAGGGGGAGAGGAGAACATGAGGGAATGGGATGGTGGAGATGGGGGAAGGACAGAGAGGGAGAGCAAGAAAAGATATATCTTGACTGAGGGAATCATTATGGGGCTAGCAAGAAACCTGGCACTAGGGAAATTCCCAGGAATCCACAGGGATGACCCCAGCTAAGACCCTAAGCAATAGTGGAGAGGGGGCCTGAACTGGCCTTCCCCTGTAATCAGATTACAGGATACCTTACTTGCCACCATAGAACCTCTATCCAACAACTGATGGAAGCAGATGCAGAGATCTAAGCACTGGACTGAGGTCGGAAAGTCATGGAAGAGGGCGAGGAGCGATAATATGAACAAGGGGTCAAGACCATGATGGGGCAACCCACTGAAACAGCTTACCTGAGCTAATGGGAGCTCATCAATTCCAGCCTGACAGCATGGGAACCAGCAAAGGCCCAAAGTAGGCCTTCTGAATGTGGGTAATAGTTGCAAGAATGGTGCAGTCTATGAGGCCACTGGCAGTGGGACCAAGATTCATTTCTATTGCTTGAACTGGCTTTTTGGAGCCCATTCTCTTTGGAGGGATCCCTGCTCAGCCTAGATATAGTGGGGAGGGCCTTGGTCCTGCCTCAAAGCAATGTTGACTCCCTGTGGGAAGCCTTACCCTCTCTAGGAGTGGATGGGGTTGGGGTAAGGAGAAGGTTAGAGGGAGCTGGAGAAGAGCAGGGAGTGGGTACTGGGACTGGTTTGTAAAATGAGAAAATATTGTCTTTTAAAATAATTAATTTAAGAAAAAAGAAAATGGCCTCCAAAGGGAATGGCATTATTAGGAGGTGTGGCCTTGTTAGAGTAGGCGTGGCCTTGTTGGAGGAAGTGTGTCACCATGGAGTTCCGCTTTGAGGTCTCCATATACATTCAAGAAATGCCCCACTAGACAGTTCACTTCCTGTCGCCTGCACATCAAGATGTGAGACTCTCAGTTCCAGCACCGTGTCTGCCTGAGCACCACCATAATTCCAGCAGCCATGCTCTCTGAACTAAACCTCTGAACAAGTGAACCACCACAATCAAATGTTTTCATTTATAAGAGTTACAACACGGCCATGGTGCCTCTTCACAGCAAGAGAAACCCTAACTAAAAGTGGCTTTCAAATTCCTCCTAACGCTTCATACCCCCAGGCCATGAGGGCAGGGCTTTCCTCAAGTTCTGGTCCAGCAACGGGGAGAATGAGCAGAGGAGGTATATGCAGTAGGATGAAGTTCCTTCTTATGTCTGCTTAGATCTGTTTAGTCTGTGGTGTTTAAACACATCAGGGGAGCTACAGACGGCATGGAAGACATGGATGGAAACATTGAACATCAGCAAAAGCACACATAGCCATAAGCTGGAGGGTCTCTGAATGACATTGTTTGGGATCATATCCTAGCTTCTCCATGACCGGAGGCATGGCTTATCCCTTGGTTCCTAGTTTATAAGGTAGGGATGGTTATTAGGACATTTAGTTTAATGGAATTATTGAAAATAGCAGATAACCCAATCTAGAAGTCATAGGCTGTGCACCTCAGATGTTGCCATGCCTGGCTTCAGATCAGGATGTTTCTGCCTCTGGGATTTCTTTTTACTTGGTTAAAGTGGAAAATTCCATAGGAATCTGACTCAGCAAGCCACCTCTCAGATTGACTGTCTGCATCCCAGAATTCCTCGTGATGCAGGCCTATGATCCCAGCACTAAGGCACTGTTTGAGGATTGCCAGGGCTGGACTGTAGGGATGACCCCTCTTAGAGCCAGGTCTGCAGGGCCTACTTGGTTCGGTGCTCCACCCCTGTCCCTGGAGAAGATGGTGTCCCTGAAAACTGCTGGGTCCTCCGAGAAATCAGAGACTTCCTCAAGGAAGGAAGGAAAGGCAGGAGGCAACTTGAGGAACAAGCAGGGCCTGGACTCTGCCATGCAAATGATTTAGACCCTTCCCTCTGGCAATTATGGTTTCTGGGTGGCCCAAGATTACTTTGAAAAAGCAAACACAGGAGTTGGGGAGATGGCTCAGTGATTAAGAGCACTTTCTGCTTCTGCACAGGACCTGGGTTTGGTTCCCAGTACCCATCTGGCAGCTCACAACTGTCTGTAACTCTAGTTCCAGGGGCATCCAATGCCCCCTTCTGACCTCTGTGGGCACCAGGCACACGTGTGTTTTATATACATGCATGCAGGCAAAATTCTGTCTGTCTGTCTGTCTGTCTCTCTCTCTCTCTCTCAAACACACACACACACACACACACACACACACACAACCAAATAAAGCTTAAAATAATTCAAAACAGAAACATGGATCCAGGATGTCCTGACTGGGTTTTAGGACCCAGCAATATCGTGTCCCCGATCTCTTAAACAGGACATTGCAACCACATTTGCTGTGGTTATGGAGCTGTGGAACCATTTCTCCAGGCTGCAGTGTGACTTCTGTCGGGCCCAAGCACTTGGCCACTGTTCTCTTCCTCCACAGAAAGCGTTAGAAGTTGATTTTTCTCTTCACTGAGAAGGTTCAGGATGTGCTGTTCCAAACACAGCACCTTAGCATCTAAGGAAACAGCATAAGCTGGAGACCCTTTCCCCTTACCCCTTCTTCTTCTCTCTTATTGCAGGCCACAGAATCTGGCTACTCGCCGCCGAAGAACTCCCCTGCAGCGGTGCCTTTCCTACACACAGGAAGCAGGGCTGTCCTCTTCTGGGAAGACTGGAGACATAAGAAACAGCAAGCAGCCCTTGCTGTTCCTGCCCTTCGTCACAGGGATCAGGCCCTTTCCCTCCAGACAACTTCACAGCTGCCTTCCCTGACTCCTTGAGTCACTATGCTGGGGTTGAACCCAGGCTTTGATCTTGTTTGTCGAATGCTCTACTATTGAGCTGTATCCCTGGCCCTTTGGATTCATTTCTGGAAGCTTCTGTGCCACACAAACATATTAACTACATAGTTTTGCTCCTAGTGGTCTGACTTTCTGTTGTAGGAACCTTAAGTATGAACCTCATGAGAATGAGAAATCTTTTCTTCCCTACAGTGTAAGCATGGTTATGTTAATATTATATACAAAGCATTAGTCAGGCAAGATGATGCAGGTTTGTAACCCCAGCACCAAGGAGGAGGAGCAGGAATTCGGGCTTGGGATACTAGTAAGAACCTGTCTCAACAGATGAAAAAAACAAAACTTCAAAAGCCCGTTTTTGCCCTCTAGCATAAAGAAAACAATAAATAGGAGAAAGACAAAGCCTGTTGCTCCTCCTGCAGTAGGGTAAGCTCTGAGCATGGAGCCACAGTGCTACCTCTACCTGAGGGCAAATAGAGGAAGAGCTGATGGTCACCTTTCTCTCTAAGACTTTTTCTCTTCTTTAGGTTGTCTGGGGGCATTTTCTAGTTACTTTCATCATCTTGGAGCTGGTTCTACCATCTTATGCTATTGAAAACCCCAAGCTCCCTAGGTTCCCATGACAGAACATGGAAGGCAACCTCTGCTTGGCTATTCCTTATGACAGACAAGATGGGGACCTGGAGGCTGGCACTCATTATAGGGTGGCGAGGGAAGTACCTCGTGCTGTATGCAGGAGTAGCTGTGGATGGGGAAGAGCCCCAGGAAGTCCCTGATGGTCTACACTCACTCCCTTCTGTTTGAGGAGGAAGCTTCTAGAACATTTTGTTTGTTTGTCTTTGTTTTCAGGACAGAGTCTCACGGAGCCCAGGCTTGCCTGGAACTCACTAAGTAGTAGATATTTTCAAACTCCTGATCTCCTGCCTCTCCTTCCCAAGTCCTGGGATCACAGGCACGCACCACCATGCTCAGCTTTGAAGTATTCATAGTTGTGACTACGGCCACCCTGTCGTGTGTGCAGAGATAACAAACAAAACTAATGTTTTAGGGCTGAAGATGACAAAGACTTTCCATCTCGCATCTCAGTGTGACTGTGGACTGTCTCCACGTTATCCTTGATCAGGGACCCAAGAGGACAGAGCAGCTGCCATCCGGAGCCACAACAGCAGTGACAGGAAGAAGGGAAATGTGGCAAATATGACTGTCACCTGGATCTGACCTGCGTCTCTCCCACTCTCTTGCCTTTAGCGTCCAAAATGCACTGGGAGTCAGCAGGTGAGGGGATAATTCCCATGTTTCCCCAGGTGTCACACCACCTCCTGCGGAGTCTGTGTGATCTCTCAGGTAGGCCGTGGCACAAGCCTCAAGGAAGAGTGCCCGCAGAGGAGGAGTGTGTGTGTGTGTGTGCGTATGTGTGTGTGTATGTGTATGTGTATATATGTGTGTATGTGTGTGTGTATGTGTGTGTATGTGTGTGTATGTGTGTATGTGTGTGTGTGTATGTGTGTGTGTATGTGTATGTGTGTATGTGTGTGTGTGTGTGTGTGTGTGTGTGTGTGTGTGTGTGTGTGTGTGTGCTTCCTGCTTTGGAGCCCTTACACTCTTGGCATTACCTGCTTATGTTCTAAGGAATAGAGTCTGGTTTTTTCTGGAAGGGAAGATAATATGTTTAAGTTTCCAGAGTCTACTGATTAGACATTGCCATATACAGGAGTATATGATGCTAATGTAAGATGGGTTAACATTCAAGGGAAAAAGGTTTCCAGGTTTAATCTGGTGCTTAGTAAATAAAAAACAAAAGGCAAACTTAGTTAAGCAATTAAGACAGATTGAGCAACCAAGCAGTGGTGCTCACGACTTTAATCCCAGCACTCGGGAGGCAGAGGCAAGCAGATCTCTGTGAGTTCGAAGTCAGCTTGGTCTACAAGAGCTAGTTCCAGGACAGGCTCCAAAGCTACAGAGAAACCCTGTCTCAGGAAAAAAAAAGACAGATTCAGCAAAGATGGGATAAGGATAGAAGAGAGAGATAAATGCCTGTAACTTCTTGATATTGGTTTTGGGGAAGGTTTGAAAAGGAGTTAGAAATATGGAGAAGGAGAAGGAAAGAAGAAGTTCTTCTGTATAGATGGCAGAAACATAAAAAGACTGGAGACTGTGTGACTGTTAACCACAACCACTTGCCCTTGGTTCAAAATGCCATGAACTCATAGCCTAGATAAAGATTTATATCGAAACTAATGCCAAGCCATGTCTAGCATAACCAACTACAGACTCACACCGGGGACATCTGTCTGATGAAAATCTATTCTCGAGTATCTGATATAATAATTCTAAGAATAATCTGTATCACATGAGAAAACAATTGCTGTTAAGCAATTGCTGTTAAGCAATTTTTTTCTACATAAAGGATGAGCCTCCTGCCTAGCAAAGATGCATTCGGATACAATTCCTTGAGTCTTGTGTCTGTTTGTCATTCTCAAACTCCTTACCCACCTATTTCTGAGACCTTGTCCCATCGGTTCCGGTGCCCCAGCTAAGCTGGTCCGTTGCACCCAGAGGAAGAGTGAGTGTAATGGTCTGTCCTGTCTCTTTAAGAGACAAGCCACACCCACTCTCTCCCCCATCTGCCAAGGCAAGCTGATCTTCAGCTTCCAGCCTGAGTTCCTTCCTTTTCTATTTCCCTCTTGAAGAGGCAGCTTCTCTCTCTCCTCTCTCTCTTTCTCTCTCTCTCCCTCCTCTCCTTCTCCCTCTTCCCTTCTATAACCCACTAAATAAATATCCAACCTCACTCTGCATGGCATGCCTATCCATGTCTCTGTCTCTTGCCCACCCCTGTGTGTCTCCCTGCCCGGGACCAACCACCTTTGGAGACCTGTGATATGGTCTCATGGCTTGCCCATTGTCTATCTCTCCTCATGGCCTGCTGCAGCCACTTGGGGAACTACACCAGTTCCTGCCTAGGATTGGGTGCTCTTGGGACCTGCTGTTCGCTGCCTGCTGCCAGCCACATGGCCCACTACAGCCACTTGGGGACCTGCAGCATTTCTGCCACTACAGCCGCCGGGGATCTGGGGATCCGCAGCATTTTTAATTAATCCATTACAGTGAGTGGAGACCAACCTGAAGGATTATAGCAGTTTTTTTTAAATGGTGTGTGTGTGTGTGTGCTTCTGAGCAAACCTGCACACGCGCACGCACACACACCACCACCACCACCACCACCACCACCACCACCACCACCACCAGCCCACAGAAGCCAGAAGAGGGCATCAGATCCCTGGAATGGAGTTACAGATGATTATGTGGTGGCATGGGGATGCTGGTGACTGAACCCAGGTCTTCTGCCAGAGCACTTAAGTGTGCTCAACTGATGAGCCTTTCCCATCCTCAAGCTTGCTCACTTGTCTTTTCTTAAGGCAGAGCCTTTTGTAGCCCATGCTGGCCTCATTCTTTCTGTGCAGGTGAGGATGAACTTGCTTCTGCCTCCCAAGTGCTAGCATGGCAGGTGTGTACCCACCAGGCATGAGTTAACGTGGTGCTGGGGACCAAGTGCAGTGTTTGAGTGATTGTTCCCTAAGCCAAACAACTACCATCTTGGGGAGGCAGTCCTTTATCCCCCCCTACCCTGCCTCAGGACAAATGCCCC
The DNA here is from genome assembly GCF_037038515.1 of Microtus pennsylvanicus. Lineage (NCBI taxonomy): Eukaryota > Metazoa > Chordata > Mammalia > Rodentia > Cricetidae > Microtus > Microtus pennsylvanicus. The sequence goes on along the minus strand of NC_134590.1, from coordinate 79,690,295 downwards.
TTCCCGCTCTCCCTTACTCCCTTTCCCTCTCTCCTTTGTTCCCTTCCCCGTCTCCCTTGTCCTCTCTCTCCTGTCATGTGACTCTCGGGGACAAATAAATATCTCCTTTGTGCTGGGATCTTGATCTTGGGGTGTCTTGTGCTGATACAAGTCCAAAGGGACCCGAATCTCCCTCTACCAAAGGAAAAAGAAAGGAAATCACTAAGTACTAAGACCAGGTCTAGGGCCAGGGCCAGGAAGGGTCAGGAAGAAGCCCCTGCCATACCCACATGTAAATTTGTCTGAGGTTTTAACATTTTGCCCTGTGATAACTAGCTCCAAATGGGCCCCAAATGACCCTGGCACTAGATCCGTGGTGTAGTCCCCTACCACGGCACAGCAGAGCTAGTCCTTACAGCCAGCAGGACACCGAAGCCAGGGCTTGAGGCCAACAGCTCCCAACCAAGGCCCACTCTCTCTGAGGTCTCTGTCTTTCCTCACTTGATCTTGGAGTCCCCACTTTATGAACATCCCACTCAAAGGAGCCTCCTGTGGCCTCCTGCCATCAGCAACACCCGTGAGCTTAGAAGTGAACTCTTCGGGGCCCCTCAAGCCTTTGCATGACAGCAACCCTTGGGACACCTGGCTGCCCCCTATTGAGAGTTCCTGAGTCGGAACTCTCAGGCGCTGAGGTGCTCTCAGTAACTGTGGGAGAACAGATGTCTTGGGGGATAATTTGTTGCATCCAATAATAAATATTAAGAAACTTTTTAATTTTAGGTTCTATGTAATATACAACCAATTGGCCTTCTAAATCCATAGGTCGTGGGTTAGAGGTTCAACTCTCTGAAAATCAAATGCATTTACAAAACAAAATAATGTCTGCTTTGAATATGCACAGATTTTCTCTTGTTATGGTTCAATAACAGCACAACAGTGTGTGCAGCTCCGTACACAGCACTTGCACACTATTAAGTACTTAATGCAATTAGTAGTGTAGAGATACTTTAGATACATGGGAGTGTGTACGGAGATTGTGAGCACCGTAGTCATGTTATACAAGAGAAGAGCATTCCAGGTTTGGGATTTACAGGAGTCCATGCTGGCCTCAATCTTTCTGTGCAGGTGAGGATGAACTTGCTTCTGCCTCCCAGGTGCTAGCATTGCAGGTGTGTACGTGGTGCTGGGGACCAAGCACAGTGTTTGAGTGACTGTTCCCTAAGCCAGTGACTATGCCCTAAGTGATGACTGAATGTTGCTTTACCACCAGAAGAAAAATTCTTTCAACGATCAATCAAATAAACCCTTCATTCCTTCATTACAGTAAGATAACAGGCATGGGCTTGGCTATCTTGTCAGTGGGACAATGGGCTGAACAGGCCTTCCTTAATTTTTTTCTTTTTGATAAAATATTCTCCAATAAGAACGGAGGGAATATCAGGTCATTGCAAGATAATACAATGGTCGTGGTGCATAAGGCACAGCAAATGCTCTTTAAATAAGTGGCAAGTTTGCTATTTGGGGAACCCATGCTGCTCCCAAGTCGAAACTTCAAGGCAACCAGCAAGAAGGGCTTTTTCCTCGTGTTACCACAGGGGGGTGCTGTGACACCAAACTCCTTTCCACTCCGGCCGACTTCCAGCTGGCGCTGAGGCAGGAAACCAGTCCTGCCTCCAGACTGCCAAGACTTGCGTGTCGGGTTACCCAGAGCGACCCGGCAGCCAGACCCCATCCAAGCATTCATCCGGCAGATAATGAGGAAACAGGCCCCAGCTTTATACCCATCTGTAATGCCAAAGTAAGGGCTGCACAAAGAGTTGAATGACGACTATCAAAGTCGTCCTGGAAGCGGGAGGCTCCTGTTGGTGGCTGGGGGATGGGGTGGGGTTGTTGTGTCCAAATGTGCTGAGGCTTCACATCCTCCACTCTCAAACTGCGGCCCCTTGCAGGATGTGTGTGTGTGTGTGTGTGTGTGTGTGTGTGTGTGTGTGTGTGTGTGTGGTGGGGAAGCTCAAAAAGGGGTTGGTTTGGGAGTTACTTAGCTCTATCCCCAGATTCGGAAGTCGGTTTCTAAATTGTCTCCAACTACAGTCTACATCACAGTCGCCCGGGGAATTGTTAAACTGTGGTTTGGCCGTCCAGTGCAGCAGCCTGGTCGGTGGCCGTAGGATTTGCTTTTCAAACACGTGCCCACGGATGCCGCTCTCTCCACCTCAATGCCTGGCCTCTCAAGGCAAGCTCCTGAAATTGGGCCACACCAGGATGCTTGTTAGAAGTTACCATGGGCTAGGCAGCAGGCTGACCTTGTGTCCAGACAAAGGTGATGGCAATTCTCAGAGCTCTGCTTGTCCCGTTGTGGGCATCGGATCTTCAGAGCCAGTCTTTCTACCAGATGCCACCAGCCCTCAAACTGTCACTTTCTCCAAATATAAGTGGATACAGCAGAGGTTTGAGTGGTCCTGATGGAGGTGTTGAAGCATCCCACTTAGAGCCCAGACAACTGAGACACAGAAGGAAGTCAGAGGCGTGAGCCAGGTCCTTCCTTGTCATTCTGCAGATACAGAATCCCTTTTGTTCTCACTCTGACCATAGCCTACCTGGTCATGAGCTCCAAGCTTTGCCGTTTACCCCAAATGACTCCAGGTCGGGCCTGATAGCTCAGACCTATAATTCCAGCTACGCTAAAGGCTGAGGCAGGAGGACTGCAAGGTCAAGTCTGACTGAACCGGAAAGAGTTCAAAGCCAGCCTGAGCAACTTAGTAAGACCCATCGCAAAAAATGTGAACAGTTAAAAGAGACGACTGTGGGTGCTTGCCTCCTTTGTGCAAAGCCTGGGTTTGATCCTCAGCCATGGATTAGCTGGGTGTGGGGGCACATGCCTGCAACCCCAGGACTTGGGAGGTGGAGGCAAGAAGACCCAGAAATTCAAGATTATTTTCAGTTACACCATAAGATTATGGCCAGCCCAGAATACGTAAGACCCTGTCTATTAACAAAATAAACAAACAAATAAGTAGACAGTAAGAGAGGGCTGGTTATGGCTCAACTGTGCAAGGGGACAGACTCCCCAACAAGCTTCCAGCCGGAAGGCAAAGTGATTTGGTTTAGACAAAATAGCAGGTTAAGCAATAGGTGTTTCTCTAAAGTTTGGGAAGCAGCAGCCCTCAGAATCTATGCGTGTATTTGCCTAGATGGGAAATATGGACTCTGGGAAATTCTGTGATGGGGTTAAGGAGGGACTTTGATACCACACAGCTTGTGCCAGCCATGGTCGTTGCATCATGTAGGAAAAAAACACTTTTATTCTTCCCTAGTTACTAATGGCCACACAGTCATTAATTTTTGCATTTCTGCCACAAGATGTAGAACCCTGGCTCCATCGGTGGGCCCTGTACCATACCACCAATTCAATCTTGTTCTGTTTCCTCTCTCTCTCTCTCTCTCTCTCTCTCTCTCTCTCTCTCTCTCTCTCGGACTGAATCCAGGCCCTTGCCATTGCTAGATGAACACTTTACCATGGAACTGTACCCCAAGCTTTTCTATCCCTCTAATGCTTTCTTTTTTATCGTGAAGGAGTTTCAGCCCCTCTTAACTTCTACCCCACACTCTAGAGCTGAGAATTCTGTATCATGTTCATACCTAGAGGTTAACAGAAACAGACACCGAGAGAACACAGTTTTTCAAAAATCATTTCTTCCATGAAGATAGTGCTATGAAATGGTTCATTCATGCTGAAGACGAATTTTGCAGTGTCTTAAAAATGTGAAGCACAAACCTGATTGATGCGGGTTCCCATCTGTATGCTATGAGTATGTTTTATTGCCATTGGTTAATAAAGAAGCTGCTTTTGGCCAATGGCTTAGTACAGCCATGTGAGAAATCCAAACAGAGATGTATATAAATAGTAGGCGAATGCGGCGGACTTCTTGACCGGTGACGGAAGAACGACCACCACACCAGGATTCCACTCAGATCACGCTTTACTGGAGTGCCCTTGATTGATGGGGGGCAAGGAACGAGGGGGCAGGAAAGCGAGGGACAGGGAGCGAAGGGGAGAGGCATCAGGAAGCAAAGGGGAGCAGGAAGCGAAGGGGGAGAGAGAGCAGGAAGCGAAGGGGAGGGGGTGCACTTAGGCAGCCGCTTAAATAGGGAATTGGCACACGGGTCGCCCTGTGATTGGCTGCCACCAACAGCTGACACCAGACCGCATCGGGATAGGCTCAAGAATCCGCATCCATCGCGCATGCGGGAAGCGGGGACATGCAGCTCTCAAAGCCATAGCCAAATATGGAGTTGTTTGTAACAAACAAGACAGGGTGTCGGCGCCATCTTGTAATGGCGATCCTGTCCGGCTCACTACAGTTCCCCCTTATTGTTTGTAAGCAATGAGCGCAGGACTAACGTCATTCAATCTGACCCCCACCTCATGATGTGTTGGTCGATCGAGGATGGAAGATATTTTCCATGGACACACCTTCCCCTGTGCAATGGGTATTCGAGAACCCCCGGGGGTGCAAAGGCTGTGTCGCAGGAGCCTACAACCACACACCTTCCCAAGTGCAATGGATCGACAGATCCCATGGGGTGCAAAGGCTGTGCAGAAGGAGCCTACATCCGCACACCTACCCAAGTGCAATGGATCAACAGATCCCATGGGATGCAAAGGCTGTGCAGAAGGAGCCTACATCCGCACACCTACCCAAGTGCAATGGATCAACAGATCCCATGGGGTGCAAAGGCTGTGCAGGATGGAAGCTCTAAGCGTCTCTTAGTGCTAACAACCATATCTGGGGGAAGGAGCCACACTCCAGAGTAGCTAATGCCTGAGAGATTATAACTTTATTCCCATATAGCCTTATCCCTATTGGTCTGGGCTCGAAGGCAGCAAACCAACCACAGGCACAACACACGGCCACCCAGGCAGCTTGCCAAAAACATGCCCACGCAACTGAAAGCATAGGGACCCTTTCTCTGTAAAGTTACGTGCTTCTCCTATAAGGTAAAAATCTGGGGAGAACCGTGGCATCATGCCGAACAGGCATCGCCTTTGGGAAGGCTGACAGGATTCCCCTTCAGTGCTCCGCCTTCCACTGGATCCACGTCATCAGGGATGTCTGCAGGAACTTTCTCCAGAGACTCAGCCTCATCCTTAGGAACTTCCTTGATCATGCGTGTCAGTCGGCTCGGAACCCAAAGCGGAGCCTCTTGGCCCTGTGGAAAAACACATACAGCTCCCCTGGATCTTGCCAACACAAGATCCGGTCCATACCATTTGTTATCCAATACATCTTTCCACTTCACATATTCCTTTTGTTCCATAGGGCCTGCTGCATGCTTTTCAGCTGCTGCAGTACCCGACTCATTCAGGTTTAAAAAATTGAGTGTGAAGAGAGCAAGGGAGATTCTTTCCCTGGGGGAAGTGGATTCAGCTATTCCCCCTTTTTGTTTTTGTAGAATTTCTTTAATATTTCTGTTGGCTCTCTCCACAATACCTTGTCCTTGTGGATTGTATGGAAGACCCGTAATGTGGGTCACTTGGAGCTGTGCACAAAAGGCACGAAATCCATGGGAGGTATATGCCGGGCCATTGTCTGTCTTCAGGCGTAGGGGTTTTCCCCAGGCGGCCCAGGCCTCCAGGCAATGTGTTTTTACATGAGTTACCTTTTCTCCCGCTAGGGGCGTGGCATGAATAATGCCCGAAAAGGTATCCACTGATACATGTAAATATTTTAATTTGCCAAAATCAGGCAGATGGGTAACATCCATTTGCCACAACGCGTTAGGTTGCAGCCCTCTAGGGTTGACCCCAACATTAGGGGGGTATAAAAAGGTCACACATGAAGAACAGGCTTTAACTATTTCTCTGGCTATCTCTCTGGAAATATGAAATTTTTTTCTAAGGGTATTGGCAGGCACATGCCAAAGCTTATGAAAATCTCGTGCTAATTCTACAGGGTCCGAGACGACCAAAGCCATGGACCGGGTAAGGCAGTCAGCCAAATCATTGGCCTCAGACATGGGTCCTGGAAGCAAAGTATGAGCCCGAATATGTCCAATGAAAAAGGGATTATCTCTTTGTAAAATGCATGCTTGAATTTGACACAAAATATTGGAAACTGTACTTGAATTTCTAACAAAGGCAGCCACCTCCAATGAGGCAACAGCATTCACCACATATTTAGAATCTGAAAATAAATTGAAGGGTTCTGAAAATCTTTTAAAAACTTTCAGCACGGTCATACATTCCGTGACTTGTGGGGAATCAGGTCGAAAATCAAGCAAAATGGGATCCCTGCCTTGAATTACTATGGCACCTTTGCCAGTTTTGGAGCCATCAGTAAAAACAGTCAAGGCCATATTAATGGGCTTTTTAAAGGTAACCTTAGGAAAATACACTAAGTTCCTTTCTACAAAATTTAATAGAGGATGTCTTGGATAATGATTATCAATAAGGTTAGGAAAAGCGCAAACCAAAACAGCCCATTCATTTACTGTAGCTGCCAATGTCTCCACCTGTTCCTTGGTATAGGGAATAATCAATATATCTGGCATGGTAGCAAAAGATGTTAAACAATGTTTATCCCCAATACCGCTTGAGAAGCAACCAACTCGGGATAATATTGAATGGTTTTGGTACCTGAAGAATTGCCATGGATCCACCACAAGGGGCCATCTTGCCATAGCACCCCAGTAGGGTAATGTGCAGTTTTTAAGATGCATAAGAATATAGGCAAATCAGGATCGACTCGGCACAATTGTGCCTTAGTCATTGCTTTCTCCACCTGTTTTAAAGCCTTTTCAGCCAAGGGGGTCAAAGTTTTGTTTGAATTAACATTTGGATCACCTTCCAAAATAGAAAACAAGGGCAACAACTTTGCCCGGGGGATGTTTAAATACCCCCTAATCCAATTAATATCCCCCAATAATTGTTGAAAATCATTAAGTGTCCTCAAATGATGGGTGCGAATGGAAATCTTTTGAGGGGTCACCGTCAAAGGGGATATAACTGCTCCCAGAAATTTTATAGCAGTAGTCTGTTGGATCTTATCTGGTGCCAAGACCAGGCCCCAACATGTAGAAAAAATGAAAATAGACCTATATCCATCTTTATGTACAAAACTTAAGTTTAAATGAGCCAAAGGCCTCAGCATATAAAAATTATGTTGAACCTCACAGAGAAAAAATTTTGAAGCACATTTTGCCACATCTCAAACACAGCCTCAGTGGCACAAACATTGTGAGAAACCATAAATTATATCTCCTGAATTGAGAAGCTTTTGTATAACAAGGCTATATAGTGGGAAAAGATCTTTATCATAAATCCATTTCAAAAATATATGAAGAACTCAGGAAATTAGTTATTAAAAATTTGATCCAATAAAAATATTTGTTACAGACCTAAACTGAAAACTCTCAGATGAACTTAAAAATGACTGAGACACTTAAAAAAAATGCTCAAACATAACAACCTTTAGCCCTCAGAGAAATGCAAACCAAAACTCTGAGATTTTATCTTATACTTGTAGAAATGACCAAGATTAAAAATTATTATTAACAATTTATGTTTAAGAAAATGTGGTTAAAGAAAAAACTCCATTGTTGGAAGTGTAAACCGACACAGTCATCTTTGGATCGCACATCGTATTGAAAAACCTGAACAAACCAGACTCTCCCAGCAGGAAGAGAAGAACCAAAAATCCAGGACTGGCCTGTACAGCTACCCTGTATCAGGAATTAGCTGAAGACAAAACCAGACTGCAATCCTGACAATCCCGAGAAACAGTGAGTTTCCTCCTTGTGATCATCAGCTTCCTGTTTTTTAGGAACTAACAGATTACGACCTTGGGAGTGGTCCCAAGGCAACCACCTGTGGATTTTTTGGAATTTATGACTCTTTTGGACCACTGGGCAGTGGCCTCTTTTTCAAAAATTCTTTTTCCTGGTACTCGGGGTTGAACTCCTCCCCCACCAACCAAGGCCATGTGCTCGACCTCAGCAAGGATGGTCTCCCGCGAGCCATGCGGGGCCCGCGCCATCCCTAGACCTAAGTGAGAGTTTTCCCCAGCACTGGGAGTCTCCCACTAAGTCTATTTTTTAAAATTAGGCAAATATCTACCTCAAAACTTAGCAATACTCCTTTTGGGCCTAAATACAAAGTTGTTTAACCACAAGAACATGCGCTCAGCCGCTCAGCCTTGCTTGGAGACTTGGCTGAGCAGAGCGGCTGGGCCCAACCGTTTAAGCTGGTGAGCCTTGCCACGGTTGCGCTGCACTTCTATGCCCTGAGGCCCACGCTGGGAGTGGCCTAGCGTTCTAGCCTGTCAGTCCTCAAGGCAGGTCCTGTGTTTGCAGCTTTGCAGACCCTCCGTGCTGCTTGATCTTGGAGCCGCAGCTGTTCACATTCTACAAAATCCGGAGGCCTCGGTAACTCGAACCAGAAGAATATAATTCCCTTCCTTAGCATATCTTGTTTAGCGGCTAGATCTCTACCAAGCCTATCATAGGATGACACATTAAGATTGCCAGAGGGGGCTTTCTCCAGCTCTTCCTCCTCCTGAGGGTCTAACTCCTCCTCAGACCGATCCAGGCCCGCAAATTCCACGAGCGCTGGATAGAGGGGACCTCCCCTCTTCTCATTAGCCTCTCTTTTAGAGAGGATTGTATCAGGATCCTTTTCTTTTACTTTTTTTCTTTCAGGCCTTTCCAAGTTTCCTCCCTTTGAATCTGAAAAACCGTTCTTGTGTTTAATCCGGGCCTTTCGCCCCTCTCTCGGAACGTCCACGTTGTTCCCTGCTCTGAGGTTGCAGCCAGACTTAAGGCAGTGCAACCAGAGAAAGCAGGCTAGTACCACAAACGCCACGAACACGAGACCAAACACCCAAGAACCCACTCCCGCAAACAGCATACTTGGGGAGACTGAAACCAGCATACTGGGAGAAACTTACCGACGTTGCCACTCCGCGTGTTGAGTTCAGAATCCTCTTCGGCCCTTCGCCTGGCGACCGAAGTTCCCGGGTTTCGGCACCAGTTGCGGCGGACTTCTTGACCGGTGACGGAAGAACGACCACCACACCAGGATTCCACTCAGATCACGCTTTACTGGAGTGCCCTTGATTGATGGGGGGCAAGGAACGAGGGGGCAGGAAAGCGAGGGACAGGGAGCGAAGGGGAGAGGCATCAGGAAGCAAAGGGGAGCAGGAAGCGAAGGGGGAGAGAGAGCAGGAAGCGAAGGGGAGGGGGTGCACTTAGGCAGCCGCTTAAATAGGGAATTGGCACACGGGTCGCCCTGTGATTGGCTGCCACCAACAGCTGACACCAGACCGCATCGGGATAGGCTCAAGAATCCGCATCCATCGCGCATGCGGGAAGCGGGGACATGCAGCTCTCAAAGCCATAGCCAAATATGGAGTTGTTTGTAACAAACAAGACAGGGTGTCGGCGCCATCTTGTAATGGCGATCCTGTCCGGCTCACTACAGGCGAAGTCAGGGAGATGCCCTGTAGCTGCCAGAGGAGAAAGACAACAGTCATTACCTGGAACCTTGCCAGTAGGCCATGACCTCGTGGTGATGCACAGATTAATAGAGATGAGTTAATTTATCAAAACAATGACACAAGAAAACCACAAAATAATTATTTTACATAGGAAATGCCAGGATAAAAGATGACTCCCTTTCTATAAAATTCTAGAAAATGCATCAAAAGTGTAGCAGAAACCAGAGGCCGTGAACCAGACCGATGACCCTTTGCAATGAACACTTGCAAGTAAAGATGTAAGGACAAAAAAGTTTACTGTGTGACTCACTGTGTCACACTGCGGCTGCCATGATGAGAGTCCCTCCCTATTTTCTTTTCTTTTTTCCTTTTTTTCTCTTAAATTTTATTGGGGGGATGCAAGGGCAGAGGGTAGATATGTAGGGATGGGAAATGAATGGGATCGAGATGCATGGTGTGAAGGGCACAAAGAATAAACAGAAAGAAAGTTAAAAGAAAATTCTAGAAAATGAAAGTGAGTCGAGAAGGTGACACATTCTTTGAATTGAGGAAAGAAGGAAGGATTAGAAAGAGGTGTGCGGAGATGTCTGAGTCAGAGTGGATACAAAGACATGGAGATTGTGGAAGGCTTTCCATGTGTTACTTTGTCAAACATTAATGCCTGCGGCAACATGTAAATCACACACAGCCACGCTGTTAAAGGCAGTGATGTAGCTCTCAACAATGGCAAAACAAACTACAAAGTAAAAGCAGAGTAGACAAAAGACATTTTATCAAAATAGATAGCAGGCAAGCATCTAGTAACCGCTGCTAAGGAAGGCAAGCTGAGCCCACAGTAGATCTCACTGCATGGCCTCTAAACAGATACAATAATAAGAGCTATAAAAAGCTCTTATAATATCAAGTTCAAGTTCTAAAGAGGGTAAAGGGTAGCCAGGACCTATATTTCTTAATATAAGGTGTAGCACAATTAATAAAAACACAGAGACAGATATTAGGGTTCAACCTGCAGGTCAGAAAAGCAGGCACTGGTTCTTACCTCTACTTCAATCTGAAATGGAGAACCTGCCTCCAGGAATCTCAGAAAGAGACTGTGTGAGAGCTGTCTCCTCTAGTCTTATATTCCTCTCTAACGCTGGGCTTAAAGGCATGCACCACTACCACCTGGCTTTCTAGTGTGGCTGCTGAGATTAAAGGTTTGTGTCACCACTGCCTGGTCTGTAAGGCTGACCAGTGGGACTGTTTTACAATCTGACCTTCAGGCAAATTTTATTTATTAAAATGCAAATGAAATATGACTACAATAAGGAAAATGGTAAGACACTAAAGAAAAGCTTGACATTTCTGATAAAGTTGGACACGCACCAATGTAGAATAAGCAGCCCTTCCCCCTCAACTGTGAACAACCCCAATGCCTGTAAAATGGTGGGAGACTAAGTAGCTGTGGTACCTTTACACCGTGGAATAGAATTTGGTAGCGGAAAGGAATGGACGACTGACACGCTACAGCACGGATGCAGACGCAGGAGGTTACACGCTGCAAGATTCCCTGTGAGTGGCGGTCCAGAAAAGACTGCTCCGCAGTTGTGAGAAAATTTTTCTATCAATGGAAGCATCCCTTGTCTCATGGTAAGTCCGTTTGTCCAACTCCTAGGCATTCTTGAGGTTTGCCCATCACACCCTCCTGTCCCTCCAATCAGCCAGTCAGGACTACATGATAAGGTTGGACCTCCACAAATGAGGAAGAGCCAAGTTCCCCCATTGCTTTAAGAATAGAAGATAGAGACCATCTTGGCCATGTGTTTGCTATCCTGATTTAGGTCATGGCATATCCTTTGGTGGTGGGGAGGATAAATTGCCTTGCCAGGTTACTTTTGCTTTGTGTGTGTGTGTGTGTGTGTGTGTGTGTGTGTGTGTGTTTGGGGGGGAGGTGCCAAGATTATTCTTTTCTAACAAAAGTGATGGAGAATATCAGGTTGGGGTACAGAAAGATGATAAAATTATTATTTTCCAGTGTGTTGGCTTGAATGAGGCTTATATATGTGAATATTTGGTCCCCAGTTGGTAGAACCGTTTGAGGATTCAGAGGTGTGTCCTTGGAGGAGGTGTGTCCCTGGGGGTGTGCTTCAAGATTTCCAAAGACTCTTGTTAGCCCACGCTGCCTTCTGGCTGTAGATCAAGATGTGAGTTCTCAGCTACTGCTCCAGCACCTTACCGGCCTGATGTCATTGTCACTGCCACAATGGTCACGGACTCTAACCTTCTGAAACCGAGAGTCCTAAATTAAACACTTTATAAGTTGCATTGGTCATGGTGTCTCTTCATAGTATTAGAAAAACAAATAAGACACTTGGTTATTGGACACTTCATCCTCCTGGTTCGGTGGTGGGGACATAGTCTACCTACACCTTTGTCAAAACTTGTAGAACCAGACACCAAAGAGACTGTCCGTCACGCTGTGTAAATGAAGACGTGGAGAATCAGTTGCACCGTTACAGAAACACCGGGCAGTGCAGGATGGAGAGAAGGGCGTGAAGACTTTCCCATGGCACAGCTTAGAGCTTTGTTGTTTGTTTGTTTTGTTTTGTTTTTCAAGACAGGGTTTCTTTGTAGCTTTTGAAGCCTGTCCTGGAACGAGCTCTTTGTAGATCAGGCTGGCCTCGAACTCACAGAGAGCCGCCCACCTCTGCCTCCTGAGTGCCGGGATTAAAGGCATGCGCCACCACTGCCTGGCTCGGCTTGGAGCTGAACTGCTCCTCAGAGCCCAGGGTCAGCAGTTTTGGGTTGTCTTTCAGACGATCTCCTCACACGACTTATGAATGGATACAGGTATTTTATTTTTGCAGAAGCAAGATTATCTCTGCAGCTGCCTTTTTTTGTAATCTTTGAAAGCCTGAAGAGCTGAGATTTGACAATGTACATTGCAATGCAATCTAAAACTAGCCCTCTGTTTGCGAGGCCACATGAGTGTGCCATCCCTGAGACCTGGGTCTTAGAAGCAATTAGACTGGATCTTAGTCATTCAGCTGGCAACCCTGAAAGAGAAAGCTTCACCAGATAGCGGTCTCCCTGCCTTATTAGGTTCTCCATAGGGATCATGGTCAGTCTGCTAGAGGGAGTGAGGGGCAAACACTCCCCAGACTTGAGGGCCTCAGAAAATCATTGGGAAGCCTGAAAAAAATAAACCTTCAGTGTGGTTGTAGCAAGGACGCAGAGCGGAGGCCACTTTTCCAAGGCGAGAAAGGAAATTTTATCACTAAAGCAATTAGCATATTTTATTATTTGCAGCCTTAGGAATTGAACCAAGGGCCTCACACGTGCAAACTGAAGCACTCTGCCAACTAAACTATCCCCATGTCCTTTTTTCTCATTGCCATTTAGAGATAGGATCTCAGGGAATTGCCCAGGCAGGCCGTTGTAGATCATCTCGCCCCATGCCGCTGGACCAGTTTCTCTCCACCCACCGGGTCCCGCTTGCTAGTTCCCGCACCCGCTTATGAAATAACCACGGTGGGGTTTATTATCAGTTACTACTGTTTGGCCAATCTCTCAGGCTTCTTACTGGCTAGCTCTCACTACTAAATTAATCCATTTCTATTCATCTGTGTATGCTTCTAGCCACATCCCTTAAATCTTCAATCCTCCTGCCTCAACTTCCCAAGTGGCTGGGATTACAAGTCAGTGTCGCTGTGCCTTGCTGACAAAGTCTGTACTTTGGGACCCTGGGACGTTCTTATGTTGCTGGGACACTGTACATCACAGTCCAGAGAGTGGGTGGTGTGGCGATGTGGCAAGAGACTGGGCTCTGTAGGGGGATAGCGTGGGCTGGAACTGGCGTCTGGCTTTACCCAGTGGGTGACCTTGGGCCGGTCACGTGACCTTCCCCTCTTGGGTTGCACAGACTTGTTGGAGAGATCAGTAGCTGTGTCTGTACCTGTGTGGCAGTTGACCCGCAGAGTAGAACGCTAGCCTTGGTGTGCTTTCCTGTGACTTCCTCTCAGGCTGTTGACCTCAGTCTGAGAGATAAGACCTCTCCAGGCCGTTAACCTCCATCCCATTCTTGGGGCTCCACAGAGGGCCTACCAAGCAGGTGCTACCAACAACTGGCCCTTCCCCCAGAGGCAGGTGGAGCCTGCTTGCCCTTTTTCCATGTCAGCACCAACAAACAGTTGAAGCCTTCTGTGGGATCTTGGCGAGCAGGGCCTGTATTGATTTTGTTCTCGAAGCCTTTCAAGCGGCGGCTGCCCCTGTGATCTGGCAGTGGTGACCAGTTACAAAGCCAGCGCAGTGCCTCAACCGTTCTCAGATGGTTTGTGTTTCCAGAAAGGAGCCCAGAGCACCCAAGCCTCAGCCAGTGGATGTTTGGCGCAGCCCAGAGCCCAGAACCTTCTTGGGGGAGTTTCCCAGCTATCAGGTACTGGCAGAGCAGCGTCAAAAGGTTCGTGCCTCAGCACCTCACTTTCAGCGTCAGAGAGCAAATATTGGCCCTGCCTGCTACGTGCACGGAGGCCACACAAAGCGTTCCCAAGACCTTTACCACCCGCCAGCTTGCTGGCCAGGTCATGGGTAAAGGAAGGCCACCTTAGCGAGATCGCAGCTCGTCCCTGCCAATATTTAAACTGGGTCAACTCTTCCGGGCCATCCTTTATTGGCTGGGTGATGGGAGGCTCAGCCAGGGTAGAGGACACCAGAGAGGGTTGGGACCACACATCAGACTCGGATTATAAGCATGAAGAGAAACCCTAAAGAGGATCCCCTCCCCCGGCACCCTGTTTCTTCCCTTTATACAGAAGCCATTCACTTTCCCGCATTTATATCTTGAGGCAAGAAGGGTTCCTCTGTGGCTGCTTAGTGGGCTAGCTGAGGGGAAGAGAAATTGGGTTGTCATGCTGGGCATGGCAGGGGAGCCCGTAATCTTAGTTCTTGGAAAGCAGAAGCAGGGGGGTCAGAAGTTGAAGGCTAGTTTTGAATGTTTTACCAGTTTCAGGACAGCCTAAACTACATGAGTGTAAAACGGATGAGGGGTTATTGACATGAAGGAACGTGTTTTGCGTGAATTTGGGATGGAGTCGGCCAATGAGAAGGCTCAGCAGAGAGAACCCATGATGGAAGGACCCCTGAAAACTGTCTTCTGACTTCTGATTTGGTCCTGGAGCACTGGTCTGCCCTCATTCACACACACACACACACACACACACACACACACACACACACACACACACTAATAACAAAAGAAACAAAAATTCAATTAAAAATTCATAATAGAGAAAAAGTCAAGAGCAGGTGGATTTTTGTGTTTATCTTTTAATTTATTTGGTCTTAATTTCAAAGCTTTTTTAAAAACAATGACTTTTTGAGGCAGGGTTTAACTATATAACCCTGGCTAGCCTCAAACTCAAGGTGATCCTTCTGCCTCAGTCTGGGACTACCGGCTAAACTTGTATGCATACATACATATTACATACGTGTGTGCCATACAGATGCATGTATGTAGGCCTATGTGTATGGGCAAGTACGTGTGTACAGAGGCGTGTGAATGTGTGAAGGTTTGTGTGGAGCTCAGAGATTGGCACTGAATGCCTTCTCCCATCTGTCCCCTGTACACTGAGACAGAGTCCAGCGTTAACTCAGCGCCTGCTGGTTCAGCTAGGGTTGTCTCTGGGATCCTCGTCTCTGCCTTCTGAGTCCTAGGGGGACAAGTGGGGCCCCACACCTGCCTGACATTTAGGCAGGTGCCAGGGATCTGAACTTGGGTCCTCGTGCTTGCATGGCCAGG
Organism: Microtus pennsylvanicus; assembly: GCF_037038515.1. Taxonomy (NCBI): domain Eukaryota; kingdom Metazoa; phylum Chordata; class Mammalia; order Rodentia; family Cricetidae; genus Microtus; species Microtus pennsylvanicus. The sequence goes on along the minus strand of NC_134590.1, from coordinate 79,675,046 downwards.
CTTTCCCACGGGGCCATCTCCCTCATCCTAAACCACTGTTTATAAAACAGCTACAGGCTGGCAAGATGGCTCAGTGGGTCAGGGTGCTTGCCACCATGCATGAAGACCTGAGCCCAGTGCCCAGAACCCACATGGTGTGAGGAGATAGCTGACACCTACGGCTGTCTTCAGAACTCCACACCTGTGCCACGGCACAGGCAGCACCAACACCAATAAATAGAAGAATGTAAAAATTTAAAACAACAGTTGTTTTTCTTGACTCGCTATCCTCAGAGAAGTTCTCGTAGCTGTACACAGTGCTAAAGGCTCACTGGTAACCTGGATGACGCTGGCCAGCGTGCCCTATTCTTGTTGGAGATGACCACAGCCATTCTCCCTTCTCAGTCCTGGCCCGAGGACGTCGCCATTCCTAGCTGTTTGCTATCACAACCGGTAATCCATGTTGATTAGAAACCTCCTGAAATGGGGCAGGCGGCCTGATTGTCTTTTCCCCCTTAACTTAAGCACAATAATATGAAATAATAGTGGGGAAAACAAGGTAAAACATTTTAAAGGATTCGATGCCCTGAGAGAACTGCACTTTGAAGGTGTGGGACAGCACCCTGTGCCATTAGAACAGACAAACCCACGTCCTGACAACACGCAGTGTGGGAAACAGTGAGACAGCACCCTGTGCCATTAGAACAGACAAACCCATGTCCTGACAACAAGCAGTGTGGCAAAGACCAGCCACAACAGGGATGCTCAGGCATTCTGGGAACTAGGAACAAAGCAGCCACATTAGAAGACGGCTTGACAGTCTTTTAGAAAGCCAAATGTGCCAATATAATACAAGCCATCTTGCTCCATGCTATTTACACCAAAGAGCTGAAAACCATAATGTCGACATACATACCCACACACTGATGATTACCAATGCTTTATTCATAACTACAAAATTGCGGATGTAATCGGAGACTCCTTTTTTGTTTGCCCAGACCCTAATAATCACAGAGAAACTATATTAATTACAACACTGTTTGGCCTATTATCTCAGGCTTCTTATTAACTGTCTTACATCATAACCCATTTCTATTAATCTGTGTATTGCCTTGAGGCTGTGGCCTACCCTAAGGGTTCAGGTCTGTCTCCTTTGGCAGCTACATGGCATCTCTTTGACTCCATCTAATCTCTATATATATCTGTTTGGATTTCCCGCCTGGCTCTACTCTGCTAAGCCATTGGCCAAAACAGGTTTATTCATTATCCAGTAAAAGCAACACATATACAGAGAGACATCCCACATCATGTGGAAGCAACCTCAGCGTTTCTTCAGTGATCCAACAAGACAATGAAACATTTCAGCCCTAGAAGGCAGCAAGCGAGAAAAGCACAGAGGAAATGTGGACGTTTGTTAATAAGTGAAAAGGTCGCCTGATTTCAACCGACACTCTGGAAACAGGCAACACTCGGAGTGTGGGAAGACGAGTGTTTGGCAGGGGTCAGAAGGAGGAGGGATGGACAGGCAGAGCACAGAGGATCTGAGGCCATGAAGTGCTCTTCAGGATCTACAGTGATGCATGGCTGTCAGCCTAGCATTTACAAACCCCCAACACACAGCAGGAGGTGTGAATGCATCAGAAACTGGCTCTGGGTCAGACTCAGTGGGAGCTGCCTGGGTACTCACAGGGGTCCCTGAGAACGCTGCACCTTCTACTCCATGGTGTTCAGATGTGCATGGTAGAATGCAAGGCCGGAGTCTGCCACGTAGCAAGTCTGAGATCACATGTGAGACCCTGTCTCAAGAACAAGCAAACAAAGCCAGGTGTGGTGGCTCACACCAGCGTTCCCAGAAGCTGGAAGACAAAGGCAAGACAATTGCGAAAGTTGGACAAGGGCATCCCAGGCTATATGTGAGTTCCAGGCCAGTCTGAGCTAAATATACCCTGTCTCAAAAAACAAAGATGGAAACAAAACATCCCCCAAACTAAGTAGATAAGTATAAAGCAAGATATTTACTGGGGTGGTGTTTTACCTTTTTCTTTGATTTGTTTTTTTTAGGAACTGGGTTGAACTCAGTGCCTGGCATGAGTTAGGCAAGTATTCTAAGTATACTGTTCCTCTTTTTCCTTTTTCCTTCTGATATCATCTTGCCTTGTGGCCCAGACAGGTCCAGGCAGGGCATGCATTTGAAGAAATACAGGGCATAAAGCTCTTTTTGTTACAGTGGGGATCTTGCTCACTTCCCTCATCACTGGGTCGCGAGCACTCTTCTCTAATTGTGCCACGATTTATTGACTTCTTTATTTCTGGACACTTAGGTGACTTCCTGGGCGTGCTGCTATGATAATCAATTCTGCATTCATCGATAACACTTACCAGGCATTCATTACACTCCAGGCTCTGTGGTATGCACATTGCAAACATTAGTAAATGGCTAACCTGGACAAGGAAATCCTCTTATGGTCGGTGTGGGGAGATGAGAAAACCCAGACCCAGAGAGGGACCAAGCCTTGAACAGTCTGGTCCATGTGCAAGGCAGGGGTGTGCGGCTTTACCTGTATTGCTGGCCATTTCTAGAGTAAGTTTCTGGACGACAAACAGAGGCATTTCCTTGGTGGTCTCTCGATGAGCACCCTGGCCACTCTCTCAAGCACCTCCACCTTTAGTCCCTTCCCCCCAGTGGAGACAACGCACCATAGGGTGGGGTCACGCAGAATGTTCTACTTGTTCCTGCTTCTAATCTCCTAAGGGAAGACTGTGGTTCTATGGATGTTTGAATATTAATTCCTCTGGCTTCTGATGCATCCCAGCGCTTTCTCGGGGTTATCCATGTTTTGTGTTTTCCTGTGGATTGTCTGATGCGCTCTGTATATCTTCCATTAAAAATGTAAAGTTCCTTTTACAAAGCTGCATGAAGTGAAGCGGATTTCTTCCCTTTTATGCATTGCAACGACTATCAGTCTTTTCAGTTTCATTTTAAGACATTATTTCACGTGCATCTCTCTTTCTGTATTACGAGAGTTAATGACCCCCCCACACACACACACACACTATGCTTTCTTTATTATGCCTGTCTTTTCCTGGCTCCATATCCATTCCCAGGCCCTTTGGAGTCAGACATTCTCTGAAACCCCTCACTGGTCCAATATACCTCTCCCATGAGTTTATTTTGCTACCCATACATACCCCTGTGGTGGCGGCGAGCTGAGGCTCCTTTTAAGCCAAATATTGTGAATTGGGAGTTGCCTGTGTTCTCGAAGGGCTTTAAGAGATTACAGAGCAAATGGGATTTCCATCCTCTGAAACCCGGCTAGCACGAGGTCAGTGATGAGGAGAAAGACTTGTCCTGGGGATCAAACCCCCACAGAGTGGGATGGGAAAAGATGTTAGTACATCCCAGTCCATAGGATCAGGAGTTCAAGGTCACCTTTGGCTCTTTGGCTACACAGTGAGTTGGGAGCTAGTTTGGGTTACATGAGACTCTTGTCTAAAAAGGAGGGGGGTGAAGAATCCTCAGCTGACCTCAGCTAGCTATTAAGACCATGCTCAGTGGCCACTGAGAGCCAGAACTGGGGTACAAAATGAGGAAGTGGCTGTCCTAGGAGCAGAGGCACATGGCCCACTGGAGGTAGTGCATTCTGTCGTCACCCCCGCTCAGTCTCAAAGGTGACAAAGTTGATTCTGTGGGTATCTGAGGCAGGGGCCTCCCTCTGCCACCTACTGCTTACGGTGGAGCTGAGAGACAGTGTCCAGCCTCGGCACCTGGCTTTTCCTCCTGCTCATGTTGGGTAAGTTGCCCCAAGCCCAGAAATGGGTTCAGAGACTGAAATGTCAACAAATGTCTCAGAGGAGAGATAGCCAGCCAGTCCCTGAGGCAGGTGGAGAGTGTTTCAGCGGCACCTGGTGGGGGGGGGCATTCCAGGACAGCAGGATCTCCAGGGAGAAGCATTACCCCAGTGACCCTCAACTAGGGACAGTGCTGGCAATGACACAAGGGGATGTCACAACTAGGGTACAACTGACACCTAGTGGGTAGAGGCCAAGGGTGTTGCAAATGTCCCACAATTCAGAGGGCAGCCCATGCCCTACGTCAGTTGTACCCGGCTGGAGAACTCTTACGTTCTACAGCGGTCTCAAATGTACCTGCTTCCATAGGACAACAGCCCAGCCTAGACACGGGGCTGGAATGAGGATGAGGCTCCACGCCACAGCAGGAACCGCAGAAGTGACTGGGGGAGAGAGGGAGCCACGATCCTGCACCACGCAGTGGATCTTCTGCAGCTCAGGATAACAGGCTCAGGCCTAAGAGCTGCAGAGAGACTCCCTCACCCACGGCTGCCCTTTAGCAAGCTGGCACAGAAGGGACAGGATGCCTGAGTGAGGGGTTAGCTGAGACCAAAGGGGATTCTGTGGTGTCAGCACTGGGGAGACGCTAGGTAGGACAGTCTCCATTCTGACCTTAAAACCAACACAACTCATCCTGACCTGTCTCTCCAGCTAGATGGTGACCTTCTTAAACACACAGCTGGGGGGCGGGACGAGGGGGAACGAATAAGAAGAGAGGTCTCCAGGGAGGCACGAGTTTGTATAATTGGGAAACTAGACAAATGTCGATTTGTTTTCAGAACCCAAGCGACGGGAATGAAAGTTTATCATGCTCCTCTTAGTGGGTGAGATAATGGTTTTTGTAAACTCAGTCTCTCCAAGCCTCTCTGATTTCTCATGGGCCACCAGACAGTGCTAATTCTCACCACATACATTATGTTGACAAAATGCTTTGTTAAAACATTTTCGGAGGGACTTAGCAAATCGTAGCATCTCAGCAGCCCTAGTGGATGGCATTGGAGCTGTCATTTAAAAGGCAGAGAAACTGAGGCATAGGAAAGCCAGGCAGCTCACCCAGAGTCTGTCCCCTGCCTTCCCTTTTCTAGGAAGCACTGATCTTGAGGACTTCTGAAAGTCCCCCGAGCACTGTGGCCGGTTCTGCTCCTCTCGGGTGTTTTACTTTGCAGTGAGTGAGTCCCACCGCTCTTGAGCCTTCTCTCGCTCAGATTTGGCACAGTTTCTCCAGTGGGGGAGAAACAACCTCTCAGCCTCCATCTACTTGTTATTTCTCTCACACGGCAAGAAGCTTGTAGAAGCCACCACTATTTGGGAAATGCCAGGTTAGACAAGGGAATTGGCCCTGGACTCAAATCCCTGAGCCCTGGCCCTGATGGGTAGGGGGTTCCCAGAAACGGGCTTCACAGGAATCTTTTCCTTTGGTTGCCAATGCTATTTGGACATTTGCTTAGTTTCTCTTCCTTCAAAATATTTCTTCTAGCCCTAAGATTATTGTTGAACTGGTGTATAATCATTGTTTGGAATTGCTAGCAATCTGCTCAGCATTCTAGAAAAAAACGCATATTTTAGCCCTGGGAACAATTTTCAAGAGGGTTGCAAGTCTGAGGCTAGCCTGAGCTACCTAACAAGCCCTTGCCTATGAACCTATGGTTTATTGTAGATGCTACTATAAAGCAATAAGGCACAGCAAAACAAACACTTTCCCGCAGTGGCTGTGTATTTCTCTACCCTCTGCTGACCCCAGAGTTGGGGGGGGGGGTCTTAAGTACTATGACGGCGCTAAGCACTTACATCCTGGAAACCTATGTTCCCAATTTCATAACTCAAATTCCTGAGAGCTGACACTTTACTCTGCAAGAGTAATTTTAGTTATGTTGAGGTACAGCCGACATATGATAAATTACACACAGGAAGTGTACGTTTTGACGGACGAGATACGTGCACACCGACAGACTCCGCTGTGAAATCGATGTTTCCATCCCCCATTCAGCTTTCCCCTCCTGTCCTCTCTCACCCTCCTCCTCCTCACCTCCTATGCCATGCTGTCTGCTCACCAGACAAGCTCCCGGAACCAAGGGGAACTGGTAATAAGGGGCAAAATTTAAGGTTGCTTTTTAAGTTGAAAAAAAAATCAGCGCAGGTGGGGGAGCTGGAGAGATGGCTCAGGGGTAAAAGAACTGGTGAAAGGACTTCTAGGGGTCCTCATTTCAATTCCCAGGGGCTATGTGGTGGCTCACAACCTCTGTAACTCCAGTTCCAGGGGGTCCGACGCCCTCTTCTGGCCTTTGAGGGCACCGTATCCCATAGTGAACGCATAGACTGACTTTCAGGCAAAACACTTACATACATAAAAAATTATTTTAGGTTAAAGTCTCACTGTGTTGTTCAGGCTCCATCCTCCTGTCTCAGCTTCCTGACTGTTGGGATTACAGGCATTCACCAACACACCTGGCAAAGTCCAAGTCTTTAAAAGGCTTTTCTGGTGAGTCTGGAGTACTTGACGTTTCAAAACCAGCAGCTTCGCACTGCCCCAGGTCGATACAAAACACACAACTCTCACCTCAAAGTGGATAAGAGATTGTTTATTCTGGAGCCTAATACGAGTGAACTTGGGAACACAGATTTAGGCTCCCCCAGATAGTATGTCGCAATGTGGAAGAAGTTTGGTCAAGTTTTTATAGTCACAGAATTAAGAAGGTCATAAACGGAGGTGTCTTCAAACGCATTTGTGGAAACGTGAGGTCTGGGGACCGAAGCAACAGGGGAAACCTCTGTCACAGACCTCAGATGCTGGCTAGCTGGGAGTACCATTAGCTTTTTCACTGTTTGGAAACCAGTGCTCTGTTTAGACATTTAAGTGATTTATTAAATGATCACAAAGATAGGAATTAGGTGCAGAAGGGGGACAATGAAGAGGGCTAAAGATGCCATGACATAATTTAGCTCTGGGTTCCCAACTCCCCAGCCTCTTACCAGTCACTGAACCCCTAATCGGGCAATCAGCCTTGCAGCCGGCTCTGCCGACTGAGCCGCTTCTGTCCAGGAACTTGTGTCCCACTGACTAACAGAAGTCTGGTTTTGCTTTGCATTCACAGAGGGATCAGCTCGCTTGCAGTCAGGGTGAATTAAAGCCACAGAATACAGTTTCTGCGCAAGCGCTCTTGGCCCTGGCTGTTATTCGCCATGCCCCGTCCTTCCAGCTTTCTGAGACTTAGGACAAAATGCCAAGAGGGCGTGCAATCATCTTGGGGAGAAGAGAATGAATGCCGGGAGCCATGTACTTGGGGTGGGGAGCAGAAATATAGACAGGGCTGCCACACCAGTTCTGCTGAGGAAGCTGGGAAGTGGACACCCCTAATTTGATTAAGTCAATATTCCCAGTCTCCTGTTATTTTCAACTGAATCCAGCGTCTGTCTAGAGTCACTGGCTCTGACAACTTCAGGTCTGTGTTGGACAGCACAGGGCTCCTATGGTTTCCCTCTCCCAAGGTTGAGAGCTAGATTTCTGTTGGCAGTTTCTGTACAGAGCCAGGCCAACAGAGAGTCGTGAGTTTTCCTAGGGTTCCAGGGATGGGCATCCTGGTGTCCAGGGCATGTCTCTTCTGCCTCTGTCTCACTGCATTCTCCAGACTCTAGAGTGGTCAACACCCCATGACAGGAAGTCTCTAGAGTCAGTGTAGGAACTCCAGGGCATCGTTGGAAACCCTGGCCTTTGTCTTTGGTGCATCTAATCATTCAGTGAAGACCTGAACATAGAGAGAGGACAAGCTAGTGCAGGCATGGGTATATGGGTATGTGGGTGTGAGCTCTGAATATATGCATTTGTGAGTGTGTGTGTGTGCTTCAGAAAGTCATGGACTTTCAAACACACGATGTGTGTGTGTGTGTGTGTGTGTGTGTGTGTGTGTGTGTGTGTGTGTAAACAGGCAAAGTCAGGGAAAGGGAATCAGGAGAAGAAGGTGGCATTTACCTCAGCAGGTGCGCTCAGAAAGGCTGGGGCTGGAACAGGGGGTGTGGCTCAATGGTAGATGGCCTACCTAGCACACATCAGGCCCTAGGTTCAAACCTATAATTCCAACACTCGGCAGGTAAGGGCAGGAGATTCGGGAGTTCAAGACTCTCTTTAGCACTGAGTAAGACAGAAGGTAGCTAGAAGAAGGAAAAAGGGGAGGATGAGGGCTGAGAGAGATAGGGAGGGGGAGCAGGGGGAAGTAATGGGGAGGGAGAAGGGAAAAACGATACCTCCAAAGGAACTGAAAGCATCAGATACCCAGGGCTGAGTTCTAGGTGTGAACCAAGAACATGCCAAGTTCCAAACAAAGCATGGCACCCAGAGCAAAGACTCCCGGGGTAGAAAAAACCGGAAGGAGGTTGGAGAGCAGAGGAGCAGCAAGCTCTGACTCAAGAACGGGTGTGCTGACCTTTGTGTGAGAAAGATGGCCTCTCCATTCCTTCTCTACAGGAGGCTAAGCAGCGGTGTAGGAAGGTAGAGGCCACAAAACAAATCCCTCCAGCTGTCTCCAAGCCTACAGTTATGATCTTGTCTATGTCCCCTTCCCAGGGAGGTGGCCTCCCGCCCACAGAGGAGCAGCCAGTTGGCCCCTCCTCACCCAGTCCTCCTACACTCCCTCAAGGACATCCTCACCTGTTTCCGGCCTCATGTGCTGTCGGATTTTTCTTTGGGCTGCCAACTCACAAATAATGACATGGAGACTTATTATTACTTATGAAAGCTTGGTCTTAGCTTATAATTTAAATTAACCCACTTATATTCATCTATGTTCTGCCACATGGTGCTACCTCTCTTCTATCTTGCACCTTCTATTTCCTCCCCATGTCTGGCTGGTGGCTCCACCTTTCTTCTTCCCAGAGTTCTCTCTCTGCCCGGAAGTCCCACCTAGCTATTGGCCATTCAGCTTTTTATTACACCAACCACAGCACTCATGCTTCCGGCCCACAAAGTGAGCAAACTCTGCTTGTGTTTCTGGGGGTGGAGGTGATCCACGGGGACTGGGGTGCAGAGCAGCTGAGGGGAGGAGGCGGCTGTTCACAGAGCTGGGGTTGGAGTTAGCATTGCCCTTGTGGGGAAGTGTTTGGGGACTGCACAGGGCAAGTGCACAGCTGTGAGTGTGCTCAGCGCCACTGAGCAGCAGGACACTCAAAACGTTCACCTTCATGACTCTTGAATTTCACCTGAGAGTAGGTGGGAAAAGTGTGGGAAGATTCCACCTAGTCCATCGCTGCAGCTGCCCAGAGGCCCCCTTCCCAAGCCTCACAGAGGTGCCTATGGCTAGCAGTGGCTGCAAGTGTTACCCAATGAGCCTGCCACTGGACCGTGCAATGTGTGCTGGGAACCTGGTTGTTATGATGGGGTGGGGCTTTCTGGAAGGAATAAGTAATGTGGGAGGTGGGGAGGGGAAAGGCTTGACTCTTGTGAGTTGATGTTCATATCACAGAAGGGAGAGCAGGTTAGTTGCCATGGGTGCATCTTAGCTACCACAGGAACAGTCTGCGGAGAGAAGGAAGGCCCGGGCCCCTTTTCTTTCTTGCTCACTTGTTCCCCTGTCATGTGATATTTTGCCATCTTGTGAGGCAGCATGAGGACCCTCATTAAGTTCAGCCCCTCTGTCTGGGGCTGCGTAGCCTCTGGACTAAACCTTTCTACATGTCTCCACCTACAGGGTTCTGTGACAGTCACACCAGACTCCGGGCCTCACTCGTCCTTGACTTTGTGAGCCCACTGAAGCTTCCCCAGCACCACCGAGGACTAAATCCTGCCAGCTCTTGTCTTCACGCCAGGGCCCAAAGCTGTGGTCTCTAAGCTGTGGTAGAGGAGCGTGTGGCTCGCTCATCTTCTGGTTTCTCAAATAATCCCAAGGCCTCGGTCGGCCTGCTGACCATCCACCTCGGTGACAGGCGTCCATGCTTTTGCCTTTTGGGCGAAATTAAGTTTTGAAAAGGCCGTGTGGGACTCAGCCTTTCTCTCCCTCTCCTCCCTGGCCCAGAGTGAGGCGCTAAGTCTGCAAGGGGGAGCCACGCTGATGCCTGTGGTTCACACCAGGTCTGTTGGGATAACTGACCAAAAGAGCCCCCTGGGCCCTGCTGACCAAGTCACAGCCTCCAACAGTGTTGTTATTAGTTTACCTCCTGTGACTGTTTACACAATATGCTCCGGCCCCTGGAGCCCATGCTCGCCTGTCTAATTGTCTAAAGCAGTGTCCATCACCCGCACGAGGGCCCAAGGGAGTGTCGGCCCCTGCAGCCAGTTGTTCTTGCCTTGCGCGTAACTGTACTACGGTGTCCCATGACTCTGAAACAGGCCCCGGGGGACATTTAACGTCCTGGCTCCCACACCGTGTGCAGGCTGAACTCTTCCCATTGCTTCCCCGCCCTCACGACTCTCTCGACAGCCCCGTGGAACTGGTCCACCTGAGAGGCGGAAGCAGGAAGATCGTGATTTTAAGGTGGGCTACATGGCAAAACAGTGTCTTAAAAAGTCAAATAAATAAGCAATGGGATCAAGTCCCTGCTCTCATCATGTCTACTTGAAGGTGAGTGATCACTGAAAGACCTTTTTCAAAACAAATCTGTAGAGACTGTAGGAACTACAAAGACCGTGCCGGCTGTGAGCGCCGACTCCTGAGAGCATGGTTCTGACGAGGGAGGGCTCCTGGGGAGGGGCTGCCCCAGCAGGACCTTCCAGGCCACGGGAGAAATTTCTTTTTTTTTTTGGTTTTTCGAGGCAGGGTTTCGGAGCCTGTCCTGGAACTAGCTCTTGTAGACCAGGCTGGTCTCGAACTCACAGAGATCCGCCTGCCTCTGCCTCCCGAGTGCTGGGATTAAAGGCGTGCGCCACCACCGCCCGGCGTACGGGAGAAATTTCTAGGAAGCAGGAGGAAGCTGCAGGGGCCCGCACTCCTTAACTCTGGGGCAGGCACCGTTACAGAGACCATGTGCAGCGATGCCCATCAGTATATGACTCTGCCTCTCTGGCTGGCAGTGCCACGTGACAGCGACAGGTGTCCATGTCTGCCTGTTGGGTGAAATTAAAAGATGCTAAGATAGTAAGGGGTACTCGGACTCAGGCGCTCTGCTCCATACCTATCCAGGATCCTGTACGCCGGTCTGTATCCTGAGCCCTGCCCTCATTCCGCACTGCAGAAGTACCGAAGGCTGAATTTGATCGTCAGTTCACAGGCTTCTAACGGTGTGCCCAGCGCAAGGCCACAACATAAAGCACCTTCTCATCTAACATTCCCAAGAGCCAAGTCAACAGCATCACCTCCAACGGCGCGGCTGTGTGGGGCTGCGAGGAACTGAACTCAGAATGAAAGTCGCGGTCCACAGCTGAAAAGCCATGCAGGGTCTGTAGCTCAAATCCTCTGGCCAAACACCCACGCTCAGCTTCCTATGGCTTTGATAGACTTCTCCCTCCAGGCTCTTGGCACGTGAGGGTTGGAAGAACCTTAGAAAGTGCCAGCCACTCCCTGCACACAGGAGCCAGAGCTGGGGCACCCAGGGCGGAGAGGTGGGGTAGGGCAGTTTGAGGCTGCTGACTGTTCTCTCCTGCTCCCAGACCAAGCTTAAACTTGATTTAAAAAAAGGGGGGCCATAAAAGCCATGTGGTCAGAGGCCTGGCAGCACTCACCTGAGTAAACATGTTGCTGTAAGAACCCTTACATAAAGAGGTGTGGTTCACACCCAGAAGGAGCCCTGCCATGGTGACTTCAGCTTCCTGGCTACATTGGTGGTGTCTGCTGGTGGGTCACACTACCGCTGTTCTGCTAGCGACGATGCTGATTGGCTTCCATATGCTTCCCGCTCCCGGCCACTTTGGCAATTCCTCTGAAGCCACTGCCAGTGTGGCAGCGTGCTGTGACTTAGGCTCTCCCCTCCCTGGAGCAATAGTCCACACAGCAACAGAGGCCACATGTGACCTACAGGTTTACAGAGGTGGAAGCCACACCCCAGGTAGATGCTGTCACTTACCCGAGGTCCCAACACTTGTTGGTGGCAGAGTCTAAGCAAGAATCTCCTTGGTGGTTTTTCTCTTCCTTGTTCAACCGCTGCCTCCAGGCCATTTCTCACTCTGGTGACCCTGCCTCCAGGCCATTTTCTATAGTGGCATATTATTTGTATTTTAATAAATAGATCTTGTTTGAAGACCTGAGGCAAAGCTACAGCCACTAAAAGCTAAAGCCTTTAATCCCAGGGTTTGGGAGACAGAGTCAGATTCAGATGGATCTCTGTGAGTTCAAGGCCACCCTGGGCTACACGAGATCAATGTAGAAACAACTCCAGGTGGTAGTGGCTCACATCTTTAATCCCAGTCCTAGGGAGCCAGACTTTAATCCCAGCACTAGTGGGAATATAAATGAGAGAAGAGAGAGGCTTGCTCTGTTTAGCTTATAGTCTCCCAGCCTTGGTAGAGGTAAGACTTCTCTAGTGGTTGGCTGCTTTGCATTTCTTGTTTTTAGGTTCTGACTCTGGGTTTTTACTATTTGTGCTAAGATTTCCCATTCTGGTGACCGTCTCTCCAGGCCATCTCCACTCTGGTGACCCTCTGTGCTGGCTCCCCTGTCCTTGCCCAGGGTCCCAGTGCTAGGTTTTTCATTATCATGATGTCCAATGGCAGCAACAACCTCCTCACTCAGTCTCTGCTCCCACCCTTACAAGCCAGCACACCCTTTCTGAAAACAAAGGAAGTTATAACACTCTCCTATAAAAGCCACAAGCCCCTCCCCTGCACAGCAGATGGGTGCTTAGCACTGGGTATGAATCATATCAGCTATAGCTGATATGGTCTGAACCCAGAGCTGCGCAGGACACTGGGAACACCCGCCAGGGCCACAGGTGATACCTGCTCTAGCCACTCACCCCACCTGGAGGTACTTGGACTCTGACTGTGCAAGGAGCCTAACTTAGGGGGTTGGTTGTAATATATCCAGAAAGGAATTGCGGCCAGTCCCAACGCTGCAGGGGCAGTCTTCATGGGCTTCCTGGGGGGTTCATTTGGTTGTCTGTCCATCTGTATGCCTGTCCATCCATCCGTCCGTCGTCCATCCATCCACCCACTCAGAAGACATTAATGTTATCTGTTTCTTGTGCTTATTTCCAAACAAGAGCTTGTGGGAGAATAAGGAAAATCGGAAAAAAGCAAGCTAGCTGCCAATGCTTATTATGGTTCTCCTCCCTCTCCCTCCCTCCCTCCCTCCCTCCCTCCCTCCCTCCCTCCCTCCCTCCACTCTTTCTTCTTATGCCTGTGTATGTAGTGAGGAGCAGCAGGCTGCGTTCCCACTGCCCGGCTCCTGCACGGCTAGCTTTACCCGAAATAATTACACGGAAACTGTATTCTTTTAAACACTGCCTGGCCCATTAGTTTTAGCCTCTTACTGGCTAACTCTCACATCTTGCTTTAACCCATTTCTAATAATGTGTGTAGCACCATGAAAGTGGCTTACCAGGGAAGATCTTAACCTGTGTCTGTGTCGGGTGGGAGAATCATGGCAACTGCCTGACTCGGCTTCTTTCTCCCAGCATTCTGTTCTGTCTACTCCGCCTATCTAAGCTGCTGTCCTATCAAAAGGGCCAAGGCAGTTTCTTTATTAACCAGTAGACATATGACCCTCTTCCATCATGTGTATATAAAGGGATACTAGGAGATATGTCACAAATCAGGTAAGCAAAACTTGTTTCCCCCTTTATTGCGGTCAAGTTGCCTTATTAGAGCTTCTGGGAAGATTTCCAGGACATGGAGAGGTATGTGGGGGACCAGTGCTCGCTGCCAGCTCCAGTGACCGGCCGCCTTTCATTGTATTGACTTTTAAGTTTTCAGTTCTTCTCTTTCTCCTCCTCCTCTCCCTTCTTTTTCACTAAAACAAAATGTCACAGGTTTGGTTGAAACTGCCACTTTGACCTCACTCTACCCACGCCCCCATCCCCGTCAGATCTTCCCAGCTGCTCTTCCCAAGTGGCGAGCAGCCGTCTGAGAAAGTTTGCAGTTCCTGTGGGTCTGGACCCCGCAGCAGTATAGCGTGTTGCTCCATGAACCCTGCGGGAGGCTGCAGGATGTTAGGGATGTCTTGCATTCCGTGTGCATGATATCATATGCTTCTTCTTGCAACTTGTTTCTTAATTTTATTGGACTTTTAAAATTGTATGTAACTATGCTGATTGAAACATGCCAAGCAAAATAGACAGGGGTCAGGGCAAAATTAATCATCTTCATCTGCCCAGCTCCAATCCATAATAGCCACTGTCAACAGCTGGACAGACAGCTTTCTACAGCTTTTCTTCTGCTCACACACATGCACACAGGAGCTCGGTGCAGAGAGAAAAGTCAAGGAAAGCTCAGGGCAGACTAGAATGCCAGGGCTGGTCACATGCCTAGTCTCGGCCTTTCTTGCTACAGAAGGTGAGAGCAATGGTAGGAAGATCCTGGGTTAACAAAGAGCCTGATGGGCTTCCCCACTCACACCCCAGTCACACCCACTCACACCCCAGTCACACCCACTCACAATCCACTCACAATCCACTCACACCCCATTCACACCCACTCACACCCCAGTCACACCCCAGTCACACCCCAGTCACACCCACTCACAATCCACTCACACCCCATTCACACCCACTCACACCCCAGTCACACCCCATTCACACCCACTCATACCCCAGTCACACCCACTCACAATCCACTCACACCCCATTCACACCCACTCACACCCCAGTCACACCCCAGTCACACCCCAGTCACACCCACTCACAATCCACTCACACCCCATTCACACCCACTCACACCCCAGTCACACCCCAGTCACAATCCACTCACACCCCATTCACACCCACTCACACACCAGTCACACCCACTCATACCCCAGTCACACCCACTCACAATCCACTCACACCCCATTCACACCCACTCACACACCAGTCACACCCCAGTCACAATCCACTCACACCCCATTCACACCCACTCACACACCAGTCACACCCACTCATACCCCAGTCACACCCACTCACAATCCACTCACACCCCATTCACACCCACTCACACACCAGTCACACCCCAGTCACAATCCACTCACACCCATTCACACTCCATTCATACCTGGCCCCATGATCTGGCATCCAGGGTAAATTGATGAACAATAAATGTTCTTGGGCTGGATGGGGTGGATATGAGGGTGTGTGTGTGTGTTGGTCAGCTGGGTGACCCCCAGCAAGCCAAATCACCTCTATAGCAAAAGGACACAAGACTTTTGAAGCCCTCTCTGGCCAACCATTCTCCACAGAATTTTTCTAGACAACAGATGATCTGCTTACAGGCCCAAGTGTGTGTGACATCTTTGGAGGCCAAGCTGATGTGGCCTACCATGGCCACATCTGTGACTGATGCTTAGTTCCTGACCACTGGAAACTGGGAATGAGAATGTGGCATGCCAAGAGAGCTTCTGAGCACTGGTGTGAAATAGGCCTAGACGTGTTTTATTCCGAGCTAGATGGAGAGGGTTTTCTTTTCCTTGCCAAAAAAAGAAAAAAAAATCCAGTAATTAGAGCTTACTTATTTTCCCCCCAAATTAGTTTCATGTCTCTGCAAAGCGGTGAGAGAAGCTAGACATAAGACTTGGGTCTGGTCCCAACTTTCAACCCTTGGCACTAACTTGAAGAGAGATATAAAACTTGCTGAGACTTATACACCCAGATTTGAAATGGTCTCTAAGGAATCCTCCAGTTGTTAAATTCCATGATTCTGTTATATCCATTTCCCCCCCCTACCTTCCTGCCTTAGAACTGGCCAAAAAGAAATCTCTAACTTACTTTGTCTGAAAATAGGTCCTAAGACTACTCCCCTTCTAGGAAAGGTCCTGCCCATATCCAGTAAGGCATATACAGAGTAGACCACAAAAAAATATAAACAGATGGGCTTCACCGGGTGTGCCCCTCCGTTATCTATCGCACGCACCTTTTATGCCCCATCACCTCTGCACACCTTCTCCAAGCTAGGCAGGAAATTGATACTTCACCCTGGGTCCTCGCGTCTTCCTTCTGAAGGGTCCCAGGTCATGAAAAGCTGTAACTGAATTAATTTACTGTGCCTTTCTCTTAATGATCTGTCTTTTATTATGGGATGTCAGTTATGATCCCTTCTGGTAGCAGGAGAGGGGCCACCTGCCTTTCCTCCCAGGTAACAGCATCCTTACAGCTTCTCCGGGGACTTAGTAACCCACCACAGCTCTGGACCCCTTCACACCTTCAACCCCTCTCCCAGCTCCTGTGCTAATCCCAAAGATGGGAGGAGAAGGACCAGTGACCCAAATCATCATGGCCAAATTAATTAAAGCCAGCTTTTTTATCCATGCACACAGACTAGCTCCCCCGAAGGTGGGGTTCGAGAGGTCAGCATTGAATGCAAGGAAAACAAGGGTTGTAGAGCTCAGGCGTAGGAGGTTTCCAGATGGGAGATTGGGTGGGCAAAATAGGGTTACAGAAGCAGAACACAAACATAGCAAGTTAATCATAACAACCTCTTGAAACAAAGGCATGATTGTAAGGTGGCCGCAACAAGGTAGCCATAACAACCCTTTTAAAGCAAAGGTAGGGTTGCAAGATTGTTATTAACGTTTTAAAACACAGACATGATTTCCATTCCTGGAACAAGAAGTGCAGAACCAGTTAAGGGTACAGGTCGGGCACAGCCCAACCCTTGAGAAACAGAGGTTTGATCATCAGCAAGAATGAACCTAGTTTGTCTTTAGTAGAAGATGTTTTTTAAGCCTAAGATGGAGGCAGGCTAGTTCTCCACCTGGCCATTCTTTCTTAGACATCTTGATTAGCAAGGAGAGGACTTGTTAGTGTTGTCGTTCGATGCCTGCATGTTTAGCTGGTAAATCTCTTTTAGGCTTCATTCTCCCCGCTGCTGTCCACCCATACGAAAATGTTCGGATGCTGCAAAGGGGCCTTTTGGGCCAGGAAGTGGTTCCCTTGGTGATTTAGGCATCAGGCTGCTCCCAACAATTTTCCCCAGGGAGCATCAAACTGGCAGTATAAGCCTAAGAGATTATCTGAACTAATTAGCAATATTAGGATAGCTGCTAATTTCATTAATTAAAACAGAGAATGTGTTGTTTTTTAAAAAAAGAGGAAGAGGAGAGGCTGGAGAGATGGCTCAGTGGTTAAGAGCTGCTCTTCCAGAGGACCAGCGCTCAATACCCTGCAACCCTATGGAGGCTCACACCTCTTTGTAACTCCAGTTCCAGGGGACCCAACACCCTCTCCCAGCCTCTACAGGCACCTGGCGTGCACACATATACATGCATGCAGACGAAATACCCACACACATAAAATTAATAATAAAGAAAGAGGATGTGAAATGGGAAGGGGAAGAGATTTGGGCTGAATACATTGTATGTATATGTGTCTGAAATTGTCGAAGAATAAATAAAACACATTTTAAAAGCAGAGAGAAAGCAATGCATCCCCAATCTATCCAAACCACAACCAATACTCTCTCAATCACAGAAAGAAATACTTGTGTAATGATCCACCAAGTAACTCTGGATAAAAGTCCTCAAAATGTCATCCGGGACCAGCAGACTCCCTTGAACTTGTCAAAGTGCAATTCACAGACCACCCCAGACCTACTGAAGCCATTTTGGGACAGGATTCAGCAACCTGGGTTTAGCATAACTTCCAGAAAATTCTGGCATTTGCCAAGGTTGAAGAAACACTGATAAAAAGCATTTGCCAAATATTGATTTAAAATTTGGGGGGGAGGATTTATTTATGTGTACAAATGCCTTGCCTGCATGTATATATGTACACCGTGGGTGTCTGATATTTGTGGCATTCTGAAGAGACACCAGAGCCCCTGGAACTGAAGTTAAATGGCTGTGAGCCACCACCTGAGAGCTGGAAATTTAACCCATGTTCTCTGCAAGAACAGCATGTGCTCTTAACCTCTGAGCCATCTCTCCAGCACGAGCATCTGACTGTTTATCACGAGTGGCCACTTCAGCGGGTTCTTCTGGTGTAAGACACATCAATATTACCTTGGATATTAGAGATAAATGACATTTTCCTTTCCTATTATTAATCCTGAGATTCACATGTGAAAACCAGTTCCCCAATTTTGAGCCAAATTTGAAGCAAGTTTTCATTAAATATTGGCCAGAAAGATGGACTCTGGCCAGACCCATCCCTGCATTCCCAAGAAATGGCCATAAGTGATGTTTTACAGGAGTTTAAAAAGACAAACCCCACAATTTATTGCATTCCTCATCAGGTCCAATCAGGGGCAAACATACATCCAGATGTATTTCCTGCCTGAGTACCTCCTGCCTACATCCACTCAAGCACATCCAGTGTAATCAATGTTGTTTAGGGAATGAAAACACGTGGCTTGTTGATTCCCAAGAACTACAACTCCCAGCATTCCAGGAAACCACCTTGTCCTTGGGCAAAGCAGGCCTTACAGGTTAACTTCAGCTCTTATACCCATCACAAGAATACTTTATAAAAACAATGTCGTCGTTAAAGATTCAAAATTAACACGTATAATGCACATAAATAACTTCATTCACGAGCCATGTGCACGACTGCTTCATCCCTTGCGTCT
Source organism: Microtus pennsylvanicus (assembly GCF_037038515.1). Lineage (NCBI taxonomy): Eukaryota > Metazoa > Chordata > Mammalia > Rodentia > Cricetidae > Microtus > Microtus pennsylvanicus. Next base: position 79,656,607 of record NC_134590.1, on the reverse strand, counting down.
TGGCCTCCTGTGGTGTATGTACGTTGGCACTCTAACTTTTCAAACAAAGGCTCCACAACTTTACTTGTGGGTTTTTCAAACTCCTTTCCAAACATGTTCACAGTCTGGAGAGCAGAGAGATGAGAGCCGCTCTCCCGGGAGAACTGAGGTGCACCGGCTGGCCTGACGTTGAAGTCCTAGAGGTGTTCGGGGAACGTGGATTGCAGCAGTGTAGAAATGTTTGCCAAGCCGGGCGATGGTGGCGCACGCCTTTAATCCCAGCACTCGGGAGGCAGAGGCAGGCGGATCTCTGTGAGTTCGAGACCAGCCTGGTCTACAGAGCTAGTTCCAGGACAGGCTCCAAAGCCACAGAGAAACCCTGTCTCGAAAAAACAAAAAAAAACAAAAAAAAAAAAAGAAAGAAATGTTTGCCAAGTTCAGAGCAAACGTTCGGAGAGTGGGACCTCAAACATCTCCCTGGAGAGGAACAGTAGATCTCTCTGAGGAAAACCACCCCTCACCTCCCTTTGGGCTAGATGGTACCACTTGATTCTGGAGTTGCCCAGGCCCTGGGCTCATTTCAGGAGCAACGGTCTACCTTTTGGGGTCTCACAGTCACACTTAAACACAGCATACCTTCTGGGCTGGGCCACCCTGCCCTGACATCAACACAAAGCATTGCTGGGTCCCTCCAGAGACTTGAGCTGTGGAATACAAGGAAGTTAATTTGCTGAGTCATGGTGGAGGACTGAGCCTCTGAGCAGGAAGTCAGAAATAAGGAAGACCTGGGCATTGACTCCAATGGGCTTCCAGTGTAGAGAAGAGAGACTTGAGGCCTTTTGTCCTGGGAAGACTGTTCCCACTGCATAGTGCCTTCCTTTTGTTTGAAAGAAATATTAAATCATTGTCATTGTATGTTTAAAAACTGATTAAGTGGGTAAATCTATGCTGTTGGGTAAATCTAGCTAGTTGAGGCAGGATCTCACTATGTAGCCCAGGGTAGCCTTGAATTCGTGGTCTCCTGGCTGTCTGAGAGCCGGAACTACAGGTATGTACTCCAGAATTGTCCAGCTCGTATAAACTGTCTCTGAGAAAACCGATGCCCTCAAGTTGTTCTGCCATCTCATACATGCTGTGGCATGCATACACCCCACTCATAAGTAAATAAATAAGACAAAAATTGATTATAAAAGGGAAAATCTCTGGCCCTGCTGTTGTGGGGTGACCTCTGGGCATCTGAGACTGTGGTGGGTCTTTGGTGTGGGAGGTCCTTCTGTCTATGTGCTGTGTTTATGAGTTAATGATTAAGAAACAGCTTTGGCCTATACAAGGCAGAACTTAGCTGGGGTGGGGGGCACTAAACTGAATGCTGGGGAAAAGAAGGTGGAGTCAGGGAGAAGCCATGTAGCCCTGCTGAGACAGACACCCAACAGAACCTTGCCGGTAAGCTACAGACACATGGCGATACACAAAATAATAGAAATGGGTTAATTTAAGATATGGGTTAACCAGAAATACTCTTAAGCTATTGGCCAAACAGTATTGCAAATAATATAGTTTCTGTGTGGTTATTTTGGGAGTCTGGGCATCCAGGAAACAAACAAACGGCCTCTCACTACAGGTCTTTTAAATACAAGGCCACAGTCTGTGATCTGGCTCAGCACTTCCCCTTCCCCACTGAATTGGAAAACTCAGAAGGTGCTGTACAAACGGGGAGCTGTGGCAACTTCTGTGCATGAAGGAATGAAACAATGGCATCTGGCTTTTAAGGTTCATCAAGAGGCACTCATAGTACCCACTTCTACCATGTTCCCCCTTTGAAAGACAATTTCTTTTTTTTAATTAATTAATTTATTTATTAAAAATTTCTGCCTCCTCCCTGCCACCGTCTCCCATTTCCCTCTCCCTCCCCCGACCAAGTCCCCCTCCCTCATCAGCCCTAAGAGCAATCAGGGTTCCCTGACCTGTGGGAAGTCTTGCCTCATTGATTTAGTAAGTGTGTGTGTGTGTATGTGTGTGTGTATGTGTGTGTGTATGTGTGTGTATGTGTGTGTGTATGTGTGTGTATGTGTGTATGTGTGTGTATGTGTGTGTGTGTATGTGTGTGTATGTGTGTGCATGTGTGTGTATGTGTGTGTATGTGTGTGTGTATGTGTGTGTGTGCATGTGTGTGTGTGTGTGTATGTGTGTGTGTGTGTGCGCACCAATGTATGGGTGCATGGGGAGGCCATGTCAAGTATCTTCCTCAATCATGCTCCACTACATTTTATTACATTTCTACTTATTTTGTGGGGGAAAGAGAGGTCAGAGAACACTGGCAGAGAGGTCAGAGAACAACCATGTGAGTCAGTCCTCTCTCTCCACTACATGGGTCCTGTGAACCACACGCAGCTTGTCAGACTTGGTGGCAAGAGCCTTAATCTGTTAGCCGCTTCACCAGCCCCTCCACTGGAGCCCGGGACTCACAGATTTGATTGGGCAAGATTGGCATGACAGAAAGCCCCACGGATCCTTCTGTCTCTGCCTCCCCAGTGCTGGAGTCATAGCATGCACTTCCACATCCAGTTTGCCCATGGGTGCTGGGCATCCCACTCACGCTTAGGCAGCAAGCATTTTACCACCTGAGTCAGCTCTTCAGCCCTTAGACTTCTGTGCTCTAAAGTCCAAGCTCAAGACGGCAGAGGAATGAGACCACAAGGCCCCTACAGACAACAGAGGACCCCGGCAAGGAAGGATGCTGCAGGGCAGAGACCATGCACACCCCCTTCAGAGGCTTTGAGGTCTGGAGAAGCCTGGCAGTGGGTGGGGAGCAACGGCACAGCTGCATCATGCAACCCAATACTTGACCTTGTGTAAACTCCAGGATTCGCACCAGGACCACGGAGAAAGGAGCTGCCATAGACGTGGCTACCTGGGGCTTCCTATGAGTTGGCAGGAGGGTGCTCACAGTTGAATGTATCAGGGATTTGTTTGTTTGTTTCTTTTTGTAGGCAGAGTTTCTCTGTGTCCTGGCAGCCACTCCCAAATAACCACACAAAGACTTAATATTAATTATAAATGCTCAGCATCATAATAATTTATAATATATTTAAACTTGTTTTAGCTGGCTCTGACAACTTATATCAACCCGTTTCTATTCATCTGTGTGCTGCTCTGAGGCGCATTTATCTTGTGTAGATATTTCTCATCCTGTTTGCTCTGCATCTCTTGATGTCTCCTCCAATTCTGTCCTTCTCCTCAGCACTCTCTGCCCAGAAACCCTCCCTAGCCATCGGCCAATCAGCTTTTTACTAACAATAAGAGCAGCATTCTTCACGGTATACAGGAGGATTATTCCACGGCATTTGCTTTTGTTTTGTAAAGAAGAAATATGATGTTTCTTTTGCCAAAATGTAATGAGGGAAGGTAATACTTGTTGAACTTGACTACTGATAATTGTGACCGTGCAACCTTCCAGCAAGCCAGGCACCCTGTAGGAAGCCACACAGTAGAGGGACTGGCAGGAGGTGGGACAAGACCCCTGAAGGATGCACAAAGACTCTCATTGACCAAAAACTAACAAGGGAGACGTGCAGGACAAAGCCAACTGTAAGGAGTCCCATTAGCATAGGAGAGTCGGCCAGGGTCTTGTGTGCTCTGTGGGATTCTGAGAACATAGAGAAAGCAGCAGGGGCTGAGTGACCATATGGATGCTTGGTACCTCCCTTCATTCACCCCTGCAGTGTGACTAAACTGGGCTGGAAATTCAAAGAATGGCAGTGGCTTAACGGGCTCACAGGCTCTTCCAAGATAGATAATTTGGTCATAATGAAAGAGACCGCAACTCAATCTCAGATTTCACAACTTATGTCATTGAATCTAAATGTAACCCTGTGCTATGATCTTGAAAGAGAGTAGTCCAGTCTAGAGTAGGGGATATTCCCCAAATTGAAGGCAGTGGTAGATGTATACACTCAGCTACTCCCATCTAAGAAGCCGCCCTCTCTGTACCTCTTGCTGGCAATGGTAACTGGATAGAGGGAGCACATAACTCACCATGTACCGGTCGGCTTTCTTCTCTTGGGAATACCCAAATTGGGAGGGACTGAGTTATTATAAACTGAGCTATTATTACACTGGGGTATATCATGTCAACAGGGGAACCATGGAGAAGAGACTGGACACAGCAAGTGCCAGCAGTTGTGGACCAGAGTCACGGCAAGACCGGGCTGCAGGAGTGGCGAGAATAAAATAGAATCGTGAGACAGGAAGAGACCAGGAAGCTCAAACGCGGCCTTCAAGTTCCTGACACTAGTCCCTGAGACCTCAGCATCGTTCCTACCCTGGGGTTCTGGGATACACCCCAGAATCTCTAAATGCCTATTGTTAAAAGGAGCTCCCATTGGTAATCTGCAACCAAATAGTGTTAATTACCCCACTGGAAATAACACACTCAGGACCAACAACACAGGTGACTCGTCATGCTCTGCTTCCCGTGGTAAAATGTGCACAACACAGAGCTCGGCATCCTCACTATGTCAAGTGTAGCGTATTGCAGCATTAAATTTTCTTCCGGCTGTGAGCCAGACTTGCCTCCATCGGGTCCTGCATGGAGAAAGTGTTGCCATTAGTGAGTGTATGGTGAGGTCCACCAGCACTGAGACGGCTTCAACCTCGCTCATTTAGTCAGAGCCCTAATCTGAGTTTAGTTATACTGACCCTGCATCTTTCTCATAATGTTAGAGTTCATGGCCACCTGAAGGTTCCAGTTAAACCAGTATTCAGCACCAAAAAATAAAAATAAAAAAGACTCCTGTCTCATAAACAGTTGCTCTGATTTAATATCCTTTTGTTAAACAGCTTTGTTCCTGGATCTACAAACCTAGGTCCCCATTTTACATTTTTATAATGATTTTTAAAATTTGTTTTCTGCGCTTACATCTGGCACGACATGCACGCAGAGCCCGCAGAAGTCAGCAGAGGGCAGCAGATCCCCGGGAGTGGAGTTACAAAGGGTTGTGAGCCATCGGGTAGGTGCCGGGAACTGAACCAGTGCTGCAGCCAGAGCTCTTAACCGCTAAACCGTCTCTCCAGCCCCTACCCTGTTTTACATTTGATAAGAAAAAGAACTAGGCATTTGTCTCTCCAAGCAAAGAGGAGTTTCTTCAAGGGTCACAGGATCCCTGCGTCCTAGACAGCACGGCAGGGGGATCCAATCAGTTACGATTGCGACGCAGTAATTTGTACGCACCCAGCCTGGGGGACTTACAGATTTATTTCACACGTATCCTGTTCCTCGGGGGCCAGCTCAGCTCTATGACACATTACCTCACTCAAGCAGCCTCTATCTGAACATTGCCATCATGAGGCCATGGAAAGATGTTCACTTTCAAAGCTAGAAATCACTTTCCGTTCAGTTCACTGAGCAAAGCAAGCCACATGCAGAGAAACGGGGTCTCCAGCCTGAGTCTCCAGGCCTTCAGACTCGCACTCCAGACTTCCGATCCTCTAGCGTCCCAACTCCAGCGAGGTGATTCCTTAAACTAATCCTGTTGCCCTCTCCTTATTATACTCAGCCAGCAGTCCTGTTTCTCTGGAGAAACTGCCGTTTGAGACACCCAAAGCTCACCCCTCCACCCCTGCATCCCGTAAAGCTCACCCTTCCACCCCTGCATCCCGCAAAGCTCACCCCCTCCACCCCTGCATCCCGCACACCCGAGGGAGTCCAGGTCTACCTCAACTGCATCACGTTTCTAACGGCTTCCCCCTTCTGCTGTTCTCACCAAAGAGAACTCTTGGCGGTGCTCCTGCCTCAGCTTCCAAGGGCTAGGATTTCAGGTGCGCACCGTCATAACCACACTTGTTAGGAGACCAGGACGAACATTTTCATTTTCCGGCTTAGGCGCTGGCAAGATGGCTCCGTGGGTAAAGGTACCCACCGGGAAACCCGACAGCCTGAGTTCAATGCCCAGGACCCATGGCAAGGTAGACAGAAAGAGATCCAGCTCCACAAATTGGCATGTGCACACACACACACACACATGCACACATACAAGCACACATCCTATATATCACAAGATAATAATAAATTGAAGCCTAAAGTTTTCTACAATTATAATATGCCTGTGATAAAAATGACAAAATTGTGGAGAGGTGTCTGGCAGGCAACTCTGCTGTGTGCTAGTGGGGAGCTTAGTCAGTTGAATCCTGCGATGTCGAATTTGGAAAGCAGCGCTCACCTAAGCATATCAGTCTAGAACATGCAGAAGAATTTGGATTGGTATTATTTATTTAAATTATTATTTTTTTCTTACTTGGGGTTTCTGTTGCTGTGTTGAGACACCGTGACCAAAAGCGACTTGGGGAGGAGAGGGCTTATTTGGCTTATCGGTTACAGGCCATCATCACAAGGCAGGAACTCAAGGCAGAATCCTGGAGACAGGAACTGAAGCACAGACCATGGAGGGGTGCTGCTTACCGGCTCGCTCCTCTTGGCTCGTTCAGCCTGCTTTCTTATACAATTCAGGACCACCTTCCCGAGGATGGTAGTACCCATAGTGATCTGGGCCCTCCCACATCTATCATTAATCAAGAAAACATTCCACAGACTGGCCTACAGGACAATCCGATGGAGGTATTTTCTCAGTTGAGGTTCCCTCTACCCACGTGACCCTAGCTTGTGTCAAGTTGACATAAAACAACTAACACATTATTATATTTGCAGAGATGGAACCTGGGGCCATATACATGCTAGGCAAGCACTCTACCCACGAGCTACAGTTCTAGCCTTTAGTTTATTGAGACAGTGTCTTCCTGTGTAGCTCAGGTTGGCTTAGAACTTGAACTCAGATTTAGCCTAGATTTTGTTTGTTTTCTTAACACTTTATATTATTATTTTATGTGTTTGGCTGTTTTGCCTGTATGAATGTCTGCATTATATGCTTGCAGAAGCCAAAAGAGGATGTTGAATCCTCTAGAACTGGGCTTAAAGCCAATGGTCAGATGCCAAGTGGGTGCTGAGAATCGAACCTAGATTCTCTGGAAGAGCAGCCAGTGCTCTTAACCACTGAACTGTCTCTCCAGCACTAGCTGGGTGTTTTAGAAGCCTACCCATCACAGATGGAGACAAGCTATGATCTGTAACATGGAGGGGTGGTAAGTCCACAGAGAGCATTGGAGTTAGACTCAACAAGTGTCTGAAAAAGGGCAGAGGAGGTTCTTGCATGCCTGGAATGAGGGCCAACTGTGCCTGCTTCCAGAAAAGGATATCAAGGAGAGCAACTGGCCTGGGTCTAAAAGGATAGAAAACTATTTGAAGCAAAGACAAGAATTGTGGACCTTTCTGCTCTTTTACTTCCCTCCCTGAGTTTTAGATCGACAAGAACTGTGGAAACCGGAAACCAAAATTATGTCCCTTATCTACAAAGTCATAAAACAAGAAGCCCAATGCCTGCAGCCACTTGGGCTTCCAAAGCTTAACTTATGGCAAGGCTGCTCCCTCCTCCAAACCCTGGGCAAATGATTTATTCAACACAGTGGCCATACCAGAGGCCCCAACCAGAACCCAAGCCATTCCCAAAGCAGAGCTGGGGCTGAGGCCAGCATTACCCGCTCTGCCTCTCAGACTAAGCCTATCAGATATCACTCTAGAGGAAGACTGGGGTGGTGAAGAGAGTGGCCCAGGTGAGGCCCGTATGAAACCTGAGGAACAACTGTCTCCTGTCACAGCACCCACCCTTGGTTTTCCCATTGAGTTGGATTTCTCTACCAGCTATGCCCTCAACCACAAATGCTAAGATCCCCTTAGGAAGGAGGAGATGGCAAACAGCCTAGGGGCTGTGGCTCCTCCTTCTGAAACCAGAATGTTCCTCTGGAAGTCCTGCTAGCCTGTGTACACTTTGCCCCAAGAACAGACACAGGTGACTCCAAGAGTTAATGAATCATCACAACACTAAATCATTTTGTTTCTTCCCTGCCTTCCCTCCCTCAGCCTGAGAGGGGTTAGGCAGGCTCGCCTCAGTCTTAGTCCGTTTGGAGCAGCCTGTGCTCTGGGACCTGAGATGTTGCTGCTGTGTAGAATAAATCGGTCTTTCTAACAGGGCCTTGGGTCAACCAACATCTAACCCAGAGGTGTCAGAAAACAACAATCTGTTATTTTTGTTCTGAGTTCTGGGGCTCGCCTGGGCTGTTCTGCACCTCTCCCTTGGCACCTCCGTACCCTGACTCTGGCACTGGTTAGGTAGACTCACTCACAACTGGCATCTGAGCCAGGAAGGCTAACCCCAGGCCGCTGGGCAGCCCCCTCCGCCTGTGTGTGCGCTCTACCCGGCCTCCTGATGTGTGTCCTGGACAGAGCTCAGAGGTCCCTAGGTGCACATCACAGTAACGGCAGAACCAGTGCACCTCTGAATCTTCCTTTCGCCTGAGTTTCAGAACTCATAGCATCGCTCGCTCCCGCTGTCCTCTACAGGAACAGAAACTCCAGCTCTGAACGGGGGCAGCAAGGCTTTGGAGGGGCACCTGGCCTGGAAACAGTGGTTTGGGGCCTCTTCTTCCTGCCTTCTTCCAGTCTATTATCTGGAATGTGAGCTAGGAATGGTAGCACACGCCTGTAATCCCAGCACTCGACTTGCAGGAGGATTGCTGTGAGGTGAAGGCCAACTGTCCTGCAGAGCAAACACCAGGCTAGTCAGGGCTACGCAGAGAGACCTTGTCTCAAAACAAACACAGTGTGGGGAGATGGCTCAGCAGGGAAAGCACCAGCAATGCAAACTCAAGGTCAAGAGGTCAGGGCTGGAGAGATGGCTCAGTGGTTAAGAGTACTAACCGCTCTTCTAGAGGTCCATGCAATTGCCAGGAACCACCTGGCAGCTCACAGCTGACCATAACTTCAGTTCTAAGGGGATCTGGCACCTTCTTCTGGCCTCTGTGGGCACTGAACAAACACGGTGCACAGAAAAGGTACATAGACCTTCATGCAGCCAAAACACCTATGCATATAAAATAAAAATAAACATTTAAAAAGGGTAGAAAATGGCTGAAGAGAGACACCAAATGTAAACCTCAAACGTGCACACATGCACACGTGCACATGTGCAAACACACACACATTTACCATGGTAACCATTTTGTTTGATTCTGAGCTAGGGTCTTGTCTATTTCAGCATCATAGTGGTAGGAATTATAGGCAAGCACCAGGATGCACAGCAAATCCTAGCCATTTGAAGTGTGCAATTCCATGGCATCAAGCATGCACGTGTTATATCAGCAGCATCCAGAACTCCACCTTCTAGCCGGACTCAGGCCATTAAGCAGGAACTCCCCATTCTCTCCTCCCCCAGCCCTGGCAAGCCCATCGGACCTTCTGTCTGAGCCCGGCTATTTTACGTAGTTCATAAAATGAAACCAACAGCAGCTGTCCTTTTGTGTTTGATTTACTTCACTCTGGGACGGATTTTATGAAACACAATTGGCCACATTTCAAGGTCAAGGTTGGACAAAGCTTATTCTATTTCCCATCTAAAATCACATTCAGCTACATTAAAGGTCCATCGCCTAACACAGACCGCCACTTGTTTCTTCAGACAACTAGACAACAAGACACTCCAACTCCCTCTAACAGAGAGGGCTCAGATGTTGGTGAGGATACTCCTTGCCACTATCAAATTCTCTGGTGATAAGCGCCTGAAAATTACTTCATTTAATGAATTGTGATGAACTCGAAGTTAAAAATTAAGGTTTATCTTTATTATTTTTAATTACCTATGTTCGGTGTGGGCATAAACGTGAAAGTAGGTGCCCGTGGAGGCACCTACTCTCACTGGAATGACAAAAGCGTGTGAGCTGCCTGCTATGGATACTGAGAACCAAACTCAGTTCCTCTCTCTGTAACAGCAATATGAGTTTCCTTTTTTTTCTTTTGAGACAGAGTTTCTCTGTGTAACCACCTTGGCTGTCTTGGAACTCAATTTCTAGACCGGGATGGTTTCAGACTCAGAGATCCGCCTGCCTCTGCCTCCAGTGCTAGGATTAAAGGTGTGCACCACCGCCGTCCTGCGCATTATGAGTTCTTAACTAATGAGACATCTAATCGGCAACCAAAGTAAAAAAAAAAAGTCAATATCTCAAGGAATTAAACTCTTAAATTGAATTATCTGGCCCCAGGAGTTTGTTTTGCTTTGAAGTTCTGGAGCTTGAACCCAGGTCCTTGTGCATGCTGGCCAATCATGCTACCACTGAGCTAGACCCCAGCCCTCTTTTTTGCTTTTTATTTTGAACTGGTCTCTTTAAGTTGCCCTGTCTGGCCTTGAACTCATTCTGTATCCTAGGTAAGCCTTAAACTTTTGATTATCTTGCCTCAGCCTCACAAGCAGCTTTAATTACAAGCCTACACCATCAGGCCTGGCTTGCCCGATGAGTTAGTGTTCAGACTGCTCAGGCTTAGCATGATGCTACACACCTACCATCCCTGCACTTCGGAGGCAGAGGCAAGAGGATCAAGAATTCGAGGCTATCCTCAGCTGAATAATAAATTAAAGACAATCATCCAGAGAGTCTCAGTGCCTGGATAAGGCTGCAGTCCTTTCTTTGGTAACTCAGGCTCAGACATGCCCTCTGGCACCTCAGAAATCAACAAGGAGCAGAAGGCAATTCTAGCACCACCTCTGAACACTTTTGACTTGGAAAAAAAAAAAAACCCCTTGCTTTGAAGCAATATAATCCCTCTAGAACCCCAGATTTTCTTTGGACCCATTTTTCAGAGCCCAGTGATGTCCTGGAAAAGGCAGATAACCAAGGAAAGCTTTTTGAGGGCCAGCATCTCAAGGATGACAGTCTACACTGGTGTGGAATCTTCCATGTCTGAATTGAAACTGAGGTGGGAGAATCCTCCCACTAGGACCAAGCGCAGCCCAGTTACAGTTCTAGAACTTAGAGTCCCCAGTCAATGCATCTGGCTTTCCTAGAGCTGGCTTTCTGTCCTGATTAGGTTTCCGGGCATGGATAAATCTATTCCCAGAGGCAAAGCAGGTTCTGACACTTTATGGCCTGCCAGGCGAGATGATTCAGTACTAAAGATACCAGCAATAAAGAGCTTTTAGCAGGCTAGGCGCTGATGACCACGCATTTGCTACTGTAAATCATCTTCATGAAAACGAGGAGGATCTGCTTCTCCCTAGACTGGGGAACACAGGGGGTGAAATGATGATCTTGGGGTGTTCAGCTAAGAGTCCACATTAGGAACCTGGAAGTTCTGAAGACAACCCTCATAGCAGCTCTGGTCCCCTGCAGCCACAGGGAAACAGCACAAAGGCTGATCCCAGGGCTGGACTACAGTGTCAATCCAGTTAACCACAGTGGAGCAACTCTTTTCTTCAAGTTTGACTCCTACTGATCCAGAAGAACTAGGGCCCTGGGGTGAGGAAAGATGGGCAAGATTCCAGTGGAGCTGAGGGGGCTGTAAACCCACAACTCTGGGCACCCTTACCAGTAGAAGTTGCCTCCCCATCTCAGGTTAGTCCCCCAACTGTCTGGAGATCACATAAAGCTCCCCCAAAGGTCCTACCCCTCCTTCCTAGATCTGTAGCTAGACCCAAGTCCTCAAAGCCCCAAGAAACACAAACAATGACTCATGAGAAGAGGCTGTACAACACCGAGTTTGTCAAGTCATGCCAGGTCAGTCTCCAGGTCAGTCTTTGGAGAAGAGCCTTATGGCCCCCAGGGTGAGAGCCTGCAGTGGGAAGGGCCTCGGGGTGGGGCCCTGTCAATGTTACTCAAACCCAGAAACATCCACCCAGATTCCTGCTTCTCATACAACTTGGGCTGTCGCCAAAGGTCATTTCATTCCTGAGACTGGAGGACATTTGCTGAGTCACCAACTCCTGAACTGAGATTTTACATCTCAGTGCCTACCAATCGCCAACAGTCAAGTTCACGACATGCCTGTGATGACCAGCAGGCCCCAGGTGGCAGTTATGGCCACTGGGGGCGGGGAGGGGGTGTTGCAGAGGGATTCCTGCAAGCTGGTTGCGGTAGTCTCCACTGGCTAGCCTAGGTTACAGCTTATTGAGTCTATGAACTAGCTTCAGGTCAGCTCTGATGCTGGCCGAAAAGTGTGTGCATTTGCAGCCAAGACTCCACTGTCTGAACTGACCGAACTAACAAACCTCTTCAAAGCTCAGTTTTTCTCATTCACCAAACTGTTTTGTTTTTAAATTTTATGTATGTATGCATTGTGTGTGTGTGTGTGTGTACTTGTTCACATGTGTGGGCACATGTGAGAGGACCAGAATTTGATACCGGTGTTTTCCATGATGGCTTCCTACTGTATATACTGATGCAGAGTCCCTAACTGAGCCTGGAGCTCACTGAATCAGCATGTCTATACAGATAGCTTGTCCTGAGGATCTTCATGTCCGGCTGACTTTTACGTGGGTGCTGGGAATCTGAACTCCAGCTCTCATGCTTGCAGGGCAAGAGACCTATTTACAGATCCACATCCCCAGACCCTGCAAAACTGTTTTTTTTTTTTCAATATTATTTTAGATTTGTTTTCAATTACTTTTCCTTTGTGGGTTTGGCTATTTTTCCTGCATGTATATCTCTATACCACATGCGGCAGTGCCTGCAGAGGCCAGAAGAGGAGGACATCAGAACCCCTGGAACTGGAGTTACAGATAGTTATGAGCTGCCATGTGGGCCCTGGGAATCGAACCTGGGTCCTTTGGAAGAACCTAAACCACTGAACTATCTCTCCAGGCCCCAGCAACAGTATTTTTAAAAGGATGTATCGTATAACATTGCTGGGGAAGTTAGGTCATGTAGGAACTGCCTTGCACACCACAAAGTCTCCATAAGAGGTAACCCTGACTGGTTCTGATAGTGAGCCCTTCCAGAAGATGGCTAAGGGGATGCTGCCCCAGGGGCTCTCCAGGTGTCAGCAGGAGATGATGACTGTGGTCAGGGAAGTGAATAACAAAAGAAACTAGGTCCAGCAGGTCTTTATCCAAATCCCCTCAATTCCATGGATAGCCATGTGAAAACAGATGAAAAGGTTTGAGAGACAGTTTGGTAGAGACTCCTTAGAGGGGCTGAGAACCCAAATCATATCTAGGAAATACAGAAACTCATTGGCTATAGAACCCATTGGCATGCTGGAATTGCTAAATAAAAAGACAAGGCCTACTTAACATAACACTAGGAACCACATCAATTGCCAAAGAAATGTGCTATTATTACTACTATTGTTATTTTGAGACAGTATCTTACTTTGTGGCCCAGGCTGACTTTGAACTTGTAATATTTCTGTCTTAGCCTCCTGAAGGCTGGAATTATAGGTTTGTACCACCATAACAAGCATTACCGATATCATTAATGGTAAATTTTGTATCAAAGCAACAAAATAAGATTTTTTTTTCTGTATTCCTGCAAAAAGTCCCCTATCGCCACCTTGGCCTCTGCCTACCTGGGTCAGCAGCCAGTATCTGGAAGGTTTCCCAGAGCACTGAGACTAAAACATGGATGTGACCAAACATGCAGCTCCGAGTCAGGCAGAGCCAGTTTTAGTGAGGGTTCTCTAGAGGAACAGAACCACGGGATGGATACATGCACACACACACACACACACACACACACACCAGCTTTAAAATAGCAACAATAGCAGAATTTCATTCAAGAGCTGAGAACCTGGCAGTTACTTGGTCCTTGGGGTTGCCCCACAATAGCTGTCTCCAGGCAGACATCAACCATGGTTTCTCCATCTACAATCATAACCAGGCAGGGTATTTCAGTAGACCCGATCTGGCACCTGAGACACCGAAGGTTCTTGAAGAACCGCTGGTGCTTGGTCTGTGATGAAAACCTGGAGAGGCTGATTCTGCAATCATAGAAGGAACTGGAAAGAGCAGGAGGAGGAGGAGGAGCAGGGCAAGTCAACTCAGTAGCAAAGGAGGAGACGATCTTCCTCTTGCCGTGTCCTTTGATATGTGAAGGTTCTCCCACAATAGGGGTGGGCCTTCCCACATCAGGACAGACCTTCAGGGTAGGCTCCCTACATAGGGGATTCTAATTTTGTTGACATCAAAACCAACCATAGTAACTAACCACTTATACCCAGACCTACAAATGCCCAACACTGCTGTGCCTCATTTCCTTCTCACTTGGAGAGCAGATGTGATACACAATGTAAAATAAAAAAAAAATCAGTAAGAGACTTATCCCTCTTAAAGCCCTAAAGCAGATGTGACACATCTGTAATTCCAGCCCTTGGGAAGAAGAGGCAAGAAAATCAGGAGTTCAAGACCAGCCCTAGCTACATAGTGAGTTTGAGGCCAGCCTGGGATAAATAAGAGCCTGTCTCAAAACAAGCAAGTAGTAATAATATATTTTAAATTAAAAACACTAAAGCGTAACAGAAATTTGAATTATTTGCAAGTGTTTTGCCTATTTTCTTTCCATCTGAAATGTTTTATTCTATGGATACTAATCACTTCAGTTGCTGTGAGATGGCTTAGCAGCTATAGGCACTGGCCGCTCTTCCAGGGGACCTGGTTCGACTTTCAGCACCCACTTGACGACTCAGCCATCTGTAACTCCAATTCCAAGGGATCTAATGTCCTCATCTCATACCCACAGACACTGCATGCATGTGGTACATACATACACATGCAGGCAAAACACTCCTACATAGAAAATAAAAATAAATCAAAACCAAAAACTTTCAAATTAAAAAAAAATAAATAAATAAAACACTCTGACCAAAAGCAACGTAAAGAGGGGGGAAGGTCTACATTGGCTTATTGCTCCAGAGGGAACGAGCTCGTCATGGTGGGGCTAGCGTGGTATTGCGGCAGGATCAGGAAGTTGGCTGATCACATTTTAGCAGCATATAGGAAGCAGAAGGAGAGAAGAGAAATTGGGCCAATGCTGTAAGCCTTCAAAGCCCATCACCAGTGATGTGCTTCCTCCAGCAAGGCTCTGTCTTTTAAGATTCCATTATCAAACAATGCCACCATCTGGGGACCACTTGTTCAAATATGTGAGCCTATGGGGAAGACAGTCCCTTTAAATCGCTACACTATCCAATCCTGTCACCCCTTACCCCTTTTTAAACAGTGCAAGCCATCAAACCTAGGGCCTCACACATGTAGGCAGAGATTAAATCCCTCTCCAGCCCAGGGCCTCACACATGTAGGCAGAGATTAAATCCCTCTCCAGCCCAGGGCCTCACACATGTAGGCAGAGATTAAATCCCTCTCCAGCCCAGGGCCTCACACATGTAGGCAGAGATTAAATCCCTCTCCAGCCCAGGGCCTCACACATGTAGGCAGAGATTAAATCCCTCTCCAGCCCAGGGCCTCACACATGTAGGCAGAGATTAAATCCCTCTCCAGCCCAGGGCCTCACACATATAGGCAGAGATTAAATCCCTCTCCAGCCCAGGGCCTCACACATGTAGGCAGAGATTAAATCCCTCTCCAGCCCAGGGCCTCACACATGTAGGCAGAGATTAAATCCTTCTCCAGCCCAGGGCCTCACACATGTAGGCAGAGATTAAATCCTTCTCCAGCCCAGGGCCTCACACATGTAGGCGGTACTTTACTCCATCTCAGGCCCAGAGTGAGCTTTTAGACAGGATTCTTGTTCATTTTGGAAGCACACCAGACTGAAGAGGCTCATGAGCAGGTCATAAATCTTCTTGAGGAATTTCACTTCCTTGGATAGTGGCACTACAGGAAGTCACAGCAGGAGGTCAATGAGGGCCACACCCAGGCCATGAACATCCAAGAAAGCCTTCTGCTGGCTCTTCTGTGGGGCCCAGTGGCTTCCCTGGTGTCCAGGGCTTTATCCTCTGGAGAGGAGTGATCTAGAGGAACTGCAGCATCTCTAAGACCTTTGGCACCCTCTGGCCAACGGGAGGAAGAGATGGCCAATGTCCTTTAGGGCCTCATCTTGGGGAATAAAGAGAGGGAGGTACAGGAGCCCACAGATGCAAACTGGACCAGCCTACTACAGCTTCTGACGAATTGGCAGGGCACAGTGAGTGGGTGGGCAGAAAGGAGTTTATCACCCAGAAAGCTTTGTGGCTGATTCTGCAAGCAAGCTATGGAGAAGATGACCTTGGAGCTTGACACTGGAAAAGAGACGGATCCCAGCTCCCCACTGCCATGACAGCCTGCTTATTCCTCTTCGTTTCAGGTGTCATCTCAGAACCACAGTCTCTCGGGTTCAACTTCACCCCTGGTAACAACACTGCCAAATCACTTGAACTGTGATATTTGTTTTTCTGTTTGGCAAGGTTTGACGTGACAGGGCATGCACCTGGGACTCCTAAATGTCGTTTTGGCTGGGTTGAAATCACATTCTTTTCCTATTCTGTGGCTGTTGTCTGTGCTGTAGAGCACAGGCCTATAGCACGTAGGAGGCTGAGGCAGAACTGTGAGCTCTCAGCCAGCCTGGGCTGCATAAAAAGTATAATGATCCAAAGAGGAGGGAAATGATTCTGGAACTCCCCAAGAACAGGACGCGCTTCCTCTTTTAGATGTCTGTGAAATGGTTTGAATTCCCATGAAGTGTGTTCACCTGCCATCTTCCAGAACGAACTTTAAAGGAACAAGATGTTGGTCTGCCATTTGGACGCTTTAACTTGCTATTTTTATCTAATTCGGTACTCAAATGTTAGGAAACCAGATGACTTATCCTGGAATTGAACCAAAACTTAGAATAACAAATATTTACGCAGTACTCACTAAGTGTCAGGAACTGTTCCCAGCCCATTCTGCATCAGCCCCGTCTTCCAAGAACCCTCGTGGGAGAGTTGCGTGGCTTCACTGAGAGTGACGTAAAGTATCACATTTGCTACCAGGCCCTCGGGACCATAATCTGTCACCTTTGCTTCCCTCAGAAGGAAATGAGGAAATGGAGATTGGTATTAGAGAGAGAGAGAGAGAGAGAGAGGATTTACTTACAGTTTGGCCAAAGTATGGAAAGAAAAAGCAAATTTTTCTCTCCCCTGTGACCATGGTGGTCTTACAGCTTATAAAAGGCTATGAGAGAAGCAGATCTGCAGCTCGCTGTGAGGCAGTTTGAGAAGTCCTTTCCTGCGCACAGGGCCTTGCGTTCATTCACGTCTCTATTCTTGGCATCTGCATCATCCTTCATCCCCTCCACTGGCCGAGATCTCTACTGCTATGCAGCCAGGACAGGAAGGTGCTGGCAGAGGGTCGGACCAATGAGCTTCCTGGGGTTGCTTACAATGGCAGGAGGGCTGGCTGGCTGGGCCACTTAAAAGTCCTCACCTCCTTGTCAACCTTTCTCGGCTTTAGCTCCTCCCTCCAGCATCCTGTGTTGTGTGGGGAGGTTGCTTATTAGTCCCCACTGCCCAGCACCGAAATAATCACACAGAATCACACAGAAACTGTATTAATTAAATCACTGCTTGGCCCATTAGTTCTAACTTCTTCTTGGCTAGCTCTTACATATTAATTTAACCCATTTCTAGTAATCAGTATGTCGCCATGAGGCTGTGGCTTACCAGGTAAAGTTCCAGGCATCTATGGGGGGGTGGGGCTACATGGCTTCTCCCTGACTCTGCCTCCTTTCTCCCAGCATTCATTTTAGGCGTGTGCCCTCCCGCATCGTCATCTGTGTGCATAGCTCTGCTATAGACCCAAAGCGGTTCCTTTATTAACCAATGACAGCACACAGAGGGGAAAACCCGCATCAATCTTGTGCTGGAAAGAGAAAGAAGCGACTAGAACCCCAGATGAGGACCTCTGACTCTGCTAACCCTTCTACGAGACAATGTCAACAGCCTCACCATTAACTGATGGAGGGGGGTCATTTGTCTATGTGTTACTTTCATTGGTTAATAAAGAAACTGCCTTGGCCCTGATAGGACAGAAAATTAGGTAGGCGGAGTAGACAGAACAGAATGCTGGGAGGAAGAAGCCGAGTCAGGCAGTCACCATAGCTCTCCTCTCCAAGGTGGATGCAGGTTAAGATCTTACCGGTAAGCTACCATCTCGTGGTGCTACACAGATTATTAGATATGGGTTAATCAAGATGTGAGAGTTAGCCAGTAAGAGGCTAGAGCTAATGGGCCAAGCCGTGTTTAAAAGAATACAGTTTCCGTGTAATTATTTCCGGGCATAAAGCTAACCGTGCAGGAGCCAAGCGACAGGAACGCAGCCCGCTGCTCCACACTACACATCATGGGTGGTGCCATCCTTAGGCAGGTGGTTCTGGGGTGTATAAGAAACCAGACAGAGAGCAAACCAATAAGCAGCACTCCTCCATGGCCTTTGCATCAGCTCTTGCCCTGGAATAACACAGAGGGTGACTGAGGGCAAGAAGCCACCTACTAAATTCTCCATATTTGAAAATAAAAGTTGATTTGAAGAGAGAGAGGCTTAACAAGACAATTAAACCGAGCTTTAGAGGTGCAGTAGCTAATTAATGTTTTGTTGAGAATCAATAAACAGGCCACAGAAACCCCCTCCAGGTAAATATATTTAACCCCCCCACGTCATAATTCACTATATGAAAGACTGTTGAGCGACTCCCACTTCCCTAGGTATAAAGTGTGGGGTGCCGTCCTGTGCTCAGGGGACGCCACTGGTTGCCCAGTCAACAGTCCTTCCCCATTCTCATTGGCATTTTCCTCCTTCTGCTTGGTTTTGTTCTCTTTCCTTCCAGGGACCATGTGTAGATGTGTATGTTAAGTTTCAAACCCAGGACCAACAGCCAAGATGCCTATTTAACCTATCCAAGTGCACTTGGCCTCCAGGTTCTTCCAGCGTCCTTCAGTCCCTACCTGTTACAGGGTATGGCTGGCATACACCCTCTCTCCTGAGCTCTCCAGGCTGGGGGCTGGGCTGCCCTTCCCCCAGAGGCTCCTCCCTACATGATCCAGACATTTTTGGTTCCTCTCTTCTCCCTCCTCACATGGTCATATCTGGTCATATCCCCTCTGGACTCTACAGATGTCCCTGCCTCTGGCTCTGCTCTCCCATAGATCTGCAGTAAGCTTTCTCCTCCACCACACCTAGGAGCGGTCAGGTCCTTCCTTCTGCTTTTCATTTTTACGTTCAGTCTAAGGAAGTCAGGAGAAGGCTCTGGTGACTGGAGCCTGTATCCTGCTGACTCATTCCTGGCTCCTGAGTTCATTTTTGTTTGTTTTATTTTATTTTGAGACAAGATCTCCGTCTGCGGTCCAGGCTGGCCTCAGACACAGAGCAATCTGCTCTCTGAGCCTCCCAGGTGCTGAGGTTACAGGGATGAGCTGCCAGTCTCTGGTTCCCACAGAGGTAATTTGAAGACTTCGTCGCTGAAGAACATTTCTTGATTCAATTACTCCCTAGAAACCTCTATCATTTTCTGCCGTAAGCTTCAGAGTGAGGGAAAACCCAAATTCCCACAAATTCATTTCAACTTTGAAAGTCTGGAAACGTTGTTTGGAGTGATATGGAGGGACTGAGTCCCTTTTGTGGGATAATGGCAAATTCTGGGTGGGACAGGGAAGGTCTCAGATGTGGTGGAGGGGGGCAGATATGACAGAAACAAGGCAAATTAAAGATTTAAATTGTCAAATATTTCATATTATTCTTGTGTATGGACATACGCGTGACCGCACACATGCCAGAGGACAACTTCTGGGAGACGGCTCTCCCCTTCCACCAGGGGGTTTCCAAGGACTGACCTCGGGCCATCACGCTTGACACAAAGTTCCTTTATCACTAAGGACTCTTGGTGTCTTTCATCTATGGATTTGTTGACTTGACAATTACTATATTATAAAATCTTGCAAGCAAAGAGAAAAAAAAAGATTTGAGAAGTGAAAGCTTACAAAACTCTTCTTCTAAAGCCAACAGGGGATGATAGAACTGTCAGAAAGAATAGACCGGATGGATTAAACGTGTGTGAGAGAGGACGGGTGAGATGGCTCAGCGGGAAAAGGCTGTGTAATACTGGAGACCTGAGCGCCATCCCTGCCCACACATAAAGATGGGAGGAAAAACTCTCCACAAACTTGTCTCAGATGTGCATGTGTGGACCACGGCACCGGCACCCACGCTCACACACACCACACACGCTTGCGTGCACATGGAACAATAATTTAAAATTTTAAATGTGTCCTAGCGAGATGAGTCACCCAGAGCAATTATTATTGCAAATTAGCAAAGTATAAGCACTTATGTATCAACATGGAAAGATAACTGCAGAAGTGTGGGATCTCTAGAGACAAGGGTTATATAACCGCTATGACAGGAGAAAAGGTATTTTAAATAAGACACTTGTGCTAGCAGAGATTCAAAACAATGGTTCTCAAAGAATTAAAATTCCCTTATTCTGGAGGAGGGAAAGGCTGAAGTCTGGGGGCAGCCAGAGAAAGAACCAGAGATGCCACAGTTACGACAACTTATCGGACAATCTTGCTGAAGAGACAGACCGGTGCTGAGACACTTAAGGGTCAGTGGAGGGCAGGAGCCCATTGTGACCCAGACTACTTAGTTCCACACACCTCTCTCACTCAACAGGATATAGCTTATGTTCATGGAACCTTCCCATAGAGCGTGCTGGGGTCACTGGGCCTCTTTGTTTGTCCCCCATCCCAATGAGGCTGCATTGGAAAGTCTCCCTTCTCCGTTTCTTTCTATCGTTGCCACTTTAGCTGGCTGATTGCTGTAGGTTTGCAAGCCTGGCTTGTTAGAGCAGCCAGGACCCAGGTTATAACCTAGTCTATTAAACACCCAGGAGCATTCAGTTTTAAGAACTGGAGAGCTCCATTCAACAAAGCAATCGACCTAGGCAATGAGATTAGACTCTTCAAAGACTGCTCACACACGCGCGTGTGTGTGCGCACACACACACCAAGATGTTCTTAGTTGCAGAATTAGGAAGACCACATTTTATCAACATGAACCATCTTCAACCACATCCTTTCAAGAAGTCTGTATTCAACAAGTCGGATGGGTTTCCCATATAAACACGATGCGGTTCAGATCAAGCAGCATCCAGCGGAGGATCAGCAACTGCTTCTTCCTCGTGGGACGAGGAGGATTTCCCAGAAGTTACCAGTGGACTTATTTTTAAGCCTCTTATTGGCCAAGTTGCCTCATCTGCCTTTTCTTAAGCCGACCTGCGGTACAAAAGAGGAGTTTCCTAACAAAATGTGTTTTCAGATGTCCATGGGCGGAGCTGGGATTATGGCTCAGTGGTAGAATGCATGCACCAAGGCCTGGGTTTTAAGAGACAGGGAGGGAGGGAAGGTTATGTCGACGACTGATAATCTTTATGTGTGCTTTTTATCTATTATACATATACACATGAATTGATGAAATACAAGAAGATAAATAAGGCCATTGTTTTCTGTGTGGGTGGACCTTTGCAAGCTAAAATAAAAATATTGGCAATGCTTTTTATATCTTTATAACAAGCTTGTAGTATTTTTATAAGTAACAGGCCATATCTTTTTATTTATTTTAAAAATAAAATAATTTAGTGGCTGAGATAGCTCAGAGATTGAGAGTCCTGGCTGCACTTGCAGAAGACTTGGGTTCAATTCCCAGCACCCACGTGGGGCTCACAACTGACTATAATTCCAGTTTCCAGGGGGAGCTGATGCCCTCTCTCGCCTCTTCAGGCATCGCATTTATGTGGGGCACATACACTGTAACATGCAGGTAAAACACACATACACATTAAAAATAAATTAATTAAGAAATGAAATCATTTAGAATTCAATGCAGGCAAAGGGAACCAATTTCACGCAGGAAGTGGACCAGCATTGATAAAACGAGTAAAGGCTGTGACTGCCCAAGGCGCCCGAGTCTGTACTAAGGGAAAGAATCTATTCCAGGCTGGGGAAAGCTCGATGGTAGAGCGACTTGTCTAGCATGTGTGAGTGTCTGTGCTCAATCTCAGTGTCACAAGACACATGTGCATGTGTCCAGGCAGCTTTCCAAGAAGCCCTTCTATGTCAGACCATGTGCTATTTAAAACAAAACTAAACTAAATACTATGAAATCAGATGTGATGGCCCAGCTAGCTCAGAGTGCCACATTCAGAAGCATGGGCAAGAGGATCTTGAGTTTGTAGCCAGCCTGGGTCATATTGTGGAAAGAGTTATCCAGTAAGAGGTTAGTGTGCTTCGATTTATTCACTTGGAATTTGGATGTGAAAATTAGCAGTCTAAGCAGGAAGCAATAGGTTCAAAACTAAAATACAGTTTGTACTCTAAAATTAAGTGAAAATATTTACTCTAAAAGAGTAGTAAAAAGAAAACCAACAACCTTGAAGTTACTTTTTGGGTTAATCTTATTTTGCTTTGTTTAAAGACAGGGTCTCCCATGACCCAAGGTGGCCTTGAACTTCTGATCTTCTTGCCTCCACATTGCAAGTGCTGGGATTACAGGGATCCACGGCTACATCCAGATCTCATATGTTGTTTTAATTCATAAAAAATCAGATTATGAAAGTAGGTCATGTGCATTGAAAGAAAGCCAGCTATAGTAGAAGCATGTCCAGTCCTCTTTGCAGGACAGAGCCTGTCTATCTCCTCCTCTCTTGTCTCTTCACTCTGTCCAACACCATGAGGGGCTCTCAGCCCTCACCTCCGTCCTGTTTCCAGTGACAACCACAGTCAACAGGCCAAGGTGCGGCACTGTCAATTTCTCCAGCATAGAGTTTTGAAAACAAGTATTTCAATGTTAGGATGCTTTTGGATTCATTTAAAAATTGCCAAAACAATACAAAGAATCCCCATACTCCCACAGCCACTTCCCTGTCATCAACATCTCGTGTTGGTATGATCTTCTTTTCACAGTTGACAAGCCCGCAGCGACTGTATCCCATACTGGATTTGCACATCCTTCGATTAAACTCAATGCTCCTTCCGGCTCCAGGGTCCAGTTTGGGATCCCACCCTATACATTTGCTCAGTACATCTCCTGAAGCCCCACCTCTTGGCTATGAAAATTTCTCAGATTTTCCATAATTTTTTATGTCTTTGGGCACTGATTTTGCCTTTTGCGTCCCCTCATTTGGGATATGTCTGCTGTTTGATTAATGATGAGACAGGAGTCATGGGTTTAAAGAGGGGACCATTCTCAGCATATTAGGCTAAGGATACACACTATCACCATGACTCAACAATATTGATGCTGACTTTGCCTCCTATGCAGATGGATTGCTTTGTACACACTGCCAAATGACTTCCCTGTGTTTTTCATGTCCAGGTAAGGATCAGGGGACTGGGTGTGGCCCTGGGTTTTAATAGTAGCTTAGTCAGCATGACTTGGGAAGTCTAAACACGCAAGTGGCTTAAAAGAGAGACTTGCGACTTTCGTGCTGGCTACGGGTGTGGGAGGAGGATGTAGAGAGAGGAATCAAGAGAACCTGCCTACTTCTGCCTCATGCCAAACTCACAAGAGATGCTTGCCAAGGACCAAGACCAGCTGCCAACAAGGCTAAACACCCAAACCTCTTCCCGATGAACAGCAGTGACCTTCCATGGTGAAGCTTGAGTTTTGAGCTCCTGTCTCTTGCAAGGGCCTGCCTGTGCCTGGTGATTCATCCCCAGCATTCATCAGGGCTGTGAGAGTTCAGGAAGACTTGGCTAAAACACAAGGAATTAGAAAAAGAAAGCAAGGAATTAGATCTGAAAATTTCCCCATCACACAGTAAGGATTTCTTGGATTCTTCCTTGCCTTATTCAAGTGAATTATGAACCAGAATTCAAATGTCTTTTCCTTGAATAGAAGAATCCGGATATGGGTTCCCCCACCCCCTTTATACTGGCCTACTATTCCAATTGAAGTAACTCAAATAGATGACAGAAAATAATAGTAAAAGAATAGAATTATTTAATACTTACTAAACATTTTATCATGTTCAAGGAGGCTATCTAGACCACAGCAAGACCTTAGTTCATAAAAGAAAAAAAAGCATGGTGATTAGTTTATGTGCCCGCCTCATTTGATCCTCTGTTAGCTGTAGTTTGTAGATGAAACATGACACCCAACGATTAAATGAGCCGAAGATCACAGCGCACAGGTGTGACGCAAAGGGCAGAGCATCTCTCCCTCCTCATTCCACACTGCTGCCCCATTCAAACCCAGCCACACCACATCTCCACTGGCCAATAAACACCACACCCTCCAGCTACACGCACTGCCATGATCACCACGGTATCCGTATAGAGGGCGGGACAGGAAGCCGTTATACAATCCTGCTACACTGCCCAATCACCTCAGGTCATTAATAGTGCTAACAGTGTTCCCAACAGCTTTGCAAAGTGCTAAGAACTGGAAGGTGGATGTCACAGGGTCCCAGAAAAAGGACTTACCGTTGACTCCCTTATTCCCAAAAAGATGGGGGACTCAGTAGTTCCTGAACAGGAGCAGACCCAAGGCTATTGGGAGAGTACTATCAAAAGGAGGCCTCTCTGGCAAGGATAATAATGACCTCAAATGCATGGGGATTTGAAGGTAGAGGACACGGCATGGAACATGCCAGTAATATTCAAAATGCTTAATTAGTTCAGTCTCATCCGTCAGAAAAAGCCCTCCACCCATCAGGAGACAGACAGAACAGTGACTAACAACATAGCGATGTTGAACAGCACCTCAGAGGTAGGGTAGCAAGTGTCCAAGGGGTCCTGCATCCCCATAGGTTGGCTTGTTGCTCTTCTGAATGTTGCCATGGCGGGGAGAGAGGTACCGGGTGAGCTTCTCACTGGGTGGGAATACTCCATGGGAAAGAACGCTTGATATTAGTTAGTGCTTTTAAAAGCCTTGAAGTTCAGCCTGCAGCGTTATTTATTTATAGACCTAGCAATGTCTTGTGCTAACATAAAACACATTTCCACATTAATTTTAGTTTATACTTAATAAGCTTCGACATTTGACAGATTTTGCACCTAAAATAGTCAACACTTCACAAGCCTGATTAAAGTCCTTTAGAGATTTCAAATCACATACACAAATATAACATTACCGAATTATCTGAAAGAACTTCAAACATCCAAAGCAGACGTAGAAATCTAGTGAGTGATTCTAGGAAAGTCGATTTACGCATGTTATAAGTAAACCAGGTTGTCTTAATAATTTAAAAAACAACAAATAGGGGCTGGAAACATGACTCAGTGCTTTAGCGCACTTACTGAGGAACTATTTGGACCTGGGTTCAGATCTCAGAATCCACATAACAAAGGGATAATGATCTTGCACAAACCTGTATCCCCAGTGCTGTGGAGAACAAAGACAGAAGGGCTCATAGGCTTGCCAGCTGCCAGCTTAGCCAAAACCATGAACTCTGGGTTCAAAGAGAGATCCCGCCTCAGAGTAACAAGATGGAGAGTAAGAGAGGCTACCCAATACCCCCTCTCTGACTTCTGCACATACACACAGAAGCACATGCCTGTGCATACATGTGTGTGTAGGTACCACATGATGGAGAGAGAGATCCTTATGAGTAACACGAAGATTAAAATGTTATACCTACATAGCTTATCAAGGTTTTTGTCTTATTGCTTCATCCTAGAGTTAGGATTGTTTGTGTAGCCAAAGGGAACAGAGCGATTGTTTAAAGGTTATCATATCAACTGAATTCATGAGCTCTAGACATTGAGGTTCCCTAGGGTTCTGTCTTTGAACTTCCTATGTCTCTGTACTTCCTGGTCACCTCGGCCAGTCCCACAGCTTTAAATCCTGTGTGCCAGTGAGTCTGTCCTATATCTCTATATCCAGTAGGCGCTAGTGTTATTTACCCATATTTCTGGTCCTCCTTTCCCAAACATCAACAGCCCTTCCTCATCCTCTTAAAGATTCATCGTGACCACATGACTGACTTTGGCTAAGAAATGTATTTCATTGCTAGTGTGAGACTTCACCTCTTTCTCTTGCAGTATCAACAGTTCAGATACTAACGCCCCTCAGTCTGCATCACAGAAGAGAACCAACATGGCTCAGAATCCTACCATGAGGAATAGTTCAGTGAGACGCCGGGAAAGACCTTCTTCCTGCCTCTAGAAAGACTTCAAATGCTAGCTCAGCATCTCCAGCCAGATGACTAGATAGCCATTTCAGGACTAATAAACTCTCGGCTCAATTTCTACTCTCCCTTCCCACCCTCCAGAAATCCCTGTGCAACTCGACCTCCCTGTATCCGCGAAATATCGTTTCCCTCTCTCTGAGGGCCCATGCTCCAATCAGTCTTCTTTATCCCTAGACTTCTCGCATCCTTTAGCAAGTCCTGGTGGCTCTATCTTACAAATACTTTCAGAGGTGAATAGCGCGTCACTGTCTCTTATCTCCCTGACCCCAGGCTCCTCTCTCTTGGATAACCACAGAGCTCCCTAAGATCAGTCAAGAATACTCAAAACTCTCAAATGGCTCTCTATGTAAGTCACAGTGAAATCCAAAATTCTTAACCAATCTTTAAAGTCCTCTACATATATCTCTGACTGCAGACATTTCTAAAACGCCCCTGGAGGCAGAACTGCCCTTCTGAGACATGGTGATTGTATTGCGAGTAGACAGACATGTGCCAGTCTGTTGAACAGCACCATCCTCTAAGATGAAAACCTTCCCAGTTGGAGGGAAGTTGAAGACACAAAGTGATAAAGGGAAGGGGATGTATTCCACCCTACAGGGAAGCTCATTAAGCTTAAGAAGGAAACAACTCAATGATTTCAGGAAGTCCCTGAAACTGACCACATTCACTAGGCTCCTCCCTCCCCAACCACATGTAAGCAGTAAGGATTGCAGAGACAAGAGGCTCAGAATAACTGAGCCCCCTGGAAAGGAACGCCCCAGCATGCTGTGCTGTCTGCAGGCTGTGCAGTAAGTTTCAGGCTTCCAGCTTCCGTGTGTGCATGTGTGTGTATACAAAAGTATATATGTCATGTGTACAGGTGCCCCCAGAGGCCAGAAGAGAACATCAAATCCCATAGAGCCAGACTTGGAAGCCGATGTGAGCTGCCCAATATGGGTCTTGGGAAGCAAATCAGGTCCTCTGAAAGAGCAGCAAGCGCTCTTCACAGCAGAGCCATCTCTCCAACCCTGGGGAAGATTTAACTGACTAAGAGTTTCAGAATTTTTTGCTCCATCACTTTGGGGAGGCATGGTGAGGTAGCTCAGATCAGTTCCAGGAGGCAGGATAGTGTGGCGGAGGCTGTTCACATCACAGCACACAGAGAGATGGAAAGCAAGGGCAAAACCAGCGGCAGGAGGAACCTTCACAAGCCTTCTCGTAGGACCCTGCTTCTGCTGGCTAGGCACCACCTCAAACGTTCCACAGGTCATGGGTGTGGTGGGGGGATCTCAGCCACGCTTGCCCCACTATCTGGGGTGGCCTGATTGACACCTGTCCTAGGAGGACCCACACTATAATGACCGGGGGACTCGTGTGTGTTCTGTGTGAGTAGGTGAGCCCAAGCCTGTTCTGATGGCAATGGAAAAGGCAAATTTATAGGCCATGTAGAAACCCACTGGAGACTACTGCCTCCCTCAGGTGAGCTTGACCCATTGGTTGGAGAAAATTACGTGGCTGGGACCATATTCAAAACTGGACTTAGCCAACCACTCACAACTTTTCATATCAGATCATCATCTACTCTTTTCTTCATAGAGTCTGAAATTACAGAAAGACTCTGAATCACAGGCAACTTAAACCAGGAAGGAGTTCCATCATGGCCACTCATGAGTTAAAGACATTTTTAGCTCTGTACAGTGAGTGACCCAGGACCCTGGCTGTCTGTGACAAAGATTAGGTATGTTACAGACAATAAGGAATCTATATTTCATTGGTACATCAAAATTATTTCTTGACTCTACAAACTCATTTCACACAAAATTTAGGACATGCTTGTTTTAAAAATAAATTCAAATAGATTCAGTTATTCCCGTAATAACATCGCTTATTTTTAGGCCAACATTCTTTATTAAGTGGAGGGGACATCTGCTATGTTCCGGGTTGGTGGCCAAGAATTACCCTACCTGAACCCACCTGTGCCTGTGAGGGCCGCGTACAGTCTCAACTTTCATACCAGAAAGTGGGTGGAGGAGCCCAGTCACAGGTCACAGTGACTTCTCTAAGATTGTCATTTGTGTCTCTCGGCTAAGGCTACCCACCCCTATAGTGCCACAGGATCGAGGCCCAGGCTGCGTCCTTTGTTCATTCTTATAAACAACTGTTTTTTAAGCTTGAGCATTTTTTAATATAAATGAGTTTCCAGAATAAAGCAGTGGCCACCAACACACTTGTCAGCCAGTTTCGTGACTTTTAACACCTTGCCCCTTCCACCTACCTCTCCGCACATGCCACCTCCTACTAAGCATCTGGGACCCGTGTGCGGATGCCGTGAACTTCACCCCCAAAGACTTCTCTACCCTCTCACGAACGAGGCCACGGTTCCACTACCCAGAGCACTGACGTCACACCTAAAACCCTCACCTAGTCCATAAAACATTTGCATTCCACGCCTAGTCCATAAAATGTTTGAAATCCACACCTAGTCCATAAAATGTTTCCCGGTTGGGTCATGACTATGCTTTAGTTCCCTTTCAACCCACACTTCACTGCATCTGGTTGCCACATCGCTTTCATTTATTAACTGAAAGAATATGCGCATATAGCGGCAAGCCACTGCAGCGCTGTGCGTTCATAACTGATAGCCCAAGACCAAGCTAGCCACAATCCCAGCATAAACAGGATAGACAGTCTCTGGGCCCCACCCATACTGAGCAGCTATGGGCAGCTGTTAGTTTCTGGGGAAAGAGAATCATTCTTTGTAATGAGTGGGGCCGACGATAGCAATTCCACGCTCCGGTGGATGCTCTCATACCCGTGCAGCATTAGCTAGATTTAATGAGTATTTAAAGAGAAAAACATGAAGTTCATTGTGGGATGGGTTGGGGGTGTGTGGGGAAAGCTGCCCAGAGAGACCTCCTACCCTAGCCTAGCTAACTCCTCTCTGCACTGCACACAGGAATCATGCTGAGGCTCTAGGCCGCTGCGTGGTTGGTGCAGCTCCATCCCAGTGCATACAGCCCACCTGATTCCAGCTTTTGTTTGTTCTTTCATCCCGCCCTTGTCCCTAGTCATGCCAAGTCCCAGCCAAACAGGATAAGGTAAACAGCCAGGGCTCTTAACTGCTGAGTCATTTCTCCAGCCCAAAGGAAAGAAAAAGAAGAAAAAGTATGTACAGATGGTTGGGTCCTGCCCCAGAATTACACAAATATTGATATTGTGTTTTGTTTTGTTTTGTTTTTAAACGGGATCTCATATATCCTAGGTTGGCCTCAGGCTTGCAGTGTAGCTAAGGCTAGCCCTGTACTCCTGATTCTCCTGCCTCCACCTCCCAAGCATTGGGAATACAGATATGAAGCACATGCCTGGCTTCCTTCATGTGTAGCATTTGGAATCTGTAATTTGTAATCATTTCCAATCCTTTCTGCAGCAGCCAAGCTGGGGACCACTGGGTTCTCCTTGTACCAGTTAAAGGTATCCATGTATATCTCTCCCGGTAGACCTTAATCTACTTCAGTGAATTATTGCGCCAAATTCTAGTAAAATCTGTGACTGACTTTCAGTGAAATTCACTTCTTTTCTACTTTATCTGCCCAAGCCTCTCACCTGTAGCCTTGCACTTAGAAAGAAGAGCAGACTTTGAACAGACTTCATTAACAGACTTTTGAACAACCCCAAATAAGATTTGGGGCTTTGCTTTACTTCTAATCTGTCCACTCAGCACCCTTGTAAGCACACCTTAATTAAATAATGGCAGGAGGAGGGAGGAAAGGCTCATCTGTTGAGATCTAGGGTCCCCAGCTCTGGTCTAGGCTCCGAATATGCACGTTAGCCAACCACTCAAGCCTTTCACCACCACCCCTGAAGGTGGGAAATTGAGGCAAGGTCTTCCTCCGTAGGTCAGGCAAGTCTGGAGTTCTCCATATTCAGACTGCCCTCAAACCCAGAGTCCTTTGTCATAGCTCGCAAGACCTGGACTCACAGATCTGGGCCACTATGCCTGGGTCCAAACAAGTAACTCTTATCTTCTTTTACAGATGGAGGGAGTGGGCTCTGTTGTTCTTGATTTGGAGTCGGTTTGTGATTGTTTTGAGACAAGGTTGTTCCGTAGACCAGGCAATATTGGGACTTAACTGTGTAAATCCAGCTAGCCTTGAATTTAGTATCTAGTCCAGGCTGATGTTGAACATTCAGTGATCCTCCTGCCTCCGACTCTGGAATGCTGGGATTTCAGGCATGAGCCACCATCTCAGCTTTTACTCCCCTAACCCCAGCTCTAGGGGCCTCACAGAGTCCTTTGCTCTCCGTGACTCCACAGACACCTTGTTGTATCATTGAATGAAATCTCTACATTCAAAAATTCGCCCACAAATCCTAGACACCAGACTAATTACATCCCATTTGGCTAGCTCATCTTCTACAGTGCTTCTGCCTTATCGGGTTTCTCGAAGAAGAAGGCATCGGCTAACGCACTTCAGCTGTTTCCTAAAACTAGGGACGAGGTTTCTGCTTTGGCTTCAGCCTGCCTTTTCCTCCATTCTGGCCAAATTTACAGCCTCTGAATCACACACACACACACACACACACACACACACAACCTGCACGTACGAGTGAGATCACAATATTTGTCTGTTTTTCCTATTCCACTTAGCATAGTGTCCTTCAGGTTCATAAGGTTTAGGTTCCATCAGATTCAGCAGTTGAAATGGTCCCCTTATCTATCGATTCATCCACAGATGAACACTTAATTTGCTTCTGTCTCTTGGATGTTGTGAGTAGGATCACAGATGTTGGCCTGGTGAGATGGCTCAGTGAGCAAAGGCACCTGCCACTGACAGTCTGAGCTCCATCCCTGAATACTCGTGAGGAGAGAACAGACACCGATGAGTTCCTGTATCCACAGGAAGTGCCACAGCACCCAAGTGCCCATACACAGAATAAATAAGTGTAAAATATTAAGTGCCAGTTAATATTAATAAATGAACTCAGCATGCTGAGTTTACCTGCTTTGACTATACCTGGAATTCCTATGTCAAATGGCTTTAAAATTTTTAAGGACCTGCCATACTGTTTTCTATAACACCGTACTAATTTGCACGCACACCAACAAAGCCCAAGGTTCCCTACCCACACATCCTCGTCAGAACAGGGTTTTCAGGGTTTTTGTTATTGTTGTTTGTTTGTTTGTTTGTTTTTTGTAATAGCCATTCTCTCTCTTACTCAAGATCTCTCTAGGTAGCCCAGGCTAGCCTTAAACTCTGAAGCTTCCTGCCTCAACTTTCCAAGAACTGGGCCTGGGGTTCCAGGCGTGGACCTGCCATACCTGGTTCAACAACAGCTCCTCCTACAGATGTAGAATCTTACCACAGCTATAACTTGTTTTCCCTGGCGAGCGGTGATGGTCATTCGTGTCTTTGAGAAACGTCGCTTCAACTCCCACCCCATTTTCCAGTCAGGTTATTTGGTTTTCTTATTATTATGTTCTTTGATTTTCTTACGTCTTGGGGAGTTAACCCCTTATCACGTAGTTCTCCAGTATATCAGTCTTAATTTGCTTCCTATTGCTGTGATAAAACGCTCTGGGGAGGGAAGGACTTACTTAGAACTTTCAGGCTACATACACTCCACGGCCAAGGAAAATCAAGACAGGAACTCAAGGCGGGAACCTGGAGGCGAGAGCTGACCAAGTGCCGTTTGGGGGCTGGCTCCTCACGGCTTACTCAGCCTTCTTTCTTATACACCCCAGGATCACCTGTCCAGAGTGGTATGGCCTGGGCCATCTCACACCAACCGTTAATCAAGGAAATAAAGCACAGGCTTGCCCACCGGTCAGGAAAGTGGCGCATTCACTCAGTTGAAGTTCCTTCTTATTCCCAAAGGACTCTGTCGAGTAGACAGAAAGCTAGACAGAGCACATCCTCCAATTTCAGAGGTGGCTTCTTAGCTTTGTTGGTAGTCTCCTTTGCAGTGTAGTTTTTTTTGCTTGAAGTAATTTTAATGGTCAAGTTTTGTTATTGTTTTGCCTATGATTTGGAGAGCATATTTTAAAAAAAAAAAGACATTTCCCAGAAATATATCAATGATCTTTCCAACTCTCTTCTGGCAGTTTTACAATTTCAGATTTTACATTTAAAACCTTAGTTCAGCCGGGCGATGGTGGCGCACGCCTTTAATCCCAGCACTCGGGAGGCAGAGGCAGGCGGATCTCTGTGAGTTCGAGGCCAGCCTGTTCTACAGAGCTAGTTCCAGGACAGGCTCCAAAGCCACAGAGAAACCCTGTCTCGAAAAACCAAAAAAAAAAAAAAAAAAAAAAAAAAACAACAACAACCTTAGTTCATTTTGATAGATTTCTCCAGCGTGTGGGGCGGGTCTAATTCTAGTCACTGCATACGGATATCCAGTTTTCCGAGTACTGCCATTGAACACTGTCCAAAGAAACTTTCTAATAGACTTCTTCAAAGAGATACAAGAGCTACCAGGCTTCTAAAAACAGTGACTTTTATGATGCAGGGCCCACACCACATGTCCAGAGGCACAAGGCAAGAGGGCCAGATGAAGCCTGATGTTGACAGGCCAGAAACGTCAGGATGAAAAATGCGTTAATTCCGTGGACGTCGATGGAAGTTTTTCAACAAGGAGCATCGATCTACCATTATTCTCAGGTGCTTTTTGATTGATTGATTGATTGATTGATTGATTTTTGGCATGGTCTCATATACACAAGGCTGGCCTCACCTCAAACTGCCTGTGCAGCTGAGGATAACCCTGATATTCTCGCCTCCACACTCCCATTCCCCCATCTCTGAACTTCTGGGATTACAGTCAATCACCAACCAAATCAGGGACTGAACCCAGGGCCTTGTGCATGCTAAGCCAGCACTCTGCCAAGTGAGCTACAGCCCCAAAGCCTTTTCCATGCTTCCGTAGTGACATCAGCCCCAATATTTCACTGTGCCAAATAAAGATTCTATCTCTTGCAGCTGGGTGTGGTCATTGGCTAAGTTCTCGTTAATGACTATAAATGAAATAATGTGGGTTTTGTTTTTGTCGGTTTTGTTTTTGTTTAAAAAAAAAACCTCTTACTATATAACCTAAATAGATGGAGCTCTGCCTCCTAAAGACTAGGATTACAAGGATGTGCCCCCATGCCTGGCTTTTTTTTTTTAAGATAAAATAAGAATTCATGTCTTCACTGCCACCTTGCCTCAAGGAACATTACCCTGGAGCAAATGTAAAACACAGTGAGAAATCATAATCACTGATGGCACAGCCTGCTTAGAACAATTCGGGTGACCAGACAAGAGAGGAAATAATTGAGTATAGTTGCTCATGCCTCTAATTCCAACACACAGGATTCTGCAGGCTCAAGAGTCCAGTCTGAGCTTCAAGGTTAGTCTAGGCCACACAGCAAGACTTTCTCTTAAAAGGAAAGAAGCTGGAGAGATGGCTCAGCAGTTAAAAGCACTTACTGCACCATCTGTGGGACTAGAGGTCAGATCCTAGCCCCATGCTGAACAAATCGGAGTCCTGCGCTCTCCTAGAATTTCGGTTCTAAGGGTGGCAGAGGCAGGAGGGTAATTGGGAGCTTGATGACTTCTAGCCTAGTCAAGCGATCACTGGCCCTGGGTTCAGGAAGAGACCCTGCCCTAAAGGAATAGTGGAGCATACACAAAGCCCTGGGTGCAGCCAAGTCAGGTGGCACACACCTATGACTCCAGCATTTGTGTGCTGGAGTCAGGAGGATTAGGAATTCAAGGTCATCTTTAGCTACCTAGAGAGTTCAAGACAACCCAAAACAACAACAACGACAACAAAATCTCAAAATTTCAAAAGCCTTGCTAAGGGGGTTGGAGAAACAGCTCTGTGAGTAGGAGTTCAGATCCCAGCACCTGCTCAAAGAACTGGATGTGGCCATGCACTCCTGTAACCCCAAGGCTGTGGTGCAGAGACAGGAGGATTCCTGTGACTTATTGATCTCCAGCCTGGCTCTAGGTTCAGTGAGAGGCCCTGTTTTAAAGGAATAAGGTAAAGAATAATAGAACGAGAAACCTGGCACCCTCCTCTGGCCTCCACAAAGGGACACACATACACACCAGAAAATAAACACATAAAATAGTCATTGTTTAATGCCTAGATTTAGAAGAATGGAAATAAACAAGGTGCATGTTTTTGGAAAGCAGAGGCAGGGAGGCTGAGTTCAAGGGCTGCTTGGGTTACATGGAAATAATCTGCCAAAAAATTAATAAGGAATCATCGGGAGTGGAAGAGAGAAAGGACCCGGTAAACGTTACAAAAGGAGTGTCCTTGGGTCTTGACAGCTGACCAGTGAGAGAAGACTGCAATTTGTGTTCACAGAGGCAGATCATGATGACGGTGGTAACAGAAACGGGTGAGCAGGCTGGAGGGAGGCGATCATAACTCAGTTCTGAGTGTGCCGAGTTGAGACGCTGCAGGATGTCTGGGTGGAGGTGTAAATCGGACAGCTGGAAACCCACTTACAGAGCGTGACTTCAGTCTTTGCATAACAGTTACAAAGGGAGGAAGAGATACGTGGAAGTAAAGAGTATGGGCCTGTAGAAATTACTCAACCTTGCACACTGAGAGATAAATCATGTTCTGGGGAACGAGATAAAAACCTGTACAGGTCCTCATCTATTGTGCACACTATCCTCCCTCCAATCAGCCTCTGCTTCAACAAGCTCTACCTGACAGCTAAAGGCCTTCAAGTAGGGAGCTTTTCGCTTCCTCAAAAATTGGACAACGTCTTAAAGTTCCTCACGAGGTCATCTTGATTTGCACACAGGTATCCGTTATGACATGCTTTAAGGATTACTTTTCTGCACACTGTTTTCATCTTTAAGTTAGCTACACCTAAGACTTTCTCAGGCATCTGGGCGGGGGTAGGATAAGCTATACATTAAATTAAATAAATAAGTTATACATTAAATGACTGCAGCAGTTCCCCTTCTATCTGCTGTGGTCAAGATAGTAAATAAAAAATAGCAAATAAATTTATTCTTAAAAAATATCCTGCCAGGCTATGGTGGCGCATGCCTTTAATCCCAGCACTGGGGAGGCAGAGGCAGGCAGATCTCTGTGAGTCAGAGGCCAGCCTGGTCTACAAGAGCTAGTTCCAGGACAGCCTCATAAGCTACAGAAAAACCCTGTCTCGAAAAAAAAATCCATTGAC
Organism: Microtus pennsylvanicus; assembly: GCF_037038515.1. Taxonomy (NCBI): domain Eukaryota; kingdom Metazoa; phylum Chordata; class Mammalia; order Rodentia; family Cricetidae; genus Microtus; species Microtus pennsylvanicus. The sequence goes on along the minus strand of NC_134590.1, from coordinate 79,621,431 downwards.
TGTAACTACATGAAACCGTTTTTCAGACTGGCCAAACACCTGGTTGTGCTGTTGTCATGCCAGCACATCTGGGAGGAGATAGTTAAAATTCGGTGACCTGTGTTTCTGCTGAGGTTATGTGGCAGAGACGCAACCGAAAGTGGTGGCGTCAGAGCTGTTTCTCTGAGTTTTGCATCTTACACCAGGCTGTTGCCCAGAGACCCTAGGAACCTCCCGGAGTGAGCTGGTGCGTGCGATGGCGCAACCTTGACGCTGGAACCCACCGGGAGTCCCCGGCCACCTAGGAGTTAAAAGTTCTGCTAGAGTCCTGTGCGTGCACGCGATGAGACTTTCTCATCCACCCACTCCTTTGTGTCTGCACCGAAGCAAGTTTCACCTCACGGAAGCACACAGGACCCTTGGAAGGAAGGATTTCACGCAGGAGGGAGAGTGGATGGTCCCTGGCACAAAGCGGAGGGCGGGCACTCTCGTCCACCGACCGGGGTGAAAACACCGCGGCGTTCCATGCACACCGCGAGGCCCGGAAGGTAGGCAGCGTGGAGAAGCCCTGGAGGGTGTCTCTTGAGCCGCACCTCCGCCTACACTGGGAGCCGCTTCCGTTATCCAGGACGGGAAGCGACCGAGCGACAGGATTGGCCGACAGCCGCACGCCCCGCGGCCTCGGGAGAGCCCCGCCTGCCTGTCTCACTCCCCTGGCGGTGCCTCTAGGAGGGCGGGGTCTGGGAAAGTCGGGGGCCCCGAGTCTCAGGGCTCTGATTGGTCGTAATTTCGGGGGCGGGGCGATATGGGCGGGGCCGGAGCTCCTTCCTAGGCTGCAGCCTCCGGCGCGCCTCCAGCGTTGCATCATCTCCAGCCAGCAGCAGGTCTGAAAGAAGGCTGGGCGCGGCGCGGTGGGCTCTGCCTCGGTTTCAGCCCACAGCCCACCTCTCTCCTCACCTTTCTAGAAATTGTTCCTGTAGGGACTCACAGAGTTACGGAGCCGCAGCTGGCGCAGGCCCCTGTCTCTGCCTGATCCATTCATTGGAAGCCGATCTTTTCTCCGAGTCCAAGTTTCTTGCGTGCTGCAGCTTGGAGCGGCGGGCAGCGACATGGAGAAGAGCAGCGAGACCAACGGCTACCTCGACAGCACCCAGGCAGAGCCTGCAGCCGGGCCCCGCACGCCCGAGCCGGCGACTGGCAAAACGCGACGGTGCGCTGGCTTTTTTCGGCGCCAGGCGCTGGTGCTGCTCACTGTGTCGGGGGTGTTGGTGGGCGCTGGCATGGGCGCGGCGCTGCGCGGGCTGCAGCTCACCCCCACTCAGATCACCTACCTGGCCTTCCCTGGCGAGATGCTACTCCGCATGCTGCGCATGATCATCCTGCCGCTGGTGGTTTGCAGTCTGGTGTCGGGCGCCGCCTCCCTGGATGCCAGCTCCCTTGGACGTCTGGGCGGCATCGCGGTGGCTTACTTCGGCCTCACCACGCTGAGCGCCTCTGCACTCGCGGTCGCCTTGGCGTTCATCATCAAGCCAGGGGCGGGCGCGCAGACCCTACAGTCCAGCAGCCTGGGACTGGATGACTCGGGGTCTCCTCCGGTCTCCAAAGAGACGGTGGACTCTTTCCTCGACTTACTCAGGTAATGCTCTCCGCCACGTACACTCACATCACCTAGAGTTAATTCAGCTACTGCTGTCCTTTAACGTAAAATATCAAAATTGCCCCCCCCCCCGGGCTGCATGCTAGTCACACCTTTAAAGACTGGAGGCCACAGCTTTTGGCTGGAACCAGTCTTCCGTTAGGTCTACTCTTTAGACATGGGCTGCTCTCACTAATTTTTTTTTTAATTGTACCCATCATGACTCGAAAGTCTTCATTTTTTCTCCCCGACAGTACCTCAAAGCGTCTGGCACATTGAGTGACATTTGCCTGTGGAGCCATTTCAGTCTGAGGCTTCTCTGCCCTTGGTCTGTGAAGGAAGTTGGCAATTTTCTGCAGAATTGTGGATGTGTCCAATAATAATAAACCTGGAGCTAGTTATGTGGGGCCCGTTGCCCAGATACATAACTCTCCCTTCGGCTTGGGACAGGTTGGTGACTCCGTCAGGACAGGTGTCTAACATTGTTTCTTTGTAGGAAGGTGTGAGATCCAGAAGGTTAAGAGTCAAGTCTTCACTTAGCTTTGCTGGGTTTTTTTTGTTTTGTTTCATCCCGAGATGATGTGGTGTCGTTTCCAGAGCTTCACCTCTGCGTTTCTACACTAATCCAAAGTTCACAGATGGGGAAACAGCAGCCTGCAGGCGTTTACTTATCCAACCGGGTCCATTTGAGTGAGGAGTCCAGCTGGCTCCCCTTCCAGATTTTTGAGTTTTAGTGGTATGTTTTGTCTTGAGTCACTGCTGAGGTGGTGAGAACCAGAAAACTCTGGGCCAGCGACTTGCCTTTCCCCTGTTTCCATGTCTTCATCTGGAAAATGTGACAACTGTCTGTCACTTAAGAAAGTGATTGTTCATCTAAAACAAAATTTAAAAGCTTGAGACATGGTGTTGAGAGAAAAAAATCTGATGAGAAGGACCAAAAAATTCTTGCAAACAGAGCAAGTGGAGGTAGCCTACGGGGATGTCAAAGGGATTGGAGCCTTTGGTCCCCGCCAGGCAGCTCGATAGTCTGAGAGTTTTAAGGGTTGAGGGGTAACTACAGTTACTTCTGGGTTAGAGGTTGAGACCTGCTGAAATCCAGAGCCCCTTTGGCTTGTATCAGGGAGGAAAGGCAATTGTGGGGGGGTCCCAGAATTCTTTTTTTTTTAATGATCTGTGGCCCAGGATGTTCATCTGTGCATCTCTTGGTAATTCACAGCGAACCTTCAGAATGTTCTTTCATCTCTGCAAAAGGAACTGACCAGAAATTGGGGCCTCGAGGCATGAAATACACATCATTGCCATCAGAGAAAGGACTTCTAGTGCTTTACTGCTGTGGTTTTAGACCCAAGCCCTTCAGCTCCTGCTTTCTAAGGGGATGGTGACCCAGTGCCATGGCTTAAGGGTCACTAAGGGTCAGTGTAGGTGTAACTTCTCAGTGACAAGGACCACGCCCCGCACAGAGAAGGCGTGGAAGCACTTTCTCTGGCCTGTGAGGGTGGAATAGTATTTTCTAAGACTTCTCCCAACTAGCTCCACTTGATCAGGGCAGGACAGGAGGTACAATCCTGCTTCCAGTCTAGGAAACTGAGCCGAACGTTAGGGATGAGAGGGCTCTCATGGAGACAGAGGCCCATGGAGGACACTCAGGAGGCAGAGGCCAGAGCATCTCCAGCGTTGAGACCAGCCTGGGCTACTAGTGAAATCTTAACCAAGAGAGGGTTATAGTTCTGTGGGAGAGGGCTTGTCTGGCAGGCTGAAGGCCCTGAGTTTGACCCTCCTCACCAGGGATGGGGGCTTAGGAGAACAATGGGTCTTGTGCCCCGTGGTTCCTGGCCATTTATCTTGCTCATTCCCCAAGGCAGAGTGTATGATAATGGTATTACGTGGCTGGTCTAATGCCACTGTCTCACAGATGTTTGCTGTGAGCAAAAGAGGAACTGCCATTCAGCTAGGTCGGTGCCTGTTCCTTCCAACTGGGCCGTTGGATGAAGCACTTGAGTGATGGAACATTTGCTTCTATCTGCTCAGATTTGATTTGATTCCAGTATCTTGACAGGAAACAGGCCCAAACCACCTGGAAGTATTTCCTGGGCTTAGGGAGTCTCCCATTTTTGTTGTTTTGTTTTTGTTTTTAGACAAGATTTCACACGCTGGCCCTGGCTGTCTTGGAACTCACATAGCTCAGGCTGGCCTCAAGCTTGAGAACACGCGCATGCCTGCTATTATCACCAACACCAGCCCCGCCAGTCCCCCATCCCAGCCCTTCCTCAGCTTCCATCCTCATAGGGGGTGCCAAGATCTAAAGGGAGACATCTTTGTTAACCAGCTCTGAGACAATAAACACCAGGGCTAATAAATCCCTAGCAGATATACATACCATGCCTTATCCTGTTCGGGAGTCTTTGAAGTTCCCACAGACTTAGTAAAGAAGTTTTGAACTTAAATAAAAGGAAATCCTTCTGAAGCAGCAGCAAGGAGCAAAAGTTCACGATTTCATATTCTTATAGAGAACGGGGAAATGCGTATACCACCCTTGACAATAGATCAGAAGGACAGACAGCGCCAGGTGTATACAGAAAAAACGTTTTTGAAGTTTTTCCGCACGGTGCTTGTGGGTCTTTGGCACCCCAGCTGAGCTCTCCATTACCAGTCCAGACGTGCCTCACACCTGGTTTCCTGTTTAAGTGAGATATCCAGAGATTCGTACTGTTCTGTGAAGACCTGTCCATTCGCTCTGCCCAGGTTTGGCCAGGGTGACTGACTCTCTGGATTGAATGGTACACTCAGCATTTTTGTGTTTGCATTTTGGCCCATAGTGAGACATACTTTTTATAGTACGGCATGTAATATATATATATATATATATATATATATATATATATATATATATACTCCCCAGATGCACGTACACAAATCACAGCAAGTTTACAGTAAACACTGTTTTCAGTGTGGTACTTGATCCCTTCTAAAATGCTGCCAATAAATTGATTTTTGTGGCCAACTCATGCGTGAGACACTTTGGTCTAATGCCTGAACGGTGTTCTGCAACTCAAGGCAAATTGGGATCAAACAACAGAAAGAAGAGAGAGATGGAAAGCTAGGTAAGATGAAGAGTCCCAGGGTTAGCAACACAGCTGGGCACGGTGGTGCACGCCTGTAACTCCAGCTGTTGAAAGTAGAGACAGGACGATCGGCTACATAAAACTGCATTTCAAAACAAAAACAAAAAAACCTATGCTCAGGGAGATCTAGTGCATCTAGAGGTGAGTCCAGAAAGACTGTTTGGTATTTCAGATTCTGGGTCTCAGAACTGCATGTGTGTGCTGCCCAGCGGGGACATACACTAGTCATGTGTAGTTACTTAATGAAATTAGGGCCAGGGAGGTAGCTCAGTTGGTAGAGAGCTTGCCTAGAATTCTAGCATGAAGCCTGGGTTTGACCCCAGCACTGCATAAAGGTAGCATTTGCTTGTGATCCTTGCACTTGGGAGGAGCAAAAGTTCTAGGCCATCCTTAGTGGCATAGTCAAGGCTAGCCTACAATACATGAGATCCTGTCTCAAAATAGAATAATAAATTTACAAGTAAGTAAAATTCCATTCCCTCGGTTGCATTGTTAACTGATTATCAATGTCCAGTCTAGGTGTTTTCGGGTTATTGGCCTCTTATTTGAGGAATTAAAATAAAGGGTTATGCTGACCTACAAAGTAGTAAGGAAACTTTATTTGAAAGCCAATTAGAAAGAAAACAGCAGGCCACATGAGTGAGGTTACTCAAGGGCCCCGGTTACAGTTTGAGACTGCCTTTGGTGGGATTCAAGAGAAAGAAGAGGGGCCTGAAAAATAGCTCAGTAGGTCAAAGCACATACTGAACTCTTGAAGAGTACCAATTTTGGTTCCCGGTAGTCATATCGTAGCCTCCAGCCATCCGAAACTCCTGGTTTAGGGGATCCAATACCCTCTTCTCACCTCTTCAGGCACACATACACACATGCACATAAAATATATTAATAAATCAAATAGAGAAAGAAGAGTTTGGCTGCTAAGGGGCATAGCATGGGTGGCTGTTTTAACTGACAGTCTTGATTGACATTAATGGATGGCACTTGGGGCTGTTATGAATAACACAATGTAAACCTTTGTTCCCTGTGCATATTTTCTATAATGTATCTAACTGTAATCATATGCATTCCCAATTAAGCACAGGTATAAGACAGTAAGTAGTTTTCCTTCCTAACAATTCATGCAAAGGACACGGTTTGACCTATGCTCATTCACACAAACTAGTTCTGGAGAGACTGGCTCTCCTACCCTCTTACAGGAGGTATTGAAAATACGTTTGAATAGAACCTGTTTGTGTTTGATGTTCATTGAGGGGAGGAGAAACTTAGTCCATTGTTTGTGGTGGCATGTGATATAGCTTGATGCCGGTGGAGAAGGACTTAGGTTGCTAACATTGCCAGGTGCATTGTTCAGAGGCGTGTGTGTACACAGGATATGTAGGTAAAGGGCCTGGGTTGTCAAGCGTATTATTAGATGGAAGTATGCATAGCCCAAATTGAGCGGAGTCCCAGCCTGCAAAGCTATGCTTGCCTGCTTCCGGAAGTTTCCAGTAGCCACAGTCACCATTGGGCAATACTCAAACGAATACTCCTACTGGTCAGGGCTGGTCCAGGTAAAGCCACAAAGGGAAGGAGATCAACTTCATGACTCTGGGCCCTGGGAAGGTGAAAAGTCACCGTCAGAATCCTTTGCCGCTCGCTCGGTGTTGAAAGCCCACGAAGTGGAGAGAGCGCCTACAGACGAAGCTTTGAAGGAATGAAACTGCTTGCCTGACAAACCGCTGTTCCTGGAGTCCAGGAGTGTGGGCTGAGATGAGTATCTGTGCTTTCCCGCTGCAGTCCCCGGGAGCCAGCCAGAGGGAGGCCCTCCAACCCCTGGTGCCTAACAGCCAGGGCCCAGAGTGAAAGAAGTAGGTTTTAGGTGAGCGCTGTGAGGGTTAATCTTGCTGTCGACTTAAACAGATTGAGGAGAACCTAGGAAATGGGGAAGGCACGCTCCTAAACGTGGCTGTAAGGGAGTTTCCGGGGGTGGTGGGTCGTGAGGTTTCTGATGTAAGGAGTGGATAATTCACCGATGGACTCGAAATCTGAATGGGCTGTCAGGGGGCGGTGGGACTGGAAGAGCCTGGCAGCGGAAGGAGCTCCCAGAAGTCAGTATTCTTCGGGGCCGGTCTTGCCTAGCTCCGGAGCTCTTCCTCTGCTTCCTGTCTGCTGGGATGTGAGTTGCTCCACCGTGCCTTTCCTGCTGTGAAACACCGAACCTTAGGAAACCTTGGAGGCAGTAAATAATTCCTCCCTTCAAGTTGTTCTCTCGTGGCGTGTAGACACTGCTTCGACGAAGCTAGCTCGCGCGTGCACACACGCGCACACACCCACACACCCAAGGGCTTGAGATCTGTTACTGAGAATTTGGCCATCCTGTGTCTCGTCAGCGTGCTTCTTCAGTATGGATTTGCTTTGACTCCTTTTGCCCAGGACCGTGCTGCTGAGATGCTCTGTGTTATGTTTATCAGCTGGGTTCTTTTACTGGCAGCTAGTGCTCGGCTGTATTGATCTACCACATCTGCTCTCTCATCTGTGACGGACAAGGTGCTGGGGCTCTTAGCAGCGATGCTGTCATGCGCACAGGTCCTCCCGCGGATACATATTTCCCCTTCTCTTGGACAGAGACCCAGGCATACAGTGCTGAGTCATGCTGAATGTATTTGAACTGCCAAAATACACTGAGTTCTTTTGACCTTTACCCTTTTTTCTTTTTGGAGGGGCAGCAAGGGGTGGAGGGGGGGGTCAGGAGTTCTTTTGCCTGTATTATATCTATATCTTAGGAAGCATTTGCATGGCAAATTATTCCCTGTAGGAGGGAAAGATTTTCCTAGTTAGGGTTTCTATTGCTGTGATAAAACACTATGACCCAAGCAACTTGGGGAGGAAAGGGTTTATTTAGTTTATACTTCAAATCACTGTTCCTCGTTGAAGGAAGTCAGGACAGGGACTCAAGCAGTGCAGGAGCCTGGGGGCAGGAGCTGCTGCAGAGGCCATGCAGTACTTTCCTGGACCACTAGCCCAGGACTGACACCACCCACAGTGGGCTGGGCCCTTCCCCATCGTCCGACACTAATTAAGAAAATGCCCTACGGCAGGATTTTAGGGAGGCAGGTTTTTTTTTTCTCTCAACTGAGGTTTCCTCCCTTCCAATGACTCTAGCTCATTGGTTCTCAACCTTCCTAATGCTGAGACCCTTTAATACAGTTCCTCATGGTGTAATGACCCCCCCAACCATGAAATTATTTTTATTGCCGCTCCATAACTGTAATCTTGCTACTGTTGTGAATCAAAACGTACATACCTGTGGTTTCCAATGGTCTTAGGTGACCCCTGTGACCCCTGTGAAAGGGCTAGCTTGTGTCAAGTTGACATACAACTAGTCAAGTCCGAAGGTGGAGGTTTTCTGGCTTGGCAGTCTCCACAACTTCCTTGTCCTCACAGAAAGAGAACTCTCTGGCCAGCTGGGTCTGGGAACTGAGAATTGGCAAGTAGTTGGTAAAGACAGGGAAGGCTGGCATGGGCTCTCGCTGCCCCTGAGGAGACTAGCAAACAGAAGCCAGACCTAGCCACAGGATGCAGATGCGACAGGAAGTTGGTTTGTAAGGGAAAGACGGTAAATGCATTGCTGTTCACAGATATACCAGATACTAACCAATATAAGTTGCTAGTTTATCTTTCAAAATAAGGGGGGAGGGATGTAACCCAGGCCGGTCTTAAACTCACGATATAACCGTGACGACTTCGAGCTTCCTATCCTCCTGCCTACACCTCCCAAGGGCTTGGGTTCTAGGTATGTGCCCAGTTTAAGTGCTGCTGGGGACCAAATCCAGCTCATCTATGCTATCAACTGAGCTACACCCTCAGTCCACATCTGCTTGTTTAAAGAAAATATGCCCAAGGTGGGAATTTATCACAGTTCTCAACAATTAATTCAGCCAGGAATCACCATTGTTCTGCTCTCATGTAGGCGTATACTTGCTGGTTGTCCTTAAGGATACAGAAAGCGATTCAGGCTTCGTAAACCAGGAGTTGTGGGGAGGCTGTAAATGCTGGCTGCCCTCTGGAAGCACAGTGAGCGTTCTAAAGAAGTTTGGGGTTGGTTTTCATCTCATGTATACATTTGTCGCTATCTAGTACCACATAACAAATGGTCTTCAATCTAGCAGCTTAAACCCCATCCAGATATCATCCCAGAGACCTGTGAGGCAACAATCTTGGCATTCCGCCTCCTTCTGTTAGAGGACTCCAGTCCAGGCATCAGCCAGGCCCGGGCTCTCACTGAAGGCTCATCTCGGGGAGACCTACTCTGGAGGATGTTGGCAGAACTTAGCTCTTTGAGGTTTGGATTTAGAGCCATGGTTCCTACTTGGCTGTTGGCTGGAAGCCACCCTCAGTTCCTCGCCAGGTGGGGCTTTCCAGAAGAGCTGCTTCCTGTAGCCAAGTGCGTGAGCTCAGACGGCTGGCAGGAGAGCGTGCTATCAGGATGGGAAGCTCCCGTGTTAGGTAACCAAACGGTGGAAGGAATGTCCTATCGCTTTTGGAGCAGTGTACCAATTACAAGGAAGTCATCCACCCCATCACACAAGGAAAGGGGATTATGCAAAACCGAATACCAAAAAGTTTTCTTAGATTTCCCACCACAGGGTTATAACCACACCATCCTGGGTCAGCACCCCAGTGCTGTCTGTTTGTGTGTTTGCTTCTTGTCCTGTTGCTGTGATAAAAAAAAAAAAAAAAAAAACACCCTAACAGAAGCGACTTACGGGAGACAAGGTTTATTTGGCTTCTAGTTCAAGGTAGAGTCCACCAAGGTGGGAAGAGCCTGAAGCAGCCGGGCACATTGCCTCCACATCAGAAAACAGAATAGTGAACGTGTGTGCTGAGCTCACGCTCTCTTTCTAGTCAATCCAGGACCCCATGGGAATGGCTCTACCCATTTTCAGGCTGTGTCTTCCTGCCTCAATTAACCCAGTTAAGATAATCCCTGAAAGGAATGCCCTTTCTCCCACATGCTGCTAGATGCTGCCAAGTTGATAATGAACTCACCATCTCACCTCAACAACAGGATGCCTTAGGATTTCTGTTGCTTTGAAGAGATTATCTTGGGGCTGGCTTACAGTTCAGAGGTTTAGTCCATTATCATCACAGCAGGAAACACGGCAGCATGCAGGCAGACGTGGTGCTGGAGAAGGAGCTGGGAGTTCTACATCTTGATCTGCAGGCAGCAAAAGGAGACTGTGTGTCGCACTGGGCATAGCTTGAGCATATAAGACCTCAGAGCCCTGGCTGGCTTTTGGGACCCTATTCCTCATACTGTGTTGCCTTGCCCAGTCTTAATGCATGGACAGGTGCTTAGCCTTACTGCAACTTAATATGCCATGCTTTGTTGATATCCATGGGAAACCTGCCTCTTTCTGAACAGAAACGAAGGAGGAGTGGATTGGGTCAGGGGCAGAGGGAAGGGAGGGGAACTGTGGTCAAGATGTAAAATAAATTAATTAATTTAATTAAAAAAAAGATCTCAAAGCCCACCTCCACAGTGATGCACTTCTTCCAATAAGGCCACACCTTCTATAGTGCCACTCCCTGTGGGCTAAGCCTGAGAGCATGGGGGCCCTTCCTACTCACACCACAAGAGTCCGAACTGGTGGGAAAGCCCAGCATCAGCATCTGTGTAATGATGACCCTGAGCCTTTCATCCTTCCAGACTTCCCGTTCCTGCTGGAAGTACACAGCTGGAGTGTGGTAGCATGTAAATCAGCACCAGCATCCTCCACAGAGCCTGGCTCCAAAGGGGATACTCCCAGCACATGGGACGCAGAAGCACGTGAATCTCCGGGGGTTCAAAGCCAGCTTAGTCCATATAGTGAGATGTCTTTAAAAAAAAGAAAAAGACATCAATAAAAATTATTTTGAACTTAGTTCTTTTAAAAACTCATTTATGCTCTTAACCACTAAGAACCACTCTCCAGACACCCAGAAATGCAGGGCTGGAGAAATGGTGAGTGGTTAGAGTGAGCCCTGCATATCATGGGGAACGAGAGTTTGGCTCTCAGCACCCATGGAACAAACCAGGCACCCACGTGTGCCTTTAACCCCGGCTCTGAGGAGGAGAAGGGATAGGATTGCTGGGATTCGGGGATTTGATTTGATTGAGTGAGAAACCTCTTCTTACAGAAATGAGGTTGCGAATGATTGAGGAGGACACCTGACTTCAGCCTCTGGCGTCAGCATGTGTGACCATAGTGTACGTTCGCACACGCATGCCAAGTGAACATATACACAGACACAAATAAGTAAACGAGTCTTTTAAAAAACACGTAAATTCTATAAATCAGAGGTTGGACCCTTCTTTCTGATTAGAATCACTGCTAACCATCTTACCAAAAGCAATCTACAGATTCAGTGCAATGCCCAGCAAAATTCTTCACAGACCTCGAAAAGAACGGTACTCAACTTCATATGGGAAAGCAAAAAACCCAGGATAGCCAAAACAATCCTGGACAATAAAAGAACTTCTGTAAGCATCACAATCCCTGACTTCAAACTCTACTACAGAGCTACAGTACTAAAAGCAGTGTGGTATTGGCATAAAAACAGACAAGAGGACCAATGGAGCTAAATCAAAGACCCGGATATTAATCCACACACCTACGAACACCTGATTTTTGAAAAAGAAGCAAAAATTATAAAATGTTAAAAAGAAAGCATATATAACAAGTGGTGCTGGCCTAACTGGATATCAACATGTAGAAGAATGAAAATAGACCCATATCTATCACCATGCACAAAACTCAAGTCCAAATGGATCAAAGACCTCAGCATAAATCCAGCCACACTGAACCTTAAGGAAGAGAAAGTGGGAAGTACACTTGAACACATTAGCACAGAAGACCACTTCCTAAATATAACCCCAATAGTACAGAGAGAAACAATTAATAAATGGGACCTCCTGAAACTGAAAAGCTTTTGTAAAGCAAAGGACATGGTCAACGAGACAAAACGGCAGCCTACAGAATGGGAAAAGATCTTCACCAACCCCACATCAGACAGAGGTCTGATCTCCAAAATTACAAAGAACTCAAGAAATTAGACATCAAAAGAACAAATAATCCAATTTAAAAATGGAGTACAGGGGCTGGAGAGATGGCTCAGTGGTTAAGAGCATTGCCTGCTCTTCCAAAGGTCCTGAGTTCAATTCCCAGCAACCACATGGTGGCTCACAACCATCTGTAATGAGGTCTGGTGCCCTCTCCTGGCCTGCAGGGATACACACAGACAGAACATTGTATATATACACAATAAATAAATAAATATTAAAAAAATGGAGTACAGATCTAAACAGAGAACTCTCAACAGAGGAATCTAAGATGGCTGAAAGACATTTAAGGAAACGCTCAACATCCTTAGTCATCAGAGAAATGCAAATCAAAACAACTCTGTGATTCCATCTTACACCTGTAAGAACGGCCAAGATCAAAAACACTGATGACAACTTATGCTGGAGAGTTTGTGGAGTAAAGGGAACACGTCTGCATTGCTGGTGGGAGTGCAAGCTGGTACAACCCTTTTGGATATCAGTATGACAATTTCTCAGAAAATTAGGAACCAACCTTCCTCAAGACCCAGCAATACCACTTTTGGGTATATATCCAAAGGATGCTCAATCGTGCCACGAGGACATGTGCTCAACTATGTTCATAGCAGCATTGTTTGTCATAGCCAGAACCTGGAAACAACCTAAATGCCCCTCAACTGAAGAATGGATGAGGAAAAGGTGGTACATTTACACAATGGAGTTCTACACAGCAGAAAAAAATGACATCTTGAAATTTGAAAGCAAATGGATGGATCTAGAAAACATCATTTTGAGTGAGGTAACCCAGACACAGAAAGACAATTATCACCTGTACTCACTCGTAAGTGGTTTTTAAACAAAAAGCAAAGAAAACCAGCTTACAAATCATAATCCCAGAAAACCTAGACAACAATGAGGACACTAAGACATGCATGGATCTAATCTACATGGGAAGTAGAAAAAGACAAGATCTCCTGAGTAATTTGGGAGCATGGGGACCATGGGAGAGGGTAGAAAGGAGAGGAGTGGAAAGGAGGGGAGAAAAATACATAGCTCAATAAAATCAATAAAAAAAATTTTTTAAAAAAAGAATCACCGCTGAGCAGACATGCAGGCTGATGCTTGGACTTCAGGGGAAAAGGAAGGATTCAGATCTTATAATTCGCCATTGGTTCTGTAGTTTCTTAGCAAGATGAGAAATTCTTGGAGACTTTCCAAACAAAACAAACCATTATCCTGTAATTTACATAGTAATTGTATTCCTGGAAATTTGAACGTGTGTTTAAATTGTAAAATGAAAGAACACAGTCTCTTGGTTGGAGTTAGTCAAGGTTCAGGTGGTTATAAATAAGGCTATTATCGTGCTGAACCCTGGGGAGTCTAGGGGTTTGGGGAAAGTTAATCATAAAGGATTTTGTTGTTCTTGCCAGGACAAATTTCAGAACCCTAGTACCCTCCCTTCCAAAGTCCCTCAGTTCCATAAATGGATCTCAGTTACTGTGACAAAACAAAATTCATTGGTTCAGCAGGTGTAGTGATAGACACCTATAATTCCAACTCTTGGGAAGCCGAAGAAGGAAGGTGGAGGGTTTAAAGTCGGCCTGGACTACACAGTAAACTTTGTTCCACAATTAAACAAATAAAATCCCTGGGACCGGAGAGATGGCACAGCTTTTAGGTGGGTTGACTACCCTTGCGAAGGACTAGCATCAGGTGACTCCTCTGTAATTACACCTTGCAGGATCCAGCGCCCTTGTTTGACCTCTGGGGGTGCCTGCACAGAAGTGTGCATGGCCGAGAAGATGCACAAACATGCACAAACAATAAAAGTAAATCTTGCTTTTGTTTTTTGAGACAGGGTTTCTCTGTGTAGCCCTGATTGTCCTGGAACTCACTCTGTAGACCAGGCTGGCCTCTGACTCACAGAGATCTGCCTGCTTCTGCCTCCCCAGTGCTGGGATTAAAGGTGTGAGCCACCACCACCATGGCATAAGTGTAAATCTTAAAACAATGACAAAACCCCAAGCCTGTGGTGCTCAGACGTTCAGCATCATCTCTGCTACCCAGCCAGTTCAAGGCTGTCTTGGCTACATGAAATGCTATACATTTTTAAAGAATGAGCTGGGGGTATAGTTCAATGTTAGGACACTTGCCTGTTGTATGCAGAGCCCCAAGTTTTCAAACCTTAGTACTAAACAAAACAAAAACAACCAAAAAAGAAAGAAAAGCAACAACAACAACAACAAAAAAAGACAAATATACAATCCTGACGAAATACTTTCTTTTTCAACAGAAACCTGTTTCCTTCCAATCTTGTGGTTGCAGCATTCTCTACGGTAAGGTTTGCTACTTTGTCAAGTACATGAAACTTTGATTGAAGAACTGTATAAATTAATGCCCAGAATGTGATAATGTCGAGTAAGGATGGATCCTACTGTAAACCATCCCCAAACCCTTCAGGAATGAGTCTTATTTGGAGAAATGGCCCTGAAATCATGATCAGGCCTCAACGAGGGAAGGAGAGCATTACACACACACACACACACACACAAAATGGACAATCTGTAATAGAGTCAAACAGTGTGGTCGTGAAGGGAGGGGGCTTCCCTGTGAAATCTGGAGAGGAGTCTCATTAATAGCGAGAATAAAAGAGATGGGAATGCCATGAGGATGAGTGGGGAGGCCAGAGGAACCTCTTCACAGACATTCCAGAACGATCGAAAGGGATCTTGTTATAAGTAAACATTAGGGTTGGTTTCTATAGAAGGATACTTGGAACAAGATTAAGAAACGACAAAACTCTAAAATGTAGAAAGGGGGCTTCAAAACCCCCTACAGTCTTTAGAAAATGCCCCCAAACCATTGTTTGGAGATTGTCCTAAACATTGTAGAATTTTTAGAAATAGTATTTTTGTTCTGCTGAACATGTTCCAGAAAAAAAGAAGAAGTAGGAGGAAAGCCTCCCACAGTCACTACCTAGAATAACTTTTCACTGACATTTAGGTGTATATTCTTCAGGTTAGTTAGTTAGTTAGTTAATTAGTTGTTAGTTAGTTAGTTGTTAATTCTGTGTTTGAATGTTCTTCTGCATGTATATCTGTGCACCACATGCATGCCTGGTGCCCTCAGAAGGCCAGAAGAGGACATCCCTTGGAGTTATGGACAGTTGTGAGCACCCGTGTGGGTGCTGGGAATTGAATCCGGGTCCTCTGGAAGAGCAGCCAGTGTTGTACCTTTTCTCTAACCCCTGTGAATGCAGATTTTAAACATAATTATGCACATATATGGCTCCCACGTATACATGCACAGATAAGCTTTATGACGCACCCTTTCTATGGCAGCCTAGGACGAACCTTTTCCCTCTCGCCGAGAAGTTGGTGGCTGTAAGAATATAGCACACATTTCTGCCTGTGCCCTGTAGGATGTACAGGTTGTTTGTAGATTTCCCCCTTTTTTAAGCAGTGTGGAAAAGAAGGACCTCGAGCCATTGTTCACACAGAAAATGAGTAGATAGGCCCAGGCATTTTGATCTGATTGCTTTTTATGAGAAAAAAAAATGCTCTTTTTATTTCTTCGTTTTTGTTTTGCATATTTTTTTACACAGAGGAAAACTACCTATTTTGAGTTTTTAATCTGCATGTGAGCACGGGGTGAACTGTATATATAATGTGAGGTAGAGAGAACAGTAGCTACATAGAGCTTTTGGTGCTTGTCACAAAAAGGATGGGGTGGGGTTGGTTTCCCTGCCCCACCCCCCATCACGAGACAGCTACATACACCTGCCTCTCCGAAACTTTGATAAAGCTGAGAGAATGGGCACAAGCAGGCGCTTGGGTCTGTGCTGTCTGGACATCTGACCGCTCTGGAGCCGCACGACCTCAGTAGCTGTGATGAGACCTGCGCTCCCCCGCGCAGTAATGGGGACAGAGATGTGGTGCACACCCTGCACAGGTGTGTCTGCTCAGCCAACAGTAGGCCAGGGCCCGGGAGACTTGGCCAGCAGACTCTGTCTTGCCTCACGCCCCTTCCTCTGGAGGTGACAGCTCACCCCAGGTTAGAAACAGATGCCAAAGAGCAGCCACGCGTGAGCCATTCTGGAACACAGTGGATAAATGAAATGAATGAATGAAAAAACGTGATGGACTTTAGCTTTCTGGAATGTGTGCCAAACCTCAAATAATCTGAGCATGAGCTGTTAGAGTGCCGAACTATCAGCAGGAAACTGTGCACCTCTTCTTTAACCTTTTACCCAAGGAACAGGTGGGAATTCTATTTCCTTGGGTCGCTAACTCACCCAAAAGCTTCTTAGGGTGGGCTGCCTTAGCGTTAATGGGACTTTTGTGCAGGTTTCAGAGGTCAGTGTCGGGCCAGCCAAGTGCAGCCTGACCAGCACATTCACAGGATAGCAGTAGAATAAGACCTCACTATGCCCTCGGTGCCTCTAGACTCGTTCACTGACGATGGGTTCTCTTCCTCTCTATCAGTCTGCAACCAGTTACAAAATGGTGACCCATAACACCAGCTCGGGGAACGTGACCTACGAGAAGGTAAGAATCTCCAGAAGATCGCAAAGGGGTGTGCAAAGCAAATCAGCTTCCTTAATGAAGGATGTCCACCATACGTCTTTTACTTCCTGGGGTTGGAAATTGGGGGTTCTGAATGGGATATTTAAAGCCTCCAGGTTAGGTTTGCTCCTTACCACCACGGCCCAATGCCAGAGTCTGGAGCACAGGAATCTTCAGAGGTCTGTAAGCTCTTTCCGAACAACACTCCTCCTTTCCTAACGTGTACACACAGAGCTTGGGAAAAAACTAACACGATATAAGGGAGAAATAAAAATAACACAATAGGGCTGGAGAGATAGCTCAGCGGTTAAGCACACTGACTGCTCTTCCAGAGGATCCAAGTTCAATTCCAAGCAACCACATGGTGGCTCACAACCATCTGTAATAAGATCTGGTGCCCTCTTCTGGCCTACAGGCAGGATACTGTATAAATAAATAAATCTTTAAAAAAAATAGCATAATAACCCAATACATATTTTACCATGTAAATGGACAATTTAGAAGATATAGCAAAGTTTTTGTGTATTTTCATCTACTTGGAATTAATAAATTTGGATTTAAAAAGCAGTGGGGCCTGGTACTGATAGGGCACTGTCCCCAGCACTTATGAGGCTGAGGCAAGAGAATCACTGTGAGTTCCAGGATAGCCTAGGCTATACAGAAAGATTCTGTCTCAGACATAAAATTAATTATTAAAAAAAAAAGCTTGGTGGCATGTGGAAATAAGGCAAGAGGATCCGGAGCCCAGGGTGAAGACCAGCCAGTGCAGCATGGTAAAACCCCATCACTATAAATACAATAAAGTTTCTCTGCTGTAGGTCCTAAAATCTCAGCACTAAGGAGACTGAGACGGGTGTTTCAAGTCAGCCTGGACTACATAGTCGAAGGGCCCATCTCAGAATAACAAAAGTCACAAATAAACAAAAGCAGTAAGGCAGAATCTCGCCTAATAGTGTTAGTACTTTTTTTTACATCTTTTGAAAATAGATGCTAAGCCAATACTCTCCCATCTATCATGTGTACGGTAACCCAGAATGCCACAGCTGCTCCTGCAGGTGGACATGTTGTGCCAGGGATTTGGATTTTGATACTTTATCTTGTCAACACACCTTTCTAAAGTGGAAAATGACACTTGGTAAAGTTAAAACAAAATGGTGTCTTTCCTGAATTTACATCAACTTGGTCTCTTTGGAAAGTTCAAGGTCTTTGTGTATGTCTGTGTGAGGGTGTCAGAACCTGGAGTTACAGACAGTTGTGAGCTGCCATGTGGGTGCTGGGAATTGAACCTGGGTCCTCTGGAAGAGCAGTCAGTGCTCTTAACCACTGAGCCATCTCTCCAGGCCCGTAGGTAAAATTTTTATTTGTTGGTTTTGTGTATCCTCGACTGTATGTCCCATTGTTTTCTGCTCCCTGATTTTGACTCGCTAAAGGTTAAGAGGAAATATAAGTGTTTGATTGTTCAACACACAGTGCCCCAGACCCCAAGCAGACCCACTCCAAAGTGACCCATCTGTTGTCGAACATAAATCTGTCTCTTCTGATCTGCAGGTCCCCATTGTCACCGACATTGAAGGAATGAACATTTTAGGACTGGTCCTTTTTGCCCTGGTGTTAGGAGTGGCTCTCAAGAAGCTAGGCCCCGAGGGAGAAGAGCTCATCCGCTTCTTCAATTCCTTCAATGAGGCAACAATGGTGCTGGTGTCCTGGATTATGTGGTGAGTGTCACTCTGCCGTCTCTCTTCCTCTGTCCCCCTCGCATCTAGGAAAGATTTGATACTCTAGGTTACCTTGTGGGACTCCTGGCCTCATGCCCAGTGTGCAGTTAATGAAATACAAACCAGCCATGGTACAAGGTGTGATGATGGGACCCATGTGAGATGGCTCAGTGGCTAAGAGTAAGCCTGAAAACCTGAGTTTGATCTTTGGAACCCACAGTGGGAGGAGAAAACAAATGCCTAAAAGTTGTTGTCCAACCTCCATATGTACCCAGACATCCCATACACACACACACACACACACACACACACACGTACACACACACACACGTACACACACACACACGCGCGCGCGCGCACACACACACATGCATTGACCATGATGATGACGTTTTAAATCTTTTAAAAAGTGATGCTGGTGCAATCATCTCTCCTCTTGTCTGGATCTCCTAGAGATTTGGTGTGCCCATTGTTACCGTGTGGTGTCCACACTGACTCCTTGACTCCGATCACCACCGTCCATGTTTGGGTTCCCATGTTGGCATGTATGTTTGCCATGTCCTGCCTGTGGTCTGCTGAATAAAAGAAGGTTCTTGTATCTTCCAATGATAAACGTTAAGATTTGAAGAAGCTTGCCAGTGTGACCTTTTACACCAAAGAGGACAAACGCTTCTCACCCTGCTTGGGTAAAACTTGAAGCGGCCATTTGTGAAAGCTTCTAATTTATAAGTGCTCCTCTGTGTCATCTTAATGGAAGGACGATCGCTCGATAGAGATCATTAGCTTGATTCCTGCTGAAAGATAATGATTTGACCATCTCCTTCAAAACAGCTTCCCTGAAACCAGCCAGTCCCAGACCTCATGTCTTCAAAGCTTTTCTGGCACTTCACCTGTCTTAAACACCATGACATCAACAGCGTGGAGAGAAGGGGGTTTATTTTAGCTTACAGTTCCCCATCCCAGTCCGTCATGGGAGGAAGTCGGGGCAGGAACCTGGGGGCAGGAGCTAATGCAGAGGTCATGGAGGGGTGCTGCTTACTGGCTTGTCCTCACGGCTTGCTTAGCCTGCTTTCTTACAGCACCCAGGACCACCCGTCCTGGGGTGGCTCTGCCTAAGGTCATCTGGGCCCTCCCCCATCAACTATCAATCGAGAAAATACCCTACGCCACAGGCCAATCAAGTGGGGGCATTTTCTCCATTGCCGTTCCCTCCTCCCAAGTGACTTAGCTAGCCTGTGGCAAGCTGACCTTAAAAATTCGCTAGCACATCCGCTGAGCAGACCTCAGAATTTTAACCTCCATCCATTAGTTGTTAAAAACTACTTTATGCTTTCATGCACGAAGTATTTCTTTTATTGTCGACCGCTAACAATCCCAGCGCTATTCTCTCTGATGACTTAGGTTCCAACTGGACTGGATTTAGGAGAAATTTGAAACTGACAGGCCTAATCCGGACCCCATCAATGGTGTTTCTCTTGCTCAGTGTAAAAATGACACAGTATAACTCTCTCTGCAAGCGTGCCTCTTCACTTGGTTGCCATCATTCTGAGGAGAGAACTGTGGTTTGGTTTAATTCGGTTCGGTTTTTTGAAGTAGGGTCTTATGTAGCCCAGGTTGGCCTTGAACTTGCTGTGCAGCCAAGGCTGATCTAGAGCTCCCGATCCCCATGTCTGAATCTCCCAAGTACTGGCAGACCTACGTTAGCACACCCACGTAAGTGCCCTTACTCCTGAAAACAGAGTGTCTGAACTGTTAGAGAACGGACGGGTCTGCAAGCAGGCAGGGCACAAAAGGGAAAGCTGGCATGGGCAGTCATATCCTAAGGGTGCCCACCCAGTTGAAAATCAAGTAATAGCAAGTTGGCTTTGCCAGGAATTGATGAGGATGAGATTAAGGTTCTTAACCCTGGTGCTTTTGCCATCTTGACTGGCCTTCAAAGTCATGACCATGTCTTCCTGACAACTCCAAAAGTACCCTAAGAGAAAAGAAATCCCCCCTGGGTGGCCACTGGGGCAGGAGTAGGGTAGATGACTCCCCTCTAGACTGTTGGTGGGAACGAGGATTGGCACACACTTCAGAGAACAATACAGCACCATTGACTATTGAAAATGTGCACACCTTCAAGTCAGCAGGGCCCCCACTTGATATCTTGACTAGAGAACACAGGCATATGGGCACCGGCAGGTATGTTTCCAAAGATAAGAACCTAGGAAGAAACCACGGCACTTCCATTTTGAGAAAATACTAAAAAACAAGGCCATGAGCTATGCACACTTGTAATCCCAGCCAGTGACTTGTGGAGGTAAGAGGACCAGGAGTTCAAGGACAACCTTGACTACACATGACTCTGCCTCAAACCCCTTCCTTTGAAGAAAGAAAGCATGGTGAAGGTTAGGAGCAATGCAAATGTCTATCAGTAGCAAGCAGGTGGATAAACAAGATGTGGTATCTGTAACATGGAGTGGTGTAAAAATGATCCTCCGGTGTACACTACAGAATGGAGGCACCTTTAAGGCATTAGGCTAATGAAACAGGTCGTCACGGAAGGACGAAAATGTGTGTTCTGCTTTTGTGTACCAGAGGCCAACTGGGGTGGAGGGCCTGGGAGCTGCAATCCAACGAGAACAGAGCTTCACTCAGGAACGATGGAAACACCCTTGGTCTGGGTGGTGATGGCTGCCCCACAATTCCAATGTCCTTAGTGACGATCAACTCTACACAGTGGCTCATCTAAACGCTAAATTTTGTGTGTATTTCGTCGCAAGCAAAGGTAGCTTTCTAAATACTGATATGAAAATATCTTGGTAGCATAATGTGGAGTGCTTGTCTAGGAGAGGCTGGCTGGAGGCGGCCGCCAAAGAGCAGTGTGCCTGTCCTCTGGAGGATGAACTGTTATTGAAGATGAGACTTAAAATTCCTAACACCGCGTAGAATGTCTCTAGAAAGAAAACTCAAGAAGCCAGTCACACTGGCCGTCTCCACTGGGCGCTCAGGGGCTGACAGGAGAGGCTCACGCTACTCACCCTTTGTGCCCCTGGAAATCTGAACTAGGAGGCATTATTAAGTAAAAATTAAAATGTATAAATTAAAGCGATTGTAGGACTATTACTGAATTGATGCTAAATTTACAGAACTGATTTTTGTTCTTTGTAGTTTCTATAATTTATTCCTTTTCTCACTTGAAAAAAGATCCTTGTTCTGGCAGTGTTCCCAGAACCTCATTGTTAATGACTTTTTCCCACAGAATCATGTCTGCTAAACCAAAAAGAATGTAGACTGTCCCAGAAGCCCCGGGCTATGTTCCATTGTATCACGGCAGTTTTGCAGAATTCACGTCTTTCTGAGTTCTCAGAACAGGTCTGAGCGAAGCTGAAAGTCAAGTTTGTAGTCTCAGGGACTTTAGTTGCCGGGTAGTTGGTAGCAATCCATCGGTCAGGAACATATGTAGAGCCAGGTATAATGGCACATGCCTGTAAACTCAGCACTCAGGAAGTTGAGGCAGGGGGATTTCATGCTCCAGGCTAATCTGGATTATGTAGTGAGACCTTGTCTAAAAGGAAGGAAAGGGGAAGAAGGAGAGGAGAGAAGAAAAACTCAAAGAAAGTAAGTGTGCATAGATCAAAGAAAAGCGGTCTACGTGTGCAGATGCACTCAGTTGCCAGACCTTCATTTCAATCAGTCACGCAATCTATTTTTTTTTTTAAAAAAAAAAGGTCATCTCCATCTTTTCCTGTTTTTAGAATAACTCTATGCAGTGATGAAAATAACCAGTTGAAAGTTCCTTTTTTGGGTGACCCAGCATCTCCCAGCCCCTCCTCAGCACCTCGCCAAAGACCCAGCATCTCCCAGCCCCTCATCAGCAACTCCCTCAAAGCCCAACATTTCCCAGCCCCTTCTCAGCACCTCGCTCAAAGCCCAGCATCTCCCAGCCCCTCCTCAGAACTTCGCCCAAGACCCAGCATCTCCCAGCCCCTCCTCAGCACCTCCCTGATGAGTGTCTGTGCTTGTGACCTAGGTACGTACCGATAGGCATCACGTTCCTGATTGGAAGCAAGATTGTGGAAATGAAGGACATCGTCATGCTTGTGACCAGCCTTGGGAAATACATCTTCGCATCTATCCTGGGCCATGTTATTCATGGAGGAATTGTTCTGCCTCTTGTCTATTTTGCTTTTACACGAAAAAACCCTTACAGATTCCTCCTGGGCCTCCTCACACCGTTTGCTACAGCTTTCGCCACCTGTTCCAGGTGAGTGAGCTCGGGAACATCCTTGGCTACTCAACCCTATGGGAGTGGAGTCAGGTGAGCCCGGTGGCTCTCTTTGGGACATTTGATGTTCTGTTCCGCCTGTCCACCATGGGGTGGTTTGCGAGTCAGGCAAGGGGCTGGAGATTGAAACACGCACACAGAGACAGAGACACAGGTCATCCTTGAAACAAGAATGCCCCCTTTATTGTGTTCCAGGGCAGCTTACATAGGGCTCTCCTTGACTAATGGCCATGCCCCAGCTCTTGGGATTTTCAGCTGCAAGCCCACCAGAAACCACTCCCCTGCCATCAGGAACTCATGAGGGTCTTGTGCCCAGAGCAGCTGCAAGCACAGGAAAACAAACCATTTACTCCGGGCAGGCAAGGGGGTCACAGAAAACTCAGGGTCTGAGGGTCTGCAGTCCCCAACAATTTTATACTGAGGCAAGATGTGGCTCTTGGCTGAATCTACGTGAATAATGGAATAAGTGGACCCTGGAAGTCATGTCTGAATCTAGTGGGGCTTGGCAAAGCCTTTGGCTACACTGGAGACTTTGAAAGAAGTCTTAATTCAAGGGAAGAGAAGCTTGCTAGGATGCTGTCCATGGCCTGCTCCCGGCTCTGAGATACGTGGTTTTCACCTGGCCGGGAAGGACTACTTTCATGCTGAATTGTTTTGTTCACTTCTAGCTCGGCTACCCTGCCGTCTATGATAAAGTGCATTGAAGAAAACAATGGTGTAGACAAGAGGATCAGCAGGTTCATTCTCCCCATTGGGGCCACTGTGAACATGGACGGAGCAGCCATCTTCCAGTGCGTGGCCGCCGTCTTCATTGCCCAGCTCAACAACGTGGACCTGAACGCGGGACAGATCTTCACCATTCTGTGAGCATGTTATTCTTTCCTGTATCTCTAGGCCTGACTTAAAACTTCAGTTTTTTTTAAAAAAAAAAAAATGTTTTATTGTTTGGTTGGTTTGTTTATTGTGATTTCCTTTGAAAAGCCAGTCTCACCATTATTCAGTGTCTCATTGGTAAGACAGAGAGAATTCATCACCATCATCCCTTGTATCTTGGGATTTAGTTGTCTTACCGCTGGGACAGAATACCCGACAGAAAGCAACTTAAGGCAAAAAGCTATGTTTTGGCTTACGGTTTGAACGGACACAGTCCGTCGCCATTGTGGAAAAGGAATGGACGTATGAGTTAGTGAGTGTAAGACTGTTTGCTCACAACTGAGTGGATCAGGGAGAGATGTGTACTGGCATTCAGTTGCCATTCTCCTTCTTCCTTTTCCATGCAGTCCAGGCCTCTAGCCTATGGATGGTGCTCCCCAACTTTAGGATGAGTCTTCCCACCCCACTTAACCCTGTCTCGAAATGCCCCCACAAACACACCCAGAAGTGTGCCCCACTAAGGCCCCAGGTGTTTCCCAATTTAAGCAAACTGTCCAAATCAGCTGACCAAGGGCCTTTTTTTTCCCCCCGCAAATAATGGATGGTTGAGTAGTTAGCTTTTTGAATTGCTATGACAAAGTATTTGTCAGAAATAACTTAAAAGATGAAAGGCTTACTGGGGCTCATGGCTTAGAGGGATTTTATTTTAGTCCATCGTGAGAGAGAAGAATGATGTTGTGTTCACACAGTGACAGGCAGGACCTGAGGCAGATATAGCCTTCAGGGCCCACCCGCCCCAGTGAACTACTTTGGCCAGCCAAGCCCCACCTTCAAAGACTCCATAGCCTGCAAAGTACAGCGGCCAACTGAGAAACAAGTCTTAAAACATGAGCCTGCAGGGACATTTCAGATCCAAACTTGTGTCTTGTCTATAGTTTGTATACATTTTCCTCTATACTTTAAATCATTTCTAGACTACTTCTATACTTAATATGATGTAAGTGCTATGTGAGTGGTTGTTACACTGTATCATTAAGACAATAAGAAGAAAATGGCCTGTAGATATTGAGTAGCGACTGTTTGTTTTCACTGTGTGTGATCTGTGGTTGGTTTAATTTGTGAACACAGAACCTGAAGAGGAGAGGTCTGAGTGTACTTGAAGACTGTTTCATCCCCTAAGCCCCTAGAGCAGTGGTTCCCAACCTGGGGGTCACAGCCCTCTCACAGGAGCCAATTATCCAATATCCTGTGTATCAGATATTTACACTGTGATTCCTGACAGTAGCAAAATTACAGTCGAAGTAGTAACGAAAATAATTTCATGGCTGGGGGTCCCCACTACATGAGGAACTGTGTGAAAGGGTTTACAGCGTTAGAAAGGCTGAGAAGCACTGCCCCAGAGCGTGTGGGTGTTTTCTGTAAGTCCTGGCTGCAATGCTCTGTGGTCATGGCTGACTTTGCTTTGCCGTCCTCTAGAGTGACTGCCACGGCCTCCAGTGTCGGAGCAGCGGGTGTGCCGGCTGGAGGGGTCCTCACCATTGCCATTATCCTGGAGGCCATTGGACTGTCCACAGAATACCTCTCTCTGATCCTCGCTGTGGACTGGATTGTGTAAGTAGCTGATACCAAGGACCCTGGAGTAAAGAAAGTCTCTTGAGGCCCCTGGGAACTTGATGCTCCACTGGGCCCGGAATGTGCAGAGAAACTTAAAACCATCCTTGCTGGGGAAAGAGTCTATAGTTAAGCTGGCAAAACCAGATTTAGAACTCTAAGAAGTCAACAGCTGCCAGGAGGTGGTGGCGCATGCCTTTAATCCCAGCACTTGGGAGGCAGAGGCAGGTGGATCTCTGTGAGTTCGAGGCCAGCCTGGTCTACAGAGCAAGTTCGGGACAGGCTCCAAAGCTACACAGAGAAACCCTATCTCAAAAAAAAAGAAAAATAAGGTCAGCAGTATAATAGTCAAGAGCCCGTGGACATCCATGAATGGCGTGAGACACAATCATCAGAACTTGCTTGTAGCATTAAGTAGGTACAGGAACTATGCAGGTGATGGCAGATAGAATAATAACTGATTGGCGCAGTGGCTGGCCTTGGCCTTGGCAAACATCCAAAGAATGGTTTCTATGCAAGGAGAGCATGCAAACACCTTATGCTTGAACTCAGGAGATGTTAGGTAAGCAGATGACCAGGCTGCTGTCCCTGGGGTTCCGTGCAGACACAAGAGTTTCTAGATATTGATTGCTTGAGCCTTGTGATACCTTTTGTAGGTATAAATCTACTGTCCTATAGGAAAGCTGGCTGAGGTAGTGATGCAGAAAGCACAGATCACAGGGGAAACCACTGGGGCCTGAGCCCGGCCCATCTGTGTGTCTGCTCCTGTAACCACACCAGTCGTGGCGAGGGTAAATGAGTCAGCATGTGTGCAGTGCACAGAAGACGGGGCAGGTGGAGCAGCATTCGGTAAACATGTAACAAGGAGGACAGTCCTGCTGGACTGCCACAGCCACGCTGGGTGGAGCTCACTTCAGGTGCCTGGCACTCGGTCTGCGAGGGTACTTGGAAGTGGTAGCCTTTCCAACTTAAAACAGCTCGCTTGCCAAATTCTGACAACTCTTCACGGAAATAGGGTGAAGTGTCCAATAAGTTCTGGACACCTCACCAGAGGAAGCTCCATCCCTGGGCTGGCCAGGACCAGAGCAATAGCAGGGATCATCTGTCTCGTCCTTCCTGCTGCCTCCCGTGCCTGGGGAATGGATCTCAGAGATGCCCAGCAGGGAAGGGAATTGGCACCATGCTGGATGCCCAGCAGAGGCCTGTGGGCACACGGGCCACTCACAGACAGGACTCCAGCCCTCTGGGGCCTTTGGGGAGGATCACCATTTTCCTGTCTTCAAAATGGCCTTCTCTGAGCTCCAGTGACTGGGGTAGATGTTGAGCTAATCTGTGCTACTTAGGCTATGGGGAAGCCAGTGCTGTGTTCTATGACATGCTTGCCCACAGCCATGGAATGCTCTTGCCTACCGAAGCGGGATTGAAGTTCTAGTATACTGAACACCGAGCGGAAGAAACGTGGAACGCAAAACCACGTCTGTTCTCTTCTCCCAATATGCATGCATTGTTCTCTGTAGTGGGACCCGTTGCATGTAACAGAACCGTGTGGGAAGGGACTAGATTGCATTGCTCGGGTCAAGGCCCAGAGCTGTGGAATATGCACAAGGGAGTGTATGCTACCTTCCACTCCTCTTTTCCCGGTATTTTCTACAAGTCTATTACTTTCCTAGGAGTAATTGCTGCTCAAGGAAAGCAGTTTGGAGCAGGTCTGTTAGTGGTGTGCCCGCCAGTAGCACAGCAGCATCCAGCAGGACTCCAGGGGCAGAGATTGCCCCGACGGGGGTGCCGAGGACATAGAGAAAGGACAAACATACAGGAAGGCTGGGATCCATTGTACTAGGCTCTTGGATGGAGAAGCCACAGCACCCAGGAAGTTGAGCATGTTGGACACATTTGATCAGGGAGGCAAGGTTATTGCCAACTGCTGAATTAGGGATGCAGAGTTCATGGTAAACGGCTAACTAAGGAGACAAGTTTAGCTAACCTCAATAGGGACAGTCTCTAAGAGAACAGCCTCCAGGCCATAAAGTGTGTGTGTGTGTGTGTGTGTGTGTGTGTGTGTGTGTGTGTGTGTGTGTGTTGCCCTACGGTGTATGTTTTCTCTCTGTGTGTGGCATGCTACAATGTACATTTTCTGCATGCACACATCCTCACATTGAACAGGGGAAGGCTTTGCCATCCCTTCTGAGGCCCCACGTGGGGAAGGCTTTTCCACTCCCGTGGGTCTGAAGCCCTGGAGTCCTTGCCGTGCCGTGCGCACATCAGACAGTACACATTCACCCTGCACACCTTCCTCAGGCCACCAGCTTGTTACAGTGCCCTCCACTGGTAACGCCGAGTATAACGTCAGTCCTTTCTCCCTGTTTCCACCAGGGACCGCACTACCACTGTGGTGAATGTAGAGGGAGATGCCCTGGGAGCCGGAATCCTCAACCACCTGAATCAGAAGGCAACGAAGAAAGGTGAACAGGAGCTGCAAGAAGTGAAGGTGGAAGCCATTCCCAACTCCAAGTCGGAGGAGGAGACCTCGCCTCTGGTGACACACCAGAACCCGGCAGGCCCCGTGGCCACTGCTCCAGAACTCGAATCCAAAGAGTCGGTGCTGTGATGGTGCTGGCTCTTGGGCCAGCCTGCTAGCTGCCAGCAGCCTGCCCCAGATAGCCTGCCCATCATTTAGACAGGGGCTTAGCCCTCAGACTTTTCGTCTCCCAAGCAACGCGTTGGCCCAATCACCAGTCTGAGGGTGATCCCTCAGCACAGGCCTTGGGCTCCCGGGCCAGGACTGATCACTGAGGACCAGAACATTCTGACGTTTGACTTGATCCATGTCTCAGTAGAGCTGTAGATATACCTTGACTTTATTGGGAAACCCCCTCGAGCTGACAGGCCTGGAGGGAATTCCAGGTTCTTGGAAGCCTAGGGGTAAAGGTCGGGGCAAGGCAGATTTATTCTTCATTGGCTACCTGTGCATCTGGTGCTTTCTGGGCGAACCAGAGGGGTTTATAATTGCCTATCACGCCATATCATCAGCAGTAGGCATTGGAGAAGTTCCGGATTCTTAGACTGGCTGGAATCTCATGAGCCAGCCTTCAGGTTAAAGAATTGTACTCCACCCATGAGGGTGGCTTCTGAGGGACCAGAGGTGCTGCCCGGTGGTGGATTTACTCCAGGTGGTGGTAAGCACAGCCAGGGTCTCAGCTTGAGTAAGCCATTTCAAGTCTGAGGTCAGGGAAGACTAGAAAGCACCCCAATTAGGACAAAACAGAATTGTTCCCATTCGAGACTAGAGGCACTTAACTCCCTCCTTCTGAGATGGGGGTCTCTGCCAGCACCTCCTATTTCCATTCTGATTTGGCAACAGACCCTAAGACCTTTTTTTTTCTGGGAGGGAGGATGTGGTCACTGCATTGCTGACCCATATAGGTCAGTCACTTTACTGCTACAGTTTGACGAAGTCCTCACTAAAACCCCTAGACCAGCAGAATCAAGTACCCCCCCCCCCAATAAACTCACTCACTAGTCAAGGGGGGAACTTTGGTTTCCACAGTCCTGGGTCTGACGTTACCTGCCTCTTACCTACTTCACTCGGATCTGGTAAGGCAGACAGGAAATCTGTGGAAATTACCACTTTGCTTCTTGGAAGTCAAGTACTGCGTCTGTAAGCGCCCTGTTTCACCTGGGAGACCACTTTCTCCATGGAGGCTGCCTCCTGGTCTGAGCGGCTCTCCTGAACAGAACTGTGTTCTCGTCAACTTGCGTTCCGAAGAGTCATGATAACCATCCGCGTGGCCTCTTCCTTGGCGGGCCACCACCTCCCACCACAGTTCTGCCAACCCCATCCAGAGTAGGAGATTAAGTCCCCCGAGTCCTGCTCATCCTCTCGCTTTCCCCGGTGTGTGTATCGCTGGGCCCCACAGACTTGGGACTCTGCTGAGCGAGGGGATGGGGAAGATCCACGAGGAACAGAGCCCCAAGTGAGAAGGCCCAGCTTCTTAAAACAACGGAGCCGCTTCACTCTGCTGTGGAGCCAGGAGCGACCGTGTACTAAGGAGAGAGTGGCCAGACCTCGTTGCCAACACTGTTTTTAATGGGGAATCAATCCCAATGTTTGATTATGAATGAGCATTTGGTATTTTTTAAGTTTCAGTGAATCTTTTTTTTTGAGTATTTACATATATTTTATGTACAGTGTTTGTGTGTGTGCGTTGCGTGGTTTTTAACTCCAAGCGGGTTTGAGTTCAGATAAGGGGGAACTAATACAAATTATGTCTTTGACACCCTGATAGTCCAGTTTCTAAAGAATCTTGTTAAGTAGGGATTGGAGCTGGACAGTGAACTGGCTAGACACTTGGGTCCCAACCTGGACCCCCAATAAAGAGTGCTGTCGTGGTCTGGAGGAAGGTGACAGACATGGGATCTTCCTCTTGGAGGCCAGAAACTGAGTTTTGGCTCCCGGAAGAGTGGTTGGGGTTGAGTCATGAGAAAGCTTCCGCTGTAACCGTTTGAAATGTCTCCTTGCTATTTTTCTAACATGTTCATCTCTCGATGTTTTGTATGTGTGTGACACTTGCCTTAAAACAGCACAGCCATCAAAAATGAGTACCGTATTTTTACTGGCACCTGCCTGCCCTTGAGTCTTGTCTTATATTTCACGGAGCTGTCGCTCTTCTGGGGGATGACCTAGGAGGACGGAATACAGTTTTCCTTTCGCTTTTCAGGCAGCATGAGCCCCTGAGGTAAGGGGGATGCTGAAGCCTCTCTGATAACTGATGTCACTAGTCCTCTGTGGTTGCAACCCGTGACGGTTAGGGCTCTGGCAGAGATGTGCGGGTTTGCCGCAAACCTAACATTAAGTGTCGTCGGAACATCTAGGCTGACAGGAGTTGTTAGCATTCGTGCCAAGCCAAGCATTGAAGCAAGAACACGCCCCAGGCCATACGTTACTGGGCAAGTCCCTATTAGTAAAGTTGCCCATGCCTGCCATAGGGTCACCACCACACCCAGCGTATTTTCTTACATAATCTTGTCTTCGTTTTTTGAAGAAATCTGTTTTTTGTGTTTTGAGTTAGAGAATTACTCTGCGGCCTAAATTGATCTTGAACTGGTGAGATTCTAGCCTAAAGCTTCACAAACACTGGGCTCTCAGGCAGCTAGCATCTTACATCGTCCCGTTTTTAGTGACATCACATTCCTGCACAACGAAGAACTCTATCTAGAAGCTCCAGAGAGGATTATCCTGCAAGCTCACACCAGAAACTGTGGTTTCCAGACTCTGGGGCTCTAGAGAAAGAGACGTCTGTTCTGACCTGGGTCCCCAGCTCTCCATATAGCTTGGAAATTGGCTTTAATTCCAGGTTGAGCATGAAGGATGAGAGAGCTTGCCTAGATCAAAGGCCTGATGGGAGCCGTGACAACAATTTAGACTGCTTCCTGGAGATTTGGGGTGTTCGGAGGTTTGAGATTAGTTCCTGGCGACTCAGCTTCTCAAGGTAGCCAGAGCGAGAGCCGCTGTCCCATTGACTCAAGCCTCCTCTGTCCGGGTAGCTGGGCAGAGGTAGGTCTGTTAGAACACCCCTGCTCAAGGGAAGTTTCTGTTCTCACCATGCATGGCCTAAACCACACAGCCAGGAGCAGCAGAAACTGTCAGGTCTTGACTCTGCCGTTAGCTTCCCTGCAGGGCTAAGCACAGTCACCTCCCAGTGCCTCAGCCTCCTCAGGCTGAAGTGTGGCTCACAGCTGCAGCAGGAACAGGTCAACGTGAAGAGCAGACAAGATACATGAGTGCTAAGTCCTCGGGAAAGCACCGGGTCCAAAGAATGTTCTGTGTGCAAGCTAATCCTCACATCAAACAGTGGCCGAAAATGTCCTCACCAGTCTGTGTCCCTTTGTGCCTGGGCCCGTGTGTGTGTGTGTGTGTGTGTGTGTGTGTGTGTGTGTGTGTGTAGACAAACATATAGTTACCCACGTGGACCTCCTACAACAGATTCCACTCAAGTCTAGCCTGGGAAACAATGAGTTTAGTTAGGGTTCCATACAGAGTCCTGGGCAACTTACAAACAGTTCCACCACTAAAGAAAATAGAAACACCTCCCTTCCCCACAGCTGTTAACTGCCTGTAAATCTTGGATTGGAGCATGGCCTCATGAGTCCTCCCCCACCCCCTGTGATGGAAAATCGATGGGTTCCATCTTGAGCAGGTCCCCCTTCGACAAGCGTAGCTGCTGGCACAATGGCCATGTCACACCTAGAAGACAGTGTTCCACAGCTCCCCACCCCTTTGTCCAGCTCACACTCTCTCCACTCCCTCTTCCCTGATGTTCCCTGAGCCATGGAAATGATACGGTTGTGCCACTGAAGGCTGACCACTCAACAGCCACTTATTCGGATGACTTCCGGGCCTCTGCAGTAACTGTTACCCTTCATAAAAAGAAGCTTCTCTGACTAGAGCTGATAGCGACACTACTCTATAGGCCTAAGCGTAAATGTTCAGAAGGCAGCTTCACGGGTGTGTCACATCCAGTAAGCAAATCAACAGCTGCCACTTGCCCACTAGAGCATACGACCTCCCAGCCTCAGGCTCTGGGCCAGCTATGAGTTCCCTCGTGTAGAATGGGCCGTAAGTCCAATCAGAAAGCAGCTGACTACCTGCATGTCAATCACATCACCACTGAACCATCTTGCCTGGTAAACAGGTGGTATACATGGCACACAGGACCCACAGCTGAGAGGACTGTTAACAGTTCTCCCCCAGGAGCCTGCATTGGACCTTCAAGGGCTGTGGAAGGTAGCGGGTAATGGGGATCCTCATGGTTCCGTCCCAGCTTGATTTCCCAGTGCCTGCACAAAGCCCAGAGTGACTCCAGCCATGGGGTTTTACCACGGGAAGCAAGCAACAGCGGTGACAATAGCCGGTATTGTCAGGAGGTCCTGGGACCTCCCTGACCAACAGTTCCCAGCTTTGGGATTTTCATCTAATAACCTTAAGGTTTCTAGAGGCCTTTTTCAGTGTGCACAAGGGCACCAGCTGTTCGAGGGTTTCTCCCATTCATCTTGTTGTATGTCATTCATGTCTTACCCAACTAGAAAGTTCCCAAGAATTTCCCAGGTGCCCTGGCTGACTGTATGAGTTGATTCCCCCTCCTTGTTCCTTTAGTTTCATACACATCTTCTGGATGCTTTTATAAGAAAAAAAAACTAAACCACAGAGGTTAGTCGCCTATCATCCCTGAAATAAAACAGATTTGCAAAGGGTTACGAAGTCCCACTACCCCTGTGCCAAACAAAAGTCCCTTGGTCTCAGAAGTGGCCAGCTGAGCAGATACTGAAGAGAAACGCCTGCGGGTCAAACACAGCATGCGAAGACGGAAGATGCCGTCGTTTGTAGCAACTGTTTCTTCGGGAGGTCAGTGCTGGGTGCAGAGGTGCGGGTGGGAGACACTACCTCAGCACTCCACAATCCAGCCATCCTCCCTGAGCCGCCCTGACTCTGGGTCATGGTGCAGGATGCCATACCATCTCCCAGCCAGTGAGGACTGACTTAGGTAGTGCCTAGAGCCAGGTGTATTTGTGTGTGTGTGTGTGTGTGTGTGTGTGTGTGTGTGTGTGTGTGTGTGTGTGTGTGTTACGTGTGGTGTGTGTGCTATGCCCCCACAGGCTCCCTAGGTTTGACTCTGTGTGTGTGTCTGTGTGTGTGTGTCTGGTATGTGTGTGTGTGTATGAGTATGTGTGTTATGTGTGGTGTGTGTGCTATGCCCCCACA
The DNA here is from genome assembly GCF_037038515.1 of Microtus pennsylvanicus. Lineage (NCBI taxonomy): Eukaryota > Metazoa > Chordata > Mammalia > Rodentia > Cricetidae > Microtus > Microtus pennsylvanicus. The sequence continues at coordinate 79,588,841 of NC_134590.1, read as the reverse complement.
GGCTCCCTAGGTTTGACTCTGTATGTATGTGGTGTGTGTGTGGGGGCGGGGGTATGTCTTCACAGGCTACGGCAGGTTTGACAGTCTCTGGGCCAAGCTGTGAGTCTCTGCTGTCTCTCTATTGGCCAGGCCTGGCCACAATTTCTGTATCCTCTTAGAGAGAAATGTGCACAGCTTGCTCTGGAAGGACTAACTGCCCTCCCCGGGACAAGCTTAGTGTTGTTGTTTTTAAACTTTTTACTGATTCTTTGTGAATTTCACTTAATGCGTCCCAATTCCACTTATTTCCCCGTCTCTCCATATCCGCTCTCTGCCCTTGCAACCTCCAAACACCAAAAGAAAATAAATAAGACCAAACCCAAAATCTCACCATGGAAACCGCGGTGTGTCTTACAGTATACATCCTTTTGTCCAAATAGCTTTACTGCAAATGGCCATTGCAAAGAGTCACTGGTCTGGTTCGAGGCCTCTGGCTTCTGATACACTGTCAGTATCGGGACCTCACTGGGACTCCTCTCTGATATCCTGTTGTTGCCCTGCGACATGGAGATCCCCCAGCGTTGATTCTGCAGGACGGGCCCCTTGTGCACTCCACCTGGTCATGGATGAGGATGTGGGCCTGGGTGGTTGCTGGCTTTGTCAGCCCGTTGCTCTGCTGCTGCTGCTGCTGCTGCTGCTGCTGCTGCTGCTGCTGCTGCTGCTGCTGCTGCTGCTGCTGCTGCTGCTGCTGCAGAGCTAGCCGCCAGCTCTCCTGTCTGTGGCAGGTAGCAGGGAGCAGGACGTGTTCTCTAGCGCTCACTGGCCAGCTCTTCCTCACCCACGCCACCAGGGACGAGGCCAGCTCACCCAAGTGCACAGCTGACAAGGGAAGGGGCCAGTTTGCCTGCTCTCACGCCCTTGGGGCGATTCTCCTGCCCCTTGCCACCTGGGCCAGCTCCTCTGAGCTACCCAGGCCAGGTGCAGCTGCTCTCCCTGGGGTCGCAGCCCCTGAGGGGCGGAGCCAACTCTCCACATCACCCCAGTCAGGGGTAGGACCCGTTCTCCAGCACCATCAAGGCCAGCCAGCTCTCCCTTGTCCCCCAGGCAGGGGGGGGGGTCAACCCTCCCGGGACATCATCATGGCCTCAGGTGGCAGTGCAGGCAACTCACTGTGAAACTGCTCCTCACCACCCTCGAAACTCCAGTTCTGCCTAGCGCACAAACCATTCCACTTGTCGGTCCCTCTCAGCTCTCCTCCACCCCATACTTGCTCATAGGGGTGCCCACTCTACCCAGCAGGGCCCTCTCCAGTGTCTTATGCCCCTCCTGAGGTGCATGGCAGCAGGGGTGGGAGGTGGGGGGTGGGGAGGGGTGGGGAGGATGGGAAGAGGAAGGGGGGTCCGTGGCGGGGTGTCTCTTAGGTGTCTTCCGCTCCGCTGTACACCGTGTGGCAGTGGTGAGAGCAAAGCTTAGAAATTTTTAAACTGGAGCTTGGAGAGTCCAGAGTTCAATTCCCAGCAACCACATGGAGGCTCACAACCGTCTGTAATGAGATCTGGCGCCCTCTTCTGGCATGCGGGCATACATGGAGGCAGAATGTTGTATACATAATTAATTAATAAATAAATAAATCTTTTTTTAAAAAAAGAAATTTTAAAACTGAACCACTCTATCTTTCATGGCACCAAACGTTTCTCAAGATTTAAAGCTTTCCAGAGTCTCACAAACACAGCGTTTGGCTTTCTGTCTTTTTTTCTTTTTTTCTTAGAAATCCTGGCTCAATACAAATCGTTCCGAATTCATCTTTGGTTCCGTAGGAACCCATGTTTAGCTACTGTTCGATTTAGGTTGCTACTGCCGTGATAAACCCCACGACCAAAAGCAGCTTGGGGAGGAAAGGGTTTATTTCTGTTTACAACTGTAGTCCATCACGAAGGGAAGTTGGGGCAGGAACCCGGAAGCGGAAACCAAACACTGCTTCCTGGCTGGCTCAGCCTGCTTCCATATGCCACCCAGAACCACCTGCCAGGGGTGCACCGCCTCCAGCGGACCAGGACCGCTTCCATCAGTCACTAATCAACAAAATGCCCGATAGACTTGTCGACAGGCAATGCGACAGAAGTATTTTCTCAGCTGAGGATCCCAGATAACTCTAGCTTGCCTTAACTTGAAAGAAAAAAATCAGCCAGCGCAGGTACTAAGTTTTGCAGGAAGTTTTCTTGGAGAGAGGAATATGTCTATTCAGCCCAGAGAGGACATGGACAACAGACCCCAGGGCCATCCGTCTCCCAGGACCAGACTGACACACCTTGTGGTGTAAAACTTTAAGACAATTCTGAGGACAATTCTGAGCCCTCTCAGTCACAGCAGTAGTGCTCCCCTCCCCCCTGGGGACCAAGGACCTAACAGCTACGCATGCATGTGCTCAGATGTTGGGAACTTTCCATCTCCCTGAATAGGGGCAAGATAACCCTTGGGTGTTGACTCAGTGACTGATGTTCTGACTTAGGCCCTGGGAAGGGGGCAAAGTGACCCTCAGAAGTTTCCCTTTACCTCATCTGATCTGGCAACCACTCTCCAGCCAATTATTGGTAATAGCCCTTTTTGAATAAGCCAATCATAATAGTTAATAAACAACCCCCAGACACTCCCCTTTCTTCTGTGGCTTTTTTCTTTAAAACTAGCCTGTACCAGCTATTCGGGGTCTTTCTGCCCTCCTGACTGCTGGAAGACCCTGTCATGACAGAATTAATAAAATCCTCATGCTTTTACATCAGCTGTGGTGTGAGAGATGGTCTCTTGGTGCCACTCCTCCTGGGTGATTGGACTCTAGGGTCCAACAGTGGGAACCAGACAGGGCTGTGTGGGCTCGTCTGCAGGACACATTCCCTTTTCCAGACAGGCTCGGGCTCCCTTGAACACCGGCTGCAGGACAAAGGCAGATTCTCACCAAGGGGCCCTGAAAGCATCAACCTGTCACAGGGCTGCTACTGTGTTGTCACCATCTTTGGTGAGGGCGTTTGTATATTACAGCTCTTTGGATATATTATTCCATGTGCTCCATAAATTTAACAAAACTTCAACAAAGATAGTTATCAATGGTGCCTAACTTGGTTGATCTACAGCCTCAACTAACTGATGTAGCACAATTAATAAAAACCCAAGACAGAAATTGGGGTTCAACCTGAAGGTCAGAAAAGCAAAACAGCCAGTCTCTGGCTCTTACCTCGACCTCAGTCTGAAAAGGCGATCCTGCCTCCAGGAATCTCAGAACAAGATTGTGTGTGAGTGCTGTCTCCTCCTGTCTTATATTCCTCTCTGGTGCTGGGATTAAAGGTGTGCACCACTGTGGTTCAGTTTCTATGGCAAACTAGTGTGGCTGCTGGGACTAAAAGTGTGTGTCATCATGCCTGGTGTGTAAGGCTGATCAGTGTGGCTGTTTCAGTCTCTGAACTTCAGGCAAGCTTTATTTACTAAAATACAATGTGTATCAGTGTGTAGTGATACACACTTTATTTACTAAAATACAGTGTGTATCACTACACACTGACGCTGGGAAAAGGATTTCTTCGCGTGCTGAGAAAGTGCTCCCGGGGTTCTGACTGCTCCCCGAGAGCGGCTGCTGGACACAGATCTTCTAGGAGTGGGAAGCTATTTTTAGCTTTTGCATATTCTCACTTGGACGCCGTTTTCCAGGTTTCATTAATGTGTGAGAGTGTGCTCTGCAAAGGAAGAAAGCAGAACAGGTACAGAGTGCGGAGGGAAGGCCTGGATCTTGGGTCCATTTGGGTTGCTCCACTAGGGCTGCTCCGCACTTACTGTTTGGACCCAGAAGCCCAGCTCCACCTTCTTGGTACCGATACAAGGTCAGTGTTGAGAGCCCCGGTCCATAGACCTGCCACGCGATTTCTCCTTTTCCCCCCGAGATCACCCAAGGGTGCTTTGCTCAGATTAAACCTGGTCCTTGACTTTTAATTTGGCTCCATTTGGTTTACTGCGTGGGCGGAGAAACCCACTGCCGGGAGTCTCAAAATGCTTATCATTGCCCTTGACTGGAATTGGGTGTAGCGCCCATATGGGTGGTTCACAACCACCTGCAACTCCAGTTCCAGGGGATCTGATGCCTCTGACCTCCAACATCACTGTGCACACACCCACACCCACACACCCACACACCCACACACATACATAATTGAAAATAAATGTTTATTTAGGAGATTGAGAGCTGCTCTTCATGACACCTGTAGAAAAAGGACCTTTTTTTTTTTCCTGGAGGGGGACGGGGGTCTAGACAGGGTTTCTCTGTGTGGCCCTGGCTGTCCTGGAACTTGCTTTGTCAACCAGGCTGGCCTTGAACTCACAGGGATCCTCCTGCCTCTGACTCCCAAGTGTTAGAGGCATGCACCACCACCGCCTGGCAGAAACAGGCTTCTTTTATCAATTTCCCCTGTGCAAACTGGCAGCAATGCCGCCTGTGTGCAAACACTTTTCACACACAGTAGAGCCCTACTGTCTGTCATTCAATTCGGCAGTCAGACTCAACCATTTAGAGCTCAGGAATGACCTGACCTTTAATCCCCAGCACTCAGAAGGCAGAGACAGGAGGGCCGGATTTCTGTGCATTCAAAGAGCAAGTTCCAGGACAGGATCCAAAACTACAGAGAAACCCTATCTCGAAAAACAGAAACAAAACAAAACAAAGAGAACTCAGGTATGTACGAATTCCCAAGCCTCACTCAAGAGCTTCAGGAATGTGTCTAAAATTAAGGTTAATGATTTAACAAGTTAATTATATGGCTTCCTCTGGCAGGCACCCAGTCTTCCCAAGTCTTATCAAATTCCGCCAATGCTTGAATGCTCACAGTGCACGGAGGGCCCTGTGAGATTGTGATGATCCAGAGACAGCGCAGAGATTACAGTTCCAGGGCAGGTAGGGGAAGCAGACGCACTGACTGCAGCAAGGGCTGAAGCGCGAAATCCTCCAAACAGGAACGGTAAATCTCTCAGCTTCCACGGGGTTAGGATGACATCAGATAACGAAATGGCCCCCTCTGCTGGATCAGGGCTGGAATGGTCCCTGAGGTTTCACAACAATGCTGTTGTTAGAAGAAAAGGGAGGAGGAAAGGGAGGGAGGGAGGGAGGGAGAGAGAGGGAGAGAGAGAGAGAGAGAGAGAGAGAGAGAGAGAGAGAGAGAGAGAGAGAGAGAGAGAGAGAGAGAGAATAGGGAAAACGCCAGCGAGATGACTCAGCAGGTAAAAGTTCCTGTCGCCTGTCAGGCCACCCAAGCCTGACCACCTGAGTCCTATCCACAAAACCTTTTGTGGAAGGAGAAACCAACTCTGGAAAGGTGCCCTCTCACTTACACACACACACACACACACACACACACACACACACACACACATGCTAAATTAAAAAACAAAACAACAAAAAAAAAACATTAAAAAAAAAGAAGTGAAGCTGGGCGGTGGTGGCACATACCTTTAATCCCAGCACCCAGGAGGCAGAGGCAGGCAGATCTCTGTGAGTTCGAGGCCAGCCTGGTCTACAAGAGCTAGCTCTGGGACAGGCTCCAAAGCCACAGAGAAACCCTGATCTCGAAAAAATAAAAAAAAATTTTAAAAAAAAGAATAACAAATGGAAAAGTTGAAAAATGCCTGCTTTAAGTTGGGTATGTGCACTCCTACAATCCCAATATTTAGCAAGTAGAGACCAGTGAGATTCTGTTCCAACCAACCATCAAACAAACAAAAAATAAAGAAAAGAAAAAAGAAATCTCCAAATCCAACCAAGCTACAGTCCCAGCCACGTCGGGGAGCCCTGTGTAACAGGGCCAGACCTTAGCACAACTGACTCCATGATGGAAGTGCCATTCAGGACTGAATTTCATTAAAATTCAGCATATAGACAGCACCATCTGCCAAAAATGAAAACAAAGACCTAATCCATCAAAGTCTATGTTATGGGAAAGTCTCTAAATGTACTAACCTTGCTTTTTGGCTTCTGTAGTTTGGCTTCTGGCTGACTGTTCTTGTTAACTAACACAAGTCAAACCAGAACACAGTGTCTGTGCTTAAAAGCTCACCCTGTAAGCTCACTGAGCTCACCTCAGTGGTTAAGAGCATTGCCTGCTCTTCCAAAGGTCCTGAGTTCAATTCCCGGAAACCACATGGTGGCTCACAACCATCTGGAATGAGGTCTGGTGCCCTCTTCTGGCCTGCAGACATACACACAGACAGAATATTGTATACATAGCAAATAAATAAATAGATATTAAAAAAAAAAAGCTCACCCTGACAAAGGCTCGGGGCTGCACTGGGATCCTGAACACCCAGTGTAGTCACTGGCTGGCTAATAAGTTTCTGTTGACTTAAACCAATGTCTGAGGCATCTCCTCTGGTGAATACCCCTCCACATGTTTCTGGAGATCCCAGAGACCAGCTTGAGACACTGGGGCTCCCAGAGTTCCTTGGAGCGAGAAAGAGTGTGGTGAGCAGGGGACTCCCAGAGCATGAGCAGCCAGAGGGGTTCCAGACCCTAAGGCTCCCTCCAATTAATCGCTGGCTAAGGATTCAGACACCTCCACCCCAAAAGGAAACAAGTTAGAAAGTTGCCCATTCTGTTACCTCCCGAGGTTAAGTCTGGCTAAAGCATCTTCTGTGTGGACACAGAGGAGAGGTCAGATGCAGCTGCTGTTCCAGTGTCCAGAAGCCATGTGAGATGTCAATGTGTGTGTGTGTGTGTGTGTGTGTGTGTCTGTCAGTTTTACTTCTCTGTATTGACCAGAGGCTTTCTCTCCTGTGAGACTCTCCCCCAACCCAGCGGCTTGAGTCCTGTGCCCCCTCCTGTTGAGGACCTAAATCCTTTTGGCTCTGCCAGGTCACCCAAAGTCCTCCACCAGCCCCACTCCGGGAGCAGAAGCTCTTGACCATTTTGTCTGACTCCTACTCGGGGTGAGGCTTGGTCCCTGCGTGGAGGTGGGGAGAGGCCAGGCTTCTCATCCAGGCTCCCCCTCCTCTCGCCCATCTTCTAAGTAGAATACACACTGGGAAGGGTAAACAGTGCCCCCCAACCCCGTGAGCATCCCCATTCCCCCCTCCTCTGCTCCATGCTGCAGTCCCAGGGAAGCGGAAAAGTTCTCCTGGCCTGAGACCAAAGGAAAAGAGGAAGTTCCACTCCTTTCTCTTTCCTGATTTATATCTCCTTTTCAACCAATGATCCATAAAACCCGTCATTCTCTGGGAAAAAAGCAGAAATACCGCCCCCGGGCTGTGCAGGGTGTTGCTACCAGGCACGTCCATGGTATGATCTACAGAAAGAGAGGGCTTCTCGTTGTTTGGGGAAAAGGACATTAAGAAATGTTGTCCCTCCTAGAATTCTAGAGATTATTTGACTAACCCTACAAATCGCTGTCCTCCACTGCTGGGCTGCAGACCTGGCTGCCCACAAATGGCCCGAAGAGCAGCGGAGCCTATCGATACTCTGATGATGCACCGTGACCCAGAGCGGCCTGAGACTCCGTGGTAAAGGAGAAACGGACAGCTCAGACCCACAGGTTGAGAGTAAACCCACACCAGAGAGGAAGGTCATTTCCCCAGAAACAACCGGCAGGACTCTGGTACTGACCTTCGCCAGGCTACTCGTCTGGGGTCCACAAGACTTTCGGAGCTGCTCACACCAAGGTATGGTACACCTAGACTGGAAAGCCTCGTGAGGGTGTCTCAGCCAGAAGCCAGGTTTGTGCTCAAGTGAATCCAAAACAGAGAGCCCTTACACAGAAGGAGATCTGAATAAGAAAACAACACCCTAGCAAACTTGGGGAAAACTGACTTCACAGAGATCCTGCCTGCTGGGGGAGGATAAAAATACCTGCTGGTTTTTACAGATAGCTTTTCTGGGTGGGCAGAAGCATTCTCCACCTGGACTGAGACTGCTCAAATAGTAGCTAAAAAGCTCTTCCAGGCACTAGTCCCCTGATTTGACTTCCCCTTAGCAATGGGGTCCAACAAAGGCCTGGATTTCACAGCCCAAACCTTCAATTAATAGCTAAAGTTTTAGACATGGATTGAAACACATACATATAGATCCCAGAGTTCTGGTCAGGCAAAAAAGAATAAACAAGGCGGGCTGGAGAGATGGCTCAGAGGTTAAAAGCATTGCCTGCTCTTCCAAAGGTCCTGAGTTCAATTCCCAGCAACCACATGGTGGCTCACAACCATCTGTACTGAGGTCTGGTGCCCTCTTCTGGCCTGCAGGCATACACACAGACAGAACATTGTATACATAATAAATAAATAAATATTTGGAAAAAAAAGAATAAACAAGGCATTTAAAAACAACAAAAACAATAACAAAACAAACGAAAACTCTAACAAAACTCTCATTAGAGTTCAGCAAAGAGTGGATAGGCCTCCTTCCTTTGCTTTGCTTCATATAGGGAGGGATTTACCCCTAATGGGGTTATGTCTGGAGGACCTCCCCACTGCCTCCCAGGCTCAGAGAGCAGCAGTTGCCAGAACTCTCTAGCCATTCCTTTCTCAAGGCCCTCCAGTCCTCCAGACAGGCTAGTCACTGGACCATCCAAGAGACTCAGCGGGCCTCCAAGTCCACCACCAGTTTCAGCTTGTTCAAGCCTGGTGATACTGCCTGGGTCAACAGGTAGTCAGCGGCACCCTGGAGCCAACTTGGAAAGGACCTACACAGTGATTCTCCACTGCTATGGCTGTGATGGGAGCTGGCATTACACCATGGATCCATCACAACCCAGGTCAAGAAAACAAGCCACAGACACTGCTGCCAAATGAACTGTTATATTAAAATGTGCTACATTTGTTTATGCTGTGGAACATTTGTTTAATGATGCAAAGACGAGTTGCGTTCTTTTATGTTGCATTTGTTTAACTCAGTGAAGCTGAGACTCTTTACCTGTCTAAAACACCTCATTGGTCTAATAAAGAGCTGAACAGTCAATAACAAGGAAGGAGAAAGGATAGGTGGGACTGGAAGGCAGAGAGAATAAATAGGAGGAGAAATTTGGAAGAAAAGAAGAAGCAAGAAAACAAGGAGAGGAGGACATTGGGAGCCAGCTACCCAGCAAGTCATGGAAAAAGAAAGAAAATAAAGAAGTAAGGAAATGGAAAAATAAATAAATAATAAAAGCCCAGAGGCAAAAAAAAATAGATGGAATCATCTAAGATAAGAAAAGTTGGCTAGCAAAAAATCAAGCTAAGGCCAGACATTCATAAGTAATAATAAGCCTTCGTGTGTGATTTATTTGGGAACTTGGCGGCAACACCCCCCCCCGCCACCACCCAAAAGAGTAAAAGAACAAAAACAGTCTCCTGGACTATGGACCTATTTAAATTGAGATTTCACTGGGCCCCAGACTCTTTCACTACCTAGCCCTCTACCACTTCCTGAATTTTGTGTTCTGCTCAGAGATACAAGAGAAGATATTAGTTAGTATGACTACAGCCTAGCAACTCATATTCCATCTTGACTTTTACCTACTGATGCCCACTTTAAGTGTCTGGTTGGTTATATGAAAGGAAAAAGAAAAGATATATGTATATTTTGAACTAAAAATACAAAATTTACAATTCTATGCACGCACACCCTACAGCTGAACTTCCTAGTTGCCAGAAACAAGGGAGTCTCCATTATAAAAATTGGGGTTGTCAAACTGAGACTTCCTGAAAAATTCCTTTAAAAGATTCTGGCCTTTGGGGAACAGGAAAAACCCAGGGAATCAGATTCTACCCCACAGGAAGAAACCCTGGGAACAGAGTTCATTATTCTCAGGCAGAAATCAGCCAGGATTGATGGGTACCCTTAGACACCCAGCCCCTGGACCACACAGGATAGGAACTAGCCAGACTGTCAGCCCTTTGACTGACAAAACTCACTGTGACTGGCTGCAGCCTGAACTAACGTTAAAGGACTTACAAGGGCCTGAAACTAGTCTAGGATTCAAAACCTTTAACCCAGGCACCCCCTTTAACTGATGCCTGCTATTCTGCCTTATGTGTTAGTTCGTCTAGACAACAACAACATTACCGAGCTCCTGAGACTACTTGGTGGGCATATATTATTGTTTTGATTAAATATGCCCCTTCTGATGTTTTCCAGTCTAAGTTGATCAGAACCTATAGGTAATTAAGAATAACAAGGAATGTGTGATCCCCAGTAGTCACAGACTCAAGATCAGAAGTTTAGGGCCATCCTAGGTTGCACAGTGTTTGGGAGGAGAGCCCAGCAGGGGGGGGGGATATCCTGTCCGCGGCACGGTCGCCAGGCAAAGAAAAAAAGAGGGGCGGGGCATATGCAGATTAGTACCAGCGCAAGGGCTGCCGGTCCCGCAGGACTCGAAAGTCCGCGTCCAGTATATTAATAATTCGTGTGTCGTGAGTGTTATTTCCATAGGGACGAGGAGCACATCCTGCGGTCTCTATGGCATGAGGGTGAGGCGGTTGCGCGAGGACGATCACCGTGTGTTGAAAGGGTGTGTGTTGTAAGGGAGAGCGTGCGCTCGGCCAAAGCAACTCATACTTACCTGGCAGGGGAGATACCATGATCACGAAGGTGGTTTTCCCAGGGCGAGGCTTATCCATTGCACTCCGGATGTGCTGACCCCTGCGATTTCCCCAAATGCGGGAAACTCGACTGCATAATTTGTGGTAGTGGGGGACTGCGTTCGCGCTCTCCCCTGATCTTAAGGTTCAAATGTAAGACTTACGATTGTGTTCTCAGCTTTATGCTCTGCTTTTATGTCGTTCCATTCTCTGCATGGAGGACAAAGGCACAGCAATCTTGAGCTGCGGGTCCCAAGAAAGTGCCAGGGCGTTTTCATAACTAGTGACTAAAGGGAAAGGATGGTGCCTCCCTAGGGTCTGTAAACTGGGGGCCTAAGTGAGTCCATGGCGCCCGGCCATGGCTTTTGCCTCAGCTCCTCCACTCCAGTTTCTGTCCTAAGTGTAAGCCAATAAACCCCTTCCTCCCCAACTTTCTTCAAAATGTCTTAGCTGTGTGACCACTATAGAAAGGGAAACAATAAATCAGTACATCTGTGCAGTTCCTGCAGTGCCCACAGGGGCCAGGAGGAGGGCAGGGTTTTGGATTCCCCAGGGACCGGAGATGCAGACAAGTATAAGCCACCATGTGACTGATGCTGGGAACACAGCAGAGTCTCTCCAGTACCCCTTCTCTACTTCCATGTCTTGTTTGGTTTAGGCTTGCATTTTCGTTTATTTGTTGGCTGGCCATGAACTAGATATGTAGACTGAGTGTCTTAGTAAGGGTTTCTAGTGCTGTGATGAAACATTGTGACCGAAGCAATTTGGGGAGAAAGTTTATTCGGCTTATGCTTCCACATCTAAGGAACTCAGGACAGGAACCCTGGGGGCAGAAACTGATGCAGAGGCCATGGAGGAGTGCTATGTACTGGCTTGCTCCCCATGGCTTGCTCAAGCTGTTTTCTTATAGTTCAGAACCAACAGTACTCGGATGGCCCCGCCCACAATGGGCTGTGTCCTTCCCCAACAATCACTAACAAAATACCTTTCAGTCAGGTGTTGGTGGTGCACTCCTTTAATCTCAGCACTGCACAGGCAGGTGGATCTTTGGGTTTGAGGCCAGCCTGGTCTACAACACAAGTTCCAGGACAGTCAGGGCTACACAGAGAAACTCTGTCTAGTAAAAAGAAAGAAAGAATGGAAGGAAGAAGAAAGAGGAAGAAAAATGCTTTACAGCAAGATCTTACAGGAGCATTTTCTCAAGTGAAGTTCCCTCATGTACCCAAAGAACAGCATGTTCAAACTCCTTTACTTGTCAGCCCTTCATACCTGAAAAGATAAAGCCTATTTCATGGAATCACATGCACTTCAAATGCAATTGCCCCAGAACCAAATGTGTGCACACGTGGATGGATGGATAGATAGATAGATGGTCTTTCTATATATCCCAGGCTAGCCACACATTCTCGGCGGTCTTCATGCCTCCTTGGCGTAGGGATCATAGGCATCCACCCCACTCTAAGCCGTAGATATCTTCTAATATTACATTTTCACTAATTTCTTCAACACCCCATGTTTTTGTTAACTTCCTCAACACCCTACGGACCACTGCCCTAGCTCACTTCTCTGTTGCTGTAATAAACACCATGACCCAAAGGTTTTATTTGGGTTTACAGGATACAGTCCATCTCTAAGGGAAGCTATCGAGATTTATGTTGGGGTGTAGTTCCCCTGAACCTCTCCAGGATTCGAAAGGACCGCCACACCAGGGGAAAACTGGCTAATGATACCTGAAGGTAAATACATTAGCTCACATAAATCTTTTCATCATGTCCCATTTATTCCTCCTATGTTCCCCTCAATGCTTTCGATGTTCTGATCATCTCCCTCCTTGATGTTCCTTCCAATCCCACAAAGGTTCCAGTTTATATATCCATACAGACATGATTAACAATAGCACTGATGCCAAACATGCATTTCTTAGTGCTAACGAGATGGATTAAGACTGATAAAGCAGGCTCCAGTTCACTTACTGTTGTCTCGGAGGGGGTGTGGCAGTGAAGCTCACCACGGACACGTCTGAGAAGGGGTAAATAAAGGGCCATGATTGCTGAGAGAGTTTTGTGTTATCTACATTTGTGTGGTTAGTTAAGCTAGAGTTTGTGATTGGCAAACGTAGAGAAGAAGGGAAGAAGAACGATACCGGACTGTGTATTCTCTAAGCACTTCCAGCAGCGTCTGGGAACATAGCATTTGTGGTAGCATGGCAACCAGTCAGTATAACCTGTGGAAGAAAAGCAGATGGTGCCTGGTCCCCGGGGGCCAACAGGGTGCTATGGGGGTGCTGTATCTGCTGGTACCCAGGTGAGAAAGAATTCCTTTCTCTGGGGCTGGTTTAGCAATCTAAGCTTTTTTCCTGATATTTTTTATGGATAAAGGAACAAGAGAGTTTAAGGCCGCCAGACCTGTTTATCAGAAAGAGCAGACAAGCTATCTCTCCTGTTCAGTGCCTCCTGCTCAGGGCTCCTTTTCTTGCCAGAAGTCCTGTCAATAGGGAGGATTATGAGAGACTAGTTTTATGTAGATCTGACTATAAGAACAAAGATTTCTTTGACGGAGTGAATACCTACACACCAGGGCCCCACAGTGTGGGAAAAGGTTATCCAGCTGCCAGTTCATGAAGAAGTTATTGCTCAGTGATGTACGCACTGCTGGGAAATTTCAGGATGAATCCACTATGAAAAGAAGGAAGGCTGTGTCTTCACAAGATTTGTACAGAAATGTCAGTGTCCATTCAGAAGACAGGTGTTCCCAAAGCTTTGCAAATCTGCATCAGAATTTGCTCCTGTGGGTTTGCCTATTGATCTCAGCTGTACTTTTACTGTATGATGCTTGTGGCTCACTGCAGGAAGCCAGGACAAGAAACCCTGAGGCAGGAACTGAAGCAGAGACCGTGGAAGAGCGCTGGTTCCTGGCTTGCTCAGAGAGTTTTATCATATCTAACAAAGGACCACCTAAGCAGAGGTGGCCCTGCCCACAGTGGGCTGGGCCCTCCTACATCAATTACTAATCAAGAAAATGCCTCGCACACACGCCCACAGGCCAATCTGATGGAGGCAAGTCCTCCATAGGAGTCAAAAGTCAACCAGCAGCACAGGTTTTTGTTTTGTTTCTTTTCTTTTTTAATTTTTTTTTTCGAGACAGGGTTTCTCTGTAGCTTTGGAGCCTGTCCTGGAACTAGCTCTTGTAGACCAGGCTGGCCTTGAACTCACAGAGATCTGCCTGCCTCTGCCTCCCGAGTGCTGGGATTAAAGGCGTGCGCCACCACCGCCCGGCCTGTGTGGACTTTTTAAATTAAAAACTTACATTCACTTTTTTTGGTTTGTATGTGTGAGGACAGGCCAAAGGACAACTTGTGGGAAATGAGTTCTCTCGTTCTTCCGTGTGGTTCCTGCAGATTCTTGTGGTTGGTTTTAATGTCAGTGGCCACAAATTAGAATCGTGTGAGTAATGAGCTTCACCTGAGGAGTTGTCCTGACTGCTTTAACGACGTAGGAAGGGCCACCCTGATGGGGGTGGCACCTTCAGGGAGCAGTCCGTCTCAAAAAAGGGCATTTCAGAGAGACCTTTTGCTGGTTCAGGCTTTCCTCCTGCTGCCTGGGTTGATCCATCCTGTTGTGGATCCTGCTGACTGCTTTGCTGGTAGCAGAACCAGCATTTGCACACCTACATTGTGGAACAGGGACCAGTTGCTCTAGGAACTTTGCTGGATTTCAGCACCAGGCTGGGGCCTTGTGGACTAAATGACTAATGGCTGTTGCCTCCATCACCCCCACCGTGAGAGACAGCTATTCTGTTGAGGCACCCAACCTCAAGGACTGAGTATCCGATTCTCAGCATCCCAGGTATGATTATTTAAAGTCCTCTTAATAAATTTATATATGTATATATATATATACACACATATACACAAGCATACATAGACACACACACATATATATACAAGCATACATATACACGCATATATACACAAGCATATATAAACACACACACATATACACAAGCATACATAGACACACACACATATATATACAAGCATACATATACACGCATATATACACAAGCATATATAAACACACACATATATACACAAGCATACATATGCTCACAAATATATGTATAGCATACACACATTTACAAATATATACACGACCATATATACATGCACAAGTACACACACACATGCATGTACAAATGCACACACAAATTCATCTCCTTTATGTTCCTCTAGAAAGCTTGGCTAAAAAAAATTGGTACTAAAAGTCATTATCATTATCGAGAAAGAAAATTTTAAGGATGAGTTTCTCTAGTGGGCTTAGTGGTACCTAGAACTAGATCTTCAGCGGGATAGAACCTATGGTCACTAAAGGCGCCTCAGATAGTATTTGGGTGCTGAAATACATTGTGTGCACTATTTAAGGAATCTATTGAAGCCAGGCGGTGGTGGCGCACACCTTTAATCCCAGCACTCAGGGAGGCAGAGGCAGGCAGATCTCTGTGAGTTCAAGGCCAGCTTGGTCCACAGAGTGAGTTCCAGGATAGCCAGAGCTACACAGAGAAACCCTGTCTCAGAAAAACAAAAACAAAAAAACAAATTTATTGAGATAAATGTACTTGCTCACAATTCACTTCTTATGAGGTGTAAGGAATTTAGTGATTCTGCGTATAAAAATTCTGAACGTTTCTGGAAAGTGCTAGCTGGCTCCTTTTAGCATCTTTGAACAAAATTACAAAAGACTGTGAACTGAGTAATAAAACTGATTCACTCCAAACGCACATAAACTATCTGAAGGTTTCTAAGTGTGCACTGGGAGAGAATCTTTCCTCCTGCAGTGACAGAGCTCACGTTTCAGAAAACCAAAACCAAGTCCTCATTATACAATTAGCTGAGTTACAATATAAATTTAATTGCCAGCTTCATTGCGCATCAGCAGTTAAAGCAAGGGCACTGATTTTTAAAAGAAGGGGATCCTAGCCGGGCAGTGGTGTGTGTGTGTGTTGGGGTGAGAGGGGGACCCTAATGAGGTTGGTGTTGCCTCCTCATATTCTGATGGGTCCTCTCTGCCAGGAAATACTCTCTCCAGTATTAGAAGATGCTAATACCCCCACCCCAATCCCAGCAGTGTTGCCTTCTCTGCCTTTCCCTAAGATCCTGTCCCCTGTGTAGAGCAGGCAACAACTTTTCCTAAAGAAGTCAGGCACAAACGATGCTGACGTCCCTCAGGAACCACCCATCCTCACCCCTGACCTGTAACTAGACTCCAGGTTAAGCAAGCCCCTAGAGGTAAAATACGAAGTGATCCCTGAGGGGGCGCACT
Source organism: Microtus pennsylvanicus (assembly GCF_037038515.1). NCBI lineage: Eukaryota > Metazoa > Chordata > Mammalia > Rodentia > Cricetidae > Microtus > Microtus pennsylvanicus. The sequence goes on along the minus strand of NC_134590.1, from coordinate 79,572,972 downwards.
ACTCCACTAGAGAACCTAATGAGTTCACGAATTCATTCAAGCAGAAGTCTGGGTCATCTGAGTGGCGATGGATTTGCAGGGCGTGGGCTTATGGTGGAGGAACATCAAACTGGATCAGGCCGAGTTTACCATCAACATGGGGCCACTGAGCAGAGATTCCAAGTTTCCTAGTGAAACTGGCACAATTCAAAAGGAGTTTATCTGATTAGTTTGTTGGAGTATTTGTGAAAATATAGCCTATTAAAAATGACCTAAAATTCCCTGGTTTCGTGTTGATGAAGAGATTTTAGGGCTTAGAGAAATTAAAATGTTCAAGTGAATTCGCTGCTCAAAACCCAGAATCCTCCACAACAATGTGAGGGCCCAGAAGACACGCCTTTCACTAATACTGTAGGACAAAGACATTTGGAGAACTTCATTGGCACCCTTTCCCTTGCGTTGGACCTTGGAGGGGGAGATGCTGCTGCTCAGCTGGAGGAATTAAATATTATAGGTTTAATTGTACCCCAGAGCAGTAGGGCCAGGCTGACAACATTGCATTACAAAGGCAAGTTGAGCACTCACGTAACAGGCAGCAGGGCAAAGAGATGTTTATAAAGTCATGGTTCAGACGGAGCTTTGGGACTGGCTGATCAACTGTGGTGTTTTATGAAGTAGGTAAGATTTCTCGGGTTTCGTTTGGTCTGCATAGGTGAAAGAGCTCTAGAACACACGAAAGGCCGCACTGGATCATAGTAGCAGGGAATGAGGGCCAAATAATCTCCAGACTTGTGTCCATTTAAGGAATTCCCCAGAGGAAGGACCTTGGTACCTGAGAGTTTTATTGTTACCCTTTCTCCCTTCCCCAGAGGAACCTACAGTGTTTTATCAGAGTAACTGTACATTGGGAAAAAGGATTTGTCGTGTTGGGTCCAGAGGGGTCGTGCAAAGATGGGGACAGACCACCAAAGTCTAATAAACCAGAAGCAAACTTTATTCCAGAAACCAGATCCCAGGAAAACTAGAAGCAAACTTAAAAAAAAAAAAAAACCACTGTGGGGCACAGAAGCTTATCAGCTAGCTCAGACCACAGCCAGAGATGGTATTTGTTAGGCTGTGGCCAAAGGCTAGTTTTTTGGGGGTTTTTGGTTTTTTCTTTTTTTTTTTTTTTTTTTGGTTTTTCGAGACAGGGTTTCTCTGTAGCTTTGGAGCCTGTCCTGGAACTAGCTCTTATAGACCAGGCTGGCCTCGAACTCACAAAGATCCACCTGCCTCTGCCTCCCGAGTGCTGGGATTAAAGCCGTGCGCCACCACCGCCCGGCCAAAGGCTAGTTTTTGAACCCACCTTTTATAGTTAGGGCACCAAGCATTAGGTCTGAACAAAGGAATTTTTACATTCTTGCCCTGACCCGTGAGTCAGTCAACAGAGACCCTAAGGAGGGGAGTGAGTTCTAATGTCAATGGGAAACTAGACAGCTATCATGAAATATGTTTCAGAGTAGATTACAGTGAAAGTTGCTAATTGCAAGAAAACAGGTGTCTTTAGCCATTAATTAGAAAAGGGACCGCTAGTAATACCAGAGGGTTAATAAATTAGAATGAATTGGTTCTTAGGCTGGGAACTTAGAAGACAGCAGAAACCTTTTCACACTATCTCAAGGTAAAACTCAGATACAGACTGCCATACTTTACAGCCTCCATTATCAGAGCTCATTAGTTAAACCATGTGTTTGCACCGTGGTCACCGTCTCCTGGTTCCTCCAGGCAGTGTATACTGAAGCCCCATGCCTCCCCTTTGATGGTGCCAGTTTCCCATAACAGAGACAGTGCCTAACCCAGAGGTCACGTATCTCTGTCTCCTAGAGGTTAACTCAGTTCATATCTGTCGTTTATCAAGGATGGCCAAGACACTACTCTCAGTTTGCAGAGAGAAGCTCCGGCCTTGTAAATAGAACAGCCAGTTGTAAAACGAAATGACCTAGGCTGATAGAGGCTTCTTAAGTGGCTGAGAAAACAGCTCACTGTGAATGACTGATCCTTGATCTGCTGAGAAAGCTGCTGACAGTCAGTTCTTATTCTCCTAGACTTATAACTTTACATTTTTTTATTTCTACATTCTCATTTCTGGAATCTACATTTTTATTTTCCTATTCTTGGACTCTTCAGTTGGGGCTTATTCTCACAGATTCAAGAGACCCCAAAACACACCATGGCCCTCCAGCTGACGCAGGAGCAAGCCCATAAGCAGCATGTGTTCCTCCATGGCCTGTGTCAGTTCCTGACTCCAGGAGCCTGTCTGGGTTCCTGCTCTGACTTCCCTGAATAATGGACTTCAAGCTGGAAGATGAAATAAACCCTTTCCTCCCCAAGTCAGTTGGGTTATGGTGTTTTATCACAACAATAAAAATCCTAAATTAGCTGGGCGGTGGTGGTGCACGCCTTTAATCCCAGCAGTCGGGAGGCAGAGGCAGGCAGATCTCAGTGAGTTCAAGACCAGCCTGGTCTACAAGAGCTAGTTCCAGGACAGGCTCCAAAGCTACACAGAGAAACCTTGACTTGAAAAAAACAAAACAACAACCAAACCAAACATCCTAAATCAGAGATCAACTCAAGTTGTCAGCCTTGGCAACAAGTGTCTCCTCCCACTTAAACATCCTGCCATCACGTCGTGAGTATGAACATTTCTGAGTTAGTGTCACATAGCCCAGGTTGATGCCAAACCCACCACACAGCTGAGTTTAGCCTTGAACTCCTTACCCCTCTCGCCTTTCCCTCCCAGTGCCGGAACTACAAGCAAGCACTACCACTCCAGAGTCACACAAAACATGAAATAGCTCTCGACAGCTTCCCAGGCTCGGCTCTGCCTGTCACAATCCCACCAAAGAGTATTCTAGTTTTATTTATTTATACTTATCAATTTAGCTTTTGGAGACTGGATCATATCATGTAGTTTAGACTGGTCTCGAACTGCAGATCATCTGCATACTCAAGAGGGTTGTAGTTCTAAAATTTATATCTGGAAGGCACAATACACCCAGGATGGCCCGAAACCTGCTCCATAGCCCAGGCTGGCCTCAAACTGCAGCAATCCTTTTGTCTCAGATTCTTAGAATGCTGATATTTTAGGCATGAGTTAGTTACACGTGTCATGCCTAGGTGTGATGGCAATTTTTTTTTTTTTTTAGTTTTTCGAGACAGGGTTTCTCTGTAGCTTTGGAGCCTGTCCTGGCACTAGCTCTTGTAGACCAGGCTGGCCTCGAACTCACAGAGATCCGCCTGCCTCTGCCTCCCGAGTACTGGGATTAAAGGCGTGCGCCACCACCGCCCGGCTTGTGATGGCAATTTTTAAAAATGGATTTCATTATGGTATTTCATGTGTGTGTGTATGCATGTTCATTTGTATGTGGGCATACGTACATGTATGTGTACATGTGTAGGCTGGAGTCAACCTCAAGCGTCATTCCTCAAGAGTCACCCACTTGGTTTTTATTGTGACAATGTCCTTTGGCCTGGGACTTACTGATTGTGCTAGGCTGGCTGGCAGTGCGTTCCAGGGAGCTGCCTGTCTCTGTCTCCCCACTGCTGGGACTGCAAGCATGCAGTTCCAAGTTTGGTTTTAACTTTTTTTAGAATGTGGGCACAGGGGTTGTGCTTAGGTCCTCATGTGTACACAGGAGGCACATTACCAACTGAGTCCACAATGGTTAATCTTTATTATAAACCTGACTGGCTAGAGAATCCCATACCTTTTAGGTGGATCTGTGAGGGATTTCCAGAGGGAATTAACAGAGGGGAAAGACTCACCCTGAATGTGGGTCGCACTGTCCCATGGGCTGGGGCTCATGCTGAATACAAGGGGGAAGCAAAAAGTCGCCGGGCACCACCATTCCCTTTCTCTCTGTTGCCAGGATGTGAACTGTCCTGTTCTGACAAGCCCTTCACACCACAGACTGACATCTCTAAAATCATTAGCCGAAATAAACCCTCCAGAAGAGAGAGAGAGAGAGAGAGAGAGAGAGAGAGAGAGAGAGAGAGAGGAAGAAGAAGGAGAAGGAGAAGGAGAAGAGGAGGGGGGAAGGGAAAGAAAAAAGAAAGAAAAAAGGAAGAGAGAGAAGGAGAAAAGCAAGAAAAAATGGAGGGAGGGAGGGAGGGAGGGCTGGGAGAGAAGGAGGAAAAAGAGTCAGGAAGAAGTGTTTTGCAGGTGCCTTTAGCTTTCGGCCTGCCATAAACATCCCTTGAAGAAAGTAAAACAAACTTGCTACCTGCATGAGGAGAGGAAAGGGGAAAACTTCTGAAAGGGAGAATTCCACATTCGTAGTCAAAAACATCACCCAGCCTCAAGAAACTTAATAACATGGTATTGTGAGAGTGGATGTTACGACACACAGTCTGTGGCCTGCACATGAATTCCAACAGTCTGACATTGTACATCTGGAAAAACCAACTCAATTTGTTCCACACCTAAATTTCTACAGTTACTGTCAAAATGGTTGACTAAGGGCAGCCCAGTGGGTAAAGGCACTTGCTGCCATGCCTGATGCCTGGAGAACACTTCCTGGAACCCACAGGATAGGAAGAGGGAGCCAGCTCTTATCTCCACACGTGTCATGGCACAACATACACTAATAAACAGATATGCTTTTTAAAAAAAAAACAAGATGGCTGAATAGACATTACAACACCTGGTCTTTTCGAGCTTATCTTCTTCTCTAACCTACGGAATCTCCTTCCTGTCTACAGTTCTCTAGTATCTATGACAGACAACTCAACCTCCATTGCTCCAGCCCTAACTTCTAACTTCACCTTTATCTGTGGTGCAGAAGGCCACAAGACAGTGCCATCTGGGCATCTGTCTCTCCGTATCCTAACCCGGTCCCTCACTCAGACAGCTTTCCCTGAGCACATTTCCTTGTCAGGGAGACAGCAGTGAAGCGCATGCCAAGTCAACTCCTCCACATGGGCCTTTAGAGGTTTCAGGATACCTGCTAACGCTCCTAACATGGGGTTGCTTTATAAAGGTCAAATCTGTTGGAGTGAGCATTAATTGCAATGGTATCCAAGTTGTTGGTCAATCTGAACCTGACAGCGCTCAGAATGCAAACTACGAGCACACAGGGAACAACAGCCCAGCATTTAGACCTGAGGAGGTGGCCACGGGCTAGGGACAGAACAGAGACAACAGCTGAACCGCCATCAGGAATCTCATGAGCTTATTCTGGAGTTGGCAGGTGGCTTTCCAGGTGGGTGGGGGAGAAGGTACCGTGAATACAGATGTCTCTCTTTCTGTTCCTTCCCTTCCTTTTTCATCTTTCATCTATCTATGTACTATCTGGGTGGTTTTCCCAGTGCTTGCAGAATGCCCCTGTTGGAGAGTAATGTCCACTGCATGAATCTTGGCAGACTGCAGGGCCTCAACTCTTACTGTGGAAGCTTTCAGGAAGGTACTGCATGTCTGTCTCCACGACATGCAGGCTTGAGCACACGCTGATCTGAGCTGCAGTCAAGAAGGATGTCATTTACTCTGGCAGTATCAAATGTCGGCAGTGGCAGCACACAGTGTCCAGCACATGTTGCCAACGGCGCGACCAGCCAGACTGTCCCTATAGTAAAAAAAACTGCAAATTTTACAAGGTGAGCTCAGCTTTAAGGACATAAGTGATTCTTCTGAAATTACACAAGGATCAATGAAATAATATTTTCTTTATAAATAATTCTTCTCTGACATTTCATTCATGAAATTGCTGGAGCATGTGGCTTAACACACAAGTCCTAGTTGAATAATAAAAATGTAACTGATCAGTTTGGTATACAAAGCGAGTTCTAGGCCAGCCAGGGCTACACAGTGAGACCCTGTCTCAACAACCAAACAACAAAAACAAACACGCAGTTGAAATAAAAATAGTGACTGTGGGATTAAGCTTTGGAAGATAGGACCAAGATGGCTCAGAAAGTGAAGGCCATCGCTCCAGTCCTGATGACCTGAGTTCCTCCCTGGGACCCACACGCCGAAAGGGGAACTGACTCCCAAGAGCTGTCCCAACACTGTGGTGTGTGCGGCCCCTCCCCACACAAATGAGTAAACAAATGTAAATAAAAACTAAAATAAAACTTTAAAAGACTTGAAAGATAATGCAAAATATTACTTGCTCCTATGTTCAGAAAGGATCCATGGCAACATAAGAGCTAAGACGAATATAGCACAGTTTCACAAGAAACTGCAACTTCCTGTTTTGGAGGATGTTCAAAGTTTCATTCATTGGCTCACTTCACTGTTTTGGTTGTGATCATGTATAAATTCTGATAATCATTAATACTCTCCGCATTCGTGTCTGAAGGGCTCAGAAAAGAACTTACTTATATTAAGACAACCAGTACAAGTGTAGTAAGCTCTTCTTATGGCAAGGTTTAGAAACAAGAGAGTCTTGTGACATAGCTCAGTTGGCAGAGTACTTGCTGAGCACATATGAGGCCCCGGGCTCACTGTCCACCAGCACATCAACCAGGCATGGTGGCACAGTCTCCAGTCCCAGCACTGGGGACGTGGTGGCGGGAGGACCTCAGGAATTCAGGCCATCCTTGGCTACAAAGTGATTCCAGATTAGTCCAGGCTATATGAGACCTTGTCAATAATAATAATAACAACAATAATAATTAGTAAAGCATACTCATTACAAAAATGAGAAGGGCCACGGGCAAAGGAGGGAGCAGAACACATCTGATTGAGGTTATACTAATGTTCAGTTGCATTTACAACATGTACTGCTAAACGATTTCTTAGGCCCTTTATTTTTTCCTTTAAACAAGTAACTGGATACATGCTGGTAAATGCTGACTACCCATCTGACATATTTCTGTTCTGAATTCTTTTTTCCTTCTGGGCTGAGGAGTGAACTCAAGGGCTTGCGTATGATAATACACTTTGATTTTAAAAAAAATCCAGTGCTTAGGAGACAGAGACGAAGGATCAGGAATTCAAAATTAGCCCGAGCTACAATAAAATTTACTCTCATAAAAAGCAAAGCCAGATAAAAAGCTGGGCGTGATGGGTCTTGCCTGTACTTCCAGTACTAGGGAGGCTGAGGCAGGAGAATCATCGTGAGTTGGAGGCCAGCCTGGCTGTCAAATTTCCCTAAGGTCAGACCAAGTCTCTGAGCTGCCGTGGCAGGTTCAGCCCGGCTCCTTCTCTAATCTCACAGGTCAGCGTGCCCTTGCCCACAGCTGGGCTCCGACACCCGAGGACCATTTGGGGAACCGGCAGGACACCGTGGAAGCCGACTGCGGGGAAGCTCTTCTCCAACCACTGCTGTGGCAGGCTGGGCCTCTCCCTGCGGCTGAGGGTCTCCAACCGACCGGGGTCACCGTACACTGGGACACACGACCCACAGTATTCTCCGCCCGAATCCCACGCGCCGCACAGGCCACGCCCCCGCGGTTTCCACGCGAACGTAGAAGGGAGCACGAGGCCTGGGACCGCCCTCCCTGCCTCTGCGCGCACGACTGAACCCACGGCGCCCTCCGCCAGCAGCCGACCCGAGGAGAGCTCGCGCGCCCAGCCATCGGCGTGGGCAGCGGGACTGCCAGCCACCCAGCTGGCACGAGCGTCGGGGCGGTGGCGAAAGAAGCCCCGGCCTCCCATAGGCCAGGGCCATTTAAGGGGCGGGCTCTCGCAGCAGAAGCGGGCTGCGGATTGGTGACGCCTCCTCGCCGAGGGTTCCGATTGGCGGCTGCCTCGGGCGTCCTCCGCGGAGGGGCGGTGCGGGCGGAGGGCGCGGCGGGCGCTCAGTTCTCCTTCCCGCTAGAGTGCGGGCGCCCGCGGGAGCTAGGCAGTCGCCGCCTGGGACCCCGGCCCAGCTCTCCGGGCTGCTCTGGACGTGCGACGGTTCGGTTCGAACTGAGGTAACTAGGCCGTAGCAGCGCGAGTGTCGCGATGCCGAGACTCGAGACCGGGGCAGCCCGCGCGTGTCTGGGGCTCGGCGTGGGGCCCTGTGCGAGGCCCGCGGCCTGGAGGGCACAAAGGCTGGCCGGGGTGGGGGCGCCTCGTGCCTCCGCCTCCATCTTGCAATGGGGAGCGGCGGGGCAGGCAGCGGAGTGTCGGTGCGGCCTGCAGAGCGCGCGGGGCCGCACATCTGGCAGCCGCGCAGCTGTTGCGCGCGTCGACCTTGGTCTCGGGCGCTCTCAGTCGGGAGGCCACTGCTTCCCTGGCACAGTGAACGCAGCCGAGGAGGAAAGCAAGGCGTCTCATTTTTATTTTATTTTATTTATCTCGAAGATCTGTGTCACCTGTAAACCAGTCTCCGCAGCTCGGGGGCACACGCCCCAAACCTAAGAGAAGCTCTTTATAATGACCAGGTTCAATTCAGTGTGTTGTTTATAATAAAAACGAGCGGAAAACTGCCAGTTTCAGAGCAAGGTAGACCTCACTGGGAATTGATGGGGTCGGAGACGCGAAAGGAGATAGTGTGGTACACCTTCTGACCGGTTGGGACACTTTTGGTTTGAGCTTGGTTAAAATAAATACAAGTCACTTCTTACCTTATTCTCTCCAGCGGTCTGGGTTCAATTCTCGATCACTTAGGAAGAGTGGAGCGTCAGCTTCACGTCAGGAGAGCTTTTAAAGTTTTTCCCTACCCCCCACAACTAAAAAACATAACCTTCTCTGAGTAGCCTTTACTGGCCTCCGTTTCTACATTTGGCGCTGTATTGTGGTTACCCCAGCCCCCTAGCAGGATGCAAGGTCTGTAAGGGAAGGCAGCCAAACGAAAACAAGAGCAGCCAGTGAAGCCAAAAGTTGAGAAAACAGGAACTTTTAAAAAGCCTTTAAGTTGTTGGATTATTTTTACAGGTTAGGGAAACAACCGCGCTCTCTGAATAGAATCAGATTTCAACCCCTTTCACGCTACTGATTCTGGATAAGTTAACTTCTCTGTGCCCCAGTTTCCTCATCTATAAAGTGGAATTCAGGCCCCAGCACGACCTACAAAAAAAAAAAAGAAAGAAAGAAAAGGTGGATAGGTAGAATAATAGCATCAATTCCATGGGTTATAAAGTACTGATATAAAATACCTTATATAAAAAGAATATTTGAAGAGACTATCAGAGCACTCGGGAGACAGAAGCAGGTGAATCCCTGAGTTTAAGGCCAGTCTGGTCTACATAGTACAGGATAGCCGAAGCTTCATAACACAGAGACCCTGTCTCAAGATAGCCACCCCCCCCAAAAAAAAAGTGTCACCCTGCCGAAAGTATAGATTTATGCTTCTAAAGTCTTAACATCCATTCGAGATCAATTAAGTGGGAAACAAATGGTTAAGCTTTATAGAGGTGTTATTTATTTTTGAGGCGAGGCTTCTTAAGTAGCCCAGGCTGGCCTGATTTGGCATCCTCCCAGTGCTGGGGTTATAAGCATAGACCATCATTGCCTGGTTTGGTGAATCATACAACCCAGGTTTGTCTGGAACTAGAGTTGATCCTGCCTCAGCGTCCCAGAGTGCTTCAGACACTCACTCTTAGTCCCTTTCTTGGTCCTCATGTGATAGCAAAGGGCTGAGCTAGATCACTGTCTGCCTTCTGGCTAAGGTTGATTATAGGACTGAATGTATAGAGAGCCTAATATGACTGGAAAAAGTCTTGAGGGTGAGAGTCACAAAAAAAATTTAGAAACAACATATGAAATTGAGTTGTGGATAGCTTGTTGCCTTATATTAGTCTGTCTCATGGAGAAACTGCCGTACTGTCTTCAGAGTTTCTCACAGGCAGCATGAAAAGTGGCAGACAGATGTGGAGCATCACCCCGGGCAGTACTGCCTCACTTTGGTTTTCTGTGTCCCGGGAAACACTGAAACATGTATTTCCTTCCAGCTGTTATTCCCTTTGACATGCCCGTTTCTCTTTAAATTATCTCTTCCTTCCTTACTTGTAGCTCAAAACAAAAAATTCAAGTATGTAATTCTGCTTTTTTGTTCCAAAATTTATCTTGAATCCTACTCTTACTCTTTCTGGGGGTTCTCTTTCAACTTTGACATTCTGTAGTTAGCTGTTAAAAACCTGCCATGTATGTCCTGTGCTTTTTCAGGTGTTTGTGCACAGGACATACATGTCTGTGTGCTGCCCTGTGCTAGGATATAGTCTGCGGTCATAGAACCATTGTAGTTGATCCTTTCTAGGAAGGTGAAACCGTCCTGCTTCCTCCCGGGGTGTCTGAGAAATGGACCTGTGTTTAGCAATTGATCTGAAGATCCTGCTATGTAGGTTCTTGATTCCGGCCTCTGAGGGCTTAAGACCAACGAACTCTGAGGTGATGTGGACACCTGGTCCTATTTCACACTTTTTGTTTTGGTTTTTCTTTTTACAGCTGAGTCTGACCTCAAACTCAGAGTGGTCCTCCTACCTCAGCCTCCAGATGCCGAAATTAGAAACATGAGCCACTGTGGCTGTAGGTCACACTTGGGCAGGAGATAGGTTTTATTTGACAGTTCTGGGATTGAACAGTGCTTCATTCCATAAACTATTTTCCTTTTGTGTTTAACTTTTAGAATTACTGGTAAATAGATTATTTATTGTTGTTATTGTTGGGGCTCGAACCCAGTCCCCTTGTGCATATTAAGCATGTGTTCTACCATTGTGCTATAGTAAAAGTTTATTTTATTGTGTGTCTGTGTATGATAATATCTGCCACAGTGCATGTATGGAGGGCAGAAGACAGCTTTTGAGAGTCAGCTCTCCTACTGTGAGTTCCTGGGATTCAGGCCTGCATGGCAGGTGCTATTACCCATTGAGCCATCTTGCTTTTGTTGATTTGTTTTTGTGAGACAGGGTTTCATTTTTTTAGCCCTGGCTAGTCTGGTACTATGTAGCCCAGGCTACCCTTGAATTTCATCCACTTCTCTGGCCTTAGCTTATTGAATTTTGGGAAAATGTGTGTGGCCCCATACCTGGCTTAACGTTCTTTATCTGTTTTTTAAGACAGGTTCTAGATGTAGCCCTGGCTGACCTGGAAATCAATGTGTAGACCAGACTGGCCAGGCTTCAAACTCAGAGATCTGTCTGCCTCTGCTTCCCTAGTTCTGGGATTAAAGACTTGTTTTACTATGGTCAGCTAGGTTCTTTGTCTTATTCCTAAAAATTATTTGAGAAATCTAAGATACTGGCCAAATTGGCCAAGCCAGCCTTCAAGTCTACCCTCTGCATCAGCCTCCTGAGTACTGGGATTATATATAGGGCCTGGAGAGATGTCTCGGTAGTTAGGGGTGCTTTTAGAAGACAGGGGTTTGGTTCCTGGGACCCGTGTCAAATGGCTCACAATTCTTTTACCTCAGGGGATCTTCTAGCTTTTATAGGCACACACAGATTTGAGCACATATAGACACATACATAAGAAATAAAATTCAAATATGTATTGATTTGTGTTTGTGTTCTGTGTGTGTGCATGCTGTAGTGTCCATGTGGAGGTCAGAGGACACCTGGGATGTTGCTTCTCACCTTCCCCTTGGCTTTCTCTGGTTGGCTGCTCTGATGCATACCTACTCCAGGCTTACTTGCCCATAGGCTCTCAGGGCCTCTCCTGTCTGTTCTTTTCATTGTCACAGAAGTACTAGAATGACACGCACCACCATGTCCTGCTTCTGTGTGCGTTCCACGGTCCCGTCTCTGGTGGCCAGGCTTGTTTTCAGCTACTTACTTGCTGAACTATTTCTCTGGCCTTCTAATATATATTTTTTTTAGATTAAGACTTTTTTCTTAATGTGTGTGTGTGCTTGTCTGTATGAATATTATGTGAATACATGTGCCCACCGAGGTCAGACAAGGATGTCAGATTCTCTGGAACTGGAATTACAAGTCACTATGAGATGCCCAAAGTGGGCGCTAGAAACCAAACCCAGGTCCTCTTGCAAGAGCAGCAAATTCTCTTAACAGCTGAGCCACTTCTCCAACCCCTGTAACAAGATTCCATTTAGAAGATTTTATGTCTTCATGTTTGTAAGTTTGCTGAGTATATGCCAAGTGCCCATGGAGGCCAGGAGAGGGCATTGGATCTCCTGGAACTGGTTCCGGTTCACAACTGGATGGTTGTGAGTCACCATGTAGGTTCGGAGAACTGAACCCGGTTCTCAGAAGAGGAGAAATGAGGTAATATTATAATCTCATTTTTTTTTCTTAGTGGGATCAGGGCTAAAGAGATGGCTCAGAGGTTAAGGGCACTGCATCATAGTTCTTGAAGACACAGATTCAGCATCAGCACCCACCAGAGCTCACAACCAAGGGCAGCAAGTGCTCTTAACCTCCTCATCAGCGTTCTAGTAACAGGGTTTCTAATAAAGCAATTGAGACAGAAAGATCGAAAGGAAACCACATAGCGGTGGAGAGTAACACAGAAAGGGAGTGGAGTCTAGCACAGTTTTTTAGGTGGGGCTTTCTATTTAACACTGAGCTTCCTAGGAGAAAAGCAAAGAGGGATTTTTTTGTTTGCTTGTTTGTTTTGTTTTTGAGACAGGGTCTCACTATGTAGCTATGGCTGTCCTTGAACTTACAGAGATCCCTCTGCCTCTGCCTCCCAACTGCTAGGGTTAAATGCATGTGCCACCACCACACCCGACACAAAGAGGAATGTAAAAGACAAAAACAATTTTGCTAAAACTTAGAAAGTAAAAAGAGGTATTATACAGACTAAGTTTATATATGTATCTAGGAACATGCATATATACTTCTACATATATGTATGTAGTAACAACTAATGAAAAAAGAAGCTATTAATTTGAAAGAGAGCAAGGAAGGGTATGTGGGAAGGTTTAGAGAAAAACAGAAATGATGTAATATTATAATCTTTATAAAAAAACAAAAGAAATTTAAAAAGGAATTGGGGCTAAAGAGATGGCTCAGAGGTTAAGAGTCCTGACAGTACTAGAGGACCCAAATTCCGAGCACCCATGGGGGCTCACAACCATCTGTAACTCCAGTTCCAGGGGATCTGATGCTTTCTTCTGACTTCTGTGGGTACCACATACAGAGACATACATTTGAGCAAAACACCCATATACTTAAAATGAAAACAAATTAAAAAAGGGGGGTAGTTGCCACTCAGGAGAAACAGTGTTTCTGTTGACAATCTCTTGTGGAGTCTGCAAACAGGATGCTTGATACTGTGAGTGCCATTTTTGTTTGAGGGTTTGTTGTTGTTGTTGTTGTTGTTTTTTGGCTTTTCGAGACAAGGTTTCTCTGTAGCTTTGGAGCCTGTCCTGGAACTCACTCTGTAGACCAGGCTGGTCTCAAACTAATAGAGATCCTCTGGTCAAAGGCATGTGCCACCACTGCCTGGTCCATTTTTGTTTTTTGTTTTTTTTTAAGATTTATTTTATTTTGTGTACATTGGTGTTTTGCCTGCACGTATGTCTGTATGAGGGTGTCAGATCCCTCGGAACTGGAGTTACAATCATGAGCTGCTATAAGGATGCTGGGAATTGAACCTCGGTCCTCTGGAAGAGCAGTCAGTACTCTTAACTGCTGAGCCATTTCTCCAGCCCATGAGTGCCAATCTTAATAGTATCATTTGAGATTTTTTTTTCTGCTTCAAAGTCATTTCTTACATTTATTAGAGTGCATGATTTAATCCTAGTAGGCAGAAGCAGGTAGATCTCTAGTTCAAAGCTAACCTGATCTACATAGTGAGTTCCAGGCCATTTTAGCCTACATAAGTAAGACCCTGTCTTGAAAAGCAAAGTGGGGGTGGGGCGGTAATGGCACTGAGTTAATATGAAAATAAAAAGCCCTATCCCTTTAATAACTTTTTTAAAAAGAAAAACTAAGGGGTCAAGTGAAGAGACATGGGAAGCCCTGCTTGTGGTTAGGCCCGGCCCACTATTGCTCCTACAGTGAGATTGCTGGAGCAGCAGTGTCCTGTTGGAGCCCTGGTCACCTGGGTCAGCACCCTTCTGGGAGTGTTGAGTCAGTTCGTGCATGCCCCAGATCTTGTCTAGTAGGCCTAGAGGAAGATAAAGGCCTCAGTAGGTTTTTAACAGCCACAGCCCCATGATACTGACAGCTTGTCACCCACCCACATCAGTCTCCAGCTCTGGGGTCTCCTCGCCTGGCAGGAGTAGGGCATGTAAACTATTCCAAGCTTCAATCCTGCAAACGCATGCTTCTATAGTGATTGCATGTCATAGTCACCTCCCTCTGCCATCTCACCCTGCAGCTTTCCGTGTATGTTGCCCAGGCCCTTCCCTGGGGTCCTCCATTGCAGCATGAAGAGACTCGAAGTATGCATGAGGCCCTGAGCCACCACTGCCCGCCCCTGTGTCAGGGCAGCACCCACAGGAGAGCACAAGCTTGAAGCTTTTTAAATTTTTTAATATTTTGAAAATTTCATATAGGGACTGGAGAGATGTCTTAGCAGTTACATGCACTGGCTGCTCTCCTAAAGGACCCAGGTTCATTTCCTAACACCCACATGGTATCTCACAACTGTCTGCAGCTCCACCTCCAGGGGCTCCAACCCTCTTCTGGCTTCTGTAGGTCCTGCTTACATGTGATGCACAGACATACATTGAGGCAAAACACTCATAAAACAAAAGTAAAACTTCTAAAATAAATTTTAAAAAGGAAAGTTCATATGCATGTTCAACATCTGTTGCTCATAGGCATTCCTCACTCTAGCTCTCCCCAGGAATCGCCATCAAGTCAGACATTTATTTCGTGTGGGGTCAGAGTTGGCACACGTGCCTATGGTGGTAAGAGAACAACTTGTGAGAGCATTTCTCTCCTTCCTCCATTTGGGTCCTGGGGATTGAACTCAAGTCATCAGGCTTGGTGACAGGCCTTTACCAGTTGAATCAGCTTGCCTCGCCTCCTTTGCTGGCCTTTAACTTAGTGCTGTGATTACCGAAGCCTGGTGGAGTAGGAGCAGGTCCTATAAACCACAACCCCGGAGCCTGTGGGAACCGCTTCAGCTAACAGTAGAAGCAGTTTTTCTGCTCTGCTCCAGGGGCAGAACTTGAACCTGTTGATGAGGTGGTCAGCCCTCAGCATTGTAGGTAGTCCAGAACTCAGCCAAGCTCATTACAGATTGGCAGTTTCACGTCTCCAAAGCCACTGCAGACTTCTGATAGGACATTTACTCTGCTGTGAGACTTGGGTAATTCTAGCCTGCCAGCCAACAGGCAAGTAAATGTCTGAGAAAGTGAGGACAAACACTGGTCTCCCCACACAGTGATCTGCAGAGACCCACAGGTTCCTCTAGGGCCCTGGAAACTCTTCCATTCTGTCCTCTTTCAGAGAAATGTAAATCCCAGAAGGAAGAAGGGGTAGATACACGGATGCCCCAGAGTCCTGGAGAGGATGATGTGGTCACTGACAAGCCACAGGAGACATCTTAATCCATGCTTTGATTTTATCTTCAGAGCTCCAGGTCACCTACTCCAATGGTATTTTAGCCAAGCTAGAGGCTTGGGAGTTTTAGGACCTGTAGCCAGGGAGGGAGTGGGTGGAATAGCAGCTGCTTTTAACAACTGGTCACCTACCTGCCTCTTCATTTTTTAAATCTATGGCCACAATTTTCCTGGTATCCACCCTGCATGCAGCAGCCAGCCTCAGGGCCATCTCAAGCCTATCCTCTCTTTTGTCATCCCAGATTTACCCTCTTTCATGCTGCCATCCTGCCTAGCTTGGCCTCTGCTTTGATTCTCTCAGAAACCTCGAAGCCACCTGCCCTGCTGCCCGGTTTTTCTCTCTTGCTCGTTAAACACGATCTGCACTGGTATTTGTGGTATTTCTCTCTGTACCTGTGTGTCTTGTGAGATTTCACGGAGGCCCCAGACTGAAAGGGGTGTCTTTGCCAGCACAGGTGGCTGTCAGGGCCATGGGTGCAGGGGTAGCACTTGTCAGAGCAGAACTGCTGACACTTTGGATAAATGTAATTGTTTCCAAGGGAATTGTGATTTGAAGAACCATTGCAGGAATGTTTTTCTTTTTCTTTTCTTTTTTTTTTTTGTTCAGAGAATTGCTCTTGGTGAATTATTCATCTATTTGAATAAGTTAGACAGAAGCGAAACAGTGCCCTGTCTCCCACTTGCCTGTCCTCTCCTATTTGCTCTAAACAGGAATGAGTGGGAAGAAGCCAAACAGCTGGAACAAGCTTGCTTGAGGGTGACACAGCAGATACAGGAAAGATCAGGTGTCCCCTAGTGTTAGCATATACATGGTGCTGAACATAGTTTTACTGTGGGACAAGAGAAAGCCACTGGGTCACTCCTAATGCTATCTGGCAGATCCTGTGACCTCTACAGGTTCCGGAGACTAATTGAGGGGTTTAGTGGTGAATTTTAGAGGGCTCTGGAAGATGTTAAAGCATGGGTAGCCCCTCGGTTGGCAGTTGTGTGTTGTACAGGACTTTCTCAGAAAAAGGGGCAGAGTTCACTGTTTATTTTCTATGCTGGCAGTGGCGGAGATCATGGTACCCCTGCAGAGGAAAGCTGCTTGTGTGGACTGGATCCTACTCAAGAGAGGCTGTGCAGGCATCTGGGGGGGCAGGGCTACTCAAGCCTTTGGAACCCAAAGTATTCCATATTGGGCTCCAGATGCCAGCTCCCATGAAGCTAGCTGCAAGAGTTGGTGTTTGCCCTGCTATATTTGGTCTTTGTTTGATCGTATTCTTTGCTGTCCCCCCAATTCTTTCCTTTGGGAATGGGAATGTATATTATCTATGTATACTGGAAGTATAGAATGTCGGTTTTAGTTGTACAGGAGCTCACAGGTGATTTGCTGAGTTTCAGAAGAGAATCAACAGTTATACACACACACACACACACACACACACACGAATGTTTTGCCTTCATGTATGTCTGTATACCACATGCATGCATGATGCCTGTGGAGGCCAGAAAAGATAATCAGATCCCTGGGACTGGAGTTAAAGATGATTGTGAGCCATCATGTAGATGCTGGGAATCAAACCTGGGTCCTCTTTAAGAGAAGTGGTGCATGCCTTTAATCCCAGCACCCAGGAGGCAGAGGCAGGCAGATCTCTCTGAGTTTGAGGCCATCCTGGTCTACAGAGCAAGTTCCAGGATAGGCTCCAAAGCTACAGAGAAACCCTATCTTGAAAACAAAAAACAAACAAACAAAAAACAACAAATAAAGAGGGCAGTCAGTGCTCTTCAGCCCAGAGCCATCCCTCTGGCCCTAGCAGGTGCACGGTTAAAAACTGTTGGAATTGTGTGTTGGACTGAATGTATTTTGCATAATGAGATGGCTGTGAACAGTTAAGTGTGTTTGTGAGTTAGGATGGTTACTGTTGTCAACCTGACAGGATATGGAATCGTGTAGAAAACAGTCTTCTGGGTGTGCCTATACGGATTATTAGGATTATTAGATAAGGCTAATTGAGGTGGGGTGCCCCCTTAACTATGGCTAGGTCCCAGATGGATGAGCAGGAAGGGAACTGGAATGCTGTTGCTCCTCTTTTCTGCTCCCTGCTGCGGGCACAGTCTAACAGCAGCCCAGGTTTCTCCTGCACAGCTGCCCCACTGGGACAGACTGCACTCTTGACCTCTGAGCCAAAATAAACCCAACCTCCTAGGCCGCTTTTGACATTTTGTCCCAGCAACAAGACAAGTGACTAAGGCAGGAGAGAGCATGGTTTATCAGGCAGACTAATAAATGAGGTTGT
The DNA here is from genome assembly GCF_037038515.1 of Microtus pennsylvanicus. NCBI lineage: Eukaryota > Metazoa > Chordata > Mammalia > Rodentia > Cricetidae > Microtus > Microtus pennsylvanicus. The sequence continues at coordinate 79,555,334 of NC_134590.1, read as the reverse complement.
AAAGAATTTGAGTGTGCAAACTGGGACAGTAATCACCTATAAAGTGCTGTTTCGGTGAAAATCTTGAACATCAGGCCTTTTTAAAAAGAAAAACTTAAACATTAATTTTCTGCAGCCAGATCACTCTCACATCACCCTGGAATCTTGTGCACGCTGTGGAGTCAGGTTCAGAGCTGTGTGACTCCAGACCCAAGCGCTTGATGACTCAAACAAGGATCAAGTGAGAAAACAAACCAGAAGGCACCCAGAGCAGCTGCTGGTGGAGAATGGCGTGCAGAGTGCTCAAGTTCAGATGAGGATTTCCATGGAGCCACATCCTCCCCTTGTGGCTCTTTGAAAAACTGCACATATTATTATTTGTATGTATGTATATGTGTCTGCATGTGAGAGCATGCACATGTACATGTATGGACCCATAGAGGCCAGAAGAAATCAGATCTGGAACTGGAGTTGCAGGTAGTTGTGAGCTGCTTGACATGGGTACTGGGAATAGAACTTGGGTTCTCTTGAAGATGAGGCAGCACTGCTGACGTGGGTGTGGGCGCTCACATGCCATGGTGGTGCGTGGAGGCCAGAGGACAGTTTATAGTTGTTCCTTTCTTCCCACCATGTGGTTTGGGCTTGAACTCTGCTCCGAATGTCAGACTTTACATGCTGTCTTAGTTCCTGTTAAATTGCTATGAAGAGACACTATGACCAAGGCAGCTTATAAAAGAACGCATTTAATTAATGGCTTACTTACTGTTCTAGAAGGTGCATCCGTGACTATCATAGTGGGAATCATGTAGCAGGCAGGCAAACATGGCACTGGAGCAGAAGCTGAGAGCTTACATCTGAACCAGAAACTGGAGGCAGGAAAAGAGTGTGACTGGACTTGGCATGGATACTGGAGGTATCCAGTGACATTCTTCCTCCTTACCAAGGCCACACCTCCTAATCCTTCCCAAATGGTTACACCAGCTAGGAGGCAAGCATTCAGATCCCTGTGTGAGGGCCATTCTCAATCAGACCCCACAGCTGGATAACCTGCGTTAGGATTCCGCCTCTTGCAGTCTCCTCAGCAGCCTTTGAGAGCTCTCATAGCTCTCCATGCTGCCCTCCCTGGAGCAAGTCTGAAACCCTTTGTGAATAATGACTTCCAGGCAAGACAGAAATTTTAAAAACTTGTCATTGAAACAAAGTGGGGCCACTGAGATGGCTCATCCGGTAAAGAAAGGCATTTGTTGTCTTGCCAAGTCTGATAGCCTGAGTTTGATCCTTGGAAGCCCACATGGCAGAAGGTGAGACCAGACTGTGACAAATTGTCCTCTGACCTCCATGTATGGCATGGCATATGCATCTGCACACATCCATACATGCAGAAATACTTTTTTTTTTTTTTAAAGATATTTGATTCTTGCCTTACTCAGCTTTATTTCACTGCAGGACCAAGTCTTAACACCATTCTTGTTAGGGGCATAATGGAGCTGTGACCCTTGAGAGGTTCTAGAAATGGAGGAAGAAGTAACAGTCAGAAGTGATAAGTAGGTTCTCCAGCTGATAGGGTCAGCTGTAGTTACCAAAACTGATGCGGGGGCTGGAGAGATGATTCAGCAGTTAGTGCTTACTGATCTTCAGAGGACCCAAGTTCTTTCTATCCCCAGAACCCTTGTCAAACAGCCTTTAACTCCAACTCCAGGAGAGCTGATGTCTTCTGACTTCTGTGGGCCCACACTTGTGTGCACACACACACACACAGATACACATGCACGTACACAAAAATAATGATATGTGCGATTTTTCAAAGAGCCACAAGGGGAGGATGTGGCTCCATGGAAATCCACATCTGAACTTGAGCACTCTGCTCCCTATTCTCCACCCACAGCTGCTCTGGGTGCCTTCTGGTTTGTTTTCTCACTTGATCCTTGTTTGATTCATCAAGAGCTTGGGTCTGGAGTCACACAGCTCTGAACCTGACTCCACAGCGTGCACAAGATTCTAGGGCTGGGCTATGAGGCAATCTGGCTTTACCTGTCACCCCATTAATAGTCAGAGCTGATTTAGTGGATCTGACTGCTGAGGCAGGTCTCCCCTTTTCACTGCCTCGTGTGCCCATCGTGGTTAAAGAGAATGGATTTCTCTAACAGGAGGACTGTTCTTTGATCCAGGATATACCAGCAGCTGCCCTGTTCAGCACTTTCATAACAAAGGCGTATGTGTGGGGATATTTGTGTTTGTATATGTATCGAGTGATAGGAGTCATACACGAAAACTAACAGCACTGCTTGCCTGTGTCTGTAGGACTTTTCAGTGGTAAATACTTGGCTTGTTTTTTGTTTGTTCGTTTTGTTTTTTGGTCAGGGTTTCTCTGTGTAGCTTTGGAGCCTGTCCTGGAACTCTCTAGACCAGGCTGACCTCGAACTCACAGAGATCCATCTGCTTCTGCCTCTGCCTCTGCCTCTGCCTCCTAAGTGCTGGGATTAAAGGTGTGCGCAACCATTGCCAGGCGATACTTTCCTTGCTATATGAAAGGTTAGGTGCTGTTTCTACCAGAAAAGGAAAACAGGTTAGAGCCCGATAAACCCGTGAAGGAGCTGGTGTTTAGAAGAGCGAGCTGATTGCGTTTACAGTCCATGCTTTTCTCTCAAGTCACCTCAGAATGGCCCGGAGCGCCATGTGCCGGGTTAGGGAGGAGTAGAAATGTCATATTCCACCTGGGTTGCATTTCCTGGTATTGAAACCAAGCAGGACGAGCCTGATGCGGCCACTCTACCCCACTTGGCAGCTTCCTATACTGCCACCACAACTTCCTTTTCCACACTTTGCCTCTAGTCTTTGGGGGAAATAAGGCTGTTCCTGTCCAGGTTTGAGTCTTGAGGTTGGTCCTGGTGCTCCGCAGATGGCTCCCTGTCCACTTGTCCCCACTTCCATGTCCTTTCAGGTCAGACTTCTGCCCATCATCCCACCAGTGCCCAAGCCTGCTGATGCCAGCTTGTCGTCTTAGGTCTTCTGTAGATGCAGCTGGTTCTTCCCTTTCTTTCCCCAGCTGCCCCCTCACCATGACTCTGCCTGGGGTGCTCTCCTTTCTCTCATGAACTCGTTATTACCCGGCTTTCCATGGCTTCCTGAGGCTGCCAGGATCAGCTTATACCAAGACAGCCTGAGAAGGGGTGCTGATCTGTTTCTGGTCATTGGTCATTATTGGATCAAAAGCCTCACGTGGTCCACAGTCTGGGTGTGGTTCCTATTCCCACAGTCTCCTCCCACCAAGAATAGTTAGAAGCATCCTCCTGAGCCCAGTGGAAACCCAGGCATACCTGGTCTCCTCCAGGGTAGAAGGGACGAGACTCAAGTTGCTGACTGACAAGCCATTAATATAAGAGAACCACTTGAGGGGAGGGTGTGCATGGCAAAGACCAGCTGGACGCCCCAGTGAGGTTGAGTAAAGAGGCGACATATGCAGGGCCCACGTCCTGTCTCTGAAATTACATCTGTGCTGCACACTGAAGCAAGGCCTTGTGCTCAAGCCCATCTCATTTCACCTGGGTGAGCTTGGTAATCACAAGAGGGGTTTGTGAAGCCACCCTTCCCTCTGGTCTGTCCCTGTGTAATGTCCAGAACAGCACATGGGAACCTAGTCAGTGAAAAGAATGGCCCTAGGAAATACTGACCTGTGCTGAGATTTGCAGAACCAAGTATCTCCTGAGCAGGCAGTTAGGATGAGATGTGTCTCTAATCACAAACCTCCACCTGGGAGAAGGTGCCCGCTGATCTGCACTCCCCCTTCTCCCATGTAAGCCTCCTCTCCCGTCAGCTTTCAGGCAAGGAAGGTGTGCCATCCACCCAGGTCAGCCGGCTTACAATACTTTTTTTGTCTTCTGTTGCCTTGTTTTTGACCTTGTGCAGTAACCTGTACAAGCCTTTGGTTTGGTCACACCTTTCCCAACTCTACTGAAAGGATCTGGGCTGAGGAAAGTCCAGACCTTGATACTCCCTCAAGGAAGTGGTCACTGTTCCTTACTTAAGTAAGTCTGTCTTTACTTAAAGTCAAGGTTTTTTCAGGACACATGAAGGAAATTATTTTTCTTTCTGCTTCCCTTGCTTTGTAGGTTCCTGAAGGCTTCAAGGGAAACCCAATTTGGGGAAGACTCAATGGCTCTAGGTGAAGATGTGGCAGAGACAGACGCATCTGTCAACACGAAGGTCCCAACCTGTGGCAGGTGGAACTCTGGGGAACAGGAGCTGCTGCCCCCAGGACTCAAGCCACAGCAACCCCTGCATCTGGAAGTTGAGAGAGGGCCACTGTGGAGGGCTGAGGCTGGCCCTGACTGCATCTCTGGAGTTTTCTTGTCACAGGCCCACGTTGCCAGCGGAGAACCAGTAGCAGATAGGTCTAAACCTACCCTCAGAGGCCCACTTCCTTCTGCCAGCGTGGGGACTGGAGACCTTCACTCTGCGGGAAGCCATGTAAGTACTGAGGAGTTGAAGCTGGAACTGAGCCAGGGTATCCTTTGGGTGTGCACCGCATTTTCTTGACAGTTACTTCCTGCCCACCACTGCAAGGTGGGAGTTGTGGGATCCTGTTTCACAGGTTCACTTGGAGAGCTGGGCCTTGAAGTCAGCAGGGGGTTCTGTGCTATGTCTCCTGTTCAGAGTCACTGGGGACTTCTTAAGGACAGTTTGAGGTTCATCAGGAGCCTGCTGACCAGAGGACTAGGATCAGGGGTCTCTTAATGAGTGACCCTCATCCTGCTTCTGATTTGGTAATCTGAAAGCTTCTAGGGGACTTGGTAGGGGGCTGGGGGTTCCCAGATTAAATCCTTTTGGGACTTGTCAGAACCCTGAAGCTCCTTTAGCGGGCAGCAGTGCCTCTGGTCTCCAGGACTGGAGATTATATGAGAGCCATGTTCTAAGGCCAAAGGCAAGTCTCTGAATCTTTTAAGTCCTTGTAGTAGGAGAATGATCAGTGGTCTGCTCCTCCTGGCTCTGGCAACGTCATGTTCAATCTACCGAGGTCCAGGGACAGCTTTGATGTGTGCATTGTGTCTGGCTGCTACTTGGTCTCTCTGTCCTTGGAGCCCTGTCCTGTGAGAAGGCTCTGCGCATGACTGGGAGAGAACAGCACCTGCTGATAGCAAGGGTTAACAGGGGGCTCTGGCACCTGTAAATCATGTTTGTTGGGTCAAGAAGCAAATCAGCAAGCCCAGAAGTGGGTGTTTCTTAAAAGAGGTTGTGGTTCCTGTTCTTACGGTGCTAATGAGGGGCTCTTAGTGCTTTCTCAATGCCTCCTTAGGGAGGCAGTGCTGGTGCTATGTCCATTCCCCAGGGTAGGGAGGGAAGGTCTCGTTGTACTTCTGGAAGGTGGTACAAATAGGAGTTCAGCCTGGTTCTGAAGTCCTTGTGTTAGTTATTGTCTTCCTCTGCGGTAAGTTACTCCCTGAGAAACAGAGGGACTCATTTGGTAAGAGTGCACTCTGGTGGAGCCTGCTGGATCTCCTGTCAGAGGTGGTGATTGATGGAGGGCTTGTTCACTTGAAGGGGACCCATCATCAGAGGAGAGGCATTGATTTCCAGCTTCTGCATGCAAAACTGTCTTGGATTCTGCTCTCACAAAGTGAGTGACTTAACTTCCGAAAAGATGGGTTCAGGATCAGTTGCCGGAGAGTTCCCAGGGTAGGATGAGTATTGGTACTAACCACTAACAGCAGCAGCCTTGAAATCTTGCCTGAATACTCCTCTGGGCACACAAGCAAATCTATGTATCCATCTATCTTTCTTTCTTTCCATTTTTGTTTGTTTCTTTGTTTTGTCTTCTTAGATAAATATATTAAGTAATAGGTTTTACCATAGGATCCTTAGAACTACTTTGTTTTCATTGATATCCCCCACATTCCTCCTTCAGCCTTAACTGGTCTTAAAAAAAAAAAAACTTTGCTTATTTTCTCCTCAGCTTTTGCTTTTTCCCCTTGTTGTAGATGGAGGAAAACAAACTTCCTGCCTCCCAGGACCTGTATCAGAGGGTTAAAGTCCTTGGAACTATAACTGTGTGCTCAGAACATGATGCTGACAGTGAAGACAACCAGTCCCTGGTTGAGTCACCTCAAGTTCTGGGCCTCAGCCAGCAACCTCACGTCTCAAGTTTCCCTCTGCTATCACAATGGAAGACCACAGTGAGCCCAGGTGCTCCTCAGCTCTCTAGCAGAAGCATCTCTGCCTCTTCCATGGGCAACAGTCTCCAGGATCACCAGGAGAAGGCAGAGCCTCAAAGTAGCTCCTTTGCCAAAGTCTCCTCTCAGGAGTTTATTGTACCCCACGGAGCCCCCTCTGTGGTGGGGTCAGAGCCTCAGTCCCTGTGGTCACCACAGCCTGGGGTCCCTGGGGGTAATGCTACTAGCCTGGGTAAGAGACAGCTCTCCTTTCAGGCAGAGTACTGGGCCTGTGTGCTGCCAAATTCTCTACCTCCCTCTCCTAACCGCAATTCCCCACTCTGGAACCCAAATAAAGAGTATGAAGATCTGCTTGACTACACTTACCCACTGAGGCCTGGGCCTCAGCTCCCAAAGCAACTTGAGAGTCATGTACTGGCTGACCCTGTCATGCAGGACTCAGGTGTAGATCTGGACAGTTTCTCTGCCTCCGCAGCAAGTACTCTCAAGTCACCCACTAACATCTCACACAATTGCTTATCAGCAGAAGTGCCTGCCCTGCCATTTTCTGGAGCCAGGGAGCCATGCCTTAAGTGTTGGCCCTTGGGAGTATCCCAGAAACAGGATGGCATAAGCCTGGCATCTTGGAAGCAGCTTGCATCAACCCCTAGAGCCTCAGGTACCAAGGCTACTTCTTGTGAGAACAGAGAGGCAGCCCCAAGGGACACAAAGAACTATCCACCTATAGGCAAGAACCTCAGTGTGGGTTCTCCCCAGCTAAGGACAAAGGAGAGGGGCCCGCCCTTTTCTAGACTAGAGAGAGAGAAGAGAGCCTGCCGGAATGTTGGGCATCCTGCCTATGTGAAGCCTGGGTGGACATCAGAAGAGGAGATGGAAAGTGAGGATGAGTACCTTGCCTTGCCCACGAGGCTGACTCAGGCTTCTAGTCTGATGTCCTACTTAGGTGCCATTCCCACCCTTGTGAACCTACCCCCTGGGGCTGCTGAGGAGCACAGTTCACTGGAAGTCTCAGACAGTGATGGGTCAGCTTCCCCCACATTGGACTCCAGCCAAAGGCAGCATCCTTCTGGTGCTACCTTCCAAGGGCCTATGGTCCAAAACCCCTGCTTCGTGGACTCTATCCATCCCAAAGACTCCTCAGACAAAAGTAATATGATGAGCAGCCAGGCCCTTGGGGTCTCTTATGGACTGCTGAAAACTCACCCCTCCATGCAAGCTGCGTCGGACAGGTGGTCATTCTCAGAGCCAGCTGCTGGAGAGAGGCTTCCCAGGAACACAGGGCAGGGGAAAGCGTCACTGGTGCAATGTGTGCAGGTAAAGATGCTCAGCAAGGAGAAGCTTTTGGAATAAGTGTTATTTCCCCAGCCCACCAACAGCATGTCTCAGCACCTCCAACACACATACCCCCAAAATAGAGGTATTGTTCTCCTTTAGTGGTTGTAAGAAAGTGACAGAGAAATTAGGTAACGTGAGGCACCAGTATTCTGTGTGCCTCGGTGATACGAAGCTGATACGCAGTTTTCCTGCTGGGTCAGGTAGTTCTAATCATCATGTAACAGCTGTTTTGAATAGAAAGTTTAGTGGTTGGCACGCTTGTTCTTCTGAGCTCGCGCTGTTCCTCCACATTCCATTCTCACCTTCAGGACTGTGTTCTGAGCCTGTTAGTGTTGGTGTCATTGCCAGATGAGGGGAGACACAGCCAAGTATGGGGGTAGAGGTGAAGACAAATGACCTGGGAGAGAGAACTCTAGAAGGACATCTGTATCCTAACATGCTGCTGTTTGTAGCCTTTGGACAAGGACAACAGCAGCTCACTCAGATGCACCATGTGAACTTTGTCTGTGGTACTGGGCCCTGATCATGGTAGGCAGACTTCCTCGCTGAGCTCTCTCCAGCTACGTGTTCTTATCTCCACAGACATTTTGTTGTCAGCTGGAAGAGCTCATCTGCTGGTTGTATAATGTCACAGATGTTGCTGACCTCAGTGCTCCACCCAGTTCCACTCTGACTGGTCTCAAGTCTTCTCTGCAGCTTTACCGGGTAATGTGTGGTCCTGGCTCCTGACTTGCTCACCCATGAAACTGGTGGTTAAATCACTTCTTACAAAATAAAATCTCAACTGGAATCTTGTAGCTCAGCTGACTATTTTATCTGAATATATCTAATCAAGACACTTTTTTTTTTTTAATACAGTATCCTGCCTGCAGGCCAGAAGAGGGCAACAGAGCTCCATATAGGTGGTTGTAAGCCACCATGTGGTTGCTAGGAATTGAACTCAGGACCTCTGGAAGAGCAGTCAGTGCTCTTAACCGCTGAGCCATCTCTCCAGCCCCTCAAGATACCTTTTTTAAATTCCAAATTTTAAAAACTATAAAATATGACTGAACTTCCAGACCAGATAGAGAAAAATGATACTTGTCTCAAATCAGAAATGTTTTCGAGGGGATTTGCACGGTACTTTGGCAGATGTCTCAGGACTGGATCCTTAGGCCTGGGAATCGAATGAGAGTTCAGTTAAGTCAGGTGTGCACCACAGCTATGTGGTGGCTGCCACACGGGGCACTGCAGACATAGAACACATCAACATCACCATGGTTCTGGACTGTATTGCTGCTTATGGAGCTGAGTTGAAACTACTGAATCCAGGCATAGATGGGGTCGTGTGATAGGACAGATTTAAGCCAAATTTAACCCAAAATCTGACACCAGTTTTATGGATTTTATTTTACGCCTGTTATTAAGGTCTATTATTTCACACCTATGAATTTTAGCTAATGATACTAGATTAAAAGTATATTGAAATGGATGGTAATTCCTGTAACTGCTAACCTTGGGTAGCTTTGCTGACTTTGACCACATGGTGATGGTGTTTTGTAGCCCAGACCTGCTGCTAGTCTGGCAGGGAATGGGGAACCTATATCAGATCATATACCCTAACACTGAATCAGCAGAAGATGGTGAGATTTAGTTCCAAGCTCTGAGTCAGCATCCTGGGAACTTCATGTCTAGAGAGGAGGGCCTTTGTTTTCTGTCTTTGCAGTTTACTAAATCTAGCCTGGGCTAGCCAGCTGTCCCGCCGTGGCAGGGATGCTCTTAGATACAGTGTAGAGATAGAGAAAAGCTTAAGGAAAGAGCTGAAGGCTGAACCTGAAGGTTCTCTCTGTTCAAACACAGTGTGTCTGTGCCTGGAGAGTGTACCTGGGGAGTCCCAGGGAGAGGAAATTGCTCTCTGACACTGAGTAGCTTTTCCTGGCCTGGCTGAACAAGTGAAAGTAGACTTACTCCACTCTGCATTTGACCCTCATAAGCCCCTCTGTGACTCAACTTAAGAGTAGCCAGATGCAACAATCTTGCATTGTAGACAGCTAAGCTCTGAGCCAGGACTTATTCCTGCATATTAGTCAAGCTTAGACCCCTTGTATGAACACAGCTTTGTCAATGAGATGATTCTACTGACGCCTTCCTCAGAATGGGACAGGACTTATGAATGGGCTCTCTTGGCTCTTGCTTAGACCGAGACTGAGTTCTCGGACTTATGGGTGCTTACATTTTAATCATCACTCTTCCTCTCCTGTACCTGTCCCCTCATCCTCTCCTGTCCCCCCGTCCTCTCCTGTCCTGTCCTCTCCTGTCCCCTCGTCCTCTCCTGTCCCCCCGTCCTCTCCTGTCCCCCCCATCCTCTCCAGTCCCTGTCCTCTCCTGTCCCCTCGTCCTCTCCTGTCCCCTCGTCCTCTCCTGTCCCCTCGTCCTTTCCTGTCTCCTCGTCCTCTACTGTCCCCGTCTTCTCCCGTCCCTGTCCTCTCCTGTCCCCCCGTCCTCTCCTGTCCCCGTCCTCTCCTGTCCCCCCCGTCCTCTCCTGTTCCCCCGTCCTCTCCTGTCCCCGTCCTCTCCTGTCCCCCGTCCTCCTGTCCCCGTCCTCTCCTGTCCCCTCGTCCTCTCCTGTCCCCGTCCTCTCCTGTCCCCCCGTCCTCTCCTGTCCCCCCGTCCTCTCCTGTCCCCCCGTCCTCTCCTGTCCCCCCCGTCCTCTCCTGTCCCCCCGTCCTCTCCTGTCCCCCCGTCCTCCTGTCCTCGTCCTCTCCTGTCCCCGTCCTCTCCTGTCCCCTCGTCCTCTCCTGTCTCCTCGTCCTCTCCTGTCCCCGTCTTCTCCCGTCCCCGTCCTCTCCTGTCCCCCCGTCCTCTCCTGTCCCCCCGTCCTCTCCTGTCCCCCCGTCCTCTCCTGTCCCCCCCGTCCTCTCCTGTCCCCCCCGTCCTCTCCTGTCCCCCCGTCCTCCTGTCCTCGTCCTCTCCTGTCCCCGTCCTCTCCTGTCCCCTCGTCCTCTCCTGTCCCCTCGTCCTCTCCTGTCCCCGTCTTCTCCCGTCCCCGTCCTCTCCCGTCCCCGTCCTCTCCCGTCCCCTCGTCCTCTCCTGTCCCCCCGTCCTCTCCTGTCCCCCGTCCTCTCCTGTCCCCCGTCCTCTCTTGTCCCCGTCCTCTCCTGTCCCCCCGTCCTCTCCTGTCCCCCCGTCCTCTCCTGTCCCCCCGTCCTCTCCTGTCCCCCCCGTCCTCTCCTGTCCCCCCCGTCCTCTCCTGTCCCCCCGTCCTCCTGTCCTCGTCCTCTCCTGTCCCCGTCCTCTCCTGTCCCCTCGTCCTCTCCTGTCCCCTCGTCCTCTCCTGTCCCCGTCTTCTCCCGTCCCCGTCCTCTCCCGTCCCCGTCCTCTCCCGTCCCCTCGTCCTCTCCTGTCCCCCCGTCCTCTCCTGTCCCCCGTCCTCTCCTGTCCCCCGTCCTCTCCCGTCCCCGTCCTCTCCCGTCCCCTCGTCCTCTCCTGTCCCCGTCCTCTCCTGTCCCCTCGTCCTCTCCTGTCTCCTCGTCCTCTCCTGTCCCCGTCTTCTCCCGTCCCTGTCCTCTCCTGTCCCCGTCCTCTCCTGTCCCCCGTCCTCTCCTGTCCCCCGTCCTCTCTTGTCCCCCTGTCCTCTCCTGTCCCCCCGTCCTCTCCTGTCCCCGTCCTCTCCTGTCCCCGTCCTCTCCAGTCCCCTCGTCCTCTCCTGTCCCCGTCCTCTCCTGTCCCCTCGTTCTCTCCTGTCCCCTCGTCCTCTCCTGTCCCCGTCCTCTCCTGTCCCCTCGTTCTCTCCTGTCCCCTCGTCCTCTCCTGTCCCCTCGTTCTCTCCTGTCCCCTCGTCCTCTCCTGTCCCCGTCTTCTCCCGTCCCCGTCCTCTCCTGTCCCCCCGTCCTCTCCTGTCCCCCCGTCCTCTCCTGTCCCCCCGTCCTCTCCTGTCCCCCCGTCCTCTCCTGTCCCCCCCGTCCTCTCCTGTCCCCCTGTCCTCTCCTGTCCCCGTCCTCTCCTGTCCCCTCGTCCTCTCCAGTCCCCTCGTCCTCTCCTGTCCCCGTCCTCTCCTGTCCCCTCGTTCTCTCCTGTCCCCAAGTCCTCTCCTGTCCCCTCGTTCTCTCCTGTCCCCTTGTCCTCTCATGTCCTCTCCTGTCTTCATCCTCTCCTGTCCCCGTCCTCTCCTGTCCCTCATTCTTTCCTGTCCTCACCCTTTCTTGCCCGCTCGCCCAGGAGAATAAAGTGTTTGGGGGCAGAGTAATAGTGATGACAGGAGAACAAATCCAAGAATAAAAAAGCACCCTCAAAATATTAAACAGTGAGGTCTGCCGCATGTCATAGTTTAATTTTATACAATTTTTACCTGCTAAAGAAAGATTTAAAAATAAAATTAGCTACAGCCAACTGTGGTGGCACTTGCCTTTAAATTAGCACTCAGGAGACAGAAGTAGTCATAGCTGAGTTTGTGGCCAGCCCAGTTTACATAGTAGTTTAGGACAGCCAGGACTGTCTTTAAAAAAAGTAAAAATCAACAACACTGCTTTGTAGTTGTGAGGGAAAACCTGCTTGGGAAGAGTTTTTGGGAAAACATCAGCTTCCCTGATGCCAAGGTGTTGCTGTAGAGGTCCATAGAGAGGAGGAATAAAGGTGAGGGCCACAGCTCCGCCAGTCAGTGTAGGGCAAGCTCTGCTTGTAGTTCTTATTTAACGTGTTCATTCTAGCGGTCAGTCCCATACTGAGTTAGAGAACACCATAAAGTAAGGCACAAAATTAAATCCCATTTCAGCCTGTTCAAGAGCCAGCTTCTCGGGGGAGAAGTCTTCTGTTGAGCTGGGCTTGATGGCCCAGGGTTATAATTCTAGCCCTGGGGAGGGTAAGAAGGAGGACTTTAGAACAGCCTGAGCCAAATTAAGACCCTGCTTCAAAACAACAAAGAAAATGAATGAATATATTTCCCATGAACTCAAAGAAGCTGCCACTAGACTGGCCCACTGAGGGATTCTACTGCATGATAGCCGTCTTCCATGTTAGAGAAGTCGAGTGTTGGGTCAAGTTCATTCTAGACAACTTTTACAAGCAATAATATTGAAGCTCTTTTTCTTTCTTGATGTCTTAAGCAATTTAAGAAAGATGTAGACAAACATCAGTCCCTGACAGAGAGTGTCTTGGAGAAGGGGGAGATTCTTCTTCAGTGCCTGATGGATAACACCCCAGGTGGGTAAGCAAGAGCTTTGTTTACTTGTTTATTGACACATAATGTATCTCTGTATCTATGGATCCAGTGTGGTACACATGTCCACTGTATGTAGCTATAATTGGGGCATGCCTTTCCACTGAGTGTTTTAGAGCAGCCCTTAGGAATTCAATCCATTCGGAATTCAATCCATTCACCTACAAGTGAATTTTAATATAAAAGTCTAAATTGGGCTGGTGAGGTGGCTCAGAGGTTAAATTAGCAGCAATCACATGTTGACTCAACCATCTATAATGAGATCTGGTGCCCTCTTCTGGCCTGCAGGCATACATGCAGGAGGAACACTGTATACATAATTAAAAAGTTTGAAGTAGTCAATGTAAAATGAAAGATGGAGAGCATAGTGGTACGTCCCAGTACTTGGGAGGCAGAGCTGCTTCTTAAATTTCTGGCTAGCCTGGTGTGATAGTTCCAGGACAGACTGGGCTATATAATGAGACCCTGTCTCTAAATAAATAAATAAAAACAAAGGTGACCACTAGCCAGGAACTGGAAAAACAGCTTAGCTATTGTGAGCACTGTAACTCCAGCTCTAGGACATCCGGTGTCGTCTTCTCGACTCGCCTGTGCACACATACACATGTAATTAAAAATAAACTTAAAAAAACTAGCCACTACTACGGCAATTGAATTTAGAATGTGGTGGCACTCTATCTTCTCAATGTAGAATTCTCATCAGCTTCAACGGACAGGGATTTTCAGATTGCTCCCATTTCCCACATCCGTTCCATCTCATGCAGAGATGTGACTAGAGCACAGCAAAGATGAGCGTGGCATTCATTCTCCCAGACGTTCATAGTCATAGAGGGGTTCCCAGGTCCTGCTGCTGTCTCTAGTCTTGTACAGACCTCCATACTGCTTCCCACCAGCAGTGTGTAAGAGATCCCTTTTCTGTCATCCTTGCTGTCATTTTGTCTGTTTCAACTAAGCCATCTTACCTAAAGATTATATATCACGTAGTTCCCTTCTGATTAATAATAGTGAACCTTTTTCAGAGGTTTGCTGCCCTTTCCTAATATCCTCTTCTGAAGTATCTAGGTCATTCATCCATTTTTTTTTTAAATCAGGTGACTATTAATAGTAACGCTAGAAATTTTGTTTTTTGTTGCTTAGTTTTTGAGACAGTTTCCCTATTTAGCTCTGACTAGGCAGGAACTCACTATATAGGTCAGGATGGTCTTGAACCTGCAAGGATTCTCCTACCTCTGCCTTAAGTCCTGGAATTACAGGTTTACGCCTGCAATTTTATTTTATGAGACAAGGTCTCTTATCCTAGTTCCTGGTTACGGTGTTGTGTTTGTTTATTTGAATTCTTTTTTTGTTGTTTTTTCGAGACAGGGTTTCTCTGTAGCTTTGGAGCCTGTCCTGGAACTAGCTGTTGTAGACCAGGCTGGCCTCGAACTCACAGAGATCTGCCTGCCTCTGTCTCCCGAGTGCTGGATTAAAGGCTTGTGCCACCACCGCCCCGGCTTATTTGAATTCTTATATATTATGTGGGCTCCAGAGGTCAAAGGCAGGTCATTAGGCTAGGTGCGACCTACTGTGCTGCCTCACAGGCCCTATAGTGCTTTTTGTTCGTTTTGAGACAGGGTCTCACTATGGAGCTCTGTCCTGGAATTCACTAGGTAGCGAGGCTGGCCTTGAACTCAGAGAGAGGTGCCTGCTTCTGCCTCCTGAAAGAATGGGATGACCAGCGCAATGCACTTTTTAATAAAAGACTTATTTTTCAACTATGTGTGTTTCTATGTGAGGGTAATGATATGAATACAGATGTTCTTGGAGGCCAGGACATTAGCTCCCCTTGCGCTACAGCTGCATGTGAGCAGCCTAAGTAACAAACTCAAGTCTTCTGAAGAGCTGTCTGTGCTCCTCATCACTGAGCCCTGAGTGTCTGTGTATATTTGCTTGAGGTGTTTGGTTTTTAGATGTGTGTGTGTGCCTGCGTGTGTGTGTATATGTACCACATGCACGCAAGAACATGTGGGGGTCAGAAGAGGGTGTTGGAGTTCCTGAAGCTGGAATTAAAAAGTTACTGTGAGCTTCCAAGTAGGTGTTAGGAACCAAACCTGGTATTCTCCAAGAGCTGTAAGTATTCTTAACCATCAGTCCAGTCTTGAGTGTTGTTTTTGGTCTTTTGTTTGTTTGAATCCACTGCTGAGAGGTCAAGTCCAGGGCCTTGGGGTGTAAGATAGATGCTACCAATGAGCTGCATCTCCAGCCGTGTGCTTCAGGTTTTGCTCTCCTGTTGTAAGAAAACATGCACACTGCCTTCCACAAACGTAACTTCCACAAAGAACACCTACTGGCTCCTCATGTCGCTGACCCTCCAGACCCTGCAGACCCATGGTGAGAGAGTTATGGGCATAGACGTAAGCCTAGGTAAACTAGACATTGAGCTACAAGAAAAAGATACTTGTTTTTTGGGTTTGTTTGTTTTTTATTTTTATTTTTTAGTTTTTTGTTTTTTGAGACAGGGTTTCCAGTAGCTACAGAGCCTGCCCTGGAACTCATTCTGTAGATCAGGCTGGCCTCAAACTCAACAGAGATCCGCCTGCCTCTGCCTCCTGAGTGCTAGGATTAAAGATGTACGCCACTACTCCCCAGAAAGGCTTTTTTTTTTAATGTAGCGGGTGAGGCCCCTTCTACCTTGTTTTGAGGCAAGGGCATAGGCTTGCTTGCTTCCCCTGGACTCTTCCCCTCTCTGCCTGCCATCTTGCTGAACTTTTTACACAGTGAGACTGTCAGGGTAGCCCAGCAAGCACTTTCTTCTCTGAGCCATTGTGCCAGCCCCCAAGGAACTCATTCTTTTGCTTTGCTTTTATAAGTCTCTGGCAATGTTCTAAGTAAGTGTGTATTGTGTGAGTTCAGGTGTGTGTGTGTGCATGGCACAGATGTAGAGATCAGAGGGCAGCTTCTGAGAGTGGGTTCTCTCAAAATTAGGTCCTCAGGTTTACCCACTGAGCCATTTCCCAGGCCCAGGAAACTAGAATTTATTTGATCTGGCAGTCCTTAGTTGTAGGTGGGGTAGTCAGTGGAAGCCCTCAAATTTCCTGTTTAGCTCAAGTTTAACTGGCAGGTTTCTCTATTTTATATTCTACTAATTTAGGGAAGGGTTTCTGTCAAAAAAGCAAGGATCATATCAGCTATAGGCAGTTACTGCCCAGCCTGCTTCCTAGCACTTAGAAGGTTTGAGACCAACCTGGCTCCTTTGTCAAAAATAAAGTCTGTTTTCAGGGACAGATGAGTTAAAAGGATTAAATTTATTAGGAGAGTAAGTGGGGATATGATCAGAATACATTATGTGAAATTTACAAAGAATTAAAAAATATATTTTAAGAATTAAACTGAAGCTGGGAAATGGTGGCACATGCCTTTACTCCCAAGCACTTGAAAAGCAGAGGCAGGCAGATCTCTGTGTTTGAGGCCAGCCTGGTCTACAGAGCGAGTTCCAGGACAGCCAAGGCTACACAGAGAGAAGAACCCTGTTTTGAAAGACAAAAAACGAATTAACCTGATGGGAGGACAGGGTTGCATTTCCATACAAACCAGACTTAAACCCATTTGCAGGATAGGTTCCAAATTTAGCAAAGTGTGAGAACTTCAAGAGTATTTCTAACTGCCTTCACGCCAGGCACTGATGCCCATCTGTGTCTGCAAAAGCCTTGAACTGATGGGCCCCAAAGTGACCACTAACGTCCTGTAGTACTACACAGTTCCAAAGAGAGAGTACTTAAAGGGGAACCAAATGGCATCAACACAACCGTGATGAATCTTGTGTGAACTGATGGCCAGGTACCTACCTACTGGAGAAAGGTTACAAAACAGTTTCTCAGGCTTGGTGCCACTGCCATATAAAGCTTTGCAAGATGTTTTGCAGCACAGAAGGCATTACATCCCCACAGTGTTGATGCCCTAAAACATTTCCAGACAGTGTCAGTTGTACTCTGGGTCAAGTGACCAAACACGTGGTGAAGTTTTGATGGAAAGCAGCCACTAACAGGTCTCCAGCAAAGTGGACTGGTGAGCCCCTGCTTCTCGGAAGGCATGTCTGCAGTTCTTCCTATGTTGTCTTACGTAGGACCTTTAGGTATTTTGTGGCTAAGCCTGAATGGTTTGTTTTATTGTGTGCATGAATGGGGGTGTGTCCATCCCTGTCCATACCTCATACCGTGTGTGTGGAGATCAGGTTAACTGCCCTTACATGGGTTTTAAAGATCGGACTCAGGCTGCCAGATTTATGTGGTAAATGCCTCAACTGCCTAAGCCACCTCACCAGCCCCAAGTTTAGGTTTTATATTGGGGCAGGAACTTGGTCTACAAGCTTTACTGCCTCTGACTAAGCCAGTTTTTTGTTTTGTTTTTTTTGTTTTGTTTTTTAACAAAAGACACTTAGCTCGGGGCTGAAGAAACTTCCAGCTGCTGCCCTAGGGTCTGAAGACACAAGGCATGAGCAGGAAGAGCTCAGTATCTTTTCATAGAGGCCATATGTAATAGAAGACATCTTAAAACTGACTGTTTAGACTTTCACTTGTAAATAAATCCACTTACATTACTCTGGGAAAAGGTATTTTGCTGGCCAGAGAGGCTTCTGGATTGAGTCTGAGACATGAATCCAAGTTCCTTCAGAATGATAGGCTAACTCCTCCCAGTCCTCTGCCTGGAATAATTGGAGCATTTAGCTGTTTTGTTCAAGTTCCTCTTGACACTTCCTACTTCCTCCTCTCATAAGCAGCAAAAGCAGCATCCTGTCAGTGTGTATACACACACACACACACACACACACAGACAGCCTTTTCAGATCCTGCTTTTTCACTTGCTACAAATATAACCCTGGGAGTGTGAGTGTACCTTAACTCTACCAAGAGGCCCCTATGCCAGCACCCCGCCAAAGGCATTTTGACCTAGTTACATAAATACAGGCTGACATTTTGTCTTATGTTCAAACTGCTTGAGTCACATGACTGAACCCCATGGGAATTAAGCCAAATGAAGTCCCATATGCATATGTTAAATTAAAACAACACAAAAATCACAACAGGAAAACAGACCTTTCTAGCCTTTCTTCCATGACCTGTTTACAGTAGTTTTAAGTCAAAGGCCCCTAGAATCCCACTGATGGCACACAGGAAGACTGAACCGAGCTTGGCTCAGCCACCCTACAGCATTCCTATGGCACCAGCTCTCTTGTTAGGACAGCACTTTGCCCTCATGTGGCTTCCTAAGGGGCTAACCTCAACACACCCAGCCTGCTGTTCCTTCCCTTTCTGCCCCCTCTAGTCCACGTTGTGCAGAGAACAAAGGCTTCCCCTTTCTTATCCTCCGCTGGCAGCTGTTCCCTAGGGCAGGAAGCTAGGGAACAGTTAATAACACAGCTGATAAAGCACAGGAAGTAGCTTTTGTGTGTAACAAAAGGAAACAGCCTTCCAATTGCATACTCTGACCCCAGCACACCCCTCTTCTCATTCTGACCTGTAGGAGTGAATTTAGCCTATTCTCACGCTTTTGCTCCAGTTTTGGTCACTAATTCTCTATCCCCTAAAAATCTACAGATTTCCCCTTGGAGCATTCCTGTTGAAAAGGAGAGAGGTGGACTGGGAATGTGGCTCAATTGGTAGTACTTATTCAAACATGAAATCTTGCATGAAGTCTTGGGTTCTGTCCCCACAGCTACATAAACTAGTGTAATGGTGTATACAAAAGTTGAAGATCTTATTCAGGTAGAAAGCTTAAAAAGAGGTCTGCCTGCTCTACAGGAGACCCTGATGGGGTAGGGGAGGAGGAACTGTGAGCTACTACATCCCTGTCTGAGCAAATGGCTATTCCTTTTATGACTTGACCACCTCTAGTTTTGAAGGATGTCCTTGGGAGGATCGCAGAGCAGTCTGGTGAGCTGGAGAGCTGTGCAGATCACCTTTATGACTCCATCTTAGCCTCTTTGGACATGTTGGCCGGCTGCACCCTCATCCCTGACCACAGACCAACAGCAGCTAAAGAACACCCGCCTGAAAGACTTTAACTCAGTAAGTAGAAAAACCCAGAACCTGCTGTCCAGCCACTGCTGACCAGGACACAGGGCTATCCTAGTAAAGGATTACTTCTGAACAGCTCAATTGGGGTGATGGAGTGCTGTGGGACTTGCTACCCTGGCAGGGGCGTGGCTCTTCCTGTGGTGGAACTCAAGTTGGTTCCACTGTTTCATGTGCTTGCTGAGGAACACCCCACGTCCCCACTTCTGAGTGTTCTCTTCACCATGACTCCACCCGCAGACAGGAACAGTAACCCTTACCAGTGCTCATTTCCCACAGGCACTTCTCCAGTGTGGGCTATAGTGGTATTTTGTGTTTTAACAAAGCTTGCCTGAAGGATCAGAGAAGAGTGAGGCCAGCCACTAGACTTTTTACCTCTACCAATGATCAGACCGAAGGGACAGTCCTTGGACTGCAGGGGCGAGCCTCAGACTGCAATGAGCTCTTGTCTCAACTCACCTAGCTATATCCCTTCCTGTCTCCATCTCCCTAATGCTGGGAACAAAGGTCTAGGACTCCCAAGTGTGGTCAACTTTGTGTGAGCTGTTTCTCCTTTAGACAGATTCAATCTCCTGTAGCCCAGAGTGGCCTTGAACTACTCTGGCATCTCGCTGCCATCTCCATCTCTGAGTCCTAGGGATTAAAAGTGTTTGTCACCACTCTCTGGCCTCCCCTGTCTTAGCTCTGCACTCTGATCTTCAGGCAGACTTTGTTAAGACAATCACTACAAGGGGCTGTGATCAGACGGCCTGGCCTGTAGGCTCTCTCACCCAGCTCATTAGCACTTGTCTCCAGGCATCTGTGACAACACAAACATCTACAAAAATCCAGTCAACCCCTCTCTACCCTAGCCCCTTCCCACAAAGTATCTTTGCAAATCTTATACCACATCCTTCCCCAAAGACCGTGGGGTATGGCACTTCTAGAGACTTTACAAATACTGCTCGTTAACTACAACTTTCATCTTACTTTTAGAAAGTCAAACTGGGAATGAATAATAGGAAAGAGAGGGTTACCTGGAGCCTACCCTACCTAGCATTCCAGAACCACACAATTCTATTGTACTTTTTCTGGAACGGCCTCTTTCACAAAATGTTTACCAATAAAGTTGTCTCAGTGAGCAGATGCTGAAAACATGTCAAGAGCAGAGACTCCGGGGCGGGGCTGTAGAGACCTGTAATCTCAGAAAGGATTCAGTGATAGAAGCCAGCCTGGGCTACATACCAAGACATCTTTAAAGCATAATGGGAGTAAATGGGGACTCAGATTTGCATCAAAGCAGTGTGAGCAGATGCCTGTCACCCTTGCTTTCTGTTTCAGGCACAGGTGGACTCATCATCAGCTAAACTGGGGAGAAAACAAGAACTTGTTGGAAGAGCCATTTAACAGTTAAGGTGTAAGGGAGACACAGCTCTGAACAAACTGCTTTAAGATGCCTTTCCCATCTCTGAAGGGTTCTGAGTCTCTGTTCTCATCGTGAAACCCTCCAAACAAAGGCTTTTCCTTTTGGTGCTTCTCTACCAAAAAATACGTGGCTTTACAATTTTGATAAAATACTAGGATTTGTGGGTCTCATGTACCTCTTCTGTTTAAAAACCAGCAGATAAGCTGCTCAAGAAATGTTCTAAGTACTTGGAATTAGCATACCTGTTAATCTTTTAGACATAAAGTACAATATTTCACATGCCTGCTGCAACCCAGTATGGCTTATCACAATGCTTATGGGCGTGATCCAAATTAAACTGTGTTGATTCTGCCATCTCTAAGTCAAGTTTATTTCTTACATTGTACGTGGTGAATAATGTGCTTTCAAAAGGCAAAAGAAAATGCTTTTCTAGCAAATGAGAATTGGTTAAAAATCAGTACATTTTACCTCTCTGGTGTGACTTTAAACTGACTTCTCATTAATGTTAGAGCTGCCCTCAGAAATTAAACCATTTGGCAGGCATCAAAGTCAGTCAGCATAAAAACTGAAGATGGATGGGCTGGAGAGATGGCTCAGAGGTTAAGAGAACTCACTGCTGTTCCAGAGGTCCTAAGTTCAAAACAGCAACCACATGATGGCTCACACCCATCTATAATGAGATCTGGTGCCCAGAACACTATATACATAATAAATAAATTAAAAAAAAAACTGAAGATGGCAGAACCTTACAGAAAAGAGTTAACCAGTTGCACCAATTGAATGCAGAATGAAGTGCTCCTGTTCTCCTAAAGTGTAATTACAACCAGCTTCAACTGACAGTGCTTAGTTTGGAATATACTGTTTCCCAACAAAGTACTACCTTGCCTGAAGATGGTCCATGCTTTTGTTCATCTTCTTTGTAACAAAAAGATAAGCTTTTTTGTAACTAAAGACTGCAAACTCGGACCTTGGCTGTGAATGCCACTTAAGAATATCAACACAGCTGTTAATTGTATCTTCTGCTGTGTGTTAACTTTTGAGCTGAAACTGTCTCAGCCTAGGATGATGCCACCATTTCCATGTGCAAGTGTGGCCAGGATAGGTTCGTTCACATGGCCATGTTAGAATTTATATACGGTCCTTTAAAGTTCATTTGAGTCCACAATAAAGTAGCATCTCAACGCAGGGTTCTTGTCTGTCTAGAGCTAAACTCTAGCACAAAACAGAGGCTTCAAAGACAGGTTGTTCTGAAACTTAAATGGAACCCAAAAGGAGCGGTGTGCTGAATGGCCAATATGTGCTTGAGAGGGAACGTCTTCTCAAGTGAGCATAGGAAGTTAGCATGAGTCCAATGACTACTGTTTGTTCAGGGTTCCAGGCAATGGCAGAATGTTCTTCATATTACACAAGTTACTGTGTAGCAGCCACTTTTCATTTTTAGTATAATTGGTATTTCGCTATTATGTGCACAATTAGAGCCCCCAATAGTCTTGAAGTGTTTATACTTGAAAAGTGGGATATACCCCCCAAACTGCATTTATTGGTGCATACATCAACGCAAATAGTAGTTAAGTGTACTGAAATGGTGTTGTAAGCCCTAATCTTGCTGCCAGTGGTGAAAGAAAACTAGGATTTTGCAAAGTCTGTAAATTTGTTTATATTATAAATAAATGTTTTCTGCTAACAAAGAATAAACCAAAAGTTTGAACAGTTTTTGGTATTGTAAAATTAAAGTGCATGGCATCACTTTGTCTTACATTGTTTCTTTATCATTTAGTTATTATAGAAAACAGTTTATGAACTCTTTCTCCCTTTGTATTGTCAAGGAAAAAACCCAACAGTGTACAATATATATATATATGTATATATATATGTATATAGGTCAAAATATATTTTGACCCATATATACTGATGGCTTCAGGAGTTTCCAGTTGTCTTACATAAGGACGAATAGACCCAACAAGCACATCTATAATACAAAGTAAACTATGATTTTATTGTGAAATTCTCAGATGGAAAATTAAATTGAATATTTATTCTGTCCATTTTTCATTTTACAATAATCTTACCACTTATTTTTGTACCATGTATTTCAATTGTCTGTTTAGTGAAAAATAAAGAAACCTGTAATTTTTGACTTATTTTTAGCTTAATATTTTATCATTAAAGACCCCATAATAAAATGTGTTGTCAGCAGCCACATCCTAAGCCCCCAATTGAAGAATGTTTGGCTGCTGCTTAAACCGAAGGAAACAATCTCTGACCTCTGTCACCTTCAATGCTAGTGTCCCTAAGAGACTTTGTTTCCCACTGTAAGACAAAAGCAAAGTCTAGGATCTCAAAGTTCCTAGTTAACAAAACTTTCACACATGCAAAAATTTCACCGAAATATATTATTCTCTCATCATTCCCATCTACCGTTCATGTTTTGAGTTAATTTTCGGGGGATAGAAGTTCTACAATTAGGGCAATCAACATTTCCTGCTTTCTATTCTAATGCTTAAACTCTCCTCCAACATGAGTTATACAATTGGAAAGAATAAAAAGTTGACACCTGGAAGTGGGGGCAGGAGGATCAGGAGTTCAAGGCCATCCTTGGTTACAAGTGATTTTTGAGGCCTCTTGAGCTACATGAGACACTGTCTCAAAAAAACGGTGTAGTCTGGTATTGTAGTACATGCCTTTAATCCCACCATTTGGGAAGAAAAGGCAGGTGGGTCTCTGTGAGGGATCAGTTTGTTGCACATACTAACTTCCAGGCCAGTAAGGGTTACATAGTGAGACTCTGTCTCAAAAAAAGAAAAAGCCAGGCATGGTGGTGCACGCCTTTAATCCCAGCACTTTGGAGGCAGAGACAGGTGGATCCCTGAGTTCGAGGTCAGCCTGGTTCACACAGCAAGTTCCAGGACAGCCAGGACTACACAGAGAAACCCTGTCTCCAAAAGCAAAAATAACAATAATATTGTGTGACATCTGACTCAGAGCATGGAGGGAGCACCAGCACATATTACCAGGTCACTGCTGTGAGGAAGCATGTGCTGCTCTCCAGCTCTACCACAGACACATGAAAAAGTGTTGCCAGTGAAGCCACTTCAGATGGTTTTAGGACTGGAGATGAAGCGCTAGGGAGCATACATTCTAAACTTGTTTTCCATACAGTTTGAGCTCCTTGAACCAATGAAGCTGGTTCAGTCTACACAGCACAGAAGCTTCTCTAGGTCACTTAGCAGGTCTATTACTAGAAAGCAAATACTGGATGCTGTGCTATAAGATAGGTCTACAGTGCCCTTGCTGCACACACAAATGGCTGTTGAGTATAATGCAAACCTATTTCCCTTTAACCATAAGAATTAAAACAATACTTATCACCATACAGTTTGATATTACTTCCAATAAGTACAATATTTATTAAACATATCTTCAGTTTTGTTACATAGTGTGCAACAAATTACAATATTCTGCAGCCACAAATTATATGCAGAGTATGAAGAAACTATTGATCAGATAGTGTAATCTTTCCATTTATAACTCTACAAGGAAGAACTAGCAAATCAGATCTTACATAGAACGTCTCACTAAACTTTATGCATGGAAATTGACAGACACTGGTTGTGCTGTTTGATACAAAATGGCTGAACTTCATCTTCAGAAGACTAAACCCAACATCTAAAACATGCCAATATAAACATCAAAACAAAATAAATTCTAACCAACCACGGGAAACAATCTGGTATCAGGAAAGCAACAAGGATTACACACATTATTTTATGAACCAGCACACAAAGGTTTAAAACAGTTCTGAAAATGAAGTTAGCTGTCTTGAGTCAAGGGAATAAAAAAAAAGTCAGTATTGACCATTTACAATCTCTGACCTTGTGGAAACGGTAAGAATCTGTTGTAGTGCAGCTACATACAGTACAATTCAGGCAATTTTGTTTTTCACTTGGGTTCAGATTGCGAATTCATTGCTGTGAGAAAAGGACGGAGGCAAATTTTAGCAGCAACCTCCACCTGACTGCTTGACTGGAGTGCTCTGGATTTTAACATTGGACTTCTCTGCACCACCAGCTGTTGCTCCAGGACCCATTCGCTTTTTAATCTCAGCTGCCATCGTCATGAAAGACTGTTCTACATTCGTTGCATTCTTAGCACTGGTTTCCAAAAATGGAATTCCAAGGGAATCGGCAAATTCCTGAGAGAGTAATAAGGAACAGTGAACACTGGAAAACCTTTCTAACTTGATCTGTCAGTGCTTTCTGAAATGGCAATGAAGGACTGACTTAAAGGTTGAGACAGTCTTAGCCACTGTGACCCATTCATTCCCTTAATTAAAATTCAGTTTAAAAAGTCAAACCTCATACATACCTTTGCTGTTGTGTAGTCTACTACTTTCTTTGTGGTCAGGTCACACTTGTTCCCTACCAACAACTTGTTGACATTTTCACTGGCATAGCGATCTATCTCCTGCAGCCACTGTTTAACATTATTGAAGGACTCCTGAAAGATAAGAACGATACAGCTCTGGATGCAACTAATGATCGATAAATAGCTCCTGTGAAACCCTAGCGATAACTATAATGCAAGGAGAGGAACTCATACATTACAATGACAAGGCTCATCTAATGAGGACTGGAAGGCCTGAACTAAAAATAGCTTATTTGGAAAGGGAAATAGTTTAATATTTAATGGGGCAAACTCCCCAAAAATTGAAATTTTAAAGTACTAACAAAACCTAGTTTCTGAAATTTAGTAAAATTCTAGTTTTTACTAGATACAGAGCTGGATACAGAGACAGCTTTATTTATTTGTTTGTTTATTTGTTTGTGGTTTTTCAAGACAGGGTTTCTCTGTAGCTTTGGAGCCTGTCCTGGAACTTGCTCTGTGGACCAGGCTGGCCTCGAACTCAGAGATCCTCCTGCCTCTGCCTCATGAGTGCTGGGATTAAAGGCGTGCGCCACCACTGCCTGGCTACAGCACAGCTTTAATCCCAGCACTTGGGAGGCAGAGGCAGGTAGATCTCAGTCTAAGACAGCCTGGTCTACAAAGCGAGTTCCAACACAGAGAAACCCAGTCTCAAAAAAGGAATTTTTTTTTAGTGGTAGGTAGGAGTGGTAGCATGTGCCTTTGATCCCAGTGCTGGGGTGTGGGGTGTGGGGGAGTAAAGGAAGGCAGGTCTCTCAGTTCAAGGTCAGCTTTGTCTTTAGAGCTCCAGGACAGCCAGGGCTAGTCAAAGAAACCCTGTCCCGAAAAAACAAACAACAAAATTATGGTAATAGACTAGACATGTTTAAAGTTAACATATTCTGATTGATTGTTTTTTTGAGATGCTGCCTAGGCTGGTCCCAATCCTCTGGGATCCTGAGAGCTTATCTCAGCCTCCCAAGCAGGTAGACTACAACAGGCACATGACATCATGCTAATGTAGCATTTTCTTCTCCTCATATCCATGCATCTTCTGCTTGTAATACAAGAGTTAGTTCCAGGACAGGAACCAAAAAGCTACAGAAAAACCCTGTCTCGAAAAATCCAAAAAAGAAAAAAGAAAATAAAAAAATTTCTCTAATGGTAAAAATAAATTTCTGATCAAAAGAAAAGTATTCAAGGGCAGCCTGTCTACATATTGAGTTGCAGGTCAACCAGAACACAGTGAGAGTGTCGAAAATGTACACATACACAAAAAGTAAGTCCCTGCTTTGTTGATAACACACTTTCTAGACACTTACCTGATCTGTCACATCATACACAACTATGATGCCATGGGCTCCTCTGTAGTAACTGGAGGTGATTGTTCGAAATCGTTCCTGGCCTGCTGTGTCCCACTATTAGAAACAATCAGAAAGGCAAACAATTCCATTAAAGCAGGCTTGGAAAAGTACAGGAGAAAAATCAGATTATTAGGATCTGAAACAACAGTATTTAATGCTTACATTATTAAAATGCATTGCAAGTATCAAATATGTTAAAGTACAGACAAAAGGCATGCACCACTACTCCCGATCTACCAGAATTTTTTTTTTTCTCTTTTCTTTTGGTTTATTTTTGAGACAGGATTTCTTTGTAACAGCTCTGACTGTACTGGAACTTGCTCTGTAGACCAGGCTGGCCTCAAACTCAGAGATCTGCCTGCCTCTGCCTCCCAAGTGCTGGGACTACAGGTGTGCACCACTATTGCTGGCCATAAATATTTTTAAATGAGAGAAAAAAATAAACAGGGAAAAAGCCTCACCAAAAGTTATTTACTAGCTCTTTCCTCCCTACCCCCTCCCTACCTTGTAGTGTTTTTTTAAAAATATGTATTTATTATGCATACAATATTCTGTCTGTGTGTATGTCTGCAGGCCAGAAGAGGGCACCAGACCTCATTACAGATGGTTGTGAGCCACCACGTGGTTGTCGGGAATTGAACTCAGGACCTTTGGAAGAGCAGGCAATGCTCTTAACCTCTGAGCCACCTCTCCAGCCCCCCTTGTAGTGGGTTTAAGCTTGAGGCTTTCTGCATGCCATGCAATTTGTCAGTCCCTGAGTTGTACCCCCAGGCCAATGGTATGCTTTTGATAGTAGTAACACTGCTATTATTCATAACCAGTTTTTATGTTAATTTTTGTTTTTGTTTTGTTTTGAGACAGGATCTCATTTAAGGTAATTAAGGTAGTTCTGCAACTTTAGACTTTGAGGCTTTGTAGACCAGGCTGACCTGGAACTCAGAGATCCACCTGCCTCTGCCTCCCTATTCATAATGTTAATAATGCCTACAATTTAGCTGGTGGTACTGATACCAAAATTATAAATTCTTTAAGAACTGAAGCTATGCTAGGCAGTAAGTAAAAATCAGAGCCCAAAGCCTACTCCTTCCTGGCTGCAGCCACTCATCCCAGACCAGGGTGTTCTGCTGTGTCCTAGCGGGGCAAGGAGGTGGACTTCACTAAGTGGGAGACCGATAACAAGGACTGGCACTAACCCTGTCGAAAGCCTTAGGAATGTGAAGAGATAGCGACTGGCAGGGACCCATGCTGAGAATGCAGGCAAGTCCTATTGCTACTCATCCATGTTTAAGCCCAAAGGCTTTGGGAAAGGTAAAGCTGCAAGTCACATTTTCAAGTAGACCCAGGTTATAGAAACCTTCCACCCACAGGGCACATGCCAGGCCTTATCCCCAGGCACCAGGGTTCCTCCCAGGAGCCCTTTAGGTGTGTGTGTGGGCACACATACACACACCAGTTGACAGGACTAGAAAAAAGTGCCCCAAAGACCTATGAACAGAGGACAAAAGGCAGAGTTACTCACTGCTAATACAGTTTACAATACCAGAAAGCAATGGAAAGATCTAATGTTACCTACCAGTCAGAATGACACCCAGTTCAAGTAGGTACTATTTTAATCTGAGCAAAAAATAATGTAAGGAAAATGTTTCTAAACACTTTGGGGAAAGGCAGGCAAGAAAGCTCAGCAAAAGATTTTGCAAATCTGAGCCGGGCAGTGGTGGCGCACACCTTTAATCCCAGCACTTGGGAGGCAGAGGCAGGTGGATCTCTGTGAGTTCGAGGCCAGCCTGGTCTACAAGAGCTAGTTCCAGGACAGGCTCTAAAGCTACAGAGAACCCTGTCAGTCTGTCTCAAAAAAAGAAAAAAAAGAAAAAGAAAAAAAAATAATTGCAAACCTGACAACCTGAGATCGATCCTTAGAACACATGATAGAAGGAAAAAAACTATAAAAAGTTGTCCTCTGACAGGTATGGTGGTTCATGCCTATAATCCTAGCACTGGGGAGGCAAAGGCAGATGGAGCTCTGAGAGTTCAAGACTAGCCTTATCTACACAGCAAGTTCCAGACCAGCTAAGGCTATATAAACAGTGAGAGACCCTCTTTCTGATCTCCACAGATGTGCCACGATACACAGTGACACGCGCACACACATTCATGCTAAGTTTTTGCTTTGGTTTTTTGAAACACAGTTTCTGTGTAGCCCTGGAACTCATTTTGCAGACCAGACTGGCTTCAAATTCAGAGATCTGTCTGCCTTTGCCTCCTAAGTGCTGGGGTTAAAGGTGTGCATCAGTATGCCTGTCTGATAATAGTAATAAATTTTTTACAAAAATATATTTCATTTTAAGAACATCTTACCGCAGCTAGGGGGTGGTGGCACACACCTTCAATCACAGCAATTGGGAGGCAAAGGTAGGCGGATCTCTGTTGAGTTTGAGTTCAAGGCCAAAGAGCTAATTCCAAGACAAGCTCCAAAGCTACAGAGAAATCCAGTCTTGAAAATCAAAACAAAAAAAACCTCACCTTACTGTAATGATCTGTCCGGTTTCTTTGAGAGACAAGCCACCCACCCTCCACCCCCGCTGAGACAGTACAGATCTTACCACTTAGGTTCTAACACCAAAAAGAAATGCTTCATCACTGTATTATTGTTCTGAGTTTTAAAAAATGAAAAGTAACTAGTCAAATTCACTTTTTAAATTTAAAGTCTTAGTTCTAATAAAGACAGCTGCAGTTGAGAATGTAGCTCAAGAAAAGAGGATGAGAATTTTGTTTAAATTTCTCCTAAGCAACAGCCACACACACACACACACACTCCATTTTATGTGTATGAGTGTTTTGCCTGCACATGTGTCTGTGTACCATATGTGCAGTACCCTTGGACGCCAGAAAAGGATGCTAGATGCCCTAGAACTCGAGTTCAACATTTCTGAGTCATCATGTGGGTGCTGGGAATTAAATTAGGGTTCTCTCAAAGAGCAGTCACCGAGCCACCTCTCAGTCCCCAATGACCTCTTGTTAAGAAAAGTTTGTCTAACTCGATGACTCAATCACTCCACTAAAAGATAATGGTAGGGCTGTGTACACAGCTCAATGGTAGTCGAATGCCTTGCACTGTAAGATTCAATCCCAGCAAAGTTCTTTAACTCTCAGAAATGTGAGACTAGGTAAGGCATTAATATTAATTCTTTTAAATATGACAATGGTTTAATAGATAATAATATGCAGATGCATATAAATTTTTTTTTGTAAAACTGGGCATGATGGTGCATGCCTGCAGTCCCATAAGGAAGCAGGAGGATTACAACATGCTCAAAGCCAGCCAAGGCTACATAGTAAGCTCTGTCTCCAGTACAGCCCAAAGTCTGTAACATTAGCACACTTCCAGATGAAAAAGAAAGCAGCTAGGTGTGATGGTTAAGTATATATCTTTAACCCCAGCAGTCAAAGACAGAGGCTGGCAGATTTCTGAATTCAAGGCCAGCCTGATCTACAAAGTTTTAGGACAGTAGGACAGTCAGGGCTGCACAGAGAAATCCAGTCTTGAAAAAAAAGAAAAGAAAAAGAAAGCAAATAATATATAAGGTTTAGCAGCTGCTTATCTTAAAAACAGAACCAATGCTGGCTTCATTCCTTTCTTTTTGGTCCAAACTGAGACTGAGAACTCCAGACTTTGAGGATCACTGTCAAAACTAAGGAACTTGGTATCACCTGGATCTTCTGGCATGACTCTATTGATGTGCCCCTCTTGCTCAATGGTATAACCACTAATTTTGAAGAATACCTGGCCATCGCCACTAAATATAAAAAGTGAAAGGGGAAAACACTTGGAAGGGAAAATGAAGTCTAGCAAGTTGAAATGTAATGGCACAATTTTGCATTTAAAATTGTAAAACATCCATTCACAGAAGTCTCTCTGTGTCACTCATAAACACACATGTGTGCACCCTTTAAGGGTGTGTGTATGGTGTGTGCATGTGGAGATCTGAGGCTGAAGTAAAGTCTTCCTGGATTACTCTCCACCTTATTCATTGAAGCAGGCAAGATCTCCCAACTGAACTCAGAGCTCACTGATACGACTAATAACTGAGCTGCAGGGATCCACCGTCTCTGCCTTCTATGGACTAGAATTAGAGGTGAGTCCCTGTGCCTAGATGGCATTTTGCTAGGTGAGTTCTGGTTCTCAGATTTACAAGTACTTTATCTACTGAACATCTCCCCAGACCATACGTATCCTTTACATTGCTTTGCTTTTGTATCCTGCAGTGGGTTAACAATAAGCACCAGTCCCTCAAGTCCGAGAGAGAAATTTCATTTTATGTGTGTGAGTGTTTTGCCTGCATACACTACTGTTTGCCTGTGCACTACATGCATGCCTGTTGGCTCCATAGGCAAGAATGTGGCACTGAACCTCATGGGGCTGAAATGAGTGCTGTTGTGCAGCATGGGATCTGGGAATTGAGTTCCCTGCCTCTTAATCACTGCATTGAGCTGTTTCCCCACACCAAAAGGGTGAAAATTTTTAAGAAATTAGAAAAGGCACTTTAAAATGCAAGACTGACCCAAATTCAAATGGATCTAAAAACAATTCCAAAAAGAAATGATCAACTGAGCGAGAAGATGGTGTGATGACATCAATCTGAAGAACAGATGCCAACAGAAGTTAGTCTGATCCGCAGTGTCAAATGCAGAGGAATTCCATAGACATGAAGGCACACTGGCTCCAGCTCGATATAAAGAATGGATAGCTAGGCCAGATTTAATTCCAGCACTCGGGAAGCAGAAACAAGGCGGATCTTTGTGAGTTCAAGGCAAGTTCTAGAACAGTCAGGTCTAGATAAACCCTGTCTCAAAAAACAAAAACAAACAAAAGATAACTAGAGCCCCAAATAAATGGAAGCAGCTGCTTTGGAAATTGGCGAATTCCCCAAATATGTTTACATAACAGCATCAGATATGGGAAGAAAATTCCTATTGAAGATAAAAGGCCAACAGAGAGCAATCTGCAAGATCCTTTTCAGACAAAGGAAGTGACAAAATTAAAATGTTTCAAGTATTGAAACCCTGTAGAGAATAATCACCACCTATGCAACTGGTACCCAGGTGGCAGGCTGGAGTGGCTCTTTTCATAATAGTGTTTACTTCTCGCCTTCACCTTCATAGGGCAGTCTCAGAACCCACTGATGTGCCTTCTCCAAGGTCACAAAGGTAAATACACAGCAAGCGTCACGTGATCCTCAAAACTACCTTGTAAACTAGTAAGCCAGGAAACAGTGCTGGGGCTGGGGCTCAGCAAACTTGTTATTATTCTAAGTCAGCATAAAAGACTGGGCTCACACCTGTAACCCCAGCACTGGGAGGCAGAGACAGGCAGACAGATCTTTGAGTTCAAGGCCAGCCTGGTCTACAGAGCAACTTTTTCAGAACAGCCAGGACTACACAGAGTAATCATGCCTCAAAAATGGGGAGGGAGGGAGGGAAGAGTACAAAGACTAATCTTCAGTGTTACTGCATACTAAATAAGTCCATTCTACAACATACTGATTTTTAAAAACTAAAACCCAACTTAAACAAAAACTATTACTTACTTTCTCCCCGCCCCCCCCCCACTGTGTGTATGTGTGTGTGTGTGTGTTAGAGAGAGAGACAGACAGACAGACACTGATATTCACACTGAGGACACCCTGCCATGGCACACACATGGAGGTCAGAGGACAACTTGCAGGAGTTGGTTCTCTCCTACCACCACATAGGCCCTGGGGATCAAACTTAGGTCATCAGGCTTGACTGACATTAAGCACCTTTTACTTGCTGAGCTATCCTGCTGACCCCATGATTTTTTTTTTTTAAGGTCACAGACAAGCTGGCAGTACACAAACCCATGCTAAAGAGGTAAAAGATGGATAAGGTAGTTAGGATAACACAAAGGCCCCTGTTGAAGATGGAGAGCCATATGTCACTTGGTTTTGCCAGTAACTTTAGGCAAATCTTTCTCTCAGCATCCATTTTCTGAGAGTAAAACAGGAATATTAGAAAAACCAAGTTTCCTTCCAATAAAATTCTGTTTCCACAGAGTTGGAATATATGATCTTAAAGGAGAAACACCCAGAGAATTAATAGTTGTCTTTATTTAATGAATGTACGAAGAGCCTCTCGTAGATTCCTTCTAACTTGCCAAAACACTTAGCACAGTAAAAGACATAGAGAAGATGCCAAGTAAGTATCCACTGTGAGGCAAGAAAAACTCAAACTCCTGCCTTCCACTGGAGAAGGAGATCAGTCCTAAGGCTGACTCAATATGAGCATCTCTGCTTTACAAGTAGAATTTTAACATGGAGGACCTGGGATATTAACTCCATGCTGACAGTGCAGACTTATAGACCTTGGGTTCAATCCTCGACACAGGTGACAAACAAGGAGGGGCTGGAGAGACGGCTCAGTGGTTAAGAGCACTGGCTGCTCTTCCCTCTTCCAGAGGACCTGGGTTCAATTCCCAGACCCACATGGCAGCTCACAACTGTCTGTAACTCCAGTTCTAGGAGATCTGACAACCTCACACAGACACATACTCGGGCAAAATATCAATACACATAAAAATAAATAAGGAAGGCATTTCAATGAGAAAAGTGAACCTAGGACATGCCTTTTGGTCTAAAAACTATCATCAATGCATGGCTCTTAACCTTTATATTCAACTTTGTTAGAATAGTAAATATATATAAATACACCATACATTTACCAAAACAATTTCCAAGACCACTTACTATCTGAAGTTTGATTGTTTTCCCGTCTAACTCTATAGTTCGTATCTTGAAATCCACACCAATTGTGCTGATATAGCTTTCCGTGTATGTATCATCCTGAAGGGGAAGAGTTAATAAAATCAATGTTCAACAGAGAAAAAAATTTTTTAAATTCACTTTCATTATAGTCAAAGCTTATAAACAAAGTTTTTAACATCTGATTTCATCTTGCTTTGTGTTCTAAAACAAAAGTTTCTTTTTTCCTTGAAATATTTTTCAAGTGTTCTTTACTGGTTTTTATACATCTCTTGGTAAATATTTTGCATATGTCAGGAAGATTTTGTAACTGTCAGAGCTCACCCAACCAGATACCTGAGTTTTATCAGTAAAACTCTTGCTCCTTAAATACCCAATCCACTGACCAACAAACAATGCTCATTTCATTCTCCTCTTAGGGATGGATTCCAAAATCTAATTTATATCCTGGAAGTTTTTAATTGAAATACAATACACATAAGAATCCCTCCTTCAAGGCAGAGACAGGTGAATCCCTGTGGTTCGAGGCCAGCCTGGTCTACAATAGTAAGTTCAAAGAGTACATAGTGAGACCTTGTCTTTAAAAAAAATTCTTTAGTGTATGTATGTGTGTGGATGTGTGCACAGCACAATGCGCACAGCATGTACACGTAGAGGTGTTAGGACAACCTTGGCAGTTAGCTTCCTCCTTCCACCATGTTGGTCCTGGGGATCAAACTCAGGTCATTTTGATCTACTGATTCATTTCACCAGCCCTACTTCATTATTGTTTTTGTTTTTTCAACCACATTTTTTGCAGCTGAATATAATCCCATTGATATAGTTTATGAAAGAATTGGGTAGTTTCCATTTGGGGGGTCATTATAACAATGCATGATCATGTCCTTATCATCATGTTGTTTGTCAATTTATTAACACAATGTTTCTCTTTTTGGTACATGCCAGTAATCTTAGTACTTGGGAGGCTGAGGCAGAAAGATCACTAAAAATTTGAGGCCATCCTGATCTAGGGAATTAATGGCCAGCCATGGAAACATAGTGAGGCTCTATCTCAAAAGAACTCAATAGGCAGTGGTGGCACACACCTTTAATCCCAGCATTCGGAGGCAGAGGCAGGTGGATCTCTGTGAGTTTGAGACCAGTCTAGTCTACAGAGTGAGTTCCAGGACAGCCAGAGCTTTACAGAGAAACCCTGTCTTGAAAAGCCCCCTTCCCCACCACCCCCCCCCCAAAAAAAGAAAAAGAAAGAACATGACTTCATGAAGGCTCTTACGACAGATCAGAGAATAAAAGTGCCTGCCCCCAAGCCTTTCACCTGTGGGGGACAAGTCATGCACTCTGTTGTCTGACCTTCACACCTGCTAGTGTGCTCACGTGCACAGCTGCCCCGTGTATACAAACACATAAAAACAAGTAAATGTTTCAAAAGAAGCTCTCATGAAAAAACAGGAACGGAGACTAAGCATCCCTGAACTGCAAAGCAACACCTGGGAAGTTCTCCGACAACCAGGACGGACACCTTGGTGTAGGAACCTAAGAGCAGCATGACAAACTCAACTTTTCTGTGACATAAACTGCTAGCCAATGTGGTGGCCACTAGCCAAGTGGCTTATGAAATGAGAAAAATATAATGATCTTTTTCAAATTTCAATTAAAGTAAAAAAAAAAGCTAGAGAACTAGGTTACTATGGTTGTAAAGCTTAATCAGAGTTACTGAATGCACATGACCGTCAGTACATATGACACCATGCATGTACTCTGCGGCTGGTGATGCTTCTCTTTATTAAAATGTGGCTTGAAGATTTCTTCCCATGTCACTGTCACTAAGGCCAAATATCCCACATTATCTGTCCACCTCCATTGGAATCAATCAGAATTCTACAATGAGCATTAGACACTAATTTTATCATCACACTTCACTGCTTCACTGAATTTCTTTCTTGGCTTTATTGTCCCGTCCCCCCACCCATGTCTGTCTCTCTCTTCTTACGTATTTTTTGGACTGACTGACTTCAAGCCCAAAGTGTTCACCTCCCAAGTGGAGAGATGACAGGCATGCACTACCACACCCAGCTTTCCCATGAATTTCCTTTAAGAACAACAGTTATAACACTTATTTAACAGTCCAAGATACTACCGAGGACAGGGTTTGGGAGCTCTTAGTTGTACAAATTCTGAAAGAGTAAGTCAACAGACATAAAACAGTTTGATTTTTGTCTAACTAGAAAGCATGCACTAATTGTACAGTTAAGTGCACCATTAATTGTAAAAAGTATTTTAATTTCAACTTACTGCAAACCTAAGGAGGAGGCAAGACTTTCCAACTCCAGAATCGCCAATCAGAAGTAACTTGAATAAATAATCACTGCAAAAACAGAAAGAAAATCGTATTAATAAACAGTATGTTGTACTGTTAAGTTCTGCAAAAAAAACAGAGCTAACAACAGCTTGTTATGAAGACTACATCTCCTGAAAAGGACTGTGTGTGGCTTAGCAGAAGCCAAAACTAGATCCACCAGCAGCCCTTTGATGCATAGCTGAACGTGTGAATTACCCAGTCAAGTAAGGAGGCAGTGCCACCCAAGATCGATCTCTCAGGAGTGAACTTCCTCTTCCAAGGAAAACACGTGGTTCCTATTCTGAGAGAGAGAGGGCTGAGGAAACTTCTGCTAATTAAATCCCAGTCCTCTACCCTAGGAGACTAGGGAAGGTTATGCTCCAGCCAGTAAAATTGTCTCTCCTGGCTCAGTGGCCCATGCCTGTGATTTCAGCAAGCTTTTGAGAGGTGCAAACAGGAAAATCTTGACTTTAAGGCCAGACTCAGCTACATAACATAATAGTGCTGGCTTGGAAACTTGAGGTCCTCTTTCAACAACAGCAAAAGTCTCTCCCTCAAATTCAAGGACCAAACTACTCACTGTTCAGAGCGATCCTCCAGTGAAATAATTTCTATGACCCTTTCCTAGAATCCAAGTCTAACATCTCCTCTTCTTAAAAAACAGAAAAGCACGGGGGCTAGAAAGATTGCTCAAAGATAAAGAGCCCTGGCTTTCTAGGCAGAGGATCCAGGTTTGATTCCCAACACTCCCAGGATGCTTTTAACCATCTCTACTCCATTCAATTCCAGGAGATCTGACGCCCTCTTCTGGCCTCTCAGGGCACTGTTATCACATGGTGCACAGGCATCTTAAGGTGTTCCTGCATCTCAATACCTCTTCCCAATGTGATTGCATTGAATAAATGTCCCCCTTTCTGTTTCCTGCTATTAATTTGGCTCTTTTAATTGGCTTGCCAAAGATGAGCAGTTAAACCTGGTTTGTTGGGGCTATCCAGGGCACAGGCTCTGATTCTGATTCCAGTAACACTACCGCTACTCCTAACTTAAAAACCATCACTAAAACATGTCTTCAATGACCTGAAGACAACAGAGTATCTGTCCACTGTCTCCCAAAGGAACCTCTCAGTTCTTCACAATTCTGACTACTTCCATAATCTGAGCACTTTTAAAAGGAGCCTCCCAATCAAGACCTTACATACATATTTTTAGAAGGTACAACTAATTTTTAGCTTTGTGGTTTAATTTCAAAAATGAATATCTACTAATCTATTACAATTTTTATTATAGAAAGTATAATTTCAATGTAAGCTAGACACACAACTTTAAATACAATTACCTTTGTGACTATTGATAAATTGTGACCTATCTCTCCTTGCAGAGTGGTATTATTTAAACACCTTTTTTGTTTTATCAAATTAGCATAGTATACTTAATTCCTAAATGTATCTGAGCAAAAGAATTAAAAAGATAAATCCAAACTGCTAGTCATCAACAAAACAGAGGTCACAGAAGGAAGTAAAATTTTCTAAACAAATAAATCAGAACTGGGGGCATGATAGTTCAGTTGGTTGAATACATGTCTACCACACATATCCTGTGTTCAATCTCCAGCACACCATACATAGTTGTACATGACTATAATCCCTGCACTTGGGAGGTGGAGGCAAGAAGAGTTAAAAAAAAAAGTAAACAAACAAACCTACCAGGGCTGGAGATGGCTAGGTGGTTAAGAGTTAAGAGCACTGACTGGTCGCTGTTCTAGAGGACCTAGGGTTAGGTTCCCAGCACCCCCATGGCAGCTCACAACCATCTGTAACTCCAGGCCTAGGGGATCTGACACTTCCTTCTAGACTCCAGGGTACTGTATGCACATGGTGAACAGGCATACATGCAGACAAAACACTCACATACAGAAAAATAATTTACAAATTTTTTCATCAGTAAAGGAGGGCTGGATATGTATAGCCCAACAATAGAGTAGTTACCTAGCAAATGCCAGACCCTAAATTTTATGTCTAGGCAGACCTTTCAACAAATAAGTAGATAGATAGATAGATAGATAGATAGATAGATAGATAGATAGATAGATAGATAGATAAAGGAAGGAAAGAAGGAAGGCAAACAAGTTGCTGAAATTGAGATTTAGCAATCTGAGATTTCTGGAAAAGCACACCCTCCCCAAGCTGTACTGAGTACTGTTACCACGAAGGACTGAACTGGGCCACAAATGATGCCTGAGGTACCTATCACTGCTACTCTGGTTTATTTCAGCACTATCACAAGGAAGGAACATATATAAACACCTAACTATGTTTCTAGCTATAGCATCAAGAAATTAAAGAGTTGGACTGGAAAGATAGTTCAGCGGTTAAGAGCATGGGTTGCTCTTTTAGAGGACAGGGGTTCAATTCCCAGTACCCATACAGCAGCTTACAACTGTCTGTAACTACAATTCCAGGAGATCCAACACCCTCACACAGACACACATGCAGGCAAAACACCAATACATATAAAGTAAAAATAAAAATTTTTAAACAAGAAATCATTTAGCATAGTCTAAAGTTTTGCAAGTTATTTTCAAGCAGAGTTTCAAGCAATTCAAAATCATTAAAGAAGCTAAGGTTGGTAGTGCACGCCTCATCCTGTAATCCTAGCCAGCAGAAGGCAGAGAAAGGAGAACCATAAACTGAAGGACATATCAGCTCCACAGTGAGCTCGAGGCCAGCCCTGGATACAAGAGACCTGTTTTGGGGATGGAGAGAGAGAGAGATGGTTCGGGGATTAACAGCACAAACTACTCTTTCAGAGGATTTGAGTTTGGATCCCAGCAGCCATATCAGTTGGTTCACAACCACCTCTTACTCCAGCTCCAGCAGGGATCCCATGTCTCAGTCCTCCATGGGCACTAGCAATTCACATACAAATACCCATACAGAGGTAGGTGTCTGTCTGTCTGTCTGTCTGTCTGTCTGTCTGTCTCTCTCTCTCTCTCTCTCTCTCTCTCTGTGTGTGTGTGTGTGTGTGTGTGTGTGTGTGTACACGCGCATGCAAAGAGTTGGGGAGATGGCTTAGTATTAAGAGCACCAGCTACTCTTTCAGAAAACCTGGGTTCAATTCCCAGTACCCACATGGTAGCTCACAACCATCTATAACTACTTCCAGGGGACCAGTTCTTCTGGCCTCCATGGGTACCAGCCACATACATTGATATACAGACATACATGCAGGCAAAACACCTAAAAAATAAAACAGGTAAGAGGAACTTGTAAAAAAAATAAAACCAAATAATAACTGGTCAAGATCATTAAGCCAAGCACAGTGGTACATGCCTATAATCCTAGTGTTCTGGAATCAACATCAGAATGTTCTCCTACAAGTTTCCAGTCTGGTCAACATAGCAAGCTCCAGGCCAACAATGGCTATGTAAGCAAGATCCTGTCTAGCCAAAAAAAAGGCCAAAACAAGTGCCAAGACCATGAAAACGGAGAGAACTCAGAGAATGAAGGGAACTAACATGATACAAACACATCTTAATAATCAATTAAAAAAAATAGCCAGGTAATGGTGGCACACACCTTTAGTCTCAGCCTGGGCTATAAAGGGAATTCCAAGACACCCAGGGCTACACAGAGACAAAACAAAAACAAAAAATGCTGAGCACAGCACAAGATACTTGTAATCCCAGCACTGAGGAGACAGACAGCAGACAGGAGGAGCTAGGGGACTTCTAACCAGTCTAACCACTCAGTCTAACCAAATTATTCTTTTCTTTACAAGAAACTCTAGGAATACAAATTTGACATTAGAGGTCTGTGAAACTGACACAGACTCTTTCAAAAATACTTATTAGTATATATTAATTACACATACTGAATTATAGCATACCATTTTCTACATGTATGTATTTTGGTCACACTCATACTATCCTCTCTTGTCCTACTCCCAAGAATCACTGATCCCATTCCTCTTTAAGCAAATCCTCTCCTACTTTCATGGGAGGTGGGAGGAGGCAATAAATTTCTTTAGGGTTATTCTCAGGAGCATGGCACCTTACTGGTGGCTACACCACTGAGGAAAATGGATCTCCCTCCCCCAGCAACCTGTAGACACTCAGAGAAGGCTATGTTGGAGAGCCCCCCAAAAAACCCACGGCATCCATGGTTTCATCTTGTGAAGCTCTTGTGCAAGTGTGCACAACGGCTTTCTTCTCTAGCTTTTTATTCTCAGAAAGATGGCCACAACTTCTAAAGCCCCAACAATGAGTATCCAAGAATAGGCAAGAGAAAAACAGAATAGATATGCTTAATTTCAACATTTGGGAAACTTTTAAAGATCAACCCAATAAAACGCTTAAAATAGAAGTCAAAGGTCACAAAGACCGACTATATATTTCATACTTTGTTGTTGCATAAAGAGGGGTGTCTTAGCCGGGCGGTGGTGGCGCACGCCTTTAAATCCCAGCACTTGGGATGCAGAGGCAAGCGGATCTCTGTGAGTTCGAGACCAGCTGGTCTACAGAGCTAGTTCCAGAACAGGCTCCAAAACCAGAGAAACCCTGTCTCGAAAAAGAAAAAAAAAAAAAAAAGAGGGTGTCATAAATGTTAAGACTTAGAACTAACTGGAACTTGTGATTCTCGTGTCTCAGCCTTCTGAGTAGTTAGAATTACAGACATGAACTGAACCACCATGCAAACTTCACAAACCCTTCTTGTTCAGAACTTATTATGTATCCGAGACTAGTCTCAACTCCCAAACGTCCTCTGCTTCTCCAAGAATGCAGGAACATGTTAGTCACTACTCAGCACATCCTTCTTTCCTATTTTTAAATCTCTCCATTGGAGCCTGGTGGCAGGCCTTTAATGGCAAGTTACTTAGCAAGCTGAAACAGGAGGACCCCAAGTTCAAGGTCAGTAAGCCTTGTTAAAGGTTTGGTTTCGGGTCTGGGGGTGGGGGGAGTGGATGGTTCAGCGGGCAAAGTGCTGCATAGGCATGAGGACCCGAAGTTTCTTAGTCCCCATGTAAAAGCAGGCAACGCACATCCATAGAGTTCATGCTGCAAGTACAGACAGACAGATCCAGAGCTCACTGGCCAGCCAGGCTTTGAGCGAGCTCCAGGTTTAGTGAGACCTTGTCTCAAAAGGTACAGTGGAAGGTCAGGCGGTGGTGGTGCAGCCTTTAATCCCAGCACTCGGGAGACAGAGGCAGGTGGATCTCTATAAGTTCAAGGCCAGCCTGGTCTAAAAGAGCTAGTTGCAGGACAGGCTCCAAAGTACAGAGAAACCCTGTCTCAAAAAACAAAAAACAAAACCCAAAAAGTCAAAGGAACTAGAGATAAAGCTCCTGACAGAGTATGTGCTTGGCATGGAGACAACCTAGTCAAATCCCCAGGAGAAAAAGGGTATGAGTGTGAGTGTGCATGTGTGTATAATAAAAACCTCTCTGTGAATGTTTAAGGTAGCTGTCAATCCAAATGTTATCTGGCTTAAATTTAAAAATTTTAAGGTTTGAGGGGGATGCACTTAGAAGCCATAAATTCAATCCCTGGTGGCACAAAAACCAGTAGCCACATAGAGAAAGTGATAGCATACCTGGGAGGTCAGAATACAAGTCTTGGCCAGCCATACAGCTTAGCAGGTAAGGCACTTGCTTCATAAGCCTGAGGACCCGAGTCTGATCCCTGGAACCCATGAAAAAGTGGAAAGAGAAAACCAACTCTACAAAGTTGTCCTCTGACCGCCATACATGTGCCTGCATGCATGCCCACAAACATGCATGAATGACCACATACACACACAATAATTTTTTTTGTTTTTTTGTTTTGTTTTTCGAAACAGGGTTTCTCTGTGGCTTTGAAGCCTGTTCTGGAACTAGCTCTTGTAGACCAGGCTGGCCTCGAACTCACAGAGATTCACCTGCCTCTGCCTCCCGAGTGCTGGCATTAAAGGTGTGCGCCACCATCGCCCGGCTTTTTTTTTTTTAAAGAAATAACCAGCTGACGACCTGACCCGAGACCATGGTGAAGAACACTGGCCCTGTGACCTGCTCTCTGATCTTCACACATGTGTATGGAAATATACAGGTGTACAGACATATACACTTACACATGGGCACACAGAATAAAGATGAAATTAAATTAAAATAAATAAGTAAATAAAGATTAGAAGACCTCTAGTTACAATTCCAATTATACTGCTTACTCTAAATTATAATGCTTACCCTTGTGCAAGCCATTTAACTCTTCCCTGTGTGTTTCTTAGTCTTTAAAACCAAGACTTTCCAGGCCAGGAGTGACACCTTGAGTTCAA
Source organism: Microtus pennsylvanicus (assembly GCF_037038515.1). Classification (NCBI taxonomy): domain Eukaryota; kingdom Metazoa; phylum Chordata; class Mammalia; order Rodentia; family Cricetidae; genus Microtus; species Microtus pennsylvanicus. Next base: position 79,514,020 of record NC_134590.1, on the reverse strand, counting down.
CCCCCAGCACCCAAACAAACAAAAACAAAACTGGAGCTGAGAAGTGGTGGTGCATGCCTTTAATCCCAGCACTGGGGAGGCAGAGGCAGGTAGATCTCTGTGAGTTCGAAGCCAGCCTGGTCTACAAAAGCGAGTTCCAGGACAGGCACCAAAGCTACAGAGAAACCCTGTCTCAAAAAACCAAAAAAAGCCGGGCAATGGTGGCGCACGCCTTTAATGCCAGCACTCGGGAGGCAGAGGCAGGCGGATCTCTGTGAGTTCGAGACCAGCCTGGTCTACAGAGCTAGTTCCAGGACAGGCTCCAAAGCCACAGAGAAACCCTGTCTCGAAAAAAAGAAAATACAGGGGCTGAAGAGAAGACCTGAGTTCAATTCCCAGCAACTACATGGTGGCTCACAACCATCTGTAATAAGATCTGGTGCCCTCTTCTCTTTTGTTTTCCCCCTTCGAGACAGGGTTCTGCTGTAGTTTTAGAGCCTGGCCTGGAACTAGTTCTTGTAAACCAGGCTGGCCTCGAACTCACAGAGATCCACCTGCCTCTGCCTCCCGAGTTGCTGGGATTAAAGGCGTGCTTCACCACTGCCCAGCAGGGATACATGCAGGCAGAACACTGTATACATAAGCAAAAAAAAAAAAAAACTGGGTCCTTTCTTCATAGAATTACTATAAGAATTAACAGAAATTATAATGTCTATACATACATTTTAGGGTAGGTAGCACAAATTTGAATTATCCATTATTGATCTAATTCCAAGATCAGCACCAAAGTTCTAAAGTGTGTTCCTAAATGTTCTGGTTCTCTCCTTTTAATAGTCAACATTAATTAAAGCTTTCTGTAAAATCTAAATCAGAGCTATGGAGGCAGTTCGGTTGTTTCACCTCCAACAACCTGGGTGAGAGACCCGATTCGGAAAGACAGCTTAGCAGCTAAGTGCTAACTGTCCTTTGAGAGGTCAGGAATTTAGTTCCCAGAACCCAAGTCAAGAGCCATACAAATCCCTGTAACTCCACCTCTATAGATGCAACACCCTCTATGGCCTCTATAAGCACAGCCACACATGCAGCACATGCGCGCGCGCGGGGCGCGCACACACACACACACACACACACACACACACACACACGATAAAATAGTTGTCCTAAGTCAAGAAGATGGAATATAGTTATATTCAGAGCTCTTTCTACTCTGAAACAGTTATATTCAGAGTAGAAAGGATAGGGAACAGTTTTTTTTTCTAAAATTTATTTATTATGTATATAGCGTTCTGGGCACCAGATCTCGTTATAGATGGGTGTGAGCCATCATGTGGTTGCTGGGAATTGAACTCAGGACCTCCAGAACAGCAGTCAGTTCTCTTAACCTCTGAGCCATCTCCCCAGCTCCCCTAGGGAATAGTTCTTAAGAACTAATGCTAGTGAGAGCAAGACTTACCCTGGGTGATGAACTGGCTTTCTGGAGCCAATTCCCTATGGTGGGATACCTTGCTCAGCCTTGATAGAGGAGTAGGTGCTTGGTCCTGCCTCAACTTGGTATACCTGACTTTGCTGACTCCCCAAAGAGAGCTCTTAACTCCTCTAAGGAGTGGATGAGGTGTGGGATGGGGGCAGGTGGAGGAGTGGGGCAAGGGGAGGGAAGGAAAACTGGGGCTAGTATGTAAAAATAAAATTCAATCAGAAGTTACATCTAAGGGCTGGAGAGATGGCTCAGTGGTTAAGAACACTAGCTGCTCTTCCAGAGGTCCTGAGTTCAAGTCCCATGGTGACTCACAACCATCCCTAGTGGGGTCTGATGCCCTCTTCTGGCATAAAGGTGTATATGCGGGTGGCGCATGCCTTTAATCCCAGCACTCAGGAGGCAGAGGCAGGCGGATCTCTGTGAGTTCAAGGCCAGCCTGGTCTACAAGAGCTAGTTCCAGGACAGGAACCAAAAGCTACGGAGAAACCCTGTCTCGAAAAATCAAAAAAAAAAAAAAAAAAAGAAGTTACATCTGTCACTGTTCTTGGAAAGGTTCAATTTTGGACTTCATCCAATACCATTAAAAAAAAATTCACTAATTTGTGGCAACAAGAAGGCTCAGAAGGTGAAAGCATATGCCATGCAAACCTGAAAATGTGAGTTAAAAGCCCAGAACCCACATAAAAATGGAAGAAAAGCTCACATACACAATAACAAATTAAAAACACCAATGTTTCCATGCCTACTTCTGTGCTGTATCTCTGACATAGCTAAGTTAGCCAACCACTCAACAAACACATTCTCTGGCTCCTCTGGCCTCAGAGTTTGCTTTGTTACCAGGCTTGGTTTGCTTGTTGCCCACTCCCTCAAGTCCAAACTAACAGAATCTAGGCTGGTTGCAAAGAAAAACTAAGACTTAAGTTTTCCTCCTTCAATTATCTTCTAGGGGGCTAGAGAGCATTGGCTGCACAATGTTCCAGAGGATCCAGGTTCAGTTTCCGTCAACTCCAGTTCCAGGGAATTCAAATTCCTCTACTGGCTTCCTCTGGCACCAGGCATGCATTAGGTACACAGACACACATGAAGGCCAAACACCCATAAGCATAAAATACTCATTTTAAAAGTTTTAGTCATAGTCTAGGTATCTAAGCAGAAAGTTCAGTACCAGCTTCTACAGGAAAACAGGAACAGGCTGACCACTCCCTTCTGAAAAGAGAGAGAGGGCAATCTGCCAGTGTTTCTTACAAAAACTCGAAAGTAAAATTCAGACATAGAGTAATGAAAAACTAAGTCAAATTTAAAAGAGCTCACATAATGGCAACCAGGTTTTTGTTCTTTTAAGTCCCCTCTCCCTTTCTTCCCTACCCCTCTCTAAACCAAGTCTATAACCAGGCAGCCCTTGAGCCAAGACAGCCCTTCCACTCTGGCTCCTCCTGCTTCCACTTCCTGGGACTGGGATTTGCAAGCCTAATCATTCTGTGAAGATTCTACATGGCTACCTTCTACCCAATGACTACAGAGCTGATTCTCTAGACACTTAAAAATAATACTCTACACAGTAAGAGAACTAATTACTCTTCTTCCTCCAATTTTTCTAGAATGGTTGGAGTAAAGAGTGACAGAGGACTTCTGGTTGGCATGTGCCAAGCCCTGGGTTTGATTACCAGCAACACACACAACAATAAAGACAAAAATAACAAACTACATGAAAGCCAAGAATGGTACTAATATAATGCCATGACAGATAACATTAACTTTGCTTTATTTTCAAACACAAGGGGGAGAAGGGGCCGCTTACTTGAAACAGCTCTGACCATTAGAGAAAAGTAACATGTTCAGAGAACTTGGAGTTTTGGTTTGAAGTGTAGGAGGGAGGGAGAGAAGAACAGCATCAGTGACCTACTCTGCAGAAGCCAGGAAAGGTGCTGCTCACTTGTAATCTGAATCAAGAATTCAAGCATCCTCGTCTACAGTGAGGTTTGGTTTGGTTTACCAACCAAACAAGGTTTTGAAACAAAACCTTATGTAGCCCAGGCCGGTCTGGAATTCACTATGTAGCCCAGGTTAGTCTCGGACTCCAGGCAGTCCTCCGACCTCCACCTCCCAAGTGCTGGAATTCCACACACGAGGCACCATGCTTTGCTATTTTGCCACTGTAACAATCAAACAAGCCTAATGACTTGAGTCCAATCCCTGGGACCCACATGGCAGAAAGAGAGAAGTTACTCTCAACAGGCTGTCCTCCACAAACCACATTCTATGACACACAGAAATATCTATGTGCATGTGCACGCACTAGCGCTCTCTCCCTCTCTCACTAATTCACTAATGTAGGCCAGTGTGGCCTAAACCTTCAGTGACCCTCCTGCCTCTGCCTCAAGTGCTCAGAGTACAAGCCCCTCCACCCCGGTACTGTTTAGCATTTTCAATCACTGTGGTGTAATAATTACTACCTACTTCACTACCTATCTGTGAAGATCAAATCTCGGCCGCAGTTGAGTGCTTACAGTCCGCTCCCCAGGACTTCTGTAGAAGGAAAGAGCTGATTCCTGTGAGCTGCCCTCTAACCTCCACACGCACTGCGGCATTCATGTGCCCTCCCCACACACAAAATACTAACTGTAATAAAGTCGAGCCTTTCTTCAGATCTCCAGGAAAGAACAAGTTCCAACCCTTCCACCCACTTCCAATGTTAGGATCACACTTTCAGTGGGTTTTGTTTAGCTGAAATCCAATTGACTCAGTCATTACCCTTGATTCCTGTACTTCTCCCAAGTCAGCCTAAAAACTGAATGGGGGGGGGGTTTCGACACATGGTTTCTCTGTGTAAGTCTTGGCTGTCCTGGAACTAGCTCTGGTAGACCAGGCTCGCCTCGAATTCACAGATCTGCCTGTCTCTGCTTCCCGAGTGCTGTAAAAATTGATTTTTATTCATTTCATAAACACACATACACAGAGCAATGAGACAGATAATAACTTAATCATTATGGGTGTACTGGTTGCACCTGTGATATCCACCAACAAAATATCTATCACTGTCTCTCATCTTATGCAAGTTCCATAAATCCTTTCCCCAAACTCCTGGACTATTTTATTATACAGTCTAAGATGTAAATAAAGGCCAGATATTGACATATTTGAGACCTCAAAAGAAAGAATGACTAAACGATTGTTCATCCAGGGCATGGTGACACTAATCTGTAACGTCAGCACTTGGGAGGCAGAAACAGGGAGACTGGGACAAATACAAGGCCAGTCTCATCCACACAGCATGTTTTAGGATAGCCAGGACTATAACACAATGAAATCTTGTCTCAAAACTCAGAAAAGGGGTGAAAAAAAATTCCTTGCCATTTATTTACTAGCCATTCCTCTTCCCCTCTTCCTCTTGAAAAGTCTTCCCTGGCTCACTTCTGCCCTGATAGCTTTCTCAGGTCTCTCGTTTTCACACTGTTAATTTAGATTCTTGGGGTGGGGGAACGACACATATGTGGAGAGCAGAGGACAATCTGCAGGAGTCAGTTCTCTCCTTCCACCTTGTAGGTCCCAGGAATGGAACTGACCAAGGTGGCGGCTGAGCGAGCCCACTGATGCACTGGTCATTTTCTTACACGTCTCTCCTATAATAGTCTTCCAAAGCAGCCAACCACAACAAGTGACTCGACCCTGAAATCACACTGTTCTGATTCATGCAGCTGTCTCTATTAGATTTGACGTGTATAAAATCTAGTTTGTATATTATGTTACAGGCCTCTTGAGGTTAAGGCTTACACTCCTAAGTCCCAGCACAACTAAAATGCTTACTTAAAAATGATTTACACCACCTACAATGTGCTCTGGATAGCTGTCCAAGTTTTTACAAACTCGTGAGCCACACCACTACCTTAATAGGTAGTAAAAATGACTATTTTATATACTGCTTTACAAAAGGAGAAACAAATTAAAAGTCTGAGTAACATCAAATTTTATCATCGAGTTCATCTTAAGTATTAAAAAATGTAAGTAACACAGACTGGAGCGATTGTTCAGTGGTTAAGAACATGTACTGTTCTTACAGAAAACTTGAGTTCCATTCCCAGTACCTACATCAGGGGCTCACAACTGCTTGTAACTCCAGCTCCAGGGGACGCCGCTACACCAGGGGTTCTCGATCTGTGGGTCGTGACCCTACCATTCATAACAGTGGTGCATGAAGTAGCAACCAAACTCATTTTATGGTTGGGGTCACCATAATAATTGAATTAAAGGGTCGTTAGAAGGCTTGAGAACCACTCTCTAACCTCAAGCACATGCATGCACTTTATCTAAATATATGTGGAACAAATACAGGAAACTCCTCCAATAGTACAGGTTTACAAACCTCCCTAAGCTAGCAAACCCATGCTCTTTACTGATGCCAGGAAAATTAACTAGAAACCCCAATTAAACTCTGCTCAACTAAACAAATTTTATTCTGCAGAGTCCATGACTGGGGGAAGGGGCTGCCAACACAGCAAGTATGTCACTATATGAACTGTTCCAAACTTCTTCAAGAAGCACAAAAGCCTGGGCTGGTGAGATGGCTCTACACTTAGAGTGCTTGTCTGAGTTCAGTCCCCAGGAGTCGCAAAGGAAGGAAGAACCAACTCCCAAAAGCTGTCCCCTGACCCTTCACACAAGTGCTGTGGCACCCACCTGTGCACCTGCAATCACGTGCATCACACACACACAATCAAATTACATTAAAGTGCAAATCCTACCGAGAGACCAAGACTTCTGCTTAGCACAAATGAAAAAGAACATTTCAGCATTAAACCACAGTCTTACAAAACCTGAACTCAGAATGCATTTTGCAAGAGCCATGTGACACCCACATGACAAGTCAGCTAAACTGATGGATGGACCTTTCACGGGGAATCAGCAGCAACTGACCAAAGCAACAAAGAAACTCAGCTCTTAGGGCAAAACTGATTTCTCTTATCAAAGAAAGAGAATCCCTCTCCCTTAAAGATTTCTTACACTAAAGAGAAAAAAAAAAAAGACATTTCTTCAAGCTATTGACTTTCATACATGGAAACCATAGGAGGTCTTGAGGTGCCGTTCAGGAGAGCCCAACAAAATCTACTCAAGAAAAGAGATCACCCGCTCCCATGAAAGGTGCCAGGTGTGTCACTTCTGCTATTGTGACTTCTTGAGTAAGCAAGAAAAAGGAATGCATTAACTTTTCATGACACGTCAGGGAGCCTCATTCCCTATCTGCAGGCTTTCAACCAGGTAATCTAAAACCTACAGCTCTATCAAAGGTCCCACTAGTTTCTTTTCCAATTTGTCAGTGAACGCACACTTTAAATTTGGTGGTACCGGAAAGACATTTTTTATTTTAGTTTTCTGTTATTGTTGTTGACGTACTGCAGACAAAAGGTGACTGGGAGACTTAAGTGTCCTCTAAAACATTTCACAAATGCTCAGGATTTTGGAAGGACCACGGCTCACAGTTCTTCAAGAACTCTTCCAGGAGACGAGCCCAAAAGGAAGCTGAACATTGAAATAGCTTCTCGCCATCTCCTCATTCCCCCCAGCCCACGCAGTCCCGAGGAGCATCCGTACTGCCTGACACCTGCCGGGGAGAGAGCTCTAATAAGCTCAGGATTTACACCTAAAGCCGGTGGTTTCCTCCCTGCCAGGGCTGACAGCTCCGCAGAGCCGGCGCAGGGTCTGACAGTGCCCTCTAGCAAAGCTCTCCCACCTACCTCCCTTAAAAACAAGTCCTCCTCCAGCCGTCACTGCCTCCCCGAGACGCGCCCCTCCTGGCCGCCGTCCGAGGCCGACTCCCCAACGCCCGGCCACGACACCCAGCAGCTCCCTGCCGGCGGCGCCCCGGCCCCTGGCCCGGAGCCCCGACCCCTCCCCGCCGCGGCCCTCGGCCGGCAGACAATGGGGCCCTCGGGCTGCTCCGCCTCACTCGCCCGCCCGGCCGACCTTCCCACGGCCGCCTAGCGAGCCTCCCGGCGGCCTTCACCCCGCGGCCGGACGCCCTCACCCCCGGCCAGCCCCGGCTCGCCTGCACTCACTATTCGGGATTCATGCTGGACATGTCACTGCAGCTGCCGCCGCCGCCACCGCCCTTGCTGACGCAGCCGCCGCCCCGACTCTCCGCGCCACGGGTTAAGGAAGGGAAGGAGTGCGCTAAGCTGTTCCGGTAGAACAAACGTCGACCCCGCTCCGACCCTTGGAACACAATCAGCAGCCGCCACCACTCAGTGATCGCTTCCACCCAAAATGGCCGCCGGCGAACCAGGAACTAGGGAAGCCTAGGCCAAGGGGCCTGTCGCGGCCCAGAGGGCGGCCGCGTCGCGCGGCACGACGGGAAACTGAGTCGTGAGCGCACCGCACGCCCGGACAGCCTGACGGGGCCGAGGACAGCTTGCACTCAGTTTCCCACTAGGCCCCGCACACGGTACGCATGCGTACTCGCGAGCTTGTCGCCCGCCCCGTCCCCATTCCCTCACCCCACACCCCGCCCTTCCTGCTCCCCTCCCCGCTGGCTTGCTGGCTAGGACTTCGCTCGGACTCCCCCTAGCGGATTGGCTAAGGCCGAGCGGACTGTGTTGATGTCATCAGTGAGACGTGGCAGCTGGGCGAGTCGGCGCCCCACGGGAAGGGGAGGGGAAGGAACCGGAGGAGGGCGGTGCCGTAGCCGAGGGGGTGGGGGCTCCTGGGGACGCCAGCATGGAATGAGGAGGGGCAATTGGGACTGAGGACAACCTGGCGGACCCTGCTCCAACAAGCCCCAGGGGGCTATCAGCACCCGATCATCCGGACAGCTCTAAGGACGGAAAAGTCAAGCCGCCTCTACAGACCTTGCCCTTTCTCATTCACCAGACCCCTCCTGTTCTTTTCTGATTTTTTTTTTTAACCATGTTCCTCCAGCAACTTGACGTGGCGGTAGCTGCAAATGAACCCTTCTTCAGTCTCCTTTCTGCCCCCCTCCCGTCCCCGTTCACTTGCGCACACAGCCAGATTTATCTTTCTGAAACTGCACCTCCATCGTGACCTCCCAACCTTCAAAGGCTCCGCATTGTGTGGTTGAGACTCAGGCTAGAGTCAGCCTAAACCAGTCTGCCTACTTGAGGCCTGGACTTAAAGTTGAATTGTTGGAGATTTTGTCTTGCTGTTGTTTGTTTGCTTGCATGTTTTATTAGTTCGTACTTAATTCTGTATCGGTCTGCAAATTTGGGCAGTAATAAGTGATTTTTTTTTAAGCCACGCAATTCTTCAGTACGGACTCCAGAACTAATATTAATACATTTTTAGACCTTTAATCAGCTCAGGAATTTAAATCTCGACTAAACGTTAACACATTATCTTGGGTTATTTATTACAAAGGTCATAGTATAATACACTGTCCAAAGTTTATCTTCCAACTTTTTCTAAGCAAGAATATTATCTCCCGAGGCTGACTTTCTTTAAACTTCCGTGACACAAAAACATGCCAAAGAGCCTGTTCTCATTTCTAACTCGATATTGGTACATCTTTACATTCCCCCTCCCCCACCCCTGGAGTTCTTTCATATGCCATGATTAACAACCTCATCAGACTACACATAGGTTTTGAGGTTTTTGTTTTTATTGTTGTTGGGTTTTGGCTTTTTGAGTCAGGGCTTCTTTATGTAGTCCTGGCTGGCTGTCCTGGAACTCTGTAGACTATAGAACCCAGCCATGACAAGCTCAATAGAGGCCAGAGTCTCAGTAGCTTACCCTAAGGTAAACCTAATTCCAAGAAAGACCACAAACAGTCCACCCAGGCACCACCCAGAAACAGACCTTTCGAAGGAAATTCCTAACTTCCAACCGTCGTAGATAGGATTGTTAGGAATATTTCCTAACCATGCCACTCCTCCAACGCAAAATAATCCCAGTCAAACCAAATCAGATCAAATTAAAAGATATCCAGGTTTAATAAGACACCTGCTCCCTGGAGGCCCCTAAGGGAAATGGGAGCCACCCAGCCCAGAGGAAGAGGGAAAACCACAACGTGTTTATTTTCTGGGGAAGCAGTTTAAATAGCCTGTGGGAGTGGTCTTGACCTTTCCTGGGGAGGGGTCAAGGTTCGAGGGTCAAAGAGGAGGGACCTCCAAAGACAGGCCAGAGACTGGAATTAGGAGGATCACTTGCCAGCACACACCCATCACTTTTCACCAGGACACCCCTAGATAAATGTCATCCAATCAGGGGTCCTGAACCTTAGAAGTCCCTTACCCCAACCTCTGTTATTATAAAATTCCCAACCCAACTGAGCTCAGGGCTCTCTGATCACTCCTATACATTGGACACACAGAGGGCCCGAGTTTGAACTCACATAAAAATAAAGGCTCTTAGCTTTTACAAACAGGACTCGGTCTCCTAGTCCTGTTTTGGGAGGACTCTGTGATCTGGGCATAACAGACCAGGCTGGCCTCAAACTCAGTGATCCTCCCTCCTCTGCCTCCTGAGTGATAGGATGAAAGGTGTGTGCCATTACTACCTCCCAATAGGGTTCTTTTACCTAAGTTCATTTCTTCTGAAATGAACGTGGTCACCACCCGGAAACGACCCTAGATGAATAAACAAAGCACCACATGTGTGAATCGTCCTGAACCCTGAAGCCTACGATACTTCCTGCTCATTGCCATTTTACAGAATAAAAACTCAGAAGTGTCCTCAAACTCAATTTTTCAAGCAAAGCTTGTTTATTTGTTAGGAGTTGCCGTGTACCCCAGTGTAGCAGAGCATATCTTTAATCCCACCACTTGGGAGGCAGAGACAGATGAGTTTAAAGCCAACCTGGTCTATGCAATAAGTTCCAGGACAGCCAGAGCTACATAGTGAGACTGTGTCTCAACCCCTCCCCCACTCCCCGCCAAAAAAAACCCCAACTCTGTCACCCCAACAAGAACTAAGAGTTACTTGAGAGGATGAGCCATATTTCCCACCCAAGCTGGGGTATTATCGATGAAATTTTAATATTAGCTCAAGCAGAAATGTTAAGGGAGAAAGAAAAACCCTCTCCAGAGCATAGATGTTGGTTTCTCTAAGAGGCACTACCACCTTTCTGTCTTCTTGGAGGTAAATTTCCTCAACCTTATTTTATTAACTATTCCAGTTCTCAACAGATTATCTTGTAACTTATAACCCGGGTGACAAACAAAACAGTGTAGAGAGGGCTGGAGAAATGGCTCAGAGGTTAAGAGCATTGCCTGCTCTTCCAAAGGTCCTGAGTTCAATTCCCAGCAACCACATGGTGGCTCACAACCATCTGTAATGGAGTCTGGTGCCCTCTTCTGGCCTGCATGCATACACACAGACAGAATATTGTATACATAATAAAAAAAAAACAGTGTAGAGGATATAGCACAGTTCTTCCTTGACACCCCCAAAGCTTTACTGTCTGTTGTATGCATATCCTAGTTACTATGTTATAGTGTGCACGTGGATTAGGAACAGTCATGGCTGTGGACTGGCGCATGCCAGCTTCCGCTATCCTACTGCAACACAGGTGTTATTTATATTAAGAGTCCTCCCCATGGGATTAAAGAAATGGCTCAGAAGTTATGAACAATGTCTGCCCTTGTAGAAGACTCAGATTCAGTTTCCAGAACCCACATGGGAGCTCACACCATCTATAAGTAGTTCCGTACAACCCAATGCCACCTTCTGGCCTCTTCAGGGACTGCATGCAGGTCATGTACATACATACATACATACATACATACATACATACATACATACAATCAAAACACTCACATATAAAAAGAAAATAACTGGTTGCTGCTAGCACACCCTTTTAATCCCAGCACATGGGAGGCAGAGGCAGGAAGATCTCTGTGAGTTCGAGGCCAGCCTGGACTACAGAGTGAGTTCCAGGACAGTCAGGACAATACAGAGAAACCCTGTCTGTAAAAACAAAAACAAAAACAAAATAATAATTAAATACTTCCTTTCCTAACATAGAAGTATGTTTTTTTCTCCCCACTACACCTCCAGACAGGGTCTCACTTCATAATTCTGGCTGTTCCGGATCTCACCTGGTAGACCAGGCTGACCTTGAACTCACTGAGAACTACCAGCTCTTAGGTGAAAGTAAAGAACCTTCCTCTCCCCCCAATCCCCCGTTGTGTGTGTTTATGTGCATAGAGGGAATTGTACTTGACCATGTATCGCCATATAAAAAGGCTAGAGGTCAACCTCCCTTGTCTTCCTCTGTCACTCTCCACCGTACTTTTTGTTTTTGGTTTTTCGAGACAGGGTTTCTCTGTAGCTTTGGAGCCTGTCCTGCAACTAGCTCTTGTAGACCAGGCTGGCCTCAAACTCGCGGAGATCCACCTGCCTCTGTCTCCTGAGTGCTGGGATTAAAGGTGTGCACCACCACCGCCTGGCCTTCTACGGTACCTTTTGACACAAGGTCTCGCTGAACCTGGAGCTCACTCAAAGCCTGGCTGGCCAGTGAGTCTGGATCTGTCTGTCTGTACTTCCAGTACGAGCTGTATGGATGTGCGTTGCCTGCTTTTACATGGGGACTAAGAAACCTTAGGTCCTCATGCCTCTGTAGCACTTTGCCCACTGAGCCATCCGCTCTGTCCCCCAGCCCTGAAACTGTACCTTTAATAAGGTTTACTGGCTCTAACTTTATTATATATCATGTTTAAGTTTTACCAATGGTTCAGATTAATAACTCCAAATAAACCAAGCACCAGTGGCTCAGTCTTGGAACCCTGGCACTGGCAAGGCAGACAGGCAGATTGATGGAAATTTGAGATTAGCCTGGGCTATGTAGTGAGTCCTAAGCCAAGCTACATATGAAACTGACTCAAAAAACAAAATTTCTTTAAAAGCAGAATCATTCATTAAAATGCCACACACAAGCCGGGCAGTGGTGGTGCATGTCTTTAATCCCAGCACTCGGGAAGCAGAGGCAAGAGGATCTTTGTGAGTTCGAGGCCAGCCTGGTCTACAAGAACTAGTTCCAGGACAGGTTCCAAAGCTACAGAGAAACCCTGTCTTGAAAAACCAAAAAATAAAATAAAAAATAAAATGCCATACACTGTGCCAGCTGCCCTACTGTCGGATCAGAGCGTTTCTAGGGGTGGAGGTATGACCATTAGCACAGCACTGACATCATGAGGGAGGCCTGGGTTTGAGTCTCAGTGCTAGAGACAAGGCAATGCCTCTTCTAGGGCCGTTAGCCTTTTCTTTAAAAAGAAAAGACAAAAGACTTATTTTTACATATGTGTCTATGTCTGTGCGTGGGTATTTGCAGATGTGTTTGGGTACCTGGAGGAGACCAGAGGAGGGTATTGAGTATCCTGGAGTTACAGGGGGTTGTAAATTGCCTGACAGGGATGCGAGGAATGTGCAAAGGTCCTCTGCAAGGGCAGCCACTGATCGGTCTCTCTAGCTCCCCCTCCTCCTCCTCCTCCTTCTTCACATGTTTATTTTGTGTGGGGTGAGTTGGGGTGGGAACATGTCAGGGGACATGCATGTGAGGGCAGAGATGTGTGGGTGCATGGGGTACATGTCAGGGCACGTGAGGGCAGAGATGTGTGGGTGTATGGGGTACATGTCAGGACATGTGATTCAGAGATGTGTGGGTGTATGGGGTACATGTCAGGACATGTGATTCAGAGATGTGTGGGTGTATGGGGTACATGTCAGAACACGTGAGGGCAGAGATGTGTGGGTGTATGGGGTACATGTCAGGACACGTGATTCAGAGATGTGTGGGTGTATGGGGTACATGTCAGGACACACGTGAGGGCAGAGACGTGTGGGTGTATGGGGTACATTTCAGGACACGCGTGAGGGCAGAGATGTGTGGGTGCATGGGGTACATGTCAGGACACATGTGAGGGCAGAGATGTGTGGGTGCATGGGGTACATGTCAGGACACATGTGAGGGCAGAGATGTGTGGGTGCATGGGGTACATGTCAGGACACATGTGAGGGCAGAGATGTGTGGGTGCATGGGGTACATGTCAGGACACGTGATTCAGAGATGTGTGGGTGCATGGGGTACATGTCAGGACACATGTGATTCAGAGATGTGTGGGTGTATGGGGTACATGTCAGGGCTCACGAGAGGGCAGAGAACAAGTTCCAGGACTTGGTTATTTCACCTCTACCCACTAAGTCCCCCTCCCTTCTTTTGTTATTTCCCTTCTTTCATTTTCTTTTTTTCCTCCCCTCCTTCCCATTCTCCTTTTCAGATATATATGACCTGGAACTTAATAAATGTATGTGGAACTTGTTCTGGGTTTCGGTAGGTTTGTTTGCTGTTTTAAGATATATTTCCATGTATCCCAGGCTGGCCTCAAATTCTCTATGTACGTGAGGATGGCTTTGAACTCTTCTGATCCTCCTGCCTGTGCTAAGAATTCTAGCATGCCCTGCCATGCCCAGCTGCACTTGGAACTTAAGCTTAAGCAATACAAAACTGAATGAAAAAATAATTCTTTACCTTTAAGAAGATTGCCACTCGGTTGGAAAGATCTGCGAATGTAGAGAAGGCCCACAGAGGAAAGGGCGAAAATGCATTTAAAGGGTGTGACCTGTCCACTGATTGTCAGGAACTGGGGATGGGAGGAAGGGATCATCTCAAAAGAGGCAACCTAAAGGATGTGTCTCTTTGGTTTGATGGAACTGATGGAACTATCCCGAATCTTCATTGTGATGATGGCTGGTTACCATACATGCTTGTCAAAATCCAGGTCTTGCCGGCGGTGTTGGCGCACGCCTTTAATCCTAGCTCTCGGGACAGGCTCCAAAGCTACAGAGAAAACCTGTCTCGAAAAACCAAAAAAAGGGGACTGGAGAGATGGCTCAGTGGGTAACAGCATTGACTCTTCCAGAGGTCCCAGCAACCACATGGTGGCCCTCTACTGGTGCGCAGGTAGAAAACCGTATACATAGTAAATAAATAAATCTTTTTTAAAAAGAAAACAAAAACAAAAAAACCCCAGTTCTGTTGGGTTTGAGTTCCAGCATCACCAAAAGACTCACAGTCCTCTACATCCAAAAGATGTAAATTAAGACCAGCAAGATGGTTCATGGGTAAAGGCACTTACCTGGAGAGCCTGACAACCCGAGTTTGTTCCCCCAAACTGTCTAAAAGTGGAAAGAAATATCTGACTTCTCAGAGTTATTCTCTGACGGCCATAGGTGTGCTGTGACATGTACACATACATACACACATGCGCGCACACACAACCACCACCACAACAAAACCAAGATTTAACTAAATTAAAACCATAGTTTATTTATATATAAATTATACACTTTGTATAGCACTGACCTCAAAGCCAAATAGCAGCCATCTCCATGAGTTCAGCTGCACCTGTTTGCAAAAGGTCATCACAGCTGGACTCTTTGACTGTTTGACACTCCTTCATAGGAGGATGGAGAGGGTCCTGGGACTCTAGCCTAAGTATCCAGACACTTTCCAGCTACTTGTATTGCGTTTGCACGTGGCCTGGGTGATCTCAGGGAGGGGCTAAGGCGTGTAAGCTAGGGAAGACTAGGGTAGCAGGCTCCATCGTGTGGCTAGGTGAAGGCTTCCCAGTGAGGCTTGGCGTCTACTCTCCTGTCAGGAATCGCTCACCCGTGCTCAGTAAGTCAGGAAAGAGAATCGAACTTCTGTTTGTCATAGGGTGGGGGTGGGCATTGCCAAGTTTCCCCACAAGGGAAAATTCCAGTTATAAATCAGGCATTTAGAAAATGGTGAGCGAAGGGACAGAAGGAAACAGCTTCCGCATGTCCGGCTAGGTCACTGTCATGAACGAGGTCGGGCAGATGAAAGACTGAAATTTTGAACATGGACAGAAATCGGAGAGAAGCCCCTAAACTTGGAATGTGCACACCAATTTGAGGATTACTGGTCATGGGTTCTTTGGGAGCCAAAGTAGAAGACATCTGGGTTTAAGTGAGATCATGGGGTGCCCCTAGGTGCCTACTAAAATGTTTAGACTAGTCAGTAGGCAGCAACAATGCCAAATGGGGGAATGTGGGTTGATGAGCTCAGCACTTAGCTACATGGAGCCTGCAGGTAGGAAGATCATTTTAACTGTTAAAAATTAGACTCCTTCAGGTGAAAGCCTGTGCGTCCAGTCAAAGGGCAGTCTACCAGGAAGGGAGATTCCTAAGATAGACTCTGGCAAGTTTGGAGGGAAGGGAGGAGCTAAAGATAACAGAAACAGCATACCTGCCCACAGGGAAGCAAGCCTCCAGGAAAGTTCTAGAGCGGAGAGAAATGGAGCAGAGAAGGAAGGCTGTGCTGTGCTCTGAGGTCAGATTTAGGGCCGGCGGCTACAGAACACCAGGACTGCTAGAAACTATCAACGTAATTCGACACAAAACCAAACGAACAAACAAAGAGCCTGGGTGCTAGAGACGTGATTGGATGGGAGAGGAGACTCTCACTAGTATGAGCAAGGTTCTGCTCAATCCCGTCCCCACCCTGCACCTCCTCCCCCCAAAATAAAAGCCTGACAAAATAGAAGTCTGTCAAAAGCGAACAAGGCTATACTTGGGCATTGAACTCACCTGCCAGGAAGCATGAGACCAGAAGTACTTTAAAGCTAACTTATGGTTTTGGGGAAGACTTTGTGGAGAGCTCGTCTTGGTTCATTTAATGAGGCCAGCTGAGTTTGTTCATCTGGGTTTATTTGGAGAAGAAGCGAACATTTTTATTATCAATGGTTTTCTTTTAATGTTCTGTATGTGTTTGTGAGTATACGGTTCAGGTGTGTAGGTGCTACAGCAGCCAGAAGGGGGCGATGGATCCCCTGGAGCTGGAGTTAGAGGCAGTTGTCAGCCGCAGCTCAGGAGTGTTAGAAACCAAACTTGAGTCCTCTGGAAGAGCAGCAAGTGCTCTTGACTGCTGAGCCACCTCTCCACCCCCAAAACAAACTAAATTTCCACAACTGAAGCCAGTCACAGAAGTTAAAGCAAGGCACTCACTGGGCTAGGAGTGAGAGCAAGAGTTTATCCCCTGAATATCTAGTTGTGTTTCAGAGACAGCTCAGGCTGGGGATGTAGCTCAGCAGCGCAGTCTTGCCTCGCTTGTGAGAGGCCTTTGAATTCAGTCCTCCGTATGGTAGGATCCATAGCTCAGTGACAAGGGTTGATAGCTCATAAGCCTGTAAATCTCCCAACCTGAGAGGTGATTCAGGAGGATCAGGCTCACCGTCACGGGCTTGTTGTGGCAGCACACACATTAAAATTACAGAGATTAGCAAGGCCCTTGCGCAAGGATGGCATGCAAACCTGTGATGCCTTCTTCCATTTATTTTTGTCTGTACAGTTTTGCTTGGATAACTGCAAACCTGGAAAAAACTGCTGCTGATGTTAATTCAGAACACAATGCTGTTATTAGTCCTACATATATTTATATATACATATGTAAATGCATACCACAGTACCCATTCCCACCAGCTAAGTTATTTCTGCCACCATAAAAAACTGTGTGACCGTGCGCTGGAGAGACAGCTCGCTGGTTAAGAGCACATGTTGCCTGTACAGAGGACCTGATTTGATTCTCAGCACCCATAAGGTAGTTCACAACCATTCATAACTCCAATTCCTGGGCATCTGATACCTTCTTCTGACCTCAGTGGGCATCAGGCACATACATGTTACATATACATACAAATAGACAAAACCTCACATAAAATAGATAAGTTTAATTTTTAAAAATGTGTCCAAAAAATGTCATTTGGGGAGAGACAAGCCCTTCCTCTTCTAGCTCACAATGATTGCAAAATTAAGTTATTTTAGCCAGGCAGTGGTGGCACATGTCTTTAATCCCAACACTTGGGAGGCAAGAGACAGGCGGATCTTCGTGGATTCAAGACCAGCCTGGGTCAACAGAGCGAGTTTCAGGATAGTCAGGACTACACGGAGAATCCCCGTCTTGAAAAAATAAAATAAAATTGAAGTGCCTTGCACACACTGAGATAATTGTCCGAATTGGTTTAGGAACTGGAGCCCTGGCCTCTTGGTCCAGAAGCAGACATCTCTAGTGAGTGGCAACGGGGAGGGTAGAGATTTAGGGCTCATTTGATTGTCTTTTTTTTTCCCTCTTTTTTTTTTTTATTTTTCCATTCAAAAATTTACACTTCCTCCCCTTCTCCCATTCCCCTCCCGCTTCCCCACTCAACCTCCTCCCTTACCCTCCTCCTTAAGAGAGGGCAGGGAATCCTGCCCTGTGGGAAGTCCAAGCACCTCCCCCCCAATCCAGGCGTAGGAAGCTTTGCATCCAAATAGACTAGGGTCCCAAAAAGCCAGTGCATGCAGTAGAAACAAGTCCCACTGCCTTTATCAATGGCTTCTCAGTCAGCCCCCTTTGGCAGACACATTCAGAGAGTCTGGTTTGATTGCGTGTTCATTCAGACCCAGTCCAGCTGGATTTGGTGAGCTCCCATTAGAACAGGCACACTGTCTCAGTGGGTGGACCAACCCCTCATGGTCCAGACTTCCTTGCTCCTCTTCTCCCTCCTTCAGCTCTTCAACTGGACCTTGGGGCTCAGTCTGTTGCTCTGATGAGGGACTTTGTCTCTATCTTCATCCATCGCCGGACAAAGATTCTATTGTGATATTTGAGATAATAATCAGTGTGATAGTGGGGCAAGGACAGTTCAGGTACCCTCTACTCTGCTGCCCAAGGACCTAGCGGGGGATCGTGAACACCTGGGATCCCCACTGGAGGCAAGTCTCTTGCCAACCCTAAAATGGCTCCCTTAATGTAGTATTGTTCTTCCCTGCTCCTATATCTGCCCTTCCTCCATCTCCACCCTCCCTCTCCCCCAAGCTCTCTCCAGTCTTTCCTTTCTCCCTTCTCTCTCCCCCTCTCCCCTTCCCCCAGTCCCACCCCTTACCCCCACCCCCAAACTCCCAACCCCAGTAGCACAGACAACAAGAGCAACATTGAATAAATGGGACCTCCTGAAACTGAGAAGCTTCTGTAAAGCAAAGGACACTGTCATTAAGACAAAAAGGCATCTTACTGAACTCAAGAAACTGGACATGAAAATTCTAAATAACCCAATTAAAAAATGGGATACTGAACTGAAAAGAGAATTCTCAGCAGACACAGTTCAAATGGCCCAAAGACACTTAAGGTCATGCTCAACCTCCTAAGCAATCAGGGAAATGCAAATCAAAACAACTTTGAGATACCATCTTACACCTGTCAGGATGGCCAAAATCAAAAACACCAATGATAGCCTATGCTGGAGAGGATGTGGAGTAACAGGAACACTCATCCATTAATGGCGGAAATGCAAACTTGTGCAACCACTTTGGAAATCAGTGTGGCGGTTTCTCAGGAAATTCGGGATCATCCTACACCAGGATCCAGCAATACCACTCTTGGGAATATACCCAAGAGATGCCCTATCATATGACAAGATCATTTGTTCAACTATGTTCATAGCAGTATTATTTGTAATTGCCAGATCGTGGAAACAACCTAGATGCCCCTCAATGGAAGAATGGATAAAGAAAGTGTGGAACATATACACATTAGAGTACTACTCAGCGGTAAAAAATAATGACATCTTGAATTTTGCATGCAAATGGACGGAAATAGAAAACACTATCCTGAGTGAGATAACCCAGACCCAAAAAGATGAATATGGTATGTACTCACTCATTAGTGGACTCTAGCCATAAACAAAGGACATTAAGCCTATAGTTTACAAGCCTAGAGAAGCCAAATAATAAGGTGAACCCAAAGAAAAACATATATAGATTATTTGATTGTCTTGAAGGCATCAAGGTCTGTATTTAAAAGGCTAATTCAAGCCGGGCGGTGGTGGTACACGCCCTTAATCCCAGCACTTAGGGGGCAGAGGAAAGTGGGTCTCTCTGAGTTCCTGGCCAGCCTGGTCTACAGTGTGAGTTCCAGGAGAGGCACCAAAGCTACAGAGAATCCCTGTCTCAAAAAACAGAAAAAAACAAAAGAGGCTAATTCAGCCATGACTGCCTGCCACAAACCTAGCAACTGCTTGGCACTACTTGCATAAAAGAAGAAAGAATAATCAGATAATGTCTCAGCTTGTGTTAATTAAATGCAGCACCAAGTAAAAGACGCATTAAACAAGCAAGTAGGCAGAGATGAGTAATATTTTAAACACTGAAATAAAGAGGTGTCAGTTATGATTTTAGCAAACCAGCATGGCTGGCACTTCCGGGTTCCAGGGCCAAGCATGTGCGAACAAGCCCTCAGGCAAAAATACCTTGCCACCCGATGGATCTTTTAAAAGGCCCTGCGTGAGCTGGGCGGTGGTGGCGCACGCCTTTAATCCCAGCACTAGGGAGGCAGAGGCAGGCGGATCTCTGTGAGTTCGAGACCAGCCTGGTCTACAAGAGCTAGTTCCAGGACAGGAACCAAAAGCTACAGAGAAACCCTGTCTCGAAAAATAAAAAAAAAAAAAAAAAAAAAAAGGCCCTGCGTGACCCACAAACCGCATGGTTGCAACACTTATGTATGACGCAGGTACGTGTGCCCTTGTGTGCATGCGTATGACTTGTAGCTACGTCATTGTCCTGTGCGCATGCGCTAGGCAGCCTTTAAAAGCTGGACGCACCATCTTCCGCCCTCTCTTTCTGCACACCGACTTCATCAGGCCCGTACACGTCTCCTCTAATAAACTCCTAAGCATGTTTCTTGCGTGTTTCATGCTTCCTCTCACTCGCACCAGGTAATGTCAGTGTCCTTTTGGGAAAGATGGTCAGAAGGCGGACTTAGAGCAGTAGTTCTCAGCCTGTGGGTTGCGACCCTTTTAACACACCTCCATCTCCAAAATTATTTATATTACGACTCATAACAGTGAGGAACCTGCTTGACTCCATTTTGAAGGCAGGAGCCATTATGCTGTATTTTAAAAAAAATAAGTTTCTATTTATTGTGTGAGTTGAGTTGTTCTGTTTCCTGGAATCGTTCCCAGCCTATAACCTTGATTTGTTTTTGAGGACACCCTTACCCACCCTGATGACTCTCTGACCTTCCCAGCCAGGATTTGGAGGACAAGAGAACAAACATCTTCAACATCCCTATGTCCCACTCCTTCAGCATGCAGTGCCTCATTTCCAAACTTCCCAGCAAGGACTAACATCATCATTATCCTTGAGCAGAAAGTACGCTCTAGCAAAGCTTGAATTTCTTTTTGTTACATTAAGAAAAAGCCTTAAATCGGGGAGTAGTTGCGCACACCTTTAATTCCAGCACTAGGAGGCAGAGGCAGGCAGATCCAGGAGTTGGAGGACAGCCTGGTCTATAGAGTGAGTTCCAGGACAGGCAAGGCTACACACACACACACACACACACACACACACACACACACACACACACACACACAGAAAACCCTGTCTCAAAAAACTAAAAAGAAATAATTTATTAATTTTGGTGTGAGTGTTGTACACGTCATGGCACTGTGGAAGTCAGAGGACAACTTGCAAGTATTTTCTGTCATGTTGGTTCGATTGGGCACTCAGACTTGGCAGCAAACACATGGACCCACTGAATTCATCTCACAGACCCTAAACATAATTTTTTTCTTTTGGTTTTTCGAGACAGGGTTTCTCTGTAACTTTGAAGCCTGTCCTGGAACTAGCTCTTGTGTCTGTGTGTGGGTTTGTGTACATGTGTTTGAGGCGGGCAGAAACCAGAAGAGGATTGGAGTCAGATATGGTGATGACCTGCCTGATGTGGGTGCTAGGAATTGAACCCAGGTCCTTCAGAAGAGCATCAAGTGCTCTTAACTCCTGAGCCATCCATCTCCAGCCCTTAAAGTCCATCTGGCCTTCCTTCATTTCTTCCTTTTCTTTTTGAACCCAGGTCCTTCAGAAGAGCATCAAGTGCTCTTAACTCCTGAGCCATCCATCTCCAGCCCTTAAAGTCCATCTGTCCTTCCTTCATTTCTTCCTTTTCTTTCTTTCTTTTTGGTTTTTTTGTTTTGTTTTGTTGTGAGTTTTGTTTTTCAAGAGAAGGGTCCTGGCTGTCCTGGAACTCACTTGGTAGACCAGGTTGGCCTTGAACTCACAGAGACCCACCTGCCTCTGCCTCCCAAGTACTGGGATTAAAGGCATGCACCACTGCCCATCTTGTATAGATTTTTAATAACTAGAACCAAAATCTGGACTAGAAATACAGGACGGTTGGAATTCGCCACCAAATAATTTCTCTCCTTGTCTCCTCCAGAAACAATGGGAGCCACAGCCTCTTTGCTCCGTGGCTTCACTTACAAGGTTAGTTAAATACTTTGTACAACAAGTCCCTAGGTTAATAATTGATCTAACAGGGGTAAAAATCCATGTTCCTTTGCCATGATGCATCAGATTTTATTTTTGCCAAGGACTTAGTTATTGCACACTGATAATATAGCTCAGTGTGATGTCACCAGAGCATTCTAGAACATAGCACGTCATCCACAGTGCCCTAGGCAGCGGCAGATAACCTCCTCTGTGGTGTTAGCACCATAATCTTTCTGATAGACCTGACTGGAAAAAAGAAAAGGACCCAAAGAGACAAGGTCACACCTAGGCAATGTTTAAGTTGACTATACGTATCTCAAAACAGAGACTTTAGATGTAGGCATTCACCTCCCCATGACTGGTGATTGCACCCAGGCCCTCAAGAATGCCAGGCAAGCACTGGGGTTGTGTTTTAAAGTGAATTTTTATTGAAGTATGTAGATACTCAAAAGAACACAGTATAGGTTGGGCATTCATCCCAGCACTTGGGAAGCAGAGGCAGGTAGATCTCAGTGAGTTCGAGGGCAGTCTAGTTTACATAATGAATGTAAACCAGAGAGATACACAGGGAGACTCCTGTCTCAAAATTCAAAAACAAAAATAAAAATTCAGAAACAGTGATTTCTTTTTTTTTAAAGATTCTTTAGTTTTTTTTTAATCTTTATTATGTATACAATATTCTGTCTGTGTGTATGCCTGAAAGCCAGAAGAGGGCACCAGACCTCATTCCAGATGGTTGTGAGCCACCATGTGGTTGCTGGGAATTGAACTCAGGACCTTTGGAAGAGCAGGCAATGCTCTTAACCACTGAGCCATCTCTCCAGCCCCAACAAAGTGATTTCTAAGCCAGTCAGCCGGCCAGGGCTACAGCACAAGACTATGTCCTCAACAAACACATGAGTTAATTAGTGTTTGGCTTTGATGAGTTTCTAAAAGGTACACAGTTGATAATGTTCAGAAGCTGTGAAACTGAATGTCATCACTACCTGGCTGGTCTCCAGACACATCCCCACCACACACTCCCACCCATTTCTCCCTGCTCCTCCCTTTCCTCCCCATTATATGCTAGGGAGGTACTCTGTCTCTGAGGTGCAGCTCCAGGTCAGCATTATATGTAATGTTATTTACTTATTTTTAAGTTTTTAAGATTTATTATATTTGTGTGTGTGTGTGTGTGTGTGTGTGTGTGTGTGTGTGTGTGAGTGTGAGTGATAGGGTCTCTCTACATAGCCTTGCTGTCCAGGAACTTACTATATAGACAGGCTAGCCTTCAACTCACAGACATCTGCCTGCCTCTGCCTCCTAAATGCTGGAATGAAAGGCGTGTGCCACCATACCTTGCATACTTTATGTGTGTGAATGTTTTGCCTGCATATAAGTGTATGCACTACATGCCTGCCCAAAGAGATTAGAAAAGGAGATGGAATCCCCTGGAACTAGAGTCCACTGGTTGTGAGCTGCCATGTGGGCTCTAGGAATTGAACCTGGGTCCTCTGCAGGAGTGGGTGCTCTTAGTTAAACCAATAAGTTGAGCCAATTCTCCAGCCATGGTTTGTTGTAGAATACATACTTTAACTATGTAAAGATGTGCTACATTTTTTTATGTTGTGGACTATTACTTTAATTATGTAAAGATGTATTGCTGTTTTACCTTGCCTGCCTAAAGCGCCTGGTTGGTCTAATAAGAAGCTGAATGGCCAATAACTAGGCAGGAGAGGTGGTGTTACTCTCTTGGTACAGTTTGTGCACCATTGTACCATACGCGAGCTGGGCAAGGGCCTGGAGATTGAAAGAACACACAAGAGACCTGGGTCATTCTAAAGGAGATCAGCCGAATGCCACGCTGTTATTCAAATTTAGGGAAAACCTTAAATACGTAGCTGCTGCACAATGGAATACCCTCCAGGCAGGTGGGAAATTACCACGCCCAAGGTAGAGTCAACAATGCCCTGTAGGTAATCACCAGGCAGAGCAGAGGGAGCAGCAGAAAAAAACAGGAAACGCTGGCTGGCCAAAAACTGTCCTCAAAATGAACCCCAGGAGCAGGAGTAGACCCATGGGCCCCTTCAGTCATGCAGAGAGATTAAGTAGGAGGAGGAATCTGGGCTCAAGAGACTGAGAGAAGAGAATAAGAGAGAAAGAGAGGGAGATGCCCAGGGCCAGCCAGACACACAGAAGCAGGAAAAGTAGGACATACAGAATGAAAGAAAGGCAAAAAGCCCCAAGACAAAACGTAGATAATGAGAGACAGATTCAATTAAATTATAAGAGCTTGTGGGACAAGCAGAAACTAAGGCTGAGCACTCATAACTAATAATAAGTCTCTGTGTCCTGATTTGGGAGCTGGTTGGTGTCCTAAAGAAAGCCAACTACACAGAGTTTTTGTTTTTTTAGTATTTTCAAAAAAAAACTTACTTTAAAAAATATTTGGTTTTATTTATTTATTGATTTTTTTTTTCAAGACAAAGTTTCTCTGTGTAGCACTGGCTGTCTTAGAACTTGCTCTGAGACCAGGCTGGTTTGGAACTGGGAACTCCACCTGCCTCTGCCTCCTGAGTGCTGAGATTAAAAGTGTGTGCCACCACAGAGTGGCGATTTTTTTTAAGGCTGTGTGTATGTGTGTGTCTGTATGTGGGTTTGTGTACTATTCTTGGAGGTCAGAAGAGGGGTCACATCCCCTGAAGCTTGAGTTTCTGGCAGCTATAAGCTGCCCAGTGTGTGTGCTGGGAACTGAACTTGGGTCCTCTGCAAGAGCAGTACACATTCTGACCTGCTGAGCCAAGTCTCTAGCCCTGTGGTAGTCTGAATGTCATTGGCTCCCATACGCTTATGAGGAATGGTGCTATTAAGAGGTGTGGCTTTGTTGGAGTGGGTGTGGCCTTGTTGGAAGAAGTGTATCACTAGGGAGGTGGGCTTTGAGGTCTCATATGCTCTAGCCATTCCCAGTGTTTCAGACCACTTCCTGTTGCCTATGGGTCAAGCTGTAGGACTCTGAGATCCTTCTCCAGCTCCATGTCTGTCTGTACACTGCCATGCCCAGCCATGATATAATAATGGACTAAACTGAACTGTAGGCCATCCCAATTAAATGTTTCCTTTATTAGAGTTGCTGTGGTCATGGTGTCTCTTAAAAACAATAGAAACCAAATGGCAAGCCATAAAAGTTTTTTTCCCTTAGTTCCTGAGACAGGGTTTCCTCTGTGTAAGCACCATGGTTGTTCTACTTGGCCCATTTACTCCAGCCTCTTATTGGCTAACTCTCACATCTTGATTTAACCCATTTCCATTAATCTGTATATTGCCACGTGGCAGTGGCTTACCAGGAAAGATTCTAACTGGAGTCTGTCTCAGGCGGAGGACCCATGGCTTCTCTTTGACTCTGCTTTCTTCCTCCCAGGATTCAGTTCTGTTTTCCCTGCCTACCTAAGTTCTGCCCTATCGAAAGGCCAAGGCAGTTTCTTTATTCATTAACCAATGAAAGCAACACACAAACAGAAGGAACTCCTACACCACAGCCCTAAATGGGATATCTGTATCCATTCTCAGAAGGCTCAGAGAACAGTCCAGAAGATGAAGCAGAAACTCTGCTTAAAATAATAATTCCTTTATTCTGAGGGATGAGTGGCATAGTACAGTGGTAGAGTACTTGCATAGCATTCTTGGTGCCTGGGTTTGATATCCAGCACCACAAATGTAATAAAATAATATTTTTATGTTTAAGCTGGCTAGAACTTACTGATATCATAGTTTTTTGGTTTGTGTATGGGAAGCATATTATGAGAACTTTCCCCATTGTGACATAAACATCTATCCCTCATAGTATACCAGAGATCAACAAAAGTAGAATTCCTCTAAAGTCCAATTTGGGGAACTTACAGATCATGGGTTGGGGGTCACTTGTAGGAGCACTAGTGACAATTTTACCCTAGTATTGATGATTACTGTACCATAGCACCTTCCATGGTTTACATTCTCTGGTACCTCCCAAGATGATGAGGCCACGTGCAATTATAATTATATATAGATGACCAGGATGTTCAGTACTGGGTGATTGAGATCAGATGAGGGTCTCATTACCTTCTCCATGACCCTCCTACTGGCAATGGTCAACGGGCCCAAATTCAAGGGTTTCTTGCAAGTAGTCACAGCTGCTTTGATGAAGATGATAGCTGTTATGCTCAAAGAACAGCACTACTCAGCTCTGGGGGGGGTGCGCGTGTACGTGCGCATGCACGTGCATATTTTTGCATACAAGTGTGGAAACCAGAGGTTAACATCCGGATGTCTTTTTCGATCACAGTGGTGGTGAACTTGGTTTTATCCCTCCCATTCCAGCACCCCTCCCTCGTACTCTCCCTCTCTTCCTCAGGTCCCTCATCCCTAAGAAGTAACAAAAAATATCTCCAAGCTGGGTGGTGGTGGTGTACATCTTTAATCCCAGCACTCGGGAGGTAGAGGCAGGAGGATCTCTGTGAGTTCGAGCCCAGCCTGGTCTATAAGAGCCAGTTCCAGGACAGCTAGGACTGTTACACAGGGAAACTCTGTCTTGAAAAGGAAAGGAAAGAAGGAAGGAAGGAAGGAAGGAAGGAAGGAAGGAAGGAAGGAAGGAAGGAAGGAAAAAAGAAAAGAAAAACAATACAAAACAAAAAAATCCCCAAAAGTACAGTTGTACTTGCCAGGTGTTGGTGGAGCACACCTTTAATCCCAGCACTCGGGAGGCAGAGGCAGGTGGATCTCTGTGAGTTTCAGGCCAGCCTGGTCTACTAAGCAAGTTCCAGGACAGGCTCCAAGGCTACAGAGAAACCTTGTCTCAAAAAAAAGAGAAAGAAAAAAGAAAAGAAAGAAAAAAAAAAAGAGTCAGTCTTCTCTTTCCACCCTTGGGTCTCAAGGATCAAACTCAGTCTTGGCAGAACCTCCTTATCCTTGAGACAGGTTCTCACAATGTGGTCCTGCTATCCTGGAATTCACTATAGAGACCAACTGGCCTTGAATTCACAGAGCTCTGCCTGCTTCTGTCTCCTGAGTGCTGGGATTACTTCCTTTAAACATGGAAATCCTAGTGATGGAACTCAGGCCATCGGGCTTGCTGACTGAACCATCTCACTGACCCCTATTTTAATACTCTGTCCAGAGTGCCTGGCAATGGCAAACTTCTTTATTCACTGAACCTTTTGTCAGTCTAAGAAACCTGAAGAGTACACTCTGTGCCCCACCTTCTGAAGAGCCCATGTGGGCTTAAAACCAAGAAGCAGAAGTATAAGACAACAGTCCCACTGACCCCGAGTGCTAAAACAATACGTACACAGCTGTCTCCTGCCATCTTTTTTTTTTTTCCAAGACAGGGTTTACTCTGTAGCTTTGGAGCCTGTCCTGGAACTAGCTCTTGTAGACCAGGCTGGTCTCGAACTCACAAAGATCCGCCTGCCTCTGCTTCCCGAGTGCTGGGATTAAAGGCGTGCGCCACCACCGCCTGGTGTCTCTTGCCATCTTAAATCCGCCCCACAGCTCTTAACATCTCTTTGGCTTTACAATGTTCTCCCCAAGTTTTATATGATTTATTTGTGAAATGAACAATACTATTTGTGAAAATAGTCATAGACTCACAAGTTTTGGAAACAATACCATGTGCCTTATTCACCCGTCTGGTTTTAAATCCTCGACTCCATGTGTATTGGTTACTTCTCTCATCACTGACAAAATGCATGAAGTGGAGAGGAGGGAAGGCTGAATGAAAGTGTGCTGTTGACATGCCCGTGACCCAGAGAAATTGGTAAGCCCAACCAGGGTGGGTGAGGCTCAGGGGCAGCAAAGTCCTCCTCTGATCCATGTGCAAGTGTTGATAGTGTGTGCACAAAGTGTACGCCGTAGCTTCCTTTGCCCTGATATTTCCAGCCTGAAGACGGCTGCTCCTCTAGAGACTATGCCTGCTCAGGTTAGCTACACCTGCCTCCTTCATGCAGCTGTATACAATAACCCTACCCCCTTGTGTATCTCTATGCAATAACTCCACCACCTTGTCCAACTCTATATAATAAACACCTTGTGCTTCCAGAATCCTGCAGTTTCTCCATCAAAGAGTCCAGTCACCCCAACCTCACCCTTTCTGTCTGTGTGTCCCTGTGTCTCTTTTCTTCATTTCCTCACCATCCTCTTCAGGTCTGTCCCAGGATCTCTCCATGCTTAGCAACCCAACAAGAGGAATGTAAGAAGAGTTCATTTCCTCTCCATCGTGCTGGGGAAGGCATAGTGGCAGGGACCGAGGCAGCTGATCATACCACATCCACAGCCAGGAAGCAGAGGGGCTTGACTTCTGGGGCTCGACTTCCGGGGCTCACCTTCTCTTTCACTCTCTCTTCAGTCCAGGATCCTAGCTCATTGAACAGTGCCCCCCACGTTCAGACGAGAGGTCTTCCCACCTCAACCCAATCAAGACATCACTGACATGCCCATGCTTGTTTCCTGGGTGATTCTAGATCCTGTCAAGTTCATAGTCAACAATTACAGAATATAAAAGCGTTTCAAAGAACATAAGCACAGTAGCTGTTGTTTTTCTTTTAAAATGTTATTGCAGCCGGGCGGTGGTGGCGCACGCCTTTAATCCCAGCACTTGGGAGGCAGAGGCAGGTGGATCTCTGTGAGTTCGAGACCAGCCTGGTCTACAAGAGCTAGTTCCAGGACAGGCTCCAAAACCACAGAGAAACCCTGTCTCGAAAAACCAAAACCAAACAAACAAACAAAAAAAAAAACAAAAAAAATATGTTATTGCATTTATTTTATTTGTTTGTTTGTTTATTTATTTAGTGTGTGTGCAGAGGTCAGAGGATCGCCTGTAGGAATTGCTCCTGTGACCATAAAGGTTCTAGTGATGGAGCCCAGGTCATCAGGCTTGCTAGCCAGCACCCTTGCTGGCTGATCCATCTCATTGACTCTTATTTATTTTATCTATCTATCTCTAGGTATCTATTTATTGTTTTTTCAAGACAAGGTTTTTCAGTAGCTATGGAGCCAGTCCTGGAACTCAGTCCGTAGACCAGACTGGCCTCGAAATCACAGAGATTCACCTGCCTCTGCCTCCTGAGTGCTGGGATTAAAGGCATGTGCTGCCACAGGCCAGCAACCAACCTTCCTTTCTTTCTTTCTTTCTTTCTTTCTTTCTTTCTTTCTTTCTTTCTTTCTTTCTTGTCTTCAGGCAAGCTTTATTTGTTAAAACACAAATAAAATACCAGTATATAAATCTAATTAAACAACAACAAATTTATAAAAAACAAAGTCTCCTATGTTCTGGGCTGGCCTGGAATGTGGCAAATAGCCCAGGATGAGCTGAACTTTATATTCTCCTGTGTCCACCTCCAAAGTGCTGAGATTATGGGCATGGGTTTGCCACACATCTGGCAATTCTTATTTCTTAAGACTCTCTCTCCAAAGTCAGTCACCTACTTGAAACTAGTAACTTGGCTGTTTCTGGTATGAGAAGGAAGGCCAGACCTCATTGCTGTGGATCCTTAGGCATTAGAGCAGAAACCATTCTGTTCTCTGCAGACACTAGTTCACTGAATTCTGTCAACTAGGTAGAAGAGGAGTTGGAGAGATGGCTCAGTGTTAAGAGCACTGGCTGTTCTCCTAGAGGACTTCCCAGTTATTCATAATTCCAGTTCTAGGAACCACCATCCTCTTCTAGCCCCCTTGGGTACTGCATGCCTGCGGTGACAGACATACATTCAGGAAAACTAACCATACATATAAAATAAAAAGTGAAATAAAGGAGAGCTCTATTTCTATCAGTTTTCTGTAGATTCACAATCTAACAGATTCAATATGTATAATAAAATAATGTAATCCAGCAGTTATTATATATGATAAAGTAACATAATCCAAAAGTCAATATATAATAAAATAATAACATAATCCAACAGCCAATATATATAGCAAAATACTAACATAATCCAACAGATTCAATTAATCGTATAATTGATAACAGTCCAACAGAGTCAATATACCTAAAACAATAACATATTCCAACAGATTCAATATATATAATAACTAATCCTACAGATTCAATATGTATAATAAAATAATATAATCCTACAGATTCATAACCTCAGCCATTAATGAATATTAAGATATGACAACAGCTGGGTGGTGACACACATCTTTAATCCCAGAACTCAGGAAGCAGAGTCAGACAAATAAACCAAAAAGACAACAAACGCAGAAGAGAAACCTCAACACGCAGACTGAAACCAAAGATTCCAGACTGTTCTAACAGCTGCAACCCGTTGATCATTCGCATCAGTTTTCCAGGGAAACTATTCACATCTGCACCCCAGTGTTGAACAAGTTTCTCTTCTGTGTATTTATGTGATTAGCAACGGGAAAGGAAAATATTACAACCCAAGATTATTTTACAGGATTAAGTAAATTAAATAAAATAGTATGTATTAAGTTTTTTTTTTTTCGGCCTGACAAACCTCTCTGCTGATGTAATAATCAAAATCAGGCCAAATCAAACCAAATTAGAAGCCCGTGTTTAATGGATGCCAGAATTCCTGGGTGGCCCTCCCGGAAAGCACAGAGAGAGAGAGAAGGAAAACCGGGAAGACCATGTGTTCATTCGGGGGGGGGGCAGTGTAAAAGCCTATGGGAGTGATCTTGACCATCCCTGGGGAAGGGTCACTGTTTGGTGGGCTTTCTTGGAGGTGGAGTCTGGACCGTGGCAACTCCCAGGGGAGGGGAGCTTAGAACTTTACACCAAACAGTCCAGACTCCTTGTATATATGAATGCCAGGGGGCTGGGGTGACATTTCCCACCAAACAGTCCATACTCTATAAAGGGGTGCCAGGGAACTGAGGTAATGCTTCCAACCAAACAGTATGGGCTTTACTTCTTTCTTGAGAGTTTGAGTTATCACTTTATCCTGTCATAGAGATTTTCAAATAACATTTTTTTTTTCCAAGACAGGATTTTTCTGTTGTAACAGATCTAGCTGTCCTGGAACTCCCTCTGTAAACCAGGCTAGCCTTGAACTCAAAGAGATCTACCTGCCTCTTCCTCCCAAGTACTGGGATTAAAGGCGTGCGTCACCACCACCCAGCTCAAATGACACTTTTTTTTTTAATTTCAGTAAGCACGATCATAAAAAAATTGAACTACCCACTCTCTAATCTCCAGTGCTACCCTGTGGGAGTGGAGGTTAGCATGCAGCTTGACACATCAGAGCAATTTGGCTACCAAATACAACTCATACCAGAACAGAGGGAATTTAAGTACAAAAGTTTTATCAATTTGGGAATTGGTTTTTGGATTTGTTGTTGTTGTTTGTTTTGTTTTTCTTTTTGAGACGGGATCTTTCTATATAGCCCTCACTGGCCTAGAACTTGCTGTGTAGAACAAGCTGGCTTCAAACTCACAGAGATCCACCTGCTTCTGTCTCCCAACTACTAGGATTGAAGGTGTGTGCCACCATGCCTGGCTTAGAAGTCTGCTTCTAATGATCATGTCTGGAAGGATATCACATCCAGAGTACATGTTTCAGGACTTTTCTTCTTCATTCCTAAAGGGAAAATTGTTATGAGTTTAGCCAACCAGCATGGCTGGCACTTCTTGGGTTCCAGGGCCATGCACATGCGGACAAGACAAAAATACCTAGCAGCCCTGGGGTCCTTCAAAGGCCCTGCGTGACCCATGTGTGGCATGGTTGCATCACCTATGTATGACGCAGCTACGTCCGTCCTTGCGCGCATGCGTGAGCTCTGTCATCTGTGTATGATGTAGCCGTGTCGTCCCCTTGTGCGCATGTGCTAGGCGATCTTTAAAAGCTGGACGTGCCATCTTCCTCCCTCTCTGTGCACACTGACTTCACCAGGCCAGTACACATCTCCTCTAATAAACTCCTAAGCGGGTCTGTTGTGTGTTTCCTGCTTCCTTCTCACTTGCGCCAGGTAATTTCATTGGTGCCTGAGACTCAGTAGGCTTTCCCGCCCCTTTCCTGAGGTCAGGATCCCCGGAACCGGGTATTTTTTCCACAACAACCACATGTTCCATATGCCTAAGTGTGACCTCTATGCACACCACTGGCTTCAATTGGTGAATTTCCCCATTCTGGTCAGCTTAACCGTTTCTCCGAATCCGAGGAATTGACCATTGAGCTCCCTGAAATCTTCTAATGTTCCTAGAAACGGTGGGGGGGCTCCGACCATGGCCTTCACGGCTACAGTTGAGCCCTTCGCTGACATTCATTTCTGGTTGCTTCCTATAGCTAAAAACACGATCGAACGACCCAGGGTAGTCCACCCGCGCGAGCACTACACACACTGAGCAGTGCATGCATTCACCTTGGGGCCTAGGGTTCCTCAGATTTCCCTTTTTCTTTTTCTTTTGGACCACTTGTAAGTGAGAGACCACTCAGAGCGTCCTCTAGCCTCTCTGGCTTCTGAGTCGCCCAGACCGGAGCCAGTCAGGCTTCAACACCTCACCTGTAGAGATGTCCTCCTATAGGCTTTGCAGTGTTGCTGCCGTTTCACACACATGCCGCCTGTAGAGAGGAAACATTGTCCTTCATTAAGCCTTGTGGTGTTGCTGTTCTCACAGGTTTTCACAGTTTCAGCTATGGGAAACAAGCCATCGAAGACTGACAATCCGATTTTCCCCTTAGGATGCCTTTTAGAGGCCCTAAAACCCCAGGCTTTAACACCCTACTTACAGATTCCCACACTTGTCCGTCTTCGTTTGAAAAATGGCCTCGATACCATTTAGATAACAACTTAAAATGGCCACCTAATGGCACCTTTGATTCCAATATTCTGTGGGAACTTTCTAACTACCGTCAGTGCACAGCGCAAATGAAGGAGCTTCCTTATATCCAAGCCTCTTACTATCTAAGCTCTAAGCCTAAGCCCTCTGTCCTTGCAAGTTGTTCACCTGCTCACATGTTCCTGGCTCTGCCATCTGAGCCGGAAGAACCCTCCACTTCTGCTCTGGACCCAGCTAACGAACCCCCACCCTCTGACCTCAGTGGGCAGCTACTTCTGCTTCTTCAGCTCCCACTCCAGACCCAGACAGATACTTCCACTCCTTCACCTCCTGCCGGCTTGCCACCTGGCTCACCACCTCTCTCCACTCGCACCTGTACCGCATAGGCTCTGCTGCCCTCTTCAGCTCTCTCCCCGCACCACTAACTACTCCATCAGCCCTGCTTGATCATTCCTCCTCTCCAGTGCCAGGCCGCAGCTGCCGCCCAGCTCTAGTACCCACCTTTACCCCTCCTCTCACACACTCATGTGCTGCTAAGGAACCCAACCCTGACCAAGCCAAGCCGGCTGCAGTTCTCCTATTGCAAGAGGTGGCCGGCTTAGATGGATTGGTTAAGGTATACATCCTCTTTTCCCTCTCAGAACTCTCCCATATAGAACAGAAACTGGGGTCCTATACATGTAATTCTATTTCTTTCATAAAGCAATAACAATATATTACCCAGACTTATAATCTCACCTTTCATGATATCTATATGATCTTATCTAATAACCTACTTCCTGAAGAGTGCAGGTGAGTTTGGGAGCAAGCCACACTACATGCAGACGAGGTTCACCAAACTCATGCAACACACCACCCAGGGGCAGAGGTGATCCCCAAGCAGGAACCACAGTGGGATTATAACACCCCAGGTGGAATTTTAGCTAGGGACCGGATTTTGACTTGCCTTCTGGCAGATCTCCATAAGGCTGCCCTCAAGCCAGTAAATTATAATAAGCTCTCAGAGGTCATTCAAGATACAAAAGAAACTCCTGCATTTTTGGAACGCCTCACCAAAGCTCTGTTACAGTATACTAATTTAGATCCAGAAACCGTGGAAGGCAGACAGATACTCCTGACTCATTCTTTTTCAGTGCTACCCCGACATTAAGGCTAAACTTAGACGTTTGGAGAAAGGCCACTCCACCAAACAGTCTTAGAGTTGGCTTTTAAGGTGTACCACGCAAGGAATGACAAAGCCCGCAATCGTTACTGTCACATGTTAGGCATGTCCCACCCCCGCCCAGCCAAGGTGGCAGACAGGCCCCATCTGCAGTCTGTGCTGCTGCTTCCTCGCCTCCCGGGGCTCAAGAACCATCAGGCCCGTGTTTCAAATGTGGTAAAACTGGTCACTGAGTCCGAGCATGCCCTAATCCTCATCTTGGTCCCACAAGAGCTTGTCCAAGATGCCATAGGGAAGGACATTGGGCAGCTGATTGTCCTTATGCACATCATGCATGGTATGGAAACACCAAACCCAGAAAATTCCCAAGTTGACCTTCTAGGCCTGGCCATGGAGGAATGAGGCTGCCTGGGCTCTTTTGACCCGACCACAACCGTCATCTGTAACAGGGAGCCATGGGTAAACATCATAGCATCAAGACGTCCATCTCCTTTCTCTTGGACACTGGAGCCACATACTCGGTACTAAGGGAATTCTGGAGGCCTACCTCTCCTTCTAGTTTCCCTATTGCTGGGGTAGGGTGACAGCCTTATCTACCTCAGCAGACCCTACCACTTAACTGTTTTTAGGGGTATTTATCTCACTCATTCATTTTTAGTTATGCCGACCTGCCCAGTACCTCTTATGGGAAGAGATTTTTTTTAAGCAAAAGTAAGAGCCTCCATTTCGTTTGCTTCTTCTATTCACCTTACCTCAGACTCACCAGCAGCTCCCCTCCTCCTCCTCCTAGCCTCCCAACATCCTAGCTCCAATGTGTCTTTTCCTCTCTCAGTCTCTCAGGTGGACCCCCCAAGTCTGGAACACTCAAAACCCCTCTGTTGCTAAACAACATTCCCTCCTCCAATCGATGTCCAATTACAAGATCCTATTAAGTACATTACTCAGGCTCAGGACCCCCTCTCTCTCTCCAGAGCCTTAGGGTACTTAATCCTGTTATCTCTGACCTTCTTAAAAAGAAGCTACTTTGCTCCACTTCTCCCTTTAACACTCCTATACTTGCCTTTAAAAAACCTAATGGAACCTATCACCTGGTTCATGACCTCTGGCTCATTAACTCCACAGTGGTCCCTCTTCATCCTGTAGTGCCTAACCCTTACACACTTCTTTCCACTATCTTCTAGGAACCTCCCACTCTCAGTTCTAGATCTCCAGGATGTTTTTCTCTCTATTCCTCTCAGCTCTCAGTCTCTAAATAGCTTTTCCTTCGCCTGGACTGATCCTGACACGCACCTCTCCACACAGCTCGCCTGGACTGTCCTTCCCCAGGGACTCCAGGACAGCCCACACCTATTTGGTCAGGCTTTAGCCTCTGACCTACTCTCACTCTCTCTCCCTAAGTCTAAACTCATACAGTATGTAGATGATATTTCACTTTGCAGTCCATCCTTGAAGATTAACAAAACCGATACCTCCTCTCTTTTAAATTGCCTGTCCAAAAAGGGCTATAGAGTCACATTCTAAGGTCCAACTGTCTACCTCTCAGGTTATTTACTTGGGATTAACTATTACCCTAACACAAAAAGCTATTACCCTAGACAGAAAAAAAGCTAATTTAGTCACTTGCAGTTCCTTCTAGAAAAGAAGAGGTTTTTATCGTTCCTAGGAATAGCTGGCTTCCTGCGTTTCTGGATCCCCTCTTTTTCTCTCCTCGCCTGCCCCTTATATGAGGCTGCTCTCGGCTCTCTGCATGAGTCCCTTCTCCATCCCATTACTAAACCCTTCCAGAGACTCCAGCAAACGCTTATCCAGGCTCCAGCTCTTCATCTCCCAGATTTAACTCATCCTTTCTCCATCTATGTAACAGAGGAGGCAGGGTATGTCCTTGGGATCCTAGGACATCAGATGGGACCTTTCTTTGCACCTGTAGTGTACCTGTCAAAGAAGCTGGACCTCACCTCTCAGGGCTGGATATGTGCTTTAGTGGCCACTGAGCTTCTTATTCATGAGTCAAAGAAACTAACTTTTGGTTCACCCACCCGTCTTCTCCCACCACAATCTGTCCCATTTCTTAACTTACAAAGGCTTACAAACCTTATCCCTTTCCCGAGTTCTATCCCTCCAGGTGGAATTAGTAGAAGATGCCACACTCACTTTTCAATCCTACCCACCCCTTAATATCTCAAATTTCCCAGCCAGCAAGCAAGTTTCAGCATTCTGCTCACAGACCACATTCAAATGCTCCATAGTCAGACTGCCTGACTGAAAGAAAGCCAGCATTTTAAAGTGGTGTAGCTTTTTCCTGTTACAGCTGAAAACTGAAAAGCATGCGGTCAGCTTTTTATCAACACTATTTAAGTGTTTTTTGGCAGGACCTCTTAAAAGAGCTGCAAGACTTATAGCTAAAGCTGAGTGAGGAAGCCTCTCTTAAATGAGAGCGCTTGCTTGCCTCTAGCAAGCAGAGCAGACCCAAGAAATTGCTGCTACCAAGAAGCCTACTTTACTTTATTCTTTTCCAAGCTTT
The DNA here is from genome assembly GCF_037038515.1 of Microtus pennsylvanicus. Taxonomy (NCBI): domain Eukaryota; kingdom Metazoa; phylum Chordata; class Mammalia; order Rodentia; family Cricetidae; genus Microtus; species Microtus pennsylvanicus. The sequence goes on along the minus strand of NC_134590.1, from coordinate 79,477,866 downwards.
TAAGGCTTTTTGTGGATGCAGTTATCCACAGGGGCACCATTCTGTAACATGAGGGCCTGCTCGTTGGGGTTTCTGTTCTGCCCGGTACTTCACAGCCGGCAAGCCCCTAAAGAAAATCACACAGAGATCTCCATAAGTTATAAAACGATTGGCCCATTAGCTCAGGCTTCTTATTAGCTCTTGTAACTTATATTAACCCATTATTCTGATCTATGTTAGCCATGTGGCTCAGTACCTTTCTCAGCAGGGCAGGTCACATCTTGCTTCTTTGGTGATCTAGGCTGGACTGAAGCAGGGAGGAATATCCTGCTTCCCAGAATACTCATGTTTTCATTGCCCCGCCTCTACTTCCTGTCTGGTTGATCCACCTATACTTCCTACCTGGCCAATCAGCGTTTATTAAAACATGACTGACAGAATACAGACAATTCTCCAGCACCACCCAAGGACTTAGAGTTCTTAAAAGCTATCACTGCCTCTTATAAAAATCTATTTAAAGTCAGATCCCAAGACCAAATATTGTAGCTTCCCCTTTCCCACCCACCAGACCAGGGGCTCCCTTCCAGGAACTGACTGTCAGCTCGATTTTACTAATATGCCCACAGTCAGACAAGTTAAATATCTCCTGGTTTTGGTGGACACCATGTCTGGGTGGATTGAAGTGTTCCCTACCACTAACAAGAGGGCCCAGACAGTTTCCGATGTTCTTCTCCAAGAAATTATTCCCTGGTGTGGAATCTCAACCTCTCTTCAGTCAGATAATCACCCAGAGTTTACCTGTTTACCTCCCAGATCTCTCAAACTTTATCTAAGGCTCTTAACATTCCCTGATATTTTCATATCCCATACCGTCCTCAGTCTTCAATGAAGGTAGAACAAACTAACCATTCCTTAAAAAATGTTCTTGTTAAGAGGTCACAAGAGCTTCACCTCGACTGGGTAAAACTTTTGTCTCTGGCCCTTCTTAGGATTAGGGGTCTTCCCAAAAGCCCCTTCTTGCCCTTTGAACTCATGTATGGGCTGCCGGTGTTAACATCCAGCCTCTCCCCTGAAACTTCTCCCCTTTCTGATCACTGCTTACTCTGCTGTTATCCCATCTTCTCACCCTATTATGGGATTTTACTGACCACTCATTACCTCAACCATGTGTTAATTCACCGCTGGTTAAAAGAGGAGATCAGTTACTATTCTCTCCCCCAAACCAACACCCCTTATCCCTTTCCCCTAAATGGCAGGGCCCCTTTAAAGTAATTCCTGTAACTTCTACAGTTGCCAAGCTCAAGGGACTGCCTCATTGGATCCACTTGTTCCATCTCAAACCTTTTACTCTTCTGGCTCAAGATACCCCCTTGTATATGGTAGCTCAAATAGGGCCCAGCTCCCTTAAGTTCCAGAGGACACCAAGATCAACTGCTTTTTCTCTAGTTCCAGAAGAATAAAAGTCTCTTTGCTGTACTCAACTCTCCTCTGCCAAAAATTCCATATACTCTCTCTTCCTCTCTCTCCTATTTGCTTTACAAAATCCTCTATATCTCCAATGTCATACTTAAATTTCCAGTTAACCACTCAGCTGTTAATACTGGACCATCATTAAACACAGAGCTGGAGGTTAAAAAATTGACAAAAGCTGGCACCGAATAGAAGACCTGGATATCAATCCACACATCTCTGAACACCTGATCTTTTTTCTTTTTTCTTTCTTTCTTTCTTTTTTTTTTTTTTGATTTTCGAGACAGGGTTTCTCTGTAGCTTTTGGTTCCTGTCCTGGAATGAACACCTGATCTTTGATAAAGAAGCAAAAAATATCAAATGGAAAAAAGAAAACATATTTAACAAGTGGTGCTGGCATAACTTGATATTAACATGTAGAAGAATGAAAATAGACCCATATCTATCACCATGCACAAAACTCAAGTCCAAATGGATCAAAGATCTCAACATAAAGCCAGTCACACTGAACCTGATAGAAGAGAAAGTGGAAAGCACACTTGAACGCATTGGCACAAGGAACCACTTCCTAAATATAACCCCACAAGCACAGACACTGAGAGAAACAATTAATAAATGGGACCTCCTGAAACTGAGAAGCTTCTGCAAAGCAAAGTACACAAGACAAAATGACAGCCTACAGAATGGGAAAAGATATTCACTAACCCCACATCAGACAGAGGTCTGATCTCCAAAATATACAAAGAACTCAAGAAATTGGTCACCAAAAGATCATATAATCCAATAAAAAAAATGGAGTACAGACCTAAACAGAGAACTCTCAACAGAGGAATCTAAAATGTCTGAAAGACATTTAAGGAAATGTTCAACATCCTTAGTCATCAGAGAAATGCAAATCAAAACAACTTTGAGATTCTATCTTACACCTGTAAGAATGGCCAAAATCAAAAACACTGATGACAACTTATGCTGGAGAGGTTGTGGGGGAAAGGGAACATTTCTTTTTTTTTTTTTTAATATTTATTTATTTAGTATACAATGTTCTGTCTGTGTGTATGACTGTAGGCCAGAAGAGGGCACCAGACCTCATTCCAGATGGTTGTGAGCCACCATGTGGTTGCTGGGAATTGAACTCAGGACCTTTGGAAGAGCAGGCACTGCTCTTAACCTCTGAGCCATCTCTCCAGCCCCAAAAGGGAACATTTCTACATTGCTGGTGGGAATGCAAGCTAGTACAACTCCTTTGGATGTCAGTGTGGTGATTTCTCAGAAAATTAAGAAACAACCTTCCTCAAGACCCAGTAATACCACTTTTGGGTATATAACCAAAGGATGCTCAATTGTGCCACAAGGAAATGTGCTCAACTATGTTCATAGCAGCTTTGTTTGTCATAGCCAGAACCTGAAAACAACCTAAATGCCCCTCAATCAAAGAATGGATAAGAAAAATGTGATACATTTACACAATGGAGTACTACACAGAAGAAAAAAATAACGCCATCTTGAATTTTGTAGGAAAATGGATGGAGCTAGAAAACATTATTTTGAGTGAGGTAACCCAGACACAAAAAGACAATTATCCCATGTACTCACTCATAGGAGGTTTTTAAACATAAAGCAAAGAAAGCCAGCCTACAAGACACAATCCCAGAGAACTTAGACAACAATGAGGACACTAAGAGAGACTTACATAGATCTAATCTACACGGAAAGTAGAAAGTATAAAAAGACCAGATCTCCTCAATAAATTGGGAGCATGAGGACCTTGGGGGAGGGCTGAAGAGGGGGAGGGGAGAAGCAGGAACGGGAGCAGAGAAAAATGTAGAGCTCAATAAATATCAATAAAAAATGTATTTTAAAAAATAAAATAATAATAATTGACAAAAGCCCAGGTGGTAAGAAACAATAATGAGTTTGGGAACATTCACAACCCAGACTCCAAAAAACTCATAAACCAGACTTTAATATAACAGATTTATCACTGACTGCAGCAGTGTCTCCTAGATGTTAAGGTAATACCATGATGCTAAAGAGAACAAGCGCCTTAAGATTTGCTCCAGGTAAAACTTTGAGGGGTCTAATAATCCCCCCTTCTTTTCATCCCTCCCCCTACCATCTTCTATTCCAACACTATACTATCATAATCATATTTTTTCTTCTTTTTTCTTTTTTTGGATTTTCGAGATAGGGTTTCTTCGTAGCTTTTGGTTCCTGTCCTGGAACTAGCTCTTGTAGACCAGACTGGCCTCGAATTCACAGAGATCTGCCTGCCTCTGCCTCCCGAGTGCTGGGATTAAAGGTGTGTGCCACCACCGCCAGGCCTTTTTTTTTTTTTTGGATTTTTGAGACAGGGTTTCTCTGTAGCTTTGGAGTCTGTTCTGGAACTAGGTCTTGTAGACCAGGCTGGCCTCGAACTCACAGAGATCCGCCTGCCTCTGCCTCCTGAGTGCTGGGATTAAAGTGATGTGCCACCACCGCCCAGCCATAATAATCATAATCTTTTAATATGTCTAAAATTTATTTCTTTTCAAACATGTCTTTTCATAAACTCCAGGGAGCCAATCGGACTTATTTAAATGGACCAGACTTGCCCAGAATAAGTATCATTTAATTCTTCCCTTTTCATTCTTGGTCTCGGGAACCCCTGGGAAATTCCCTCCTTCACCCTAAAAATACCTTCTCCATCTTCCATCTTGGGACTCTCCTCCCTCAATCACCAGGATCTAAATTTTTTCCAGACATAATTTTCTGCCTTTCCAGCATCTTGCGAGGTCCAAGCTGCCAGCCAGCCAGTTCACAGAGCCCAAAAAAACCACGAAAGTAATCAGCCACCTTAGGACATGGTCCAGCACCTCAACTCTCCGATGCCCACAAGATCAGCAAAGAGCAGTCACGAGAGACCTGATGATGCCCCATTCGTACGCATTAAAGACCCCAAACTCTCCAATTGTTTATTATAAACAAAAGGGTGGAATGTAATGATTTTAGCCAACTGACATAGTTGGCACTTCCGGGTTCCAGGGCCATGCATGTGTGCACAAGCCCTCAGGCAAAAATACCTAGCTGCCCTGGGGACCTTAAAAGTCCCTGCATGACCCATGTGCGGCATGGTTGCATCACCTACTTATGGACGTGGTTGTGTAAGCACACGCGTGAGCTCTATCGTTTGTGTATGACATACCGCGTCACCCCTCATGCACATGGACGGGCCATCTTCAGCCCTCTCTGCACACCGACTTCCCTAGGCCTGTACACATCTCCTCTAATAAACTCCTAAGCGGGTTTGTTGTGTGGTTTGTGCTTCCTTCTCACTCGCACCTGGTGATTTCAGAAACAGTACCCGCGATGAGGGATAAATTCAAGAAAATAACAAATTACCAGAGTTACAGAAGTGTGCAAAACAATCTCAAGAGTCCCACAAAGAAAAATTTGCTTTCATTGGATGCTTCCAACTCTATGATCAGCAGTCCATGCAGTGTGCTTCAAACACAGAAAGCAATGCTAAAAACATAGTTCTAACGCAATCATGTAGTTATATATAGTGGTGAAGTTTTGAGGATATTTTTTAAGCCTTTAAAGAAACCAAGTGAGCTAGGCGGTGGTGGCACACACCTTTAATTCCATCGCTTGGGAGACAGAGGCAGGGGGTCTCTGTGATTTCGAGGCCAGCCTAGTCTACAGAGTTCCAGAATAGTCAGGGCTACACTGAGAAACCCTGTCTCAAAAGAAAAAAAAAGAAAAGAAAAGAAAAAAGAAAGAAACCAAGTGTATATAAACGTGCCTGCACATATCTTTGTACAACATCCTCAGATACATATTATTCTTCTCACATTTGAAGACAGAAATGCTGAAGCTGAAAAACAAAGTGCCAGCCCCAACGTGGTGGCTCATGCCTTTAACCCCAGCACTCGGGAGGCAGAGACAGGCAGGTCTTTGTGAGTTCAAAGCCAGCCTGGTCCACAGAGTGAGTTCCAGGATAGCCAGGGCTACACAGAGAAACCCGGTTTCAAAAAGGGTCACACACTGAGCTGGCTATCCAAGTTGGTTTAGGAACTGGATCCCTGGCCTCTTGGTCCAGAACGAGTGGTACCAATTCTCTCCACCGCAGGTCTGAGAAGACACAGAATTCAGACATCTCTAGTGAGTGGCAACGGGAGGGTAGAGATTTAGGCATCAGCCCTTAACTCATTTGATTTTTTAACTAAATCAAAAGAAAGACCGTGTTTATCTCTTGTCTTGATGAGATCAAGGTCTGTATTTAATTCAAACCTGAATGGCCACCACAAACCTAGCAACTGCTTGGCACTACTTGCATAAAATAAGAATAAATAATCAGGGGCTGGAGAGATGGCTCAGTGGTTAAGAGCATTGCCTGCTCTACCAAAGGTCCTGAGTTCAATTCCCAGCAACCATATGGTGGCTCACAACCATCTGTAAAGAGGTCTGGCGCCCTCTTCTGGCCTGCAGGCATACAGACAGAATATTGTATACATAATAAATAAATAAATATTATAAAAAAAAAGAATAAATAATCAGATACAGTCTCAGCTTGTGTTAATTAAATGCATAGTCCCAAGTAAAAGACACATATTAAATAAGCAAGTAGGCAGAGATGGGTAATATTTTATTTTGTTTTATGTAATTTTTTGAGATAAGGTTTCTCTGTAGCTTTGGTGCCTATCCTGAACTAGTACTTGTAGACCAGGCTAGCCTCGAACTCACAGGCTTCAAAGCTACAGAGAAACCCTGTCTCAAAAACAAAAAACAAAACAAAACAAAAAGACAGTCGCTGGCCAACTCTTGGGGTGTACCCCAATTAAAAAAAATCAAGCTTGCTTCAAATTTGGCTTAAATTGTGGTAGTGGTCTTGTTCTTGCTGTTGTTATTAAAGTCAAGATTCCAGACCACCCACCCAAATTTTAAACCTGGACCTTCACTCTAGAACCCTGGGGGACTGGGAGGGTCCCTCAGGATGCACAATGTAATGATTGTTCTCTCTCTTTTAGAGAAAAGCCACGCCCACTCCCTCCCCCATTTGCTGAGACCGGCTGAGCTTCAACTTCCAGCCTGAGTTCTCTCTCTTTGCCATCTCCTGATGGAGGAAGGTCATTGGTTAAAAAAAATAAAGAAACTGCTTGGCTGGCCCTCATAGGTTAGAACACAGGTGGGTGGAGAAAACAGAACAGAATGCTGGGAGGAAGAGGAAGTGAGCTCAGACTCGACAGCTCTCCTCTCGGGAGCAGACGCCTCAGAGAGATGCCATGCTCCGCTCCTGGGCAGACACACGCCATGAAGCTCCGACCCAGGATGGACGTAGGCTAGAATCTCCTTGGTAAGCCACCTCGTGGGCTACACTAGAAATGGGCTAGTCCAGGTGCGAGAGTTAGCCGAGAAGAGGCTAGATAGAAATGGGCCAAGCAGTATTTAAATGAATACAGTTTGTGTGTTGTTATTTCAGGGCATAAGCTAGCAGGCGGCTGGGGTGCTGTGAACACAGCCCCGCCGCTCTTATTACTACAGTCTCCCTCTCGGAGATCCATCTTTCATCTTTCCATTCTCTTCTCTCTCTCTCTCCTCTCTCTCTTCTCTCCCTTTCTCTCCCTCTCTCTCCTCCTCTTCTCCCTTCCCTCTCCATAACCCACTGAATAAATATCCAATCTCTGCATGGCCTCAAATTTGGCCTATCCATGTCTATGTTGCCTGCTGCCGCGTGTCTCCCTGCCAGGGACCAGCCACAGTTTGGAAACTGGCTGCTCTTGGGACTCCCTGCCCACTGCCTGCCGCCACATGGCCCGCTGTCTGCCACCACCAGGGATCCTACAGCATATTTTTATTGATCCATTTCACTGGTGCCGTGACAATCATTACACACATGCTTTGAGATGTTCCAAGGCTCCAGGCAGGGATGCTTTCAGTTCACAGACTATCAGGGTGAACTTTGGTGTTTAGAAAAACAGTAAGAGGGGCTAGAGAGATGGCTCCGTGGTTAAGGTCACTGGCTGCTTTTCCAGAGGTCCTGAGTTCAATTCCCAGCAACCACATGGTGGCTCACAATGAGATCTGTAATGAGATCTGGTACCCTTTTCTGGCCTACAGGCATACATGCAGGCCAAATACTATATACATAATAAGTAAATAAATATTATATTAAAAAAGAAAAACAGTAAGAATCTATAGAGGCCTTCTGGTGAGTTACAGTCTGGTTCTATTTTGTGGGATCCCTAGATGGGACGTGGAGGGGATTCAACATAATCTCAATATTCTCCTGTCAGGGGCAAAACAAAAACAAAAAGTCACACTCCTCTCCTGAGGTACTTGGACTGTTTTTATGTCCTGTTTGTCTTTTCTTTGTGTGTCTTGTCTGATCTGTCGTTTCATTTTTACTGTCCTCTTTCTGTCTTGTACTTTCTGTGTTCATTGGTGTATTTTGGACTTGGGGTAACTGAACTAACAGACAGTATGGGTAATAAGACTAGCAAGCTAACAGCTCTCCAACCTGTGTTCTAGAGGATTCTGATAAACTTTACCCCCTGCCCATAGTTAAGGAGGATTAGGATTATCCAATCACTGAGAGTTGTCTCCGAACATTCTGTGACTCTAAATGGCCAATAGTCAGGGTTGACTGGCCTTCCCAGGGTCCTTTTGATTCTCAGACAGCCTGGGCAGTGGTTACATCACCCTCTGTAAGCTTGGCCACTCAGATCAGATTGGATACACATTGCCTTAGGCTGAAACAACGTCCACCCGCCCCCTGGATGAAGGGCTGTATGGCCCACAATGGGAAAGGTGGCCAAGCCCTGTTTGTCAGCAGATAGACCTTTCCAGGACCTGTAGCAAAGACCAACGAGCCCCCTCTGAAGACCGTTCTACAGGCCTCACAGGAGGAAGGACCCCTCCTCCCTCCACATGGCCATCTTTACCCTCTCTTCCCCTCCTTACCACAACCTCTACCTTTGCCACCACAGTCCTCACCAAGGCCTCACTCCACCCCACCTGTCTGCACCTACCCCTGCCCCACCATCTAGTCTTCCCTACATCCCTCTATCTTCTGATCCCCCAGCTCTTCCCTTCCCCCTCCTGTCTTCTCCCCTCCCCACGCCCTCCAGGGAGTACCATATGGCCCTCCTGACTTCCCCTCCAGTTCTAGTTCTGGGGTGTCAACCCCTCCAGTCCTCGTTCCTCTATGGTCATTTCCTGACAATCATATGTCCCTTTCTCCACCACAGATCTCTATACCTGGAAGAAGAGAACCCCACTTTAAGCACTAGTCCTGAGTCCTGAATTTCTCTAATTGACTCTATCTTTTTCAATCATCTCCCCACACGGGACGACTGTCAGCAGATGCTCTACCCTCTCTACTCCCGAACAAAGGAGACAGATCCTCATGAAAGCAACTGAAGCTCTCCCCGGAAGAGCTTTATGGCTGGTAACCAGAGGGCAGACGCAATTGACCATGCTCTGCCAAGAAGGAGACTCCTCCATGGGACTACAACACAGAGAGAGGTCGGAGGTCACCCAGTGAACACCAGCAGGTTCTGCTGGATGGGATGAATCTAAGGAAACAGATGTGACACAGAGCACAGATGAAATCGGCTTCTCCTTTCCTGGAATGACTTCTGGACGCCCATCGGTTATACATTCCTACTGACCCAGAGGACCGGGCAGATTGCAAGGCAGTTAACCTGGCCTTTGTTACTCAGTCATTCCCTGACCTGGTGTAGAAAGATACAAAAGAAAAGATGAATGGGTCTGCCGGCAGAGACAGCCCAGAGATAGCTCAGAAGGTTTTTCAAGGCAGAGACAGCAAGATCTGATAAAGATGGGGCGTGCCGCTGTGGTTACACTGTAGGTCCTAGCTATTTTCAACTCTGCCTGTGTACACCATGATAAAAAGCGGAGCCCTTTACAAAAGGACTGCAAAGAAATGGGTCATTGGCTGGGCAGTGGTGGCTCCTGCCTTTAATCCCAGCACCCGGAAGGCAGAGGCAGGTGGATCTTTGTGAGTTCGAGGCCAGCCTGGTCTACAAGAGCTAGATCAAGGACAGGCTCCAAAGCTACAGAGAAACCCTGTCTCAAAAAACAAAAAAACAAAAAACAAAAAAAAAAGAAAGAAAAGAAAAAGCTATGGAGCTATGGAGGATTAGAGAGGCTAAGGCTCCTTAGAACTAAACCACCAGGATCTTGTGGTAACCGTCACTGTAGGGAGCCAATGTATAAATTTTCTGATGGACACAGGGGCTACTCACGTGGTCTTACAGGAGCTCCTGGGACCACTTACCAACCAAACAATTGAAGTACAGGGGTCAGCAGGGGATGTCAAAGAATATAAATGGACGACTGACTGGACTGTTAACCTAGAACAAGAAACTGTGACTCATTCTTTTACAGTTATTCCTGAATGTCCCTATCCTGTACTAGGGCAATATAATGGTCTGTTCTGTCCCTTTAGAGATAAGTCCTCCCCTCCCCTGCCTGAGTTCCTTCCTTTCCAACTCTCTCCCAAGAGGCAGCTTCCACCTTGCTCCCTTCTCCCCACTTCTCCCCTTCCTCTCCTCTCTCTCTCTCTCTCTCTCTCTCTCTCTCTCTCTCTCTCTCTCTCTCTCTCTCTCTCTGCTCTTCTCCCTTCTCCCCTTCCCCTTTTCCATTTCCCCTCCATAACCCACTAAAAAAATACCCACTTTCTCTGCATGGCTACCTAATAAGTCTCTGTCTCTCACTTGCCACAGCTGCAGCTCCTTGTGGGACTGGCTACCCTGAGAAGGTCTTTCACCTTGCTGTGCATCTCCCTGCCTGGGACCAGCTTCCTTAGTGGCCTGCTGTGGTCTCAGGACCCACTGCCCACGTTTTACCATAACAGGCAGGTATTATTATTATTATTAGTTTTTTTGAGACAGGGTTTCTCTGTGTTGCTTTGGATCCAGTCCTGGAATTAGCTTTCATAGACCAGGCTGGCCTCGAATTCAGAGATCCGCCTACCTCTGCCTCCTGAGTGCTGGGATTAAAGGCATTTGCCACCACCACCACCGATTCAGGCAGGACTTCTTGAACAAGTTCCAGGCAATAATATCATTCTCAGGAGACTCCCAGGTTGCAATTGGGAGGCCCTGCTAAGGCTTGAAGTATAACCTTCCCAGTAAGTGAGAAATACCTGCTCCTCCAAAATCCAACCCATTCCATGGAAGGGGAATGGAAAAAGTTGATGTTCCAGAAAATTCCCACACTTTGGGCAGAGGACAATCCTCCTGGTTTGGCAAATCATGTGCCACCAATCACAGTGCAACTAACATCCGGGGCAATGCCCATTAGAGTCAAGCAGTACCCCATCATTCCAGAAGCCAGGGACGGGACTATGATTCACATCAGGCATCTCCTTGAAGCAGGCATACTTACTCCTTGCCAGTCAAGCTGCAATACCACCTTGCTGCCTGGAACTCAAAAGACTACAGACCAGTACTAGACTCTAGAGAGCAGAATCCATTTTCCCAACTGTTCCAAATCCCTATACTTTGCTCGGTTCATTACCACCAAAGCATGAGGTTTAAACTGTATTGGACTTAGAGGTGCATTCTTCTCCAACCTTCTGTCAGAATTCAGTCGGCCCATCTTCTCATTTGTATGGGGAGACTCTAAACTGAGGATATCAGGACAACTAACCTGGACCAGACTGCAAGGGTTCAAAAACTCTCCTGCCATTTGTTTGTTTGTTTGAGGCAGGGTTTCTCTGTGTAGCCTTAACTGACCTGGAACTCATTCTCTAGTCCAGGCTGTCCCAGTCTGGCCTCGAACTCACAGAGATCCACCTGCCTCTGCCTCCCAAGTGCTTGGGATTAAAGGTGTGCACCAGGCCACTGCCGCCTGACTTTTCTTTCCTTTACTCCATCTTAAGAGCCTGTGTCAGAGCTATTATTTCTGCTCTCTGGGCAGATGTGCCCCTGGACAAGGTTTGTGCCCAAATGACCTCCTTCTGGCCTGTAACACACAGGCACACACACATATCTGGTTCTTTCTTGAATGAAGCTGCTGCCATCCAAATAGAGATCTGCATCTCTGGTAGTGAAAGGAATGTCTGTCAGGTCAGGTTGCATACCTTTGATGGTATGGGGTATTCCCAGACAGTTATGGATGAGCTCCTCGGGGTCATCATCCTTGCTTTTACCAGGGCTCGTGTTCATGGGCAGATAAATAAACCCAGGGCCTTACTCATCTCAGAGGGAAAGACTATTAAAAATAAATTTAAGTTGGGTGGTGGTGGCACACGCCTTTAATCCCAGCACTCAGGAGGCAGAAACAGGTGGATCTCTGTGAGTTCGAGGTCAGCCTGGTCTACGAGAGCTAGTTCCAGGACAGGAACCAAAGCTACAGAGAAACCCTGTCTCAAAAAACCACACACACACACACACACACACACACACACACACACACACACACACAATTGTCCAGCTGCTAGGGGCCATCTGGCTACCAACTGAACTGGCCACTATTCACTGGCCAGGACGTCCTAAACTCAAGGTAACAATCGTGCAGATCAAGCTGCCAAAGAGGTTGCTCTTGGAGAACTCAAGCCTTAGATGGTTCTGGAACTATCTGCCTCAATGAGGATGTTCCTGAGTACGATCCAGAAGAGATGAAGTCATGTTCTGACTTGGGGTCCAGGAGAGCCGCAACAGATGGCGGATCTTGCCTGATGGAAGAATCTGCACGCCAAAGGCACTGGGCCAAACCTGCTTGACTGCCTGGCATCATTGCCTCAGGCCACGCACTTGTCACCTAGGAACATCCCAGAACTCGTCTCTCCTCAGGTCTGGCTACCTGGACATTGAGGAAAAACTTCAAAGCATTTTAGACACTGCCTGACCTATGCTCAGGTAAAACATAAAGGAGGACGCCCCCCCCCCCCCATCCCTCCTTAATTACACAGGGACAAAAGATTTTTTTTTTTTGTATTTCCTTAATGTCCCTTCTTTTTCTTCTTTTTTTTAGTTTTTACTTATTTATTTATTTTTTTGTGGCTGGAGAGACTGCCGTGGGTGCTGGGAACCGAACTCTCATACATTAGGTTGTGAGTCATCTCTCCAGGCCCCTTGTCTTTCTTCTATAAAACTACTTGTGATCTTATTACTTAAAGGGGACCCAAGAGATGGATTTAGGACTGTTCTCTTTAATAGGACTTAGGAGGTAGTTGCTGGCCAGTTCTTTAGAGCACCCTGATTTAAAAAAAAAAAATCAAGCTTGCTTCAATTTTGGCTCAAATTGTGGTACTGATCTTATTCTTGCCATTGGGATTTACAACAGAAGCAAAACGACAGTTATGAAGCAGCAATGAAAAGACTTTTATGGTTGGGGTCACCACAACTTTAGAGACTGTATTAAAGGGTCACAGCATTCGGAAGGTTGAGAAGCACTGACTAGAGGAAGTGATGTACTGGAGGGGGAAGAATCTAAAGAATGAAGTGGTTAGGTGTGCACTTGCCTGTAATTTCAGCATTGGGAGATAAAGGCAGGAGGAACAGGAGTTCGAGGTCATTCTTGGCTACACAGCACCATTAGAGACCCAGCCTCAACAACAACAAAAGCCTGGGCGGGAGGGGGGGGGAGGCTGTGTGTAGAAGGGAGGCAGGTGGTAGTCCAGCCCAACACTAGATTATACAGTGCCTTAGGGGCTCTGCAGTGGGCGCTGAACTTCATCCCCAAACACTGGGAAATCATTAACAGATACAAGTGAGACCTGGTCCGGAAGAGCTGAAGGTACTGGCTGAAGGACCTTCATGGAGGACACGTTTCTGGGCTGCTTAAGGAGACGGTGGTGAAAAACACCTGCGGACAGAGAGAGGGCAGTAGGTACTAGGCAAAGGGGACTGGAAAGGTGAAGAAAGCGCTGTGGCTGGAGGGTCGCTGGGTCACGGAAGGAGGAAAACAGTGGAGAAGATTCCGTCTCATGTTGTGACCATCGGGATGACCGGTGACGACAGGGCAGAGGGTAATGGTTCTTACGTGGGGGCAACAATGACATGGCTGAGTCCCTATACAGGGATAGAAGCATTTGCCCTTCGACTCCTGTCACTCCACACAGGAGGTTCCGGTGCCTCTTGCACTGGAGAAGTCTGGAGTCCCCTGAAGCTCTGCTTTCAGGTGCTGGACAACACTGCCACCTGCTGGTACATCCTGGTAGGTTCCCGAGAAACTAAGCTACTGAAACTCCAGGCATAGACAGCAAAGACTACATCACTTAGACGCCTGTCTTAGCTACTTTTCTATTATGATGACAAAACACCACGACCAAGACAGCATATATAGGAGAGCATTTAGTTGGTCTTACGGTTTCAGAGGGTTAGAGTCCATGATGCCAGAGCAAGCGCATGGCACAGGAACAGCTGAGAGCTCACATCCTGAACCACAAGAGGCAGAGAGCCCACCAGGAATGACAGGAGGCTTTTGAGACCTCAAAGCCCCAGTGACACACCTCCTCCAACAAAGTCACACCTAATCCTTCTCAAACAGTTTCACCAACTGGGGACTGGGTGAAACGGTGGGGCTGCGTCCTGCCACCAGGCTCCTGCACGGCTAGTTTTACCTGAAATAATTACACGGAAACTGTATTCTTTTAAACACTGCATGGCCCATTAGTTTTAACCTGTTATTGGCTAGCTCTTACATATTGATCTAACCCATTTCTAATATTCTGTGTAGCACCACGAGCTGGCTTACCAGGAAAGATCTTAACCTGCGTCTGTCTGGAGTGGGAGAATCATGGCAACTGACTGACTCGGCTTCTTTCTCCCAGCATTCTGTTCTGTCTACTCCGCCTACCTAATTTTCTGTCCTATCAAAGGCCAAGCAGTTTTCTTTATTAATTAACCAATGAAACAACAGATAGAAAGATGACCCTCCTCCGTCAACTGAGTATTCAAATATGGGCTGTTCTCATCCAAACCATCACAACATTCTGTTTTGGAAATGTCCTCGGCAGATTTGGGCTCAGAATAATGAACGTCCTCACAACTAAAGCATGCTTTGTAAATAATGCCCATCTTATGTTATCACAGAATGAAGATGCAACGTGTCAAAGAACATGAACTGTTGTATAAACTGTTTTCACTTTCTTAGTAAAATACTGATAACAATTATGTAATAAAATGCAGACTCTATTTTTGCAGTTTTCTTTTTTGTTTTTTTTGTTTTATTTATTTAATTTATTTATTTAATAAAATGCAGACTTTTAAACTAGACATCTAAATGAAAAATTACAAACAAAATCACCCAGAATAACATACAGAATGTCTCAGTAGCCTTCAAACCTCTCTCTTACCCATCCACTACCCACCCATTCTGATTTCTGTTTGTATTTGTTTGAGACAATGTTCTTGATATACATCCCTGGGCTGTGCTGGTACTCCCTAACCAGCCCAGGCTGACCTTAAACTGTAATTCTCTGACTCAACATCCCAAGTATTGAGATTACAGGTGCATACCACCACGAGTTCAAACAGTAGAGATTAACTCACCCTGTTCTTGATCGTCATATAAACAAAATCAACAGTATGCACTCTTGTATTGTGCTTCTTTGGTTTAACATTAACACATACCTGTGAGATTTCCCAGACTGTATGTTGCAGCAATTTCCTTTTAAGATCTTTAAAAATGTTTAAAGATTTATTTGTGTGTGTGGGTGCGTGTGTATGTGCACACATATGTATGAGTAGGTGCCCTTGGAAACCAGAGAGCATAGATTCCTGTAGCTGGAACTACAGGCCATTGTCGGTGGTCCTAATACAAGTGTTCAGAATCAAACTCAGTTCCTCTACAAAAGCAAAACTCTCTCAGCCTCTGAGCCATCTCCCCAGTCCAGCGGTTAGTTGCTTTTTGTTTGTTTGGTTTTTGAGACAGGGTTTCTCTGTACAGTCTCTCCCTATAGACCAGGCTGGCCTTGAACTCATAGAGATCTGCCTGCCTCTGTCTCCCAAGTGCTGGGATTAAAGGTTAGGGCCACCGTGCTCAGCCTCAGTTAATTTTTTAATGAATAATTCCTTGCAGAGGACCTGATCCTGGTTCTCAGCATCCATATTGAGGGGTTACAACTGTCTATAAAGCTAGCTCCAGGGATTCCAAACCATCCCTAAAGAAGCCTTGGACTCCATAGTGGCTTGAACAAATGACGAGGAAAGAAATGACAGTCTGAGGAGGGACAGGTCCACAGTCTGCAGACCTGTCTCCCGGAAGCCCCGTCTGGGAATGTCTGAGGCTACACAGGCCAGCCCCAGCGGTCTCTTTCCCAGAGAGGCACCTGCACAGATGCCAGTTTGGAGGCTTTCCCATCTCCTAGAAAAGAAGCCTGCATGGGGTGAGGAGCAGGAAGAGAATCACAGCAGGCAAAGGGACCAGAGAGCTGGCCCCACCCTCACCTTGCTTGGCAGCTTCTCAGCCTTGGAGCAGGCCTGAGCAGGGAGATGGAGAGACTTTCAAGTTAAGCAACAGAGTGGAGTTATGACTGAGACAGTCATTTTGTCCTCCTAATTGCTAAATATTCCTGATACACCTCACACCCTGAAACTGTTCCTCCTGGAGATGTGTTTTCGTCATCTCTCTGGAACTCCATCCTTTATGTTGCTCAAGCCCAAAGCCGTCTCTTTCACCCCACACTGTACCAGTGGGCCATCTCTGTGTTACCATCCCTATGACTTGAAATGAAAGAGTACTTCAATACAGTCTGGGTGACTTTGTATCTAGGATTCCTGCTTTCAGGAGCGTAAGAATCAGTAGACTTTGCAGAACTGTTTTGTTTTTTACTTTTTTTAATTTTTTTGAGCCAAACTCTCTTGTAATTAAGGCTGTCCTCAAAACTCTCTGTGTAAACAAAGATGCCCTTGGACTTTTCTGTTCCTCCCGCCTCTATCTACCACCCAAGTGCTATAGTTACACACACAAGCCATACACCTGGTTGTGTTTTCTGAGACAAGTTCACCATTAGCCCAGGATGCCCCCAAACTTGCTATGTAGACAAGGATGACTTTGAACTCATGATCCGCCTGCCTTCACCTCCCAAGTACTAGAACTATAATCATCAGCCAACATGCCCAGGTTGTTTTTGTTTTTGTTTCTTCTTTTAGTTCTTTGAGACAGGGTTTCTCTGTGCTCTGTGTAACAGTCCTAGCTGTCCTGGAACTAACTCTTGTTGACCAGGCTGGCCTCCACCACCCAGCATAAGATGAGTCTTCTTATGTAGCTCTGGCTGGCTTGGAACTCACTGTGTAGCCCGGGCTGGTCTTGCATTGGCAGTAACTCTGCCACTTGCGTATTCCAGTGGTGGGTGTGTGCCACCGTGTGCTGTGTAGCAGCTTCTTACCTTTGAAGCATTCCATCCCTCAGGGATGCTCTTTAAGACAGAAGAACAACTCAAAAGAGCTTCAGAAAGTCTGTGAAACTGACCAGAAACACCAGGCCCCTTTCTCCCAAGACTAAGCAATAAAAAGTGTTGAGCCTCGCTCTCGGACATGCTAAGCGGTAAAGAAGAATCTAGGAGGAGTCAAGCTGCAGAGAAGACTCTGAGTCCACAGTAGCTCCCTGGAAGATGTAGAAACCAGTCACACTTCCTGAAAGAGTTTAGACCAACTGAGTCGCTGGGAAAGACTCTCCAGCCTGTTGAACTGCCTACAAGCGGTGCAGTGTACTCTGCGTTCCCAGATTTTGTGAGCTGCTTTGGTGTGCAGATGTCCTTGAGTCTGCTGCTGTCAGTAACCTAGGTTTTTGTAAGCAACCCCAGCAAAACCTACTGGCTCATTAAGTTGGACTTTGGTGATATCTGTACTTTGGTCTGTTGTGGGCTTCTTATCTGGGGTCGGAAGATATGTGTGTTATTGTGTCTCCCCAGGAAGAGTCTTGTCACACACCACTATGTGTGATAGATTTTAGATTTTTTTTAATTTACTAAGAAATGTTCTGTCTCCCCTTTTGTACTCGTGTGTTACTAAAGGTTAAAAAAAAAAAACCCAAATAACAGTACAGACCTAAGGAGAGAACTAGAAGCTCATTAAAGTGAAATGAGTGTGGTTGCTGATTCATTATGTCCTATATGTTAATCCAAGGAACCTAGAGGAAGTCCACACCGGCTTCAGACAGCGCCCTGCACATCTGTTCCCCCGAGGGCTCAATATCCTCCCCATGAGCCGGGTGGTGGTGGCGCACGCCTTTAATCCCAGCACTTGGGAGGCAGAGAGGCGGATCTCTGGGAGTTCGAGACCAGCCTGGTCTACAAGAGCTAGTTTCGGGACAGGCACCAAAGCTACAGAGAAACCCTGCCTCGAAAAACCAAAAGAAAAAAAAAAAGAAAAAAATCCTCCCCATGAAGAAGAATGGAATACAAAATCTTCAGAGCTGCAGAGCTGGACTTCCCAGGGCCCTTTCCAGTCTTCCTTGACAAGATCCATTTAAACAACCACCCACATCTTAAAGTGTCTTCTTAAGAGCTCAGGAAACCGGGTGAGAGGGTACAGAACTTAGGTGTAGCTAGAAAGTATGGAGCCATGCCTTGAAGCAGGCAGGGAGACAATTTTACCTATGTGTTGTTCCATCCCTTCTCGGGCACCACAGAGAATTGACCATAGTGCTCTGCCTCAGACCCCATGCCTGGGTCTGTCCCTGCTAAACACAGTGACAGACAGGTGCATGCAGACCAAGATGTCGGGTTAGTATTTTTGGTGGTGCCTCCCAGTGTATCCCCCCCACTCCCCTACCCCCATCCCCACCCCCATCCCCCGCCCCTACAAGATCTTTCAGCCTCAAGCTTCAGTCTTGCTCCTGGTACCAGAACAACAGAATCGGGCCTGCTCACACAGCACAGACTTCAGGTACCGTCCAGGGCCTGGGCAGCACATCTCCGTGCTCTAACAGCAGGCATGCATCATATTAGGCCATTTGTTTGTGGTGACTGAAGGCATGGTGATACACACGCCTCTAATTCCAGCACTTGGGGGGCAGAGGCAGGTGGATCTCTGTGAGTCCAAGGCCAGCCTGGTCTACAGAGTGAGTTCCAGGACAGCCAGAACTACACAGAGAAACCCCGTCTCGGGAAAAAAAAATTATTTGTCTACATTGTCTGTGAGTCGTGTTTGTCTCCTTTGTTTAGACTAAAATTCTCTAAAGAAATTATATACATTTCATTTATAAACTGTTCTTTATATCATGGACAATTGTCATAGCCTCACGGTTTTGAGCAATGGAGGTGCTTACATAGGCCTTTAATTTTGCCAGGCACTGTGGAACACACCTTTAATCCCAGAACTTGGGAGGCAGAGGCAGACAGATCTCTGAGTTCGAGGACATCTTGATCTACAAAGTGAGTTACAGGACAATCAGGGCTACACAGAGAAACCCTGTCTCCAAAAACTAAAAACCAAAGCCAAAAAAAAAAAAAACCCACAAACAAAACAAAACAAAGAACAAACACTAAATTGAAGCATTCATTCTATGTGCTTGAGTGTTTGCTTGCATGCATATCTGAGCATCATGTGATTGTCTGGTGCCTGAGGAATACAGCCAGGCTTTCTCCCAAATAATAATAGGGGGATGTCTTGTTAAATATGAAAGTTTGGCCTTAGGCTTGTTCCCAACTAGCTCCTAAAACTTAAATTAACTAGTTTATAGTAATCTAATTTCTGCCACGTGGCTCGTTACCTCTGCTCAGTATTATGTGCCCCACTCCCTCCATGTGTGGCTGACAATTCTCACCGCTCTTCCTCCCAGAGTTCCTGTCTCTGCCCAGAGCTCCCGCCTGCCCTTCCTTCTTGCCTAGCTATTGGCCATTCAGCTCTTTTTCTTTCTTTCTTTCTTTCTTTCTTTCTTTCTTTCTTTCTTTCTTTCTTTCTTTTCTTTTCTTTTCTTTTCTTTCTTTCTTTCTTTTTTTTTTTGAGACATGGTTTCTCTGTAGCTTTGGAGCCTGTCCTGGAACTAGCTCTTATATACCAGGCTGACCTCAAACTCACAGAGATCTGCTTGCCTCTGCCTCCTGAGTGCTGGGATTAATGACCACCCAGCGGCCATTCAGCTCTTTATTAAACCAACCAGAAGTTACCTTAGGCAGACACATCCTCACAATGTACAAAAAGTTCATCCCACAACTTTCCCCCTTTTTGCCTAAACAAAAAGTGAAGGTTTTACCTCTAGCACAGTAAAACTATATATAATAACACTTACCAGGTAAGAATTACATTCACCATCTCCAGTCCATTTGTATTTGGCAAATTTGGAGAAAGTGCTCTATTATTTATTCCATCTTGATGAGTCCAAAGTTTTCTACCTAAACCATTTTCTATCATAACTTATATTATCAATCTAAAAATATCCTTTTAGACCTTAAACACTTTTTTTGACAAACAACTTAAGCTTTTATGTCTCTCATTATTTATAAACTTTACATTTCCTTTGTGTTTTTTTTTAATTTGGTAACAAAATAGTAAAACTATAGCTATCTAGTCTTCAACCCCATCAGAGACCTGAGGATAAAACATTACCTGGGTAAATAGGAAGTGCAGAGCAACCCATGTCCACAACTTTAGAAATTATAGAGACAGCTGGTTGCCTGGACAGTCACCCAAAGTTCCTCTGCAGCATTGGGGCATCTATCTTTGGCCTGCAGGCCTAGAATATCTGATAGATTTTTCTGTGAAGCAAGAATTTTGAAGGACGGGCCTACCTTGACTTGGAAAAGTTTGGCAGTCACCTTCTTTTGTGCCCTGCTTATCCAGTTTGGACAGCATACTGTCAGCAGTTGAGGCAAGGGCAGGTTCTTTCCCAGTGGCTAACTTTGTCACAATAAAAGCAAACTCCACGAAGAAAGTTCTTTCATACTTTTCATCTTCTTTGAAGTAGACTGGTGCTGCCAAGAACGTATGTGTCTCACTGGAAATGACAGGCTACAAAGTTCCTGAGGGTGACCTTTCTCTAGTCTTAATTCTTTTGTTGTTGGTTTTTGAGACAGGGTTTTTCTATGTAGTCCTGGTTTTCATAAAACTCACTCAGTAGACCAGGCTGGCCTCAAACTCAGAGATCCACCTGCCTCTGCCTCCCAAGAGTGGGGATTAAAGGCATATACCACCACTGCCCAACTCTGTTCTCAATTCTTATGTGAGAATATTTACAGATGTTCCCTCAATTAATAAGCAATTCTCTTTGGCTTCTGTGACTAGTCTCATGGTGAGCATGTGGACCATGCCTAGGTTTTTGTTTGACAGGTAAGAGATTGCCAGGTAGATCTAAAGCTCAATGCGTAATGAATATTTTTGACTGCCTAGATCCAGTGATGCCTGAAATTCATTTCTCTGGACTTTTAGTTATGGGAATGAATCAAATCCTTCCTTGAATATATAAAAACTTGTTTTAAACATTAGAAAAGGTCTTAAATACCCAACCACTGAACTATGTGGCTTCCTGCTGTTTGTTTTTTTTCCCTTGAGCTAAAGCTGTTAGGTCTCATGAAGTCCATATCTAAAAATTACCTCAAGTTGGACTATTGAAGGATTTATGACTGTTAGATAAAAGCCAGCATTCCTCAGGAACTTGTGAAACGGGTTCCCCATCTCCTTGCCTCTGGCAGAAGGGACATAGCTGTCCATGCACCTGCCGTTTCATACCACAGAAGTCCACGCTGGCCTCCAGGCTCCTCGGTGCTATTCACAAATACTCGTTATACCTTCACCCTAGTCTCCTATACCCTCCCAGCTGCTCCTCCACCCTAAACTCCCTCAAGCTCATGGGTCAGAGCCTAACCATTCTCTGCTCTGTTGCTGTGCTCTTGCTGCTGTTACTAGCCTCTCTAACTCTCTGCTTGTTCTCCTATCATTCTCTGTCTTTTTCTGTCTCTACTACGCTCTCCTGCTCTTCTAGCCCTGGCCGTGTTCAGTTTTTCCTTCTGCTCTGAACTCTTACAGATGCCTTAGGGATGTTTTTCTCCCTCTTATCCACAATAAAAAACCTTTCTCCCTCTCACCCCTTGCTGGACATGGTGGCACATGCCTAGGCAGAGGCAAGCAGGTCTCTGAGTCAGGGTCACACAGAGAAATTGTGTCTCAAAAAAACCAAACCAAGCCAAACCAAACCAAACCAAATTCCCCACTATTGGACTATTGGAGCAGTCATTTCAGTGGTTTCTTTACTGCCCCACCCCCGACACACACACTCTCTCTCTCTCTCTCTGTCTCTGTCTCTCTCTCTTTCTCTCTCTGTCTCTGTCTCTCTCTCTCTCTCTGTCTCTCTCTCTCTCTCTGTCTCTCTCTCTCTCACACACACACACACACAAGCTAGCCTGGAACTCCTAAGAGACCCACCAGCTTCTGCCTACCAAGTGCTGGATTTAAACGTGTGTACCACTGTGTTGGTTAATTTTACGTCAATTTGGCACACGCTTGAGTCACTGGGAAGAATTCTCAATTGAGAAAATGCCTCCATAAGATTTGTCTGTAGGCAACTCTGTTGTTTTGTTAGTTTTAGTTTTGTTTCATTTAGTTTTGTTTTTCAAGACAAGGTTTTACTGTGTAGCTCTGAGTGTCCTGGAACTCACAGAGATCCGCCTGCCTCTGCCTCCCAAGTGCTGGTATTAAAGACGTGCGCCACCACCGCCTGGCTTTGCAGGCAACTCTGTGGTGCATTTGCTTGATGATTGATATAGGAGGACAAGCTCCCTGTGTCAGGGGACTGATGGGGACAGGTGCCTGGACAGTTTTAAAAAGCAGGGTGAGAAAGTCAAGGAGAACGAGCCAGTAAGTTGCACTTTTCTGGCTTCTGCTTCAGCTGCCTCCAGGCTCTGGTCCTGACATCTCTCCATAATGGAATGTGACCTGAGATAGTCGGTAAACTGAAACAAGCTCACTTTTCCTCAGATTGCGTTGGTTTTGGTTATGGCGCTTTTCTGAGGCAACAGAAATCCCAAGCTAGCCACCATTCGTGGCCTTTTTGTGGCATTTTAATTATATAGCACACATCCATTTTCCTTTCTGTGGTAACAGCAACTCTGGTTCCTTGCTTGCTTGCTGATTCCTTCCATGGATTCCGGAACTTGTCCTGACTGGGAATGAAGGGAAAGTAAGCAGTTACACAGACAAAGTAGAATCAGGTAGTCTTGGCTCTCTGGCAGAGAAGCCTCAGTAACCTGGAAGCTCAGCATGTTGATTATACAGAACTGAACAGATTGGCAGGGCTATTGCCTACGGCTGAACAAGAAAGCAGATTTAGCTAATCTTGGTAGGAGCAGTCTCCATAGGCTAGCAGCCTTCAGGCTATCAACATCAGAGGGGAGACAGCTATGGTGGGCATTTTCTTCACACACTGTCAACATTCACATACGGAGCAAAGGATGGCTTTGCGATTTGTGGCGGTTTAAATAAGAATGTCCCCCATAGGCTCACATATCTGAATACTTAATCAACCCAGGGAGTGGAACTCTTTGATAAGATTAGACAGATTGGAAGAAGTGTGTCACTAGGGTTGGCTTTGAGGTTTCAAAAGCCCATACTAAGCCTAGTTCTTTTCCTCTCTTCCTGGGGCTTATAGATCAGGATGTCGCTATCTACTACCTTCCCAGCACCGTGTCTGCCTGAGCACCACATTCCCCACCATGATACTAAATCTCTGAACTAGAGAGCAAGCTCCCAATTAAAGGTTTCTTTTCATAAGAGTAGCAGTGCTCATGGTGTCTCTTCACAGCATCAGAACTCTGGCTAATCCATCCCTCTGAGGAGAAAAAGCCTGTTCCATTTGCCCATGGGTCTGAGGCTATGGTTCTTGGTGTTGCTGGCTATTGTCAATAGCACATACTTACTCAGGTCTCACACACTTTGGAGTTCCTCCACTCCACTTCCTTTCTCCCTCCGTTCTTGCTCTTCCTTCCTGTCTATACAAAGCCTTACTATAAAGCCCGAACTAGCCTGGGACTTATTATGTAGACCAGGTAAGCTTCTAACTTAGAGATCCTCCTGACTCTGCCTCTTGAGTGCTGAGATTAAAGGCATGCATGCACCAACATGCCGGCACTGATTTCTTTCTCTTTCTTCCTCCCTCCCTCCCTCCCTCCCTCCCTCCCTCCCTCCCTCCCTCCCTTCCTTCAATGACTGAGGGAGTGCCTTGCCCCCCTCCAAACTTTTTTAAATATTTTTATTTATTTTAATTTATTGTTTTTTTTTAAAAAAGAAAACAAGCTATCTTTTTTTTTTCATTTTACATTCCAATCCCAGTTCCCACTCACTCCCTTCCTCCTGTCCCCTCCACCTTCCCATCCACTCCTCAGAGAGGGTAAGGTACATTGCTTTGGGAAAGACACGATGCCCTCCCTACCATATCTAGGCTGAGCAAGGTGTCCATCCAAATAGAATAGGTTTCCAAAAAGCCAGTACAAGCAGTAGGAATAAATCCTGGTGCCACTGCCAGTGGCCCCACATTCAACTGTCACCCATATTCAGAGGGACTGGTTTGGACCTATGCGGGTTTCTTCTCTGTCCGGCTTGAGTTGGTGAGCTCCGATTAGCTCAGGTAGACTGTTTCAGTGGGTGAACCCTTCATGGTCTTGACCTCTTTGCTTATATTCTCACTCCTCCCACTCTTCAGCTGGAGTTTGGGAGCTCAGTCCAGTGCTCCGATGTGGGTCTCTGCCTCTGTTTCCATCTGTTGCTGGATGAAGGTTCTATGGTGACATTTAACATATTCTTCAGTCTGACTATAGGGCAAGGCCAGTTCAGGCACCCTCTCCTCTATTGCTTAGGGTTTTAGCTGAGGTCATCCTCGTGGATTCTTGGGAATTTCTCTAGTGCCAAGGTTTTTGCTAGCCCCACAATGGCTCCCTCAATCAAAATATCTCTCCCTCTCTGTCCTTCCTCCATTTTGACTATCCTGTTCCCTCAAGTTCTCTCCTCCCTGCCCTTCTCCCCTCCTTTTCTCCTTCTGCCCTCCCTTCTCCTCCCCGCCCTCACGATACCAATTTTGTCAGGCGATCTTGTCTATTTCAGCTTTCCAGGTGGGTCTCTGTATGCTTTTCTGAGGGTTCACCTTGTCAGTGAGTGTCAAGTTGGGAGCATAGGCCCCAGTCCCTCGCATCTATCCCAGTCTCCAGGCCTGGTCTGGACTCCAAATCCCAGCAGGCCAGGTCCTGACCCCTCCCTGGGGATGGGGGTCAGGACCACTCCCCAGGGTACTTAAGTGATTTCCCGAAAGAGGAACTGGGCGGGGGTGGGGGGGGTTGCGTTTCCACAGCTTCCTGGTTCCTCCTCGGGGCCACCCGAGAGCGCAGATCTCCCGTTAAACCTGGATATTTCTTAATTCAGCTTGTTTTGATTTGGCTTGATTAGGAATTTTTGCGTCGGCAGGGAGCTCGCATTAGGAAATATTCCTAACAGTGAGACTCCTTGGTTTTAAGCCCGTGAGCTGTCTGCTGATTGTGTCACCAGCGCCAGTCAAGGATCTGAACTGCATCCCCTCACCACTCTGACTGGCTTGGAGACAGTCACCTGACTTAACTGTGGTATTTTGAATGCAACTGGCCCCCATAATCTCATAGGGAGTGGCACTATTAGGAGGTGTGGCTTTGTTGGAGGAAGTGTGTCACTGTGGGGACTGGTTTTGAGGTTTCCTATGCTCAGGATACCGCCCAGTTTCTCACCAACTTCCTGTTGCCTACGGGAAGTAGGACTCAGCTCCTACTCCAGCATCATGTCTACCCGAAGGCCATCATGCTCCTCCCCACCATGATGATAATGGACTGAACCACTGAAACTGTAAACAAGCCAACTCAATGAAATTAGATGTTGTTGTGGTCATGGTGTATCTTCACAGCAAAAAACAAACAAACAAAAAAAAAAACCCACCCTAAGACACTAACTTTATTTATTGATTTATTTACTTTTTTTCTTTTTGAGACAGCACCCCTGACTCTGAACCTGTGGGATTAAGTCATCTTCCTTCTTCAGTCTCCAAAATAGGTATGGTGGTTTGAACGGCTGCCCTGCATTTGAATATTTAGTCTCCAGGTAGTGGGTGGCCTTGTTTGGTGAGTTTTAGGAGGTATGGGGACCGGTTTTGAGGTTTTCAAGCCGACCACTTCTAGCATACTTTCTCTGCTTCCAGTTTGTAGTTCAAGATGTGAGCTCTCAGCGGCTAGTCCAGCTACCTGACGCCTGCTACACCCATCTCCATCACAGACCGTTATCCCTCTGCAACCTTAAGCCCCAAGTAGACCTTTGTTCATGGTGTTTCAGCACAGCAATAGAAAAGTAGCTAATACAGTAGGTCGGACTGTCAGTGTGGTGAGAACAGGAGACAGAATCTGGCCAGGCTGTTGCGGGGACTGCTGGGAAAGGATCAGCTCTGTCTTGGCCAGAAGCCTGGAATGTTCTTGCTTCTGTGAGAAGTTTAACCCTAGTCATAGGCCAGAAATACCAACAATGTTTCGATGCACTGCTTTGTGTTCTGTTTCCTGTGTTTATCTTCTTTCTCTTTTTACACTGTAACTTAATGAGCACAGCTGACTGGAAGGGTTGTGTGATCAGATCTCCATTAGCCCCTGAAGCTGTGCGCCAGACTCTAACCAGACACTGGAATGGGGAGGCATGTGAACACCTCTGTGTGGGTCAACTGTAATAAAGTTTATTTTTATGTGTGGTCAATGTAATAAAATTTTAAGTTCTAATTTGGTAGTAGAGAACTGGACAGTGTTTTCCAGGGGTGGAAGGGGAACTGGGGAAGTACTGATCACAGGATACAGCATTTCAGCTAGGTAAGAGGGATACAGCCAAGGAGCTATTGTGAAATCTGGTAACCAGCTAAAAATAACCAGTGCTATACTTACTAAAAGACTGGGTTTGGGGGATGAAGAGATGGCTCAGTGGTTAAGAGCACTGATTGCTCTTCCAGAGGACCTGAGTTTAATTCCCAGCATCCACATGGCAGCTCCCAACTGTAATTCCTGTATTAGGAGATCTGACACCCTCACACAGACAGACATACATGCAGGCAAAACACCAATGCACATAAAATACAAATAAATTATTTTTAAAAAGATTGTGTTTTAAGTGTTTTCACTGAAACAGGCACTGAGAAGCATCTTTTGCTAAATTTCTCACGTGGGCCCTGTGTTTGGTATTGTTCAACTGCTGGGAAGGAACACCATGACCAAAGGCAACTCTTATAAAAGAAAGCATTTAATTGGAGGCAAAGAGAAAGTAAGATTTGCCTTGGCATGAGCTTTGGAAAACTCAAAGCTCACCCTTAGTGACACTCCTTCTCAATAAGGCCACACCTCCTAATCCTTCCTAAACAGTCCACCAAATGGGAAACAAACACTCAAATTTTTATTCAAACCACCACAAACACCAAATGCACAGATGCTCAAGTTCTTTAGCTAGAAAGGGATCTTTGCATAGAGCTTACCCATATCCTCCCCCAAAGAGAGAGAGAGAGAGAGAGAGAGAGAGAGAGTGAGAGAGGGGGGGGGAGAAAGACAGAGAGAGACAAACAGACACAGACACACACACACACACACACACACACACACACAGAGAGAGAAAGGTGGTGGTGTTTCAGTGTTTCCAACCTAGGCAGGCTTGAACTTCTTATAGAGAGAATGACTTTGAACTTCTGGTCCCCTTGCCTCCGTCCCCAAGGGATGGGCTTACATGTGTGTGCTACCACATCCAGTTTATGTTGTACTAAGATCTAACCCAGGGCTTCAGCCACACTCTGCTGCCATCTGAGATACATCCCCAGCCTCCTCTCACATACTTTAAATCGTCTGTTTTACTTTTAATACCCCAGCATCAGAAAATGTAGTAATGTAAACTAAGGAGGTTGTGTTGTCACAGCTCAGAAGGCGGGCAGAGCACCTGAGACAGTGCCACCCATCACTTAGGGATGGGAGGCCCCCATCAGATAGTCATCTCCACGTGCTGAACACACAGGGAGTGAGATTTTCCTGTCGGGAGTTTTAGTAACAGTCAAAAATAGGGAGCAAAGTGGACTACCAACACCACTGGGCCAAAATGAAATGGAGAGATGGCTCAGTGGTTAAGAGCACTGCCTGCTCTTCCATAGGTCCTGAGTTCAATCCCCAGCAGCCACATGGTGGCTCACAACCATCTGTAATGAGATCTGGCGCCCTCTTGAGGAAGAGACCATGAAACCATTATGGACAAGTTCTCCCAAAACCCCCATTTATGGGCTGCCCATGCCTGCTTCAGCATTGTCAGGGAATAAGTTTCATTTTTTTTTCATTTATAGCAGTTTTTGCAACCTTCCTGAGGCTGCTATCCTTTAATACAGTTCCTCATATTGTGGTGACCCCAACCATCAAATTACTTTTGTTGCTACTTCATAACTATAATTTTGCTACTGTTACACATTGTAATATAAATATCTATGCTTTCCAATGGTCTTAGGCTACCCCTGTGAAAGGGTTGTTTGACCTCCAAAGAGGTCATGACCCAGGGGTTGAGAACTGCTGCTACTTTAGAGAAAGAGCATTAACTTCTACCTTCTCTCCTTTCTGAAACTGGGAATAGAAGTTAGAGAGGGAGGAGGTGCACGGCTCCACTCACCAGGGGTTGTAGGAGGCGATCTCCATGGACATATGGCCATTGTCTTAGTTACTCTTCCTGTTGCTATGATAAAATATTGTGATAACTACAGCTTAAGAGAGAAAGAGTGGGCTGGAGAGATGGTTCAGTGGTTAAGAGCATTGCCTGCTCTTCCAAAGGTCATTAGTTCAATTCCCAGCAACCACATGGTGGCTCACAACCATCTGTAATGAGGTTTGGTACCCTCTTCTGGTCTGCACACACACACACAGACAGAATATTGTATACATAATAAATAAATATTTAAAAAAAAAGAGAGAAAGAGTGACTGGGGTGGTGGTGGCTCACGCCTTTAGTGCCAGCACTTGAGAGGCAGAAACAGGCAGATCTCTGAGTTTAAGGACAGCCTGGTCTATAGAGTGAGTTCCAGGACAGCCAGAGCTACACAGAGAAACCCTGTCTCAAGAAAAGCGAGACAAAGCTGGGTGGTGGCGCACGCCTTTAATCCCAGCACTTGGGAGGCAGAGGCAGGCGGATCTCTGTGAGTTCGAGACCAGCCTGGTCTACAAGAGCTAGTTCCAGGACAGGCTCCAAAACCACAGAGAAACCCTGTCTCGAAAAACCAAAAAAGAAAAAAAAAAAAGAAAGAAAACTGAGACAGAGACACAGAGACACACAGAGTGTTGGCTCATAGTTCAAGGGTACACACAGTGCGTGGTGATGGAGATGCTGCACCTGAAGTCAGGAGACAGGAAGAGGAATGCTGCTGCTCCCTCTTTTTTTTTCCCCTCTTTTTAAACAGTCCAGAACCCTAGCCTAGGGAATGGTGCCACTTTCCTTTAGGATGGATCATCCTCTCTCAACCTAACCAAGAAAACCCTCACAGGCATGCCCCCAAGGCTCACTTAATCTAAAGAAGCCCTCACAGACGTGCCTGCAGGTACGTCTCCTAGGTGATTGCAGACATCAAATTCACAATCAGTATTAACCATCACCCCTTAATACAGGTAAGAAGCCTACAGCAGTGGAGTTAGAGAGAAGGCTTAGCAGTTGAGAGCACTTACAGTTCTATCAAAGAACCAGTGTTCAGAACCCAGCATCCAAGTCAGATGGCTTAAAGATACCTGTAACTCCAGCTCCCAGGGAGCCAATGTCCCCTTCTAGCCTCCACGGGTACCTGTATACACCTTCATTCATAGACACACACATACAAATAAAACAAATAAATCTTAAAAAGAAAAGGCCACAAGTAAGGTCTGGTGTGGTTATTTATGCCTATAACCCTCAAACTTAGGAGTATGAGACAGGAGGATGGCTGAGAGTTCAGCCTAGGCTGCATAGCAAGACCAGTCTGGGATATGAGCGAGAGTTGTCTCAGAAACAAACAAACAAACAAAACAAACCGCGCCCCCCCCCAAAAAAAAAACCTCAGGAATCCCAGGGGAAAACAGAAGAGGTAGGCAGTGCGGGCCTGAGCCCAGTCTTCTTGGCTGTTTTTTTTTTCTTTCCTTTTACCAAGGTCACATTTAGTTGTTTCTAGCTAGACTTCCAGGCCTTGAAACAACGTATGAAAACGCTGTTTCACAGGCTGTTGCCAGGAGGCTCGGCCACGGAAAGTCTCTTTTTCATTTTCCATCAGAGATTTAAATTTATCCCTGCCCCCGCAGACCTTGTGTTCCTCCTCTTCTCCTGCTGCCTCCCCCTCCTGGGGGAGCTGAGTAGTTTGACAGCTGGGGATGGAACCCAGGGCTTCGTGCCTGATAGGCCAGCCTTTCACAACTGAGCCACGGCCTAGTCTTTTGTTCTCTTTTCGATTGCAAACTATTTTTAACATCCAGATTCTATATATCCTAGAGCTTTGTGTGTGTGTGTGTGTGTGTGTGTGTGTGTGTGTGTGTGTATGCATATGTATGTATACACACTGTGAGTCCAAGGGATTGAATTCAGGCATCAAGCAGGCTCCTTTACTTGCCTAGCCGACTTGCTGGCCTAATCACAAATATTAAACTTGGAAACACTAAGCATCAATAATAAGTACTTGAGTTTAGGTAGTAACATATGTAACAAAACCATGAAATTTGAGAAGTTCTGGCTGTAAGGTCATGTAGGGTATCTTTCATATTTACCTAAGGGAGTACTAGGCCTAAAATTGAATTAAATAGGATACACTACTATCTTGCAATTTATATTGTGTAAGGTGATGGAGCCTTGACAGGAGGAAATTAAAAAAGCAAAAGCTTCATCATTCCCTATATATTTAGGACCGAGACCACTACCGGCTTGGCTGTGCCCAAAATCTTTAGGAAGATGTAACAAGCTGGGTTTTAGAACAAGGGCAGTCACAAAAGACAGATGTAGATACTACAGATAATGAGAACCAGGCTCAGAAGCATGTATTTAACGTTAAAATGCTACCACTGAGCTAACGCTTGCTCTCAGCACAGAATGCTCACAATCACCTGTGCATTTAGAGGTGATTATGTCCCCGCACAAAGTCCTGCGTACACCCCAAAACATTTCACTGTCAGGGCCAGAATCAAAAGTGGAGTTGTATAGGACACGGTGCTGCTTGCCTTTAATCCCAGCACTTGGAAGGCAGAGGGGGGCCCATTTCTGTGTTTCTGTGAGTCAGAGGATTGAGCTCCAGGTCAGCCAAGAAAAGACAGTGAGATTGTCTCAGAAAACGAAAAAAAAATTAAACTTTTTTTTGAGACAGAATTGTGTGTGTGTGTGTGTGTGTGTGTGTGTGTGTGTGTGTGTGTAGCCTTGGCTGCACCAGAACTAGCTTTGTAGACAGGCTGGCCTCGAAATCAAGATCTGCCTGCTTCTGCCTCCTTGAGAGCTGGGACTAAAGACATGCGCCCCCCACTACTGCCTAGCTAAATGAAAGTTATTCTTTCTTTCACTGTGACAGGATCTCACTATATAGTTCTAGCTGGTCCGAAACTCGCTACGTAGACCAGGTTGGCCCCAACCCATATCATTCTGCCTGCTTTTGCTTTTCGCATCCAGGAATTAAAGCCACCCCGTCCGGCTTGGAGTTGTCTGATTTCAAAACCGAGACTACGTTCGTGTGTGCGCGCATATTTTATTTTTTAAAGAGGTGGGAGTAGCACTCGTCCCAGTTTCTAAGGGAGGCTACGGAGGGTCACGAATTTGAGGCCAGCGCCTGGCAACAGAGCGAGTTCCCGTTTGAAAAAGAAGGAAGTGAGAAAGCATCCATCCGGGCTATACTGTAGCTGCAGCTGGAGGTACGGAGCAAACGCGAGGCTGCAAACAGGTATAGGTGTATCCGCCAAGGCCTAGGAGCGGTGACACATCCCGCCTCGGGAGCTCCAGGTGGCTTTCGGGCTTCCCAGCCGGCTGCTCCACCTCGCTCCACGGCACACCTGCGCTCCATCACCCGCCAGCCCCGGAGACAGCCAGCCAGGCCGCGCCCTAAGTGCCGAGCCACCTGGGACCGGGCCACCGCCCCGCACGCCGGGCGCAGGGCCGGATGCGAGTGCGGCGAGAGGGCGCGCCGGCGCCGGCCGATTCTCATTGGCCTTCTCGGCTGCCAGTCGCCGCTCGCTGGGCTCGGCGGCCGGGCGGGGACTTCCGGCTTGGGCGGAGCGAAGGGCCGAGGGCGGGGCCTCGCGGAGGAGGAAGCAGGCCAAGCCGGGCGGCGGCTCTCCAGGGCGAACCATGGACAGCCAGGGCAGGAAGGTGGTGGTGTGCGACAACGGCACTGGGGTAAGAACCGACGGGGCGGCCGCGTAGATGTGCGGGGTGCGCGTGGACCCTCGGCTGCGGGGCTGCGCAGCGGGGGCGCGGGCAGGCACGCGGGCGGGCTCTCGGGGGGACGCCGGCGGGGGCGCGGGCGGTCGGGCGGCTCTCGGGGGCGCGGGCCGGCCCTGAGCCGGTGGCCGGGGGGCAAGGTTGCCCTTAGTGCAGCCCAAGGCAGCGAGGCCGTTCCCCACACGCCCCCGAGCATCCGCCTGCGCCCCGCGTTGAGAGCTGTGATCCTGTGTGGGTCTGGGTGGCGGTGGGCCCGGTTCCTGGGTGCCGAGGAGGTCTCCATTTCCGAGCCTCGTCTATGTTTCATACAAGACCCAGCGGCCTTCCTCTTCCTGTGTAGCTGAAGATGCCGAATGCGAGGCAGGAAACGGGTTCCCGCAGAAAAAAAGGGGAAGTGCTGTCAGGCCCTGGGCCGCGGCCCTAGCCCTCGGCTTCCCGTCTGCCCCCGAAGAGTGTGTGGGCTGCCCCTGCCGCCCGTGGTTTTGGGGGACGGTCGGCAGCTCCTGCTTCACCCTTTTCTCTGCATGCATCCTCTCCTAGATCGTCGACTCTGTGGGAAGACTTAGGAGACCTAGGACCTCCCCAGTTAATCTAGTGGGAAGTGGATCAGTCCCTTCCTTCCTGTATTTTTTTCTCTTTAAGTGCAGGATACAGACTTAAAGACTCTAAAATTGTCAAAATCAGACTAGATCACTGATTTGAAAACTATTTGCAAGTGATTTCCTTCTATCCCCATTAAAAAGCCTCAAAGCCCCAATTTTGAAGATGAAAATGTTTCTTTTGAATGAATTCTTTAGTGATTTCTAACTGTTTTAGTATTGCAACATTTTGTGACAGTTCTCCTTTGCCACAAATGTGACATACGAATTAAAATAGATTTTCTTGAGTTATCACTTTGGAAGCTAGGTTGTTGAGGGGGGAAGGACCTGGTATTCACTGCCATTCTTTGACAATTATTGTACCAGCTTCCTTTAAGCTAAGTTAAAATTGGACTAGAATAGGATAAGTATCCTAATACAGAGGGACACCACTGCTGTGGTGATAGCTAAGATTTAGTAGCGAAAAAGTTTTTAAACAAACTCATTTATGTGTGTTCATTACAGATAATTTATGTTCACAGACTTCATGTAGGGATACATAAAATGATCTCATTCTTTGAGATAAAGGATAAAGCAGTGAGGAAAGCTAGATAGTATTCCACCTAGCTTCCAATAAAGCTTCTAAATTATCAGGAGAAAAAATTTTTTAAACAGAGCTTGTGTTGTTGCACTATATTTACACTAAACTATAAACATTGAGACTTTCCTAAGAGTCTTATAAAAGTGTTTGTTAAAAAAAAAATACTACTTTAGAACCAAAGAGATGGCTCAGCAGTTAAGAGCACTTGTTCTTGCAGAAGACCCAAGTTTGACTCCCAGCATCTGCATGGCAGCTTACAGCCATCTGTAACTCCAGTTCCAGAGCATCTGATGCCCTCTTTTGGCTTCTGTGGGTACCAGGCACACATGTGGTACACATACAAATAAGACACCTAAAATAGAACTAAGTCTTTAAAATGTTGTTAAAAAGACTGCAGCGGTGGCGTAGTCTTTTAGGCCAGCACTTGGGAGGCAGAGACAGGCAGATCCCCGTTTCTACATAGTCAGACTCCCGTCTCGTCGTCGTCTTCTTTTTTTTTTTTCTTAAATCCAATTCTTAGGACACAAAGATCAGTTACTATAGCATAAATGAAAGGAATTAATTCAAACAAAAGGTTTTGTTTTGATATTACTCTTGTAGTTTTATATAAACCGTATTTTTTGTAGACATTGATGGCTGTGAATGAAATAGCTGTGGTAATCTTATATACTCATATATAGTCCTGGCTTAAATCATGTCACTGTTAGGAAAGTTGTGGTGTTTCTAAAAAATATTTGATGACTAAGAGCTGCTTAGAGTCTGTGTTGTGTTTCCTCTGAAGTCATCTTGGTGCTGTGTGTGTAGCAGTGGACAACAAAATACCTTGTCTCAATCAAGGTGAAAGATGAGGACCAACGCCCCATGTCCTCTAGTGTCCAATAGCTTTCACCTGCATTCACCTGCACTCTTACACATGAACCCTCATATACACTCATGGACCGGAGACCGAGATGTTAGTTCATAAGGTAGAGTGCTTGCCCGATGTTGGAGAAACCAGGGGGTCCTTCTCCAGCACTTCACTAACCAAACGTGGCATATACCTATAATCCCTGCACATGGGAGATGGTTGCAGAAGAATCAATGGTGGCTTCATTTATCTTATTTTAAAATGTGGACTATTTAAGAGGTTGATTTTTTTTTTTTTAAATGATGCTGGGATTGAACCCAAGGATTTAGACACAGGAGGTAAATGCTCTCTCTGAGGTGTATCCCCCAACCCTGAGAAGTTAAATTTAAAAAAAAAATTAAGATTTGTTATATTTTTGTGTGTATAGGTGTTTTGATTACATGTGGGTATGTGCATCATATGTGAGCCTGGTACCTGAGGGGATTGAATCCTCTGTTACGGAATGATTGTGAGGCACCGTGTGCATACTGGGAATCAAACCTAGATCCTTTGCAAGATCAAGTGCTCTTAACCACATCGCTCCAGCCCTGAGAGATGCTAGAATTTTTAATCTCTCTCGCAGGCCCGTAATTGGATTCTGGAAGCATAGGTGTGTTCTTTTGATCACATGCTAAATGCTAGACCTGCTCTATTTTCCTGTTACCCACAATGAGACTCTTGTTTCAGTAGCCCAGAGAAAGGAACTTCTTTCTAGAATAGGGCTTCTAAAAGTAGCCATTTAGACAAAAGTCAGGATACCTCTTTAGCTGTGAATTTTGATTCCTTTCAAATTGAGTCCAAGTTCCTGGTGTTAATATATGTTACCAGACTTCAATATAAACTCACCAACAGTTACTGCATTCGCCAACAAAATGCATATCTCCAAAGTGACTGCCATGTTGTTAGAACAATGCTTAATAAAGTTTAATGGTTGTACTTAGACATTTATAGTGCTAGAAGAATGTTATACTTAAAATTCACATTTGTAGTTGGTTATAATCTATCAGGCTTCTGCTCATTTGTATGTTTAATTAAGAAATATTTTAAGTAAAAACAAAACAAGAACTTGAGTTTCACTTGTGAAAGGCAATGACCTAATAAGACAACTGTTGGCCTCAAATAAGAATGGCCACTGTGAAGTTAAAATACAAGCACCACCAGTTACTAATAGAAAAAATACAAAATGCACGAGCTCAATGAGAGTTTAGAAATGCCAGTGAGTGTGATGGAGCATGCCTGCAATTCCAGTGCTGGGGTGGAGAGGCAGAAGGATGAGGAATTCAAGACCAGCCTGGGCTGTGTGAGGCCTTGTCTCAAAAGACAAGAAAATCCTGCTGTGGCCACTAAAGCAGGAAAATCGCCAATTCAAGGCTAGCCCCGTCTACATAGTGATACCCTGTCTCCAGAGGCCCAGGAATCATTGCACAAGAGGTGGTGGAAGGAAGAGCCCGAAGCAGTGGGTCACCACAAGAAACAGTACTCCTGGACACTAGGACCTCAGCAGTTGTGACAGCACACATGAGGCCAGATTCCTGCATGGAGGGGATGCTCACTTCCTGAAGTCCCACCCCAGGCAAGGAGCTGTTGGGAATTTTTAGCTGCTGTGGTGGGGAGAGAGTCGGACCATTTTCACTAATAATGTAGCCCCTGATAAGTCGGCCACATTCCTATGGAAGGCTGTATATCCAAGAATAATTGAACATACTTGCCTTAGTGGGGAAAAAAAAAAGACAAAGTTGAGTGGGAAGGGAAGGGGGTGTGGATCTGGGACAGAGTTGGGGGCAGCAGGGTGAATATGATCAAAACATGTTGCTAGAATTCTCAAAAAACTAATAAAATATTTAAAAATAAAATAAATGTTTTTGAATCTTTTTGTATTGTTTTTAGAGGCAGGGTTTCTCTGTGTTGCCTTGGTTGTCCTGGAGCTTGCTCTGTAGACCAGGCTGGCCTTAAACTCACAAAGGTCTGCCTGCCTCTGCCTTCTGAGAGCTGGGATTAAAGGCATGTGTCATACTGCCCAGCTTTGAATCTTTTTTATTTAAGGAAAAAGTTGCTTTGATATCAAATGTAGGCAGGTCTTTTGTTCATTTTGCCTTAAGGAACATTGTACTTCTTACTATTTGATGACTCAGTAGGAAGTAGAGAGCCTGCTCAAACCACAGTGCTACAAGGAAGAAACTATATATGGTAAAATCTGCTTCTTAAGCACCGCCTGTGCACATAGAACTGAGTAACCAGTCTTAAACTGATCGACATGCAGGAGAAATGGCAGTGATTAAAATGATACCAAGAGAGGTAGCACAGAAAGAATATTTTCCTTGTATTTTGTTGTATAATGAGCCTTGAAAATTTTTTTTTGAGTTTAGCTTGCCTATTTTATGTTGCTGAATTGGATTATTTTGATATTGTTGGAGCCTAATGCATTTAGATTTGAAATAATGTGAAATTTTAGTATGGTTTTTACTGTTGTATAAGGAATTCATACCTTATAGAAATGCTGGCACTGGATTCGAAGGCAGCATCTGCTTCCACCAAGTCAGGTTAAGAGTAAGTAGATGCTATTGGTGTTTGTTGTCGAACGAAGGATCTGGGCTGGCCTCCAGTTTACCATGTAACTGAGACAGCCTTGAACTTCTGATCCTCCACCTCCACCTCTCATGTGCCACCATACTTGGTTTATGAGTGTTGGAAAACGAACCCAAGGCTTAGTGCATGATAGGTGAGCACTCTATGAGCTACATTCCCACCCCCAGCAATAGTTTCTTATTAAGTACTTACTTTTTTCCCCTATTATAGTAGCTTTAATTTGAAGTTAATTTTCTTCCTCCCCTCTTCCCTTCTGCTTTTCTTCCTACTCCTGTTTTTGGTAAAGCAGTGACAGTAGCTTATAATTGTTTCTGTGGCTTCAGGATCTCAATTTTTGTCTTCTGAGCTACTTGGAAAATGTTTTTCCACTTAAAATATACTCAAGAACTTTAAGGGCCCTTGAACTGATTAGCAGGTGAAGGTATTTGTTGCCAAGCCTGAGACTGATTCCTGAGATGTACACAGAGAAGGGGAACAATGTACTAGGGAACTTAGTGTGAACACACACAGTTTTTAAATTGCAGCTTAAATTTTTAAGAAATTGTTATTATTTTACAATTTTTTTATGTTTATGGGTGTCACTGGCATGCCTGATGCCCATGGAGGCCAGAAGAGATCTCCTGGAACTGGAGTTACAGACATGGGTGCTGGGAATTGAACCCTAGTCCTCTAGGAAAAGCAGCTAGTGGTTTTTTTTTCTTTAGCTGCATTTATTTTATGCTATACATTTTGTTTCTTCTGGGATATTGCTTTCTGTGCACCCTCTTCTTCTGGCTGTGGAAAAGTTTGTTCCTTCTCTGTAGAGATCATCTCCATGTGAGGGGGTTAATCGGTGTGAGCTCTGCAGCTGGTGCTTAACTCCAGTCCAGAAAAGAATTTTAAGATATGAGCTACCCATTTGCACAATTGTAATCTGAAGACATTGATGTGACCTTTACTTTGCTGTTGTGTATATGTGTGAATGGCAGGGAGATCCATCAACCTTAGCAGTCTCCTCCCTGTACCAGAATTTACCCCCTTTAAACTTAGGATTTCTCAGCCGGGCGGTGGTGGCGCACGCCTTTAATCCCAGCACTTGGGAGGCAGGGGCAGGTGGATCTCTGTGAGTTCGAGGCCAGCCTGGTCTACAAGAGCTAGTTCCAGGACAGGCTCCAAAACCACAGAGAAACCCTGTCTCGAAAAACCAAAAAAAAAATAAAATAAAATAAACTTAGGATTTCTCACATGACAAAGTTACTTATTTACATTTGTTATAAACTTAAAGATTAGCCTTCCGTTCATACTTTTTTCTTTGACAGCACTGGCATTCTAACCCACTGCCTTGTGCACACTAAGCAAGCACTGTACCATTGAGCTATATATATTTCTAACCAACTTCTAATTTTCTTAGACTATTTTTACCCAGATAAGTGAGCATTTCATCCTGGTTAATGGGTACTTTTGACTTGCCTAATGTTGGTATCTGTTAGTTTTTGAGGTTTTTTTTTTTTTCTGTTGTTTTGATTATCCTTATTAAACCATTTTGGCCTTGAACTAAGATCTTACTCTTCAGAGTGCTGCCTTTAAAGGTCTACACCTCTTTGTCTGGCTTTCTTTAAGGTTAAACATAAGATTTTTGTATTTAAATAGTATTTAGTTTTGTATATTCAGAATGTATGTGGAAATTATGACAGTAGCCTGGTGATAATGACAGACTTTATACTGAAATTTGTATGTGGAAGGGATATGAGTTTATTTTCTCTGAATTTTTGTATTATTTCAGTGTAGTTATCAGGTAAGATGGATTTTGACTCGAACGTAGAAATGTAATGATTTAGGAGAAGAATGTGAGATTTTGCACGCACGAACGCCCGTGCACACGCACAGCCACCCACCCATGGGTAGGGTGAGGTGATAACTCAAGTTGGCCCTTGAACTTGCAGTCTTTCTGGAAGAAGAATGAGATCTCTCTCTCTCTCTCTCTCTCTCTCTCTCTCTCTCTCTCTCTCTCTCTCTCACACACACACACACACACACACACACACACACACACACACACACACGGTGATAGCTCAGGTTGGCCTTGAACTTGCAGTCTTTCTGCCTTGCCTCCAGAGTGTTAGGACTATGTGAATGAGCTACCACACCCAACAAAATGCTATTTCTTTGCTCTGAAGTAATCGTTCCCGAGAAAGGTCACATTAATCGGTTATTTGAGATGACATTGTGGGACCATGAACTAGTGTTACTGAATTCTGCTTAACATTCCTTGGGGATTGAACGTATACTCTCAGTTTCACTTCTCGGCCTCTGTCAGATGACCAAGTGGGGTTCTGATGACATATGCCTTCAAAGGGAACCCAAGAGGAATTGTATTTTTATTTAAGACAAAAGGCTCTCTATGGGGGGGCTGGAGAGATGGCTCAGTGGTTAAGAGCATTGCTTGCTCTTCCAGAGGTCCTGAGTTCAATTCCCAGCAACCACATGGTGGCTCACAACCATCTGAAATGAGATCTGGTGCCCTCTTCTGGCCTTCAGGCAGACAAACAAGACAGAATATTGTATACATAATAAATAAATAAATATTTTTTTAAAAAAAGAAAGGCTCCCTATGGGGCTGGAGAGATGGCTCAGTGGTTAAGAGCATTGCCTGCTCTTCCAAAGGTCCTGAGTTCAATTCCCAGCAACCACATGGTGGCTTACAACCATCTGTAATGAGGTCTGGTGCCCTCTTCTGGCCTGCAGGCGTATACACAGACAGAATATTGTACACATAATAAATAAATATTTTAAAAAAGGCTCCCTATGAATAAAGCTTCGCTTGGCTTGGCATTCGCTATATAGCTCAGGCTGGCCTGAGACTCATGGCTCTCTTAAGTGCTGGGATTACAAACATGTGCCATTGTGCCAGGCCTCCCTAGCCTTATTCCCTAGGGAACCCTAGGTGAGTGCACTCAGTTTATTACTGTGAGCCTCAGCTTATATGGGTTGTGTCATTGCGTGATGTGGGGGTACCTCCAGCCAATGAGAGACAGCCAATCCCTCTCTGGCTGGAGTGGCAGCTACCTAGAATTTGCTCTTTCACACACACACACCCCCCCCCCCCCCCCCCGGTGACAATCTTTCAAACTGAGCCAGACTTTTATCTGTCCTACAGGCCTCTAGGTACAGGCCCTGAGATAGTTTTGGCCAAACACCATTACACAACTTGAACAATAATATGCTTTAGAAATGTGTAGCTATGAGGCAGGCGGATCTCTGTGAGTTCGAGACCAGCCTGGTCTACAGAGCTAGTTCCAGGACAGGCTCCAAAGCCACAGAGAAACCCTGTCTCGAAAAACCACCCCCCCCCCAAAAAAAAACCCCACAGAGGCACATAAAAATAAATACAAATCTTTTAAAAAAAAAAAAAAGAAATGTGTAGCTAGACCTAGAGAATGCCTGACAGTGAACTAACTAGGATTAAACTTTGTGAGTTTGGAATAAAACTCACGAATAGTTTGTTTTACTTAGGTTTTGAAACAGATGGTAAGGAATTAAGGAGGCTCTGAGGATCTGAAATTCTTAGTTTCAGACATTTTTCATGATTACTTTTAGTCACTTTAAATCATAATTTTAACATTTTTGTAAGGTTCTGTTTAAAAAGACAAAATTCTGGATAGCAGAATGTTCTAGGGAAGCTATTTATAATTTAATGGGATTAATCATTTCCAAAAGGGCTTCTGTAGAGACAGTGAAGATGTTCATATATTGGCAGGATTGATGTCCGCTCACATTACAGGTTTGTGGAGGTCAGAGGACCACATGCATGAATCAGTTCTTCCTTCCACTTTGTGCATCCCAGGAATTAAACTCAGGTCTTTGGCAAATGCCCTCACCCACTGAACCATCTTTGGGCCAGGACATTGATATTTTCTAGCCAGCTTTGGAAAAGAAAACTCTTACATTCTGCTGGTGGGAATGTAGATTAGTCGAGCCACTTTGGAACTGATATGGAGATTCCCAGCAAGATTCCCAGTAGCAGCTGAAGAGATGGATTTATTGGTAGAGTGCTTGCCTTGCAAGCATGAGGACTTGAGTTTAATTCCTGGAGACAGAGACTGGGGTCCTGGGCTTGCTGCCACCCAGTCTGGTCTAGTTGGTGCACCACAGCCAGTAACCTCATCTTAAAGAAGGTGGGTGTTTCTATTTACTTATTTGTTATGGGCGAGGTGTTGAGACAGGATTTCTCTTTGTACAGTCCTGGCTGACCTAGGACTCACTTTGTAGATCAGGCTGGACTCAAATCACAGGGATATGTCTGCCGCTGCCTCCTGAGTGCTGTGTTAAAGGTGTGTGCCACTGTGACTGGCTGCATGTGGACATTTCTGCATGCATGTGTGTGGGCACATGCACATACCAGGTGGTGGTGGCACATGCCTTTAATCCCAGCACTTTGGAGACATAAGCAGGCAGATCTCTGTGAGTTTGAGGCCAACCTGGGCTACAGAGCGAGTTCCAGGACAGGCTTACCCTGTCTTGAAAAACGGGGCGGGGGACGGAGGAGTAGAACTAGGCTGGGCAGTGGTAACACACACACCTTTAGTACCAGTACTTGGAAGGCAGAGACTGGTAGGTCTCTGTGAGTTCAAGGCCAGCTTTGCCTACAGAGTGAGTTCCAGGACAGAGAACCCCTGTCTTGAAAAAACAAACAAAAAAGGACTAAACTGTTAAATGACATTAACTCTTGGTATTCACCCTAAAGTCAGCGTCCCACAGATAACTAACTATATTAATTGCTGCACTATTCATAATAGTCAACAAATGATAAAACATTCCTTATAATCTGTCAGAATTTGAGCTCTAAAGAATGAAATTCCATCATTTGCAGGAAAATGGATACAACCAGAGATCATACTAAGTGAATAAGTCAGACTTGGAAGATAAATACCATGTTTGTCATTTGTAGATCATAGTTTTTTTTTGTAATAGATACACAAATCATTTTTTTTTTAACATGTCATGAGAATAGAAGTGAAACTGAGCCAGCAGAGGAGAGGACACTAGCAGGAGGAAGGAAAAGGGGGGGGATGGAACGAGAGTGTGGGTAAAGTACATGGTATACTCATGCAACATGTTTGTAAACCCATCATATACATCGAATATGAACCAATAAAATATTTCCTGTTTATCTTTACACTTTCTTTTGTTTGCTTGAGTTAAGAGTGGTATGTTGGACTTGAAAATAATCTTCTTGCCTCAACTTTCTAGGTGCAAGTGTATGTCGCCAGTCTTGGCTTTCTGTCCACCTTTGTGCTGTTACTATCGATAATGTATGACTTTCAAGAAGTGTTTTTCACCTTAGTTCTTCTAAAAGTGTATGCCCTGATGCCACAGAACAATAGACTGTGTAGGGAATGAATTCACCCCATCTCCCTCTTCTTTTACACACACACATGTTCATAAGGTAGCATGATATTTGTGCATGACCTTAGTCTATTATCTAACTCAATGCAATCATAGTTGTTTTATGGATTTGAGCCAGGGTCTCATTGTAGTTCAAACTGGCCTCAAATTTCTTGTTAAGTTTGGCCAGCTAAGACTGGCCTTGAACCTCCAGCTGGAGACCAAGTGTTCAACCACATGAGCCTGTAGAGGGATTCCGTCCTCAAACCATAATAACATTCTCTTAGCCTGAAAGTTTTACTTGTCTTTTCCTCTCAATGTCTGCTCATTTTGTCTTTTTTTTTTTCTCCCTTGAGGCAGTGTTTCTCTGTGTAATAGTCTTGGGTGTCCTGGAAACTCGCTCTGTAGGCTGGCCTTGAACTCACAGATCTGCCTGCCTCTGCCTCCCAAGTGCTGGGATTAAAAGCGTGAGCCACCACCGTCTGGCCCATTTTCAGTTTACTGAGCCCTGAATGACTTGGAGATTCCTATGCTGACCAGGGTGGCCTTGAACTTGTTCCAGTAGTTCCCTGTCTCTGCTTCCTTTGTACTTAGATTGTAGGCATGCACTGCCATACCTTGGTGCAGTATATGCTCTTGAAAAATATATCGAGGGTTGTAGCTCAGAGGTGGAGCATATTTGCCTAACATGTCTAAGGTCTTATATCTCAAAAACCGAGAAAGAAGCTGGGTAGAGGTGGCGGCACATACCTTTAATCTCAGCACTTGGGAGGAAGAGGCCAACCTGGTCTAGAGTGAGTTCCAGGACAAGGCTCCAAAGGAACACAGAAAGACCCTCTTGAGAAACCATGACAATTTTATATGTGAAAATTCACGTTAGTCCATATATCATTTGGTTTTTTCATTTTTGGAAAATGGGGCTGCTTAAATGAATGGATATTTAAAAGTCTGGTTTTGAAATGTGGCTCAGTGGTCAGAACACATGCCTAGGGCTAGAGAGATAGCTTAGCGGTTAAGAGCATTGCCTGCTCTTCCAGAGGTCCCGAGTTCAATTCCCAGCAACCACATGGTGGCTCACAACCATCTGTAATAAGATCTGGTGTCCTCTTCTGTCCTGCAGACAGATATACATGCAGGCAGAACACAGAATAAATAAATAAATTAAAACACACACACACACACACGAGACCCTCTGTTCTATCCCCAGCACTTCAAGAAAGTAAAACAAATCAACATTTTAGGAGTTAGAGAAATGGCTCAGCAGTTAAAAAAAACTGGTTGCTTTCCCAGAGGTTCAATTTCCAGCACCCACACAGCAGCTCACAACTGTCCAGGGGATTTGGTACAGACACATATTCATCAAGACACTAGTGCATGTGGAATAAAAATAAATAACTTTTTTTTTTTTTAAAAAAAAGCCTGGTTTCAAATCAAAGATACTTTTGTTGTTTATTTTATTTTTGTTTTTTGAGACAGGGTTTCTCTGTGTGGCCCTTACTGTCCTGGAACTCATTTTGTAGACCAGGCTGGTCTCGAACTCACAGAGATCCACATGCCTCTGCCTCCCAAGTGCTGGGATTAAAGGCGTGCGCCACCACCGCCTGGCTCATTTCTCTTTAATTACTTAGAATTTGTTGAGTGAATGTGTCTATTCCCAAGTAGTTCTGAGCGAGCACTGTGCACTGACGCTGCTTTCAGGCAGGCTCCAGCATGAACCACCAGCTTAGCTCCCTGCTTGAGCACTTTACCCTCTGGAGACACTTAGGAAGTAGTTACCCAAAAACTAAATATGAACTCTGTTCTAGATAGTGGATTGCTTTTTGTCTTTGTTGTTGTTTCATTGTTGTTGTTTTATTTTGGTGTTGGTTTTTCAAGACAGGGTTTTTCTGTAGCTTTGGAACCTGTCCTGGAACTCGCTCTGTACACCAAACTGGCCTTGAACTCACAGAGACCTGCCTGTCTCTGCCTCCCAAGTGCTGGGATTAAGGGTTTGTTTCACCACTGCCCGCCCGGCTGTTCTAAATAGTTTTATGTCAGTTTGACACAAGCTAGTCAGCTGAGAGGAGGGACTCTCAGTTAAGAAAATGCCTCTAGCTGGGAAGTGGTGGTGCATTCCTTTAATCCCAACACTCAGGAGTTAGAAGGTGAATTTCTATGAGTTCGGGGCCAGCCTGGTCTACAGAGCAATTTCTAGGATAGCCAGGTCTACACAGAGAAACCATGTCTCAAAAAAAACAAACAAGGAAAAAAAAATGCCTCTATAAGATTGGGCTGTGG
The DNA here is from genome assembly GCF_037038515.1 of Microtus pennsylvanicus. Taxonomy (NCBI): domain Eukaryota; kingdom Metazoa; phylum Chordata; class Mammalia; order Rodentia; family Cricetidae; genus Microtus; species Microtus pennsylvanicus. Next base: position 79,433,805 of record NC_134590.1, on the reverse strand, counting down.
GCAGCAAGCCTGTGGCACATTTTCATAATTAGAGATAGATGGGGGAGGGCCTAGTGTGTGGTGCCACCCTGAGCTGGTGGTCCTGGATTCTCTAAGAAAGCAGCTGAGCAAGCCAGTATTAGCACTCCTCCATGGTCTGCATCAGCTCTGGCCTCCAGGTCCCAGCCCTGTTTGAGTGCCTGTCCTGACTTCCTTCAGCGCTGGACTATGATGTGGACGTGTAAGCCTTTGCTCCTCCAGTTACTTTGGCCATGGTGTTCCATCACAGCAATAATAAGCCTAATAAATACAAGGTTTGGAAGGACCTGGTACCTGGGAGAATAAGAGATGATGTTAGGAATAGAGTGGGTAACCACTGTGGATGGTTTGAAAGCAAAGTGATGTCTTCTGATACAGTTTTTAAATACCCATAATAAGTGCTTGGTTACTAACCCACTCTTTACTGTTTCCTTCCAGTTTGTGAAGTGTGGCTATGCAGGCTCTAACTTTCCGGAACACATCTTCCCAGCTTTGGTTGGAAGGCCTATTATCAGATCAACCACCAAAGTGGGAAACATTGAAATCAAGGTAATGTTTTATTCATCGCTATAACCACGAGGATGTGTGAAGTGATCTTTGAATTAAGTAGTGTAAAGTACAATGTCAGGAAAAGCAGAGAACTGCTGGTAATTGTACTGTATAGTAACACTTCAACAAAGGCAGAAAGACCCTTGAAGTTAATTTTATCTTTTTGTTTATGTATAGCAAGGTGCCATTACGATTTGGAGTATAAAATACCAGCTTTAAAATTAAGTAGAAAATTGATACATATTAGTCATCTTAGTGTCTCTGAGACTTGGGGCTTTTCTCTCCATGTTCCCATAGGCTGACCCTCCTACTCTTATGCAGTCAGTCAGGAAAAACCCAGAAGTCTAGAACTGGTTCCTCTTCTCACTATTACAGTTGATTTTCATAGTGCGGGAGGAAGTCAGGTTGATCTTTATTTGGTCTTAACACTATTTGTCTTACTGTAATGGCAGAAGAGGGCAAGTTGCCATTAGCCAAAGTACTTTGTGTGAGAGACTCAACCATTTTTTCTCCCACTGATCTAGAGATCAAGCAGGAATCACATTATTTTATAAGAAGTAGATAATTAAAAGAACATTTTTCAGATGAACAGGGTCCAGATGATGTAAACCAGTAGAATTTAGGGGCTTTTTTAGTGAGGTTTTTTTTTTTTTATAGTTAGCATTGTTTGGTCCTGTTTGGGCAGCCTTTGGTAAGAGTTAGGATGCTGGGACACTTGTTTGAGTGCTAAGAAAGGTGACAGGTGTAATGGATGATAGAGATTCCTGTGTTTTAGGTCTCTACTGTGGGAGCCAGAGAACTTAGTTACATAATAGATAAAAATACACATGGAAACTTAGGGTCTATGTTTGTTTTAAAAACCTAAAAGTGAATTCTGGCCTTTGGTAGGTTTCAACAACTAAGTGGTTCACTCACTATAAGACATTTTAGGATAGGCCTTGCAGGGAAATCTTGTTGGAATCCTTTTTTTTTTTCATAAATTTTCATTCTGATTAAATTTTATCTTTTTTTTGGAAACAAAGTCTTACTATGTAGCCTGGCTGACCTTGAACTCGGAGAGGTGTGCATCAGGAAGCCTGGCAAATTCTGTCTTGAAAGAAGTTCAACTTGAAATTCAGCTAGTACTGTGATGAGGGAAAACTGAGTGTAAATAATGCATTTTATTTAATGTCTGGCTTTTAAACATTTTTATGAATGATAGCATTTTTGAAGTTCAGAATATATAGTCATTTTTAAGTCTCCAACACAACAAAAACAACACATTTCTTCTCTCTTATTTTCTTGTTTCTTAGAAAGCCCAAGTAGTTAAAAATCAATAGTTTTCTTATGAGACATTTTTCAGGGACGGCTCTAGTAGCGATTGCTGATATAATTTGTCATTCTGTGTTTACGTCAGTTCTTTTCACGCTGCTGTCTTTGAAGCCTTTCAAGTTAAATTGCTTTTCTTTCACTTGAATACTAGGGCTTAGTTAGATAAACACACCTGAACTAAATTCTTACTGAGCTAGACCATGTATTTTCCGTGTTTTCTTAATTGAAGTTCAAAATTCAATTCAATAATTTTTGGAATCCCCATGCTTAGTGAGTTGACTTATATTTGTAAGTCTTGTTAGTTAAAATGTGATGGTAGACTAAGACAATGAAAATTTAAATCATCTAGTTAATTTTCATTTAGAAGTAATTACTGTCCGTGTTCATTGGCCCTGATAATTAACACCATAAGATATAGTAGTACTGCATCTGACCTCAGCCTAATTGTCTCTGTTGCTTGTATGTTTAAACATTTCAGTGAGGATTTTATGTAGGCCTTTTCTGACTCTTGCTTCTACCTTCTCTTTCTTCACCTTTCTTGACCTGTTGAAGTAGAATAACAAAAAGATGGTAAGTGAGGTTACACACATGCTCTGTTTGTTTTCCACTTTTGCCTGGCGGGACAGTAGTTGTTGTTTTGTGTCCCTTTAGTATTGGGGAGGGGGAAAATCCATATTTTTGTTTTAAGTACTTTAATTTTTAACCTTTTTTATTTCTTCAGTTTTGTAGCAACTAATAGTTCTATACTTTCCTGATTGCATACAATGAACCAAACAAGAACTAATTACTAACATAGTTTTTAATTTTTTTAATTTTTTGTATATGAATGTTATATTTAAAATGGAATGTGGTGTGCATAATACAGAAATGAAGTAGCTATGTGATACAGATAAAAACGGGTGAATTTGTTACATTTGGGGACTTAAGTTTATCGATTGATGTTATATATTGCCTATTATACTGAATGCATCTATTTGCAGCCAGTATGATAACATATATGTATTTGATAAACTGAGTAAATTTTTATTTTATAGATGAATCATAAGAGAAAAAAGTAATAAAATCTGTTTCCATGTCATCCTTACTGATGAGTAGGTTTGACATTATCTGAGACTAAATAAGAAAAAATTACAGTCCTGTCAGGCTTTTCCACAAGTAAAAGCCCCACCCCCCCATGAGTAAATACCATGCATAGACCTCCCTTCTATCAAACAAACAAACAAACTAGAGGCTTGCTGGGCCTGTCCCAGACATTTGACTCTTATTACATTTTTCTGTGGTAGTCTTTAAGTCTGGAATTTTTTTTCTGAATAAAAGAGCATGCATTGTCTTAAATACTGAGGAGATTATTAGACAGGGTGTACTTGTAGAGATTAGTATAAGCATAATTTTAAAGTTTAAATCAGGAATAGAATATCTAATTGGTATTGTTCTTTCAGTGTAAAAGTAAAATCCGCAGTATGGTGGGTGAAGAGAAAGAACGTGTTTTGAGATGTAACTTCACTCTGTAATCCGAATTCCAGCCTGCATGTCCCTGATCACACTTTCCTTATAGGGATGTAATTGTGGTTTAAAGCTTGTAGTTTTTTCTATTTTCTGGTTCAGAGTGAGATTGTTCAAAATATTCTTGGCAAATATAATTTATTCTAAATAAATGACTGTTGCCCGGTGTCTCAGTTCCTTTTTTTCTCCCTCTCTTTCTTTTCTTTTTCTTTTTTCTTTCTTTCTTTCTTTTTTTTTTTTTTTTTTTTTTTTTTGAGATACAGTGTTTCTCAGTAGCTATGGAGCCAGTCCTGGAACTCACTCTGTAGACCAGGCTGGTCTCAAATTCAGAGATCCGCCTGTCTCCGCCTCCCTAGTGCTGGGATTAAAGGTGTGCGCCACCACCGCCTGGCTTCCTGTGAGTTTCTAAGTTCCAGGTGAGGTTTAGGCTTGAAGTCCAGTGGTGGGCAACAGTAAAATTTCAGGGCTGCTCTGAACATTTCCTGCTTGCTTCTGAAGGGAGGAGGGAACTTAAGATTCTTTGATTTGATTGTTGGTTTTTTGGTTTTCAAGGCAGGATTTCTCTGTGTAGCCAGCCTTGGTCATCCTGGAACTTGATCAGTAACAGGCCACAGAGGTCTGCCTTCCTAGAGCAGGGATTAAAGATGTGTGCCACCACCGCATTATTAGCATTTTTGACATTTGAAAATTGAAAGGTTCTAAGGTAAAGTTTATATATGGTCTAGGTTTTGTTTGGAGATTTTGGTTATTAGTTGGGTGTGTGTGTGTGTGTGTGTGTTTCCTCAGACAAGGTTTCATATAGCTTAGGTTGGAATTAAACTTTCTGTGGAGCCTAGGAGATAGCCCTGAGATACTGATCTTCCTGCCTCTATTTCTTTGTTTTTGGTTTGGGTTTCTCTGTGTAGCCCTGGCTGTCCTGGAACTGATTCTGTAGACCAGTGCCTCAGTCGTTTGAGTGCTGACATTACAAGCTGTGCCACTATTCCTGGCTGTTTGGTGTTTTGATCTTTCTATGCAGCCCAGGCTAAGCCTGAACTCTGACAGTCTCCATCTTCCTACCTAGACCGTTGAGGTACTAAGATTGTAAGTGTGTGCCACAATACCTACATTCGTTGTTTGTGTTCTGTTTTTTGTTTGTTTGTTTTTTTAATTTTTTTTCATGGGTTATTTTTTTGAGACAAAGTTTCAGATATCTCAAGCAGGCCTTGAACTTCTGATCTCTTGCCTCTCTCCCTTTCAAGTTCTGTGATTACAATGTGCCCTCCTACCTGATACTGGGCCGTACTGGGATGGAGCCCAGGGCTTCATGCATGCTGAGCAAGCACTATACCAGCTACGTAACATCCCTGGCCTGTTTGAGAGCTTAAAAAACAATTTTATCAACAAATTTTTCACTAAGTCCCTTAGACTCATCTCAATTTTTAAATGTCCCTTTTTGTTCATAAGGGACTAAACTCAGTGTCAGATGTCCCTTTCAGTTAATAGTTCATAATATGTGTGACCCTAGAAGAAGATTCATAAAGCTTTTATTTTGAATGGCTATAAGCCTCTGGTTTTGGTTTTTGTTTTTGAGACAGGGTTTCTCTGTCTAGTCCTAGCTGTCCTAGAACTACTTTTGTAGACCATGCTGGCCTTGAGTTCACAGCGATCCACCCGCCTCTGCCTCCCAAGTGCTGGGATCAAAGATATGCGCCACCATCTCCACTCAGCAATAAACCTCTGTTCTTTAGAGGAATAAAAGTAAGTGTAATTTGTTGATATTGTATTATACTTACTCTAAATTGGTTGAAATAATAGTAACTATCAATCAACTAATTATCTAACTCAGTTGTCTTGTATAGTATAATAAAAAATTCATTTATCATAGGAACAAATAAACAACAAATTGGTATGATTATACTTAATAGCTAAAAGTAGCATATATATTTGCAGGTATAGATTTTTTTCTCTGCTTTTAATTAAGAAATTTTTGTTTAACACATATAACTACTTTAAACAGGTTTTACAGACTCTCCATATATCAATCACCTAGATTTCAGTATTAATATTTGTTATTTTAAACCAGGTGTAGGGACAATACCTTCTATCCAACTTTAATCCCAGTACTAGGGAGTCAAAAGGGAGACAGATCTCTGTATGTTTGAGGTCAGCATGTTCTATATAATAGAGTTCCAGGACAGCCAGGGCTACATAGATGGACCCTCTTTCAGAAACAAAACATTTATTATTCTGGCTAATTACATAACTATACATCCATCAAAATGCCCTGGGTTTTTTTGTTTGTTTGGTTTGGTTTTTTGTTGTTGTTTATTTTTGATGTTTCACTAAGGAACAGATAGTAGTAAACTTCTCCCTAAATACTTCACCATGCATGCCTGTATCCAGAGTTCACAAGTAGAGATCTTTCCAGTTTTCCATTTTCTTCCTGAAGATTCTGAGTAGTTAATAGTCAAGGAACTTGAGTGCTAATTTTGGGAAAACTGACTTTATAAGAAATTAGTTGCTATAGAAAGTTTTAGTGATCTTTGTTTTCCTTTGCCATTAGTGTATCTTTCAGAAATCTGACTTTTAATAGACTCCTTATCCTGGTTTTCAGGTTTAAAATTACTTTTCTGGGACATTTCTAGGCCAGTTTTTTTCCCCCATTATCTCCAGCATTGCAGATTGAACCCTACCACCCCTTAAGATTATTAAAAGCCTCATTTTACATCTTCTCATGTTAGTTTTGCAGTTTCTTTTCTTCATTTCCTAATAATTCAAACTTTTATTATACCAAATAGCTATTTCTGGTACTAAATTTTAATTGAATTCATTAATGTAGAAATAATATCTGGATTGGTGATTTCTAAAACATTTAAATATTAAGATACTGTTCGCCTTGTTTTTATGTGGGTCTCCTTCAACTCTTGTTGAAGACAGGTTATGAGTATTGTGCTTCATGAAAGATAGCATTCATTTCCAGTATTACACGTCAGGATTAAAAATGTTGCCCATGGGAGAACTTTGAAGGAGTTGCTTTAATGTATACATTATGGATAGATGCTTGTGAAGTCCATTAATGGGTGTGCGTAAGTAATGCATTGTTATAGAGAAATGAACAATCATGATTTTTGCATCTACATTGATATAAATAATTTTGATAGAAAGAAATGTGCTTGTGTTCATTGAGCATTTTTCAAGTTTTTCCCCCGATGTGCTATTTCACATATCACAGGACTTATTTTTTGAACATTTGAGCAAAAGAAACAGATGAAACCTCATACAAAACCCTTCAAAATATGAAAATGTGGGGTTTATTTGTGCTAATGCTCTTCTTTTGGAAACATGTATTAAAGGTAAGGTCAATTTATTGATTTAAATACATAGTACATAAAATATTGATTGAACTTTGTAAGCTGTTCTTGAAAGAAAAGAGTATTAGCTTTGGAATAAAGTACTTGATCTGCAAGTCCAAGAAAAGTTAAAATTCAGTTATTCTCGAGCTTTTAAAATCCAGGAATATAGTTGTCTAAAGCTTCTTTACATAAAACTTTGTTTTAAAGCTTTGCTATCCCGTCCTCTAGGATCTCATGGTTGGTGATGAGGCGAGTGAATTGCGCTCCATGTTGGAGGTTAACTACCCTATGGAGAATGGCATCGTACGGAACTGGGATGACATGAAACACCTGTGGGACTACACATTTGGACCAGAGAAGCTGAACATAGACACCAGAAACTGCAAGATTTTACTCACAGAACCTCCCATGAACCCAACCAAAAACAGAGAGAAGATTGTAGAGGTAAGTTTTTGATGGGCTGGATAACCTTGTGTACCTCTGTGATAGAATGTAAAACAGAATTTTTTTCTTCTTGCTGCTTCTGCTGCTAAAGATAAATAAAAGTAATCATTTCTCCCTAGATCTTAATTGTTTTATATTTCCTACAAATTGACAGTTGCTCATCTGAAATCTGAAATGCTTTGATCATGTTTATGATGCTTATGAAATTATGAATTTTGTAACATAAATTTTGAATATTATCAGCGAATTCACCTGATAAATAGGCAATATTTCAAATTTAAAATTAGAAATCCCAGCTGGATGGTGGTGGCATATGCCTTTAATCCCAGCACTCTGGGAGACAGAGGCAGGTGGATCTCTTCTGAGATCAAAGCCAGCCTGGCTACAAAGCGAGTTCTAGGACAGGCTTCAAAGCTACAGAGAAATCCTGTTTCGAAAAACCAATAAAATGAATGAATGAATGAATGAATGAATGAATGAATGAACGAACGAACGAACATCAAAAATCTCTTTGGTCTCAAGCATTTTGAATAAGGGACAGTCAACATGTATATGCTAGTAGATGAGAACATTCCCCTCCCCAAAAGTTAGGTGATTAAATTAAGTAGTTTATTAGAAAGTAATAAGACTAATGGAAAAATAGTAAAGCCTGTGTGTGTGTGTGTGTGTGTGTGTGTGTGTGTGTGTGTGTGTGTGTAATTCAAGACAAAAATCTGGGATTCAAGGTAAAAACTAGGAAGTCTTTGAGATAATACTTTTCATTAAAGAAATGAGAGGAGACAGTGGAGATAAGGCTGGGGGCCAGAGGGAAGAACCTGCTGAAAGATTAAAAAGGCTACTGAGGTGAGGGCAGGAGAACTTTGTTATTGATTTAAATAATGGACTTTGGAGGGCTTTGCATTTTGTTGGTATATGCACACACAGCATTACTTTATTAAAGGGTTGTTGGAATAAAATGTTAGAATATTCCAGAATTGTAAAATTGAAGTTCTGTATAGTTCTCATTTCAATCAATTGTTAAATATATAAATATTCAGAGTGATAGCCCTATCAGTCAGTGAATGATTACAATAGAAGACCAAAAGAAATCATTTAAGATTTTTCTCAGCTGACGTGGGCTGCAGAGAATGAATGCAGATATGGCCAGGGAGGGCCCAAGAAAATAACTCCCTTCAGTGTAATTCAGTGTGAAGTAGAGTTACAGTCTGGACTCAAATAGAGAGTCAGTGGGCTGGGCAACTGAGCAGTCTCTACATCTGACAACTTAGTGTTTTAATTTTTGTCTTCTCCTCTGTAGTAGGAGGCTGCTTGTTTGATCCTGGCTGCTCAGCCCCAAAAAAACCACATAGAAACTGTATTAATTAAATCACTGCTTGCCTATTAGCTCTAACTTCTTATTGGCTAGCTTTTACATCTTAATTTAACCCATTTCTATTATTTTATATTTTACCACAAGGCTCATGGCCTACCAGCAAGATTCCAGCTGGCAGCTTGCATCTTTGTTCTTTGGTGGCTTCATGGTGTCTCTCTGACTCCGCCTTCTTTCTCCCAGCATTCAGTTTAGTTTTGCTGGCCTAAGTCTATTCTGCCTTGCCAGGCCCAAGACAGATTCTTTGTTAACCAATAGTATTCATAGCATACAGAGGGGAATCCCACATCACACTTCATTTTACCATTCATTTATTCCACTGGTAGGGAGTCAGATACAGAGTCTCATTGGAACTAGAAAGAGTCTTCTGCTGGATTACATCCCCAGTTCTATTTCTTTTATTATTTGTTTTTAACTGGGGGGGGAGGGGGTAGAGCCAGTTTTGACTTAGTTTGGGGGAAATAGATATTTTTTCCACTTATTTATGTGGTGTGTGTTTATGTATAAATGTCCGTGGATGGGCAGTTTTTGGGGAGTTGGTTTTTGTTTTTTACCATGTGGTTTCTGGAGATTGAACTTGGCCTTTCACAGCTGAGCCATCTCTCTGGTCCCAAGAAGATATTTCATATTGATGTGTGTGTGTGTGTTTGTGAGAGAGAGAGAGAGAGAGAGAGAGAGAGAGAGAGAGAGAGAACACCTACGCGCATGTGAGCTAGCACAGGCATGAAGGATTGCCACCCTGTGTATATGGCGGTGAAAGGCACTTTACGAGAATCATTTCTCTCTACCTACCATGTGGGTCCTGGGGCTCAAATTCAAGTTGTTAGACTTGCAGACAAGCACCTTTACTGTCTGAGCAATCTTGCTGGTCCCAGACAGGTAATCTGGGATATCAAAAAGGGATATCAATTTAGGAAATTTTGTGTGAAATTTGCCTTCATACTGATTAGCCACTGACTATATTGTATTCAGAAATCTTTGCTTGTAGCACTTACAAATGCTCTAGAACTTGACTCAGGTGTGCATACATGCTTGCAGGCACACATGCATGCGTGTATCTAAAACTCTGCCCTAATAATTGAAATTAAAGCTAGGCTTTATAAGGGCAAGAACAACTCGTTAGAATAGATAATTCCTCGGGGTCCTTTGATTTCATCTTAATCAACTGATCTGCCATGTGAGCATGAAGGAAGTATATAAATAGATATAAAGTTTTCTGTATAAACCACCTCCCTTTTTTCTCTTTCCATTTTCAGGTAATGTTTGAAACTTACCAATTTTCTGGTGTGTATGTAGCCATCCAGGCAGTTCTGACTTTGTATGCTCAAGGTAAGTAAAGCTTAGCTTTTAAGAAAATTAATTTAGCGAGCACTAGTGTGTATATGTGTTTGTGTGTGTTGTTTTGTTCCATTTATTTTTCAAGAAAGGGTTTCTCAGTGTAACAGCTGTGGCTGTCCTGGAACTTGCTCTGTAGACCAGGCTGGCCTCAGACTCAGAGATTCGCTTGCCTCTGCCTCCTAAGTGGTGGGATGGAGTGTTGGCTCAGTGGTTAAGGGCATTGACTGCTCCTGCCAAGGACCCAGGTTTTCTGTTTCTCCATTTGGAGCCGTTTATGACTGCAGTTCCAGGGGATCCTGTGCCCTCTTCACACCAAAGGGCACTGCAGGCATCTGGTAAACAGACATTCAGGTAAACACTATTATAGAAAAAATAAATAAGAAGTGAAAAGACTTTTACTTATATAAAACCACACTTCAAAACTTGACAGTTGGGGGCTGGAGAGATGGCTCAGAGGTTGAGAGCGCTGATTGCTCTTCCAGAGGTCCTGAGTTCAATTCCCAGCAACCACATGGTGGCTCACAACCATCTATAATGAGATCCGGTTCCCTCTTCTGGCATACAAACATACATGGAAGGAATGTTGTATACATAATAAATAAATAAATCTTTAAAAAAAAAAAACTTGACAGTTGTATGTGTGTTTGTCCATTTGTCTGTGTGGCATATGTATGTGTGCACAGGGATACATGCTTGTGGAGGCCAGAGGTCAACATTAGGTATCTTTCTCATTCTACGCTTCCTCTTTAGAGACAGGTTCCCTCTTTAGTTGACCTGGAATTCACTGATTGATGAGGATGACTGGATCTTCCAATCTCCTTCCCAGTGCTTACAGCCTGTGTTGCTACTGCACCTGTTGTTTTATGTGGGTGCTAGGGTCCAGACGCTAGTCCTTTTGCTTGTATAACAAGCACTTTGCCTAGCCACCTGTAGTGAGAGCTGCAGGCAGGCCTGCTTTTCGTCCCACCAGGCTCCCGCATGGCTAGTGCTACATACGAAATAACAACACATAAATTGTATTCTTTTAAACACTGCTTGGCCTGCTAGCCTTGAATTCACAGAGATCCACCTGCCTCCGCCTCCCAAGTGCTGGGACGAAAGGCACGGAAATTATTTTTTAAAGCTGTATTTATTTACCTGTTGTAATATGTCTTGTGTTCTATTTGATATAGAAAATGTGTCTAACAATGAGATAAAGTTTCCTTGCTCTTAAGGTGGTTGATTACAATCTAGCTGCACTTTTTCATTGGAAAGAAGAAATCTGTCAAGTGAAAGAAAGTATTTTCCTGGATAAGTCTGCATTTGGATAGTTTTGCTTTTTGAAAATTTGTTATGTGCATGAGCATGTGTGGCCACAGCACTTGTGTGGTGTTGAGCTGGCAACTCGGAGGAGTCGGTTCTGTCTTCCTCTCTACTGTGGGAGTCCCAGGGATCAAACTCAGGTCGTCAGGTTTGGCAGCAAGCACTTGACATCTGAGCCTATACTCCATTTCTTCCTCCTTCCCTTCTTCCACACACATTTCATTCTAAAGTGTGACTTTAGAGGGACTGGAGAGATTTAGTAAATAAGAACACTGGTTGACCTCCCAGAGGGTTTGAGTTCAATTCCCAGCATACAGGAGACTGGGTACTCTCTTCTGATGTCTATGGGCACTGTACTCGTGTGCACACATATACACCTGCAAACACACACAAATACATGATAAAAATAAATTTTAACAAGAACAAACAATACTATCATTCAAACCTGCAGGAGGTTTTTAAATAAGAAGTAACCTGGTATTTTAGGAAGATATGTCTCTTTTCTTAGTCCAGTCTGAGTGGATAGAAGAGATTGAAATTGGGAAATCTCAGGTTGAGGTATGAGTAGTCAGAGAAGACACAGACAAAAGGGCAGGAATTGAAAAGACAGACAACCCAGTGATGAAAGGGTATAGCATTGCTAAGAGTCCTTGCTTTGTTGTTTTGTTTTGCTTTTTTTCAATAGAAAGTCTTTGGGGCTAGAGAGATAGCACAGCAGGTAAATGCCGACCTGAATTCAGATCCCAGCACCCCCGTAAAGGCCGTGTGCAGCAGCACATGCCTGTGATTTCAGCGCTAGGAAGGTCAAGCAAGACAGGAGGATTCTGGGGGCTGGCTGGCCAAGTAGTCTGTACCAATCAGTGAGTCTGGGTCAGTAAGAGATCCAATTTCCTCAGATACCAACACCCATGTACCAAACAAACCACATATTCCTGTAACTCCAGTTCTGATGGATGTGGAGACAAGAGATTGCTGGGTTTGCAGGCTTCCAAATTACCAGAGAAAACGCCAGCCCTGGACCCTTCCTCAAAGGAGTAGGCGGGGGAGGGAGGAGGATACCTGGTACCCACAAATACATAGATACACACAGAAATTTAGCAAGTAAATAACCTTTGAAAATTTAGTAAGGTAGCGAGCAATTGAGGAATACAGCCATATCAACCCCCTATCCTCTGCAGGTACATACATACCAAAACAATATCTTGGAAAGATCAGGATAGCAGTATAGTGGTTTTATCAATCTGTCACATTAATCAGGGAAAAACAAGTTATATCAGCTTAAAAATGGGACTGTTTATAAATTTATTCATTTGTCAAAGATAAACAGATATGACAGTGCATGCATATTTACATAATAAGGTGAGAGTAAGCATCTTTACAGTGCTTGATGCATCCATAGGCAAATGGATGTGTATTATATGTAAATGATATGTAATAAGAAAGAAAAAGGGCAAAATAAAGAACAGCTTAGCCGGGTGGTGATGACGCACACCTCCCGAATACTGGGAGGCAGAGGCAGACAGTGGCTAGCCTGATCTACAGAATGAGTTCTAGAATAGCCAGGACTACACAGAGAAATCCTGTCTCAAAAAGCAAACAAACCAAAGAAAAAAAAACCGAAAGAGAAGGGTAGAGAGGTCATTCAAAGATGAGGAAATAATAAAAGCAAATTATAGATAATGTATATTCAGGGAAAAAGACAAAAATGAGTTATAAAGGGCTGGTGAAGAAGCTTGCCAGAGTTTTTGTTTGTTTGTTTTTTGTTTTGTTTTGTTTTTGAGAGTATCTGACTGTCCTGGAACTTGCTCTGTAGATCAGGCTGGCCTCTAACTCACAGAGACATGCCTGCCTCTGCTTCCCAAGTGCTGGATTAAAGGCGTGCGCCAGCACGATCTGAATTTTGATCCCCTGAGCTGTACATAAAGATGAAAAGAAGAATATTTTTCTATAAAATTGTCTTCTGCATACATGTACAATATTAATATGTAAGACTTTTTTGTGTGTGAGTTTTTAAAAGTTCTGTTTTTCTCGTTTTTTAAATAGTGTTTCATGCAACCCAGGCTGGTCTTCAGCTTCCAGTATAAGCCAGGATGACTTAGAATACTGCTACATTATTTTTAGTCAGGATCTCATTGTCTAGTCTTGGCTAGTCTAGATTTTGCTGTGTAGACAAGGCTGGTCTCATTTGCATCTGTCTCTGAAGTGCTACATTAGTGCCACACTCAGCCTGACCTGGACCTTCGCATCCTTGTCTTCCCAGTGTGCCCAACCAGAAAAGCTTTCTTTTCCCTCAGAATTGACTCTTGGCTTTTTTCAAACAGTTTTTTTCCTTTTTAAAAATTTTATTATTGTAGCCTGGAGAGATGACTCCGTGATTAAGAGTACTTGCTACTCTTCCAAAGGAGCTGAGTTCAATTCCAAGCACTCACGTTAAGTGGCTCACAATTGCCTATAACTACAGCTTCAGGCACTTTAATGTCCTTTTGTGGCTATGGCAAGCATGTGCATGCGCACACACATACACAAATAATATAAAAGTAAATATTTTACTAAAAATTATTAGTGTTTGTGTGTGGGTGGTGGTGGTGATAATAATGCCATGCATGTGTTTAGAGGTCAGAGGACAACTTTGCAGAGTTGGTGGTTTTCTCCTATCTTTACATGGGGTTCATAGATTGAGCTTAGGTCACCAGGCTTGCTTTGCAAAGTGTTTTATTGTCTTGCCAACTTCTGTTCCAACTTTTCAGTTGCAGAGGCCAGACGTGCACACCTGTCATTCCAGTGTATAGCCCATTGCTCAGGCTGCTGGGGCAGTATGGTTATGATTTCTTGACTAGGGTGAGACTGCCTTAATAACAACAAAAGTAAAGTAAATCTTTTCGGTGGCAATCAGGAAACACAGCAGCAGCTCCCTTCCCTTTTTGTGTGATGGGATATGTGTGTGGGTGGGGGGGTGATGACAAGGTTTCTCTGTGTAGTCCTGGTTGTTCTGGAACTCGCGGGGTAGACCAGGCTTACCTTGAACTCAGAGATCCACCTGCCCCTGCCTCTCAAATACTGGGATTAGGGTGTGTACCACCATTGCCCAGCTCCCTTGCTCTTTTTTATTGTTGCTGTTGCTTATGGGCTTTTGGCTACAACCTACCAGGCCTTATACAGGTTCTAGGCTCCCACTCTGTTGCTGTACTACACCCCAGTGATGCTTTTCTCTGTCGTAGGTTTAGTTGTGGTCATTCTTGATTGGGCTCCATAACGAATGACCGATGTAGTGATGTAGTATTTCTATGTATTAGACATTTCCTCAAGATTGGTGTCTGCCTGTGCAGCTCTGGCCGGCTGGGGAACTCTCCAGTCATCCTGTAAGTGAGCAGTGAGGACAGGTGTAGTTCTCAGTTGGTGCTGGCTTTTACTTTCCTTTGATGACTTTTGTTTTTAACGTTTGTGAGATGACCTCTCACCTTGTAGTCCATACTGGCTTTGTTTTCTTTATTTTTAGGTTTTTGAGATACATGACTTAGAAATTTTAGTCCATCACAAGTTTCCTGAGAGTTCGATTTTGAATATGAGGTACCAGGCCTGATGATTTTAGCAGATTTATTTAAACCATCTTGTAACTTGGTATAAGAATCACTTTCCACAGTTTCCGTAAATTATTCGTTATACTTGAGAAAATTTCACTTTAAGGGGCTTTGATTAGGTTGAAAAGAAAACTGTAGCAGGGTCTTTCTTCCCAAGTTCTTAAAGCAGCCGTGATTGAACTAGAAACTCTACAGGGAAAACACCAGGGCAAGATGACCATGGATAATGGCACTTACCACTGAGCCTGACAACCTGAGTTGGATTCCCTTGGCCCCACATGGTGAAAGGGGAGAACCCATCCCCATAAATTGTCCTCTGACCTCACATGTACTATGGCGTACATGTGTCCTCTTTTCCACATCTGTACCCCATACAAAGAAAAATGTAAAGGAAATCATTGAGGAACAGACGCTTCCATCTGTGATTAGAAACTGTGCTGAAGCAAGTGTAGTTGTGCAGGCCTTTAGTCCCGGCACTAGGGCAGAGGCAGGTGGATCTTTGTGAGTTCAAGGCCAGCCTGGTCTACATAGTTCTGTGATAGGCAGAGCTACATAAAGAGACCCTGTCTTGAAAAAACAAAACAAAAAAAGAAAGAAAGAAAGAAAGAAAGAAAGAAAGAAAGAAAGAAAGGAAAGGAGTACTAATTGCTTGATTTTCCTTGGGTGGCATCTCTACTATATTTGAGATTTTCTGGCTTTGACTTTTCTGAATCGACTCTAAAAACCTTCTGGTTCTTGTGCAGGTTTATTGACTGGTGTAGTGGTGGACTCTGGAGATGGTGTAACTCATATTTGCCCAGTGTATGAAGGCTTTTCTCTCCCTCACCTTACAAGAAGGCTGGATATTGCTGGGAGGGATATTACTAGGTATCTTATCAAGGTAAGTGAAAGGAAATTATAAAAGCTCATTTTCTTTTTAAGTTTGTTTACTGACTTACACAAAAATCAGTGTCTAAAACATTTAAGTGCTGGAGAGCTGGCTTGCCAATCGAGAGCACATGCTTGTCTTGTGGAGAAACAGTTCTCTTGGCCTTTCTACCGCTGTACCTCCAGCTCTGTGGAATCTAATGCCTTCCTCTGGACCTTTCAGGCACCAGTATTTGCATGCACATACCCACACACAGACATATAATACACATAATTTAAAATAATAAAAAATCTAAAATATTCATGTACAACGTTTCTAGCATCACCCAGTATGTCGTTATTGACCTTGACAGAGATTCCAGGGATGGAGCTCAGGCAGAGACAGCAAGTGCCTTTTACCTGCCCAAACATCTTAGTAGCCAACAAGGGTTTAATTTTTTACAGTGGAACTTACTTGCATGGATTATTAATTTGCTGGGTTTTTTGTTTGTTTTAATGGCAGCTGCTGCTGTTGCGAGGATATGCCTTCAACCATTCTGCTGATTTTGAGACAGTTCGCATGATTAAAGAAAAACTGTGTTATGTGGGTTACAATATTGAGCAAGAGCAGAAGCTGGCCTTAGAGACCACAGTGTTAGTAGAGTCCTATACAGTAAGTATCCTGTGTGGAGCACATCTGTGGGCTGAAAAGGGGTGTCTCTGTTTATTAGTTCACTTAGAAGTTGGCTTTGTTTGGTTTTTGTTTTGTTGTGTTTGCTGGACATCAAACCGAGGGCCTTGTATGTACCCAGCAGATTAGTCTCTGCCTTCTGTGTTTGTGGTTTGGATTTGTGTAATATCTTTTCCTGACTTCAATATCTCCTGCTACATTAAGATTTCATGATATAATTCTTGAAGACACCATGTATTGAGAATTAAAACAAGAATTAAATTAGAATATAATTAGAAATGGAAGTATTAGTTGAGATTCTAGCATCTTCAGAATATCATTTCTCAACATGTTTTGTGCAGTGTTATTTGTCTGGGTGCTACTTACGAGTTACACAAAATAGAATAAGTTATAAATGTCAAATAAGTTGTGGAGATAATTATTATCTCATTGCTGTGTGACTCCCAGGCCCTTTGATGTGCCAGTATATATGCAGTTGTGAAAATTTAGTATGCCTGTTTCTCAGATTCTTGGGTGTTTGAGACCAAGTCTTACTTTGTAGTATAAGGTCCTCCTTCCTCTGCCTCCCACATGGTGGGATTGCGATCATGCATTCCGCATATGAACCTCAAAATTTTGTAGCATGTCATGGAGCTGATAATCTAAGAAACATATCTTGGACTTTTTTTTTTTTTTTTTTTGGTTTTTCGAGACAGGGTTTCTCTGTGGTTTTGGAGCCTATTCTGGAACTAGCTCTTGTAGACCAGGCTGGTCTCGAACTCACAGAGATCTGCCTGCCTCTGCCTCCCGAGTGCTGGGATTAAAGGCTTGCGCCACCACCCCCGGCATCTTGGACATATTCATGCCTTGGTTTTTCTCAGACAGGTTCTCACTGAAACCCAGCTGGGCTGGAATCCAGGCTGCTTTCAGACTTACTTTGAAACCCATTACATTTGCACATATTTTGTGAGTAGTGCCAACATGGATCCCAGAGCTCAACACTTGCTCTGCTGGGCATAGTGGCACATACACTTGGAATACTGTCTGAAGTGAGAGCACCCATAAGTAATGAGGCCCGCCTGATAAGGTCTCCCAAAAAATCCAGAATAGCTGGGTATAGTGATGCCTTTAATCACAGTACATACACCCAAGGGTACATAGTGAGACTCTGTCTCAAAAGACATAAAAGGGAGATGGGGTAGGGATATTGTTAGAAACCAGCGGTGGTCGCACATGCCTTTAATTCCAGTTCTTGGGGGAGAGGGGAGCAGAGGCAGGATGATCTCTTTGAGTTTGAAGCCAGCCTCGTCTACATATTAAGTTCCAGGCCATCCAGGGTTACATATAGAGACCTCCTCCCCAAAAGATACCATTCTAAACATACAACAAAACCTACCTTATAATTTCTGATAACCTCCAGGTTTGCCCTGATAGTTTCAGCCCAAAACCTTTCCTGGAAAATTTTCTAGAGATCCTAATTTTCAGTCTTAATTTTTTGGAAGGAACTAGTATAAGTTAAACAGTGAGAGAACTAACAATGTAAGACATGGTTTATGTTGGACACAAGAGTCATCAGTGAATTAGTTTGGGGTCAGCCTGGACTAAAAGTAAGACCATGTTAACACCACCTCCACCTCCTCCAACATCTCCCCAAAACCAAAAGCCAGACACGGTGGTGCCCATATGTAACTTAAGTAATTGTGAAATGGGGCTGAAGTATCAGTGAGTGTGAGGTCCACCTGTGCCTATAGTTTAGCCTCAGACTCCCAATAAAAGTCAGGCAGAGTGGTGCCCACTTATAAATAATCTCAGCACTTGGGAGGTAGAGACAGAAAGGTAGGGGTATATGGGTCATCTGGGCTACGTGAGATCCTGACTCGAGGGGTGAGGTGTGGAAACAAAATATGTCTCTTCCTTCCTTCCTTAAACAGTTGGAGATAGCTTTGAAAAATATATTCAAGTGCACAGCCGGGCAGTGGTGATGCACGCCTTTAATCTCAGCACTCAGGGAGGCAGAGGCAGGCAGATCTCTCTGTGAGTTTGAGGCCAGCCTGATCTACAAAGTGAGTTCCAGGACACCCAAAGCTACACAGAGAGACCCTGTCTCTAAAAATAAATAAATTTAAATAAAAGGGGTGGCTGGAGCAATGGCTCAGTGGTTAAGAGCACTGACTAATCTTCCAGAGAACAATGGTTCAGTTTCCAACACCCATATGGCAGCTCACAACTGTCTGTAACTCCAAGATCTGAGACCCTCACACAGATGTATATGTAGGCAAAACGCCAGTGCACATAAAATAAAAATAAATTTTAAAAATAAGCAAACAAACCAAAACAAACTAAATGAGTAAATGGAAAGAAGCAAGTTTGGGCAAATGTAGGCTAGAATAAGATGTAAGAAATTCAATGTTGAGGGCTGGAGAGAAAACTCAGAGGTTAAGAGCACTGTCTGCTCTTCCAGATGTCCTGAGCTTAATTCCCAGCAACCACATGGTGGCTCATAACCATCTATAATTTGATGCCCTCTTATGGGATGCAGGCATACATGCAGACAGAACACTATATATATATATATCTTTAAAAATAAGAAAACGCAGCTGGGTACATCAGGGAATGCTTGTAGTCCTAGCTAAGGCTAAAGCAGAAAGGTTGCTAGAGTCTAGTTTGTTTGTTTGTTTTGTCTCTTGAAAATTTTTTTTTTTCAAGATGTAGTTTTATATATAGTGCTGTTTTGTCTGTGTGAGGGCACCATATTTCCTGGAACTGGAGTTACAGACAGCTGTGAGCTGCCATGTGGGTGCTGGGAATTGAACCTGGGTCCTCTGGAAGAGCAACCAGTGCTCTTAACCACTGAGCCATCTCCCCAGTCCCCATGCCCAACTTCTTAAACCTTTTTGTTTGTTTTTATTGAAATTATTTGGTGGTAAAATGCTACTTGCATCACATACTATTGAAAGAAAATTACTACAAGTGCTTGATGTCAGCTTTTTATTTAAAAAAAAAATCTTCTTAAAATCACAGTTGTGTTGAAATAAGACAGCTTGCATTAGCTTTTCAAGGAATAATCAGAATGTGCTGGCTAGTCAGCACATTTGGATGTCACACATGTATGCATTGGTCGCTTCTCAAAGAATTTTCTGTTTTGTTTTTTTTTTTTTTTTTTGGTTTTTCGAGACAGGGTTTCTCTGTGGCTTTGGAGCCTGTCCTGGAACTAGCTCTGTAGACCAGGCTGGTCTCGAACTCACAGAGATCCGCCTGCCTCTGCCTCCTGAGTGCTGGGATTAAAGGCGTGCGCCACCATCGCCCGGCCTCAAAGAATTTTCTAGTTGGCAGCATTTGTACCATTAAAAAAAATAGATGGTGTAATGTAATGTAAAATAAATTTGGTTACAGAATAGACGTATTTAAAAGAATCACTGTTATGGAGACTGCTGGGAAGTTGTGGGGCTTTGCTGACTAGCACTGGGTTATTTTCTGTTTCTAGCTCCCGGATGGACGCATTATTAAAGTTGGAGGAGAAAGATTTGAAGCACCGGAAGCTTTATTTCAGCCTCACTTGATCAATGTTGAGGGGGTTGGTGTTGCAGAATTACTCTTTAATACAATCCAGGCAGCTGACATCGATACCAGGTACAGTAGACAGCATTTCCCCGCCATTTATAAGAAGTGTGTGGGCCACAGATATAACCCAGCAGTAAGAGCACTTGCTGCTCTTCCAGAGGACCTGAGTTCATGCATACATATGACACACATACACACACACCTCAACATGGTTCAAAATAAGAATACAGTTTTTTTTTTTAAAGAAAGAAATGTAATGTAATTTGAATGAACAAATTGTCTGACCTCATTGTGTTTTTAGGAGAGGTGTTATTTTGTTTTTAAACTTTAAAGATTATATTACATTGTTTATTTGTGTCTACACATATGTATGGTACATACATGGCCTGCACATGCCATGGTACTTGGGTGGATCTTGGTTCCCTTCTATCACGTGGGTCCCAGGGACCAAGCTCATCAGACTGGGCAGCCCACGTTGTTAGAACTGAACCATCTCTCTACCCCTCACTGTGTGTTTTAAAGATATATTTTTTTCTATTTTATGTTCATGAGTGTTTGTCTACATGCATGGTTGTGTACCGTGTGCATACATCATGTCCATGGAGGTCAGAAAATGGCAAACCAGAGCTACAGATGTTTGTAAGCTACTATGTGGGTCCTGGGAACCAAAATCAGGTCCTCTACAAGGACAAGTGCTTTTAACTGCTGAGCCACCTCTCCAGACCCCACTTTAAACTTAGTGTTTTGAAACAATTTAAAATCTACAGAAAAGTGGCAAGTGTGTCCTTTCTATAATTTTACTCTTTTGCTAATATTAATATTATATTTATTTTCTATGTTAATTGTATTTTGGGGGACCATTTGAAAACAGACTGAATATATAAATTCTCTTTAGCAGTTTGTATTCCTGAGAAAAGATACACTTATGTAGTTGAATATGTCATACAAGAGATTTATTATTGATGTACATAGCATCATATCAGTTTTGTACAGTGTCCCTGTAGTGTTTTTTGTACAGTTGTCTTCTGTCTGTGAAGGATCAAGGGTAGACTCATGCATATTTAATCATGGCTCTACATTGCTTGTTTTCTGGTGCAGTTCACGGTATTGACATCCTTGCAAAGTCAGGCTAGTTATTTTAGATTTTTTTAAATTTGGGCTTTTATATTTTCTCATTCAGGCATATATTTCTGATTAGAATACTCTGTATATGGTGTGTCCTAAGGGTATCAACATCCAGAAGTGATGTTTGTTATTGGTGATATAAATGCTCTTACTGAAGCATTACTTGAAGTTTACTGTTTCCTCTGATGGTCTATTTCTCTTTTCCTAGTTAAAAACTTGTGGGGGGGGGAAACACATTGAAACTGTATGAACGGGGCTGGAGCGATGTTTCAGAGGTTAAGAGCACTGACTGCACTTCCAGAGGCCCTGAGTTCAATTCCTAGCAACCGCATGGTGACTCATAACCATCTGTAGTGATGATAGCTGGTGCCTTCTACTGGCGGCAGGTATACATGCAGCAGAACAGAGTATATGTAATAAAACACCTTTAGAAAAAAAAACTCTATGAACATCCCACTCTGCTCTGTCCCTTTAGTGTCCATTGACGACCCATCCTGCTCCTCTAGAGTCATTGATAATCTGTCCCTTTCCTCAGCACACTCTGCCCCTAACATCCATTGTTAGCCTTGCCTAAATTCATTTTTACTACCAGTTACTATTTTACCCTAGTACATATCTACTTTTTGGATTTAGTTACAGTACTTGACCAGCATATATGAAACCCTGGGTTTGACGCACAGCACTGAATGAATTTTATTGCATTTTTATTTCCTTTAGTCTACATGTGTATGGGTTGGGGGTGCAATGGCGCATACTTGGAAGTCAGAGAATAACTTTTGGAAGTTGTTTTTTACCTTTCCCCACTGAGCCATCTCACCCAACCTTTAAATTTATGTATTTGTTTAGTTTTCTTTTTTGGACAGGGTCTCATTGTGTAGCCCTGAAAATAGGCTGGCCTTGAACTCAAAGAGACCCTCCTGCCTCTGCCACCATGCCAGCTTAAATTTATTTTTTAATTGACGGAAGTTCTGTTTATGGTATGTGTGGTATGAGGTCTTGAATGTACATTTTTAATTAAGTTAATATTTATTGTATATACAACTTTTGTGATGATCACACTTAAAATCCAGTGTTTTTGCATATATAATATATTTTGAAATAGAATCTGTGTGTTGTGTGATGGGGCTCCTATCTAACCAAAGTTGCGTTTCTTTGATCAACATCTCGCTTCAGTCACCAGGTCATCATCCCTGGTAACCATCATTGTACTCTGATACTGAATTCGACTTTTGAGATGCCATGTAAATAGGACCCTGTAGTATTTGCCTTTCTCTGCCTGACGTTATTTAACATAATTTCTTCCAGGCCTATTTACTTTGCTACAAATTACAAGATTTCCTTTTTAAAGGGAGAATTACATTCCATTGTATATACCAAATATTTTTTTAAAGATTCATTTATTATTATGTATACAATATTCTGCCTGCACACCAGAAGATGGCACCAGATCTCACTATGGATGGTTGTGAGCCTCCACGTGGTTGCTGGGAATTGGACTCAGAACTTCTAGAAGAGCAGCCAGTGCTTTTAACCTTTGAGCCATCTTGTCAGCACCCCCAAATATCTTTTTTATTTATTCATCCATAATAGTAACTCAGGTTGATTCCATGACCTGACCATTGAACAAAATTGCATGAATGTGGGAGTTCAGGCGTCTTCTCAGCATGCTGATTTCCAGTCTTTGAGATACGTGTTTACTGCTTGGTTGCTGAATCATTTGATAGTCTGTCTTTAGTTTTCAGGAGAGTTTCAATACTGTTCTCTGTAATGGTGATTTTAGTTTATATTAGAGCTCCTTAAACTTTTCACTTATGATACACCCTGTGTTAGTGAGGGTTCTTTAGAGTAAGAGAACTTATAGAACGAATCTATTTACAGAAGGGGATTTACTAGAATGGCTTACAGGCTGTGTTCTAGATAATCTAACACTGGCTGCCTTCCAGTTCAAAAATCCAGTGCCTGTTTAGTCCACGATGTCTCAGCTGGTCTTCAATATACCCTGGAATCCTGAAGAAGTAGGCTCTAATGCCAGTGAAGAAATGGGCTTGCTAGTGAGGAGAGAGCAAGAGGCAAAGAGTAAAGCTCCCTTCTTCCATGCCCTTACGTAGACTTCCAGCAGGTGTGGCCCAGACCAAAGGTGTGTGTTCTCACCTCAAGATCTGGATTAGAAGTGGGTCTTCCCTCTTAAAATTAAGCAAAAGCCCCTTACAGGTGTGCTCTGTCGTTTTTGAATTTTAGTTAATTCCAGATAAAGTCAAGTTGACAACCAAGAATAGCCATCATATCCCCGCTTTTTTGGAGGAAGGAGCTGAGAGAGTATTTCACTATGCAGCTTTGGATGGCCTGGAACTCATATGTAGACTAGGCTGGCCTTAAACTCAAACTCTACCTGCCTCTGCCTTCCGAGTGCTGGGTTTAAAGGCACATCCCACCATGCCTGGCTATGGCTCTTTTTTGATTGAGAATTTTTTACATGATTCTCACAGTATGTAGGAATATAAGATAGTTATATAGGTAAACATTTACTGATAATGAATCATGAAGAAATTTTGTGTGTGTGTATTAGAAATGAAAACAAATTCCATACTAATCAAATGAATGAGCTTGTTTGTTTTTACCTAAAGAATTAAATCTTTTGGGGAGAGGTGACTCAGTGGTTAAGAGAATTTGCTGCTCTTGTAGAGAAACAAGATTTGATTCCCTGGGGGCTGGAGAGATGGCTCAGAGGTTAAGAGCACTGACTGCTCTTCCAGAGGTCCTGAGTTCAATTCCCAGCAACCCACATGGTGGCTCACAACCATCTGTAATGATGTATGGTGCCTTCTTCTGGCCTTCAGGCATACATGGAGGCTGAACACTGTACATAATAAATAAATAAAAATCTTAAAAAAAAAAAAAGATTTGATTTCCTGCACCCACGTGGTGGCTCAAAGCAATATGTAACTCCAGTTTCAGAGGATCTGGTACCCTCTTCTGACCTCATCAGGCACCAGGCACACATGAAGTACACATACATATGTGCAAGAAAAATACTCATACATATAAAGTAAAAATAAATCATTAAAAAATAATTATATCTTAAGCTGAATATGGTGTTCCACACTTGTTTAAGGCCAGCTATAGCTACATATAGAGTCTTTCTTAGACTATGTGGGACCCTTTGGGGGGGGGAAGGAAGGAAGGAAGGAAGGAAGGAAGGAAGGAAGGAAGGAAGGAAGGAAGGAAGGAAGGAAAGAGAGAAAAATCAGTCGATCTTGGGCTAGCACTTGCCTTGTGTGTCCAAGACCCCGAATTTGTTCTCCAGCATTGCCCCTACACATAACAAAATGCTCACACACACATCAAAAGAAGAAATCTTGACTGAATATTTGATGCTGTAGGATGAAGAACACTGCCAGTGTTTTTTAACTGGCCAGAATTTTGATTAATCAGTGATAACTGGATATGATGGTAGATGTCTTTAATCCCAGCACTTGCCAGGCTGAGGCAGACAGATCTCAATTTCGAGTCCAGAATGGCCTACGTAGCAAGCAGGAGGCCAGCCTAGGCTACATAGTAAGATCCTGTCTCATTAAAAACACAGCAGGGCTGAGGATGCGTCTCAGGTAGAGTGCTTTCCTGTAGTGTGTGAGGACCAGCTTTAGTCCTCACTACTGTAAGAAACAACAGAATGGCAAAAATGTGTTTAAGCTGTTTCAGAAATTATTGGAGATTCTGAACTAATCTCCAGTCAGATTCACTTAATGACCCCCCCCCCCCCAAACACACACAGAGTTTCTCTGTAGCTTTGAGGCCTGTCCTGGAACTCTGTAGACCAGGCTGGCCTTGAACTCACAGAGATCCTTCCTACCTTTGCCTCTCAAGTACTGGGATTAAAGTCATGCACCACCACCGCCAAGCAATGGTTTTTTTTTTTTTTCAAATGAAACTCAAAAGTTAAAATTCATACATTGGGGTTATTTTCAATGATTTGGTTATTTTTACTTTCTGTGTGTTAGTGTTTTGCCTCCATGTATGTCTGTGTGAAGGTGTTAGATCACCTGGGACTGGGATTCCAGACAATTATGAGCTGCCACGTGGGTGCTGGTAGTTGAACTCTGGTCCTTTGGAAAAATAGCTAGTGCTCCCAACCTGTAAGCCATCTTTCTAGCCCCTAGCTTTATTTTTGGTTCTAGTTTTGTTTTTTTCAAGACAGGTTTTCTCTGTGTAGCTCTGGCTGCTCTTGAACTTTCTGTATAGACTGGACTGGCCTTGAACCTGGAGATATATGCCTGCCTCTGCCTCTTGAGTATGTGTTAAAGGTGTATACCACTTCTGCCCAACTAACATTGGTTTTTAAAGCCAAGTGTTCTAGCCCAATATAGCTAAAAATATTCTGATTTTATACTTAATATACCAAGAAGTGATGATAGAAAAATAATCTTCGTTTTCTATATAGTTTTCCTAGGAACAGAAAGCTGTACATACAGTAAAAATGCATGGTTTTCTAACATATCATAGTCTTAAATTTGAGCCCAGGTGCTGCAAATTTATTTTGTATTCCAAAGTAGTTGTGTGAGTTGAGTTGTGATGAAGTTGCATGAGGAAACACGGATGTGCATTGCCACGAACAAAACACCTTAGATTCATTGCATGTTTGCTTTTGAATTAAGTTTTGGTTTTTGCACTTTAGGGAACCTTTTACTGTTGTCAAGTTACGTGACCCTGGGTGGGTTGTAGCTCAGTTTAGAAGCTGTGTTTTGTTACAGTGGTTGTCTGTCAGTGTACAAGGCTCCCCTCTTCTGTACATTCTCCCTTCCTTCCCCAGTTTCTGTGAGTCACTGTTCTGGTGTGCAGTGATAGATAGCTCATGCCACTTAATTGACACTCCTGTGCTGATGGGGGATGTTGAGCTTTTTCCTCCCTCCATATGTCTACTGGGTATATCTTATTTTTGCTGTATCATTTGCGACAGTCTTATCTGGCAGAGATTTGAGCTTCTGATCTCCTTCCGCCACCTCATAGTGTTCCCTGTTGATGCGGTGCTGAGGGTGGAATACAGGCTTTGTGCTGCTGGGCAAGTGCTCTGCTGAGCTGCATCCCTACCCCAACGATTTCAAACAAATGAATAAACTGTAAATACCCACTGTGTCTTCCTAGATCTGAATTTTACAAGCACATTGTGCTTTCTGGAGGCTCAACCATGTACCCTGGGCTGCCATCGAGGTTGGAACGAGAGCTTAAACAGCTTTACTTAGAACGAGTTCTAAAAGGAGATGTGGAAAAACTTTCTGTAAGTATTCCAGTAACTATTGCCATTGTTTAATAGTCTGTAAAGTAACTTATAGATCTTGACAACCACTAGATGGAGCAAGAAGTCTTGTAAATGGATTCCTATACAGTCAGCCTCTGCAAGACTTGAAGAGCCTTAAGAGAAATTGTCCATTTGTTGTATGTCTTGTCTCCCCAGTCATACTGTGTTCCCAGAATTACCACAGCTTTTGAAATGGACGTTATTGGTAATTGTTGCCATTCACTAGAATACAATTGCTGGTGGTTCTTTGGCATGCCCTTTTTCCTAGCTTTGGACTGTGAAGTATACTGTCTGTAGTATGGGTGTAACCCAGGTCCTTTAACCATGGCTTAGTCTCTGGGTTTGTCTTAACTATCCATAGCTACCTATTTTAGATAATATCCATTTCTGAAAACTGTGTATAGAGACACTGATACTATAGTGCTTTCTAAGTATTTCACTCGCATTTCTCATTTCATTGGATTATATAGAAAATTTAAAGATCCATCTCTGGTGACCATTTATTCTGCAAACTTTTGAGGAAAAGAGATTATAAAGCACTATATTCTGGTAAAACCCCACTGAAATTGATTCTGCATACTCTGATCCCCTCCTGCCCCCCCCCACATTTTTTCAGGTCTTCAGAGCTGTTGGACCCAGGACCACACACACACCAACAAGCAGTCTAGTACTAAGCCACACTGTAAGCCCAGGAAGCATTTATTGAACTCCAGCACTGCACCAGAACTGATCTAGGCCATGGGAACAAAACAGTGGCAAACAATAAAAATTGCTGCTGTCAGTTTGAGTAACTTAGCACTAGTAATAATAAATGGCTGGGGTGGGGGTGGGAGATAGAACACGGTTGTTGTTGGTAAGGGGTGTGCTCCCTCATACTTACCAGAAAAGGCCTCTGAAATGCCTTTGGCTCATAGACCTGTGTCAGGTTAGGTCTGAGCATTTCTAGTCGAGAGTAGTGCAGAGGGTCTGAGTTGGGAGGAATGTCTGTGTGAATGGAACAGAGTAAACAGGAGGTGAGAGATGAGGTCAGAAAACCAGCAAGCAGGACACGTCAGCTATGGTAAAGATGAGGGATCCTGAGGGTTCTGAACAGAAAAATGATAGAATCTGACTCACCCCTTGTTTGGGGGAAAAGGACCTAGGAGGGTTCAGACAGGAAGCCGTGAGAGAGAAAGAGCTGGTAGAGGTTAAATTAGTGGTTAAAATGGTTGTCGTAGAGAGTGGGGAAATAGACAGCATGAAAGACGTGCGCCATCACTGCCTGGCGTGTTGAGCTGTTTGAAAAACCAGGTTCAGGTTGATTACCTGAGTTGGTATTTTGCCAGGTGAATG
Source organism: Microtus pennsylvanicus (assembly GCF_037038515.1). NCBI lineage: Eukaryota > Metazoa > Chordata > Mammalia > Rodentia > Cricetidae > Microtus > Microtus pennsylvanicus. The sequence goes on along the minus strand of NC_134590.1, from coordinate 79,406,231 downwards.
AATGTAAGGAGGAGAGAAAAAAGTCATCAATGATAATGTAAAGAAACAAGGGGAGAGGGCTGGAGAGATGGCTCAGTGGTTAAGAGCGTATGTTGCTCTTGCAGAAAAGCCAGGTTCAGTTCACAACTATCCATAACTCAAGCTGTAGGGGATCCAGTGTCCCCTTCTGACTGCCTCGAGCACCAGGCATGTACGCATAAATGCATACAGCCAAAACTCATACATACAAAATAATTTTCTTTTTCAATTTAGAAGGAAATGGAGACACTAGACAGTAGTGGTGCCTGCCTTTAATCCCACCATTTGGGAGACAAAGACAGGAGAATGTTCAGATTCGAGGCCAGCCTGGTCTACATAATAAGTTCCAGGACAGCCAGGACTACACAGAGATACTGTATCTCAAGCCTACTCACACCTTATCCCACAAGGAAAGAAATGGAGGCTAGGACTTGTGAGGTGCGTCAGTGCTTGAATTCACAAGCCTGGTGACCGGAATTAGATTCCTGGAATCAACACCTGCTAGTAGGAAAGAATTGACTCCCAAAAGTTGTATATATACTTACAACACACAGTAACAGCTAAAGGAGAACAGAAGATAGAGGGGATGTGTGCGTGTGCCAGTGAAGAATAGGGACGAGAAGAAACAGCTGGAGATGTGTGAGGATCTAGAGAGACTGGAGGAGGAGTGGTGGAGTTGGGGGAAGAGGCGGGTAGTAGAAGTCATAGTTAAGGAAGGTTGCTGTGAGCCCTCCAGGGTGAGAGCGGCAGTCTGCTGAGAGCACAGCTCAGGAAGCAGTGTCTTCTCTGAGAGCCTCATGAGCCCCCAGAGCCCTTAGACGTTTCCTTGAAGGTGCTGGAAAGATTAAAAGCAGGTGCTATTGCAGAGGACCAGCACACCCATAGGCTTTTAAGAACTGCCTATAACTCCCGCTCCAGGTACTGCAGTCAGATAGATATACATACCCACATGCAGATACACACATAGATATAATAATAATTAATTTAAAAAATTTCAGCAAAATACAGCCAGGCTCATTTGTTCACATATTCATTATTGTTCACATTATTCATTGTCAAACATTATAACTATCTTACAGCTTCACCAAGGTCTTTGTAGTCAGAGACATGAAAAGCCCCAAGCATTTACTCTGACCCTTATGAAAACATTTGCAAGTCAGTGGTACACATAGGAGTATGAGATGGGAGGATACTGAGTGTAAGGTCAGCCCAGAGTCTATAGCTAGACTCTGTCTTTGGGGGTGGAGGGGAGTGGTAACTAACCTTTTAAAAAATTGAAAGGGGCTGGAGAGATGGCTCAGTGGTTAAGAGCATTGCCTGCTCTTCCAAAGGTCCTGAGTTCAATTCCCTGCAACCACATGGTGGCTCACAACCACCTGTAATGAAGTCTGGTGCCCTCTTCTGGCCTGCAGACATACACACAGACAGAATATTGTATATATAACAAATAAATAAATATTTAAAAAATATATATAAAAATAAATAAAAATAAAAAAATTGAAAGAAAAAAAAAGGTAGCCTGGTGGCTATATGCGCCTTTAATCCCAGCAGTTGGGAGGCAGAGGTAAACTAGGCCAGTCCGGTCTACAAAGCAAGTTCTAGGACAGCTTAGAGCTGTTACAGGGCAGGGGGAATAAATAAAACAGAATGGTTTTCAGACTTAACTGAAACACTATTGTTTCCCATGGCATAAATACCTACATTTTATATATGTGACAGAAACAATTTAGAACTCATGGTTCCATTGTCTCTTGTAGAATTTGTGACTCTAGAAACTGACAGTCTTTCATGATTGGTATGGAAAGAAACAGAGGTCTGTAGATGTCTAGGGGTCTAGCATTATTTATTATGTGTATGGGTGTTTGCCTACATGTATGTCTGTGGTGCCTGTGGAGGCCAGAAAAGGGTCTCAGATGCCCTGGAGTTATAGATGGTTGTTAGCCACCTTGTAGGTGCTGTTGTTGGGAATTGAACCCATGTCCTCTGGAAGAACAGTCAGTACTTTTGCTAAGCCTCAGATTCAAATATAGTTCTGATTATTTTTTCAACATATAAACTATTTCTGTGTAATGGTAGTTTCCTCTGAGCATCTTAGACTCCAGAAGTTGAGTCAACTGGGAAATGGGGAGTTCTAAGACTGAGTTGGTTCAATAGTTTTTCTTTCTGAATTCTGGGTTAGAAAAACTTGTTTTTGTTTTTTTCAGTTAGAAGATTTTTGTTTCACAGTATCACAAGCAAAAAATAGCAGTATATTTAGTATAAACATAAATCACCAACACTGTGTCCTTTTATAAGGTGTCATCAGGTATTTTTAGAATTAACTTTTAAAGTCTTGGATGGCCCATGTACCATCTTTGAGCTTTGGGGTAGAGGCTCACTCCTTTCCCACAGTTCCTATGGTAGTCAGTCAGGGGTCAGTCAGGAATGTGTGCTAAGGACGGGCCAGTGCTTGTCTGTCTTCTCCCTAGTGGGTTGAGAAACAGTGCTCAGTTGTCAGGCTGGAGCTGATACACTGCAGACTCCAGAGGTGGCCTGGACAAGAAGTCCCCTAGACCTGCAGCTTCACGAGTAAACTTAACATTTCAGTTAACATTTTAAATAACCTTGCAGAGGTAAAGTCCAGAAACTAGTTCCCTTTTTCTTTCTTTTTTTTTAAAAAAAAAAAACATTTATTTATTTATTTATTATGTATACGGTGTTAGTTTCCGTGTCTGCCTATAGGTCAGAAGAGGGCACCAGATCTCATTATAGATGGCTGTGAGCCACCATGTGGTTGCTGGGAATTGAACTCAGGACCTCTGGAAGAACAGTCAGCGTTCTTACCCTCTGAGCCATCTCTCTAGCTCCTAGTTCCCTTTTTCTTAAAAATAAATTTTTTGAATTTCAACACTCATACAGTCATGATTGTTAGTACGCGGTGAGTTAAAAATAATAAGTGCAGCCAGGCAGTGGTGGCACACGCCTTTAATCCCAGCACTCGGGAGGCAGAGACAGGTGGATCTCTGTGAGTTCGAGTCCAGCCTGGTCTACAAGAGCTAGTTCTAGGACGGGAACCAAAAAGCTACGGAGAAACCCTGCCTCGAAAATCCAAAAAAAAAATAATAATAATAATAATAAGTGCAAACCTTAAGTGCCAAGAGTTTTCTCTTTAGGGACTCCAGGGACAGAGACTGGTTTTTGTCCTATTATGTACTTAGAAATCTTCCCAAGTTTATAAAAGAAACTTGCTGCGCTTCTTCCTGGGTGGTACCAAGTAATGAAAACTTAATCTCTTCCATTTTCTGAAGATTTAAGAGCCTTCCCAAACAGAAATCCCAGACAAGCCCCGACCTTGTTGGGAGTTAGATAACACATCTGTTCTCGTCTCCCATAGGCTGGGAACTTCCCATCTTCTCCATCTCATTGGTTTAAGATACACAGCCTTATCTAATGAATAATTTGGTGCTTGAGACTTCCCATTTTTTGTGATCTTGGGCTCAGTCACATATGTACCTGCATAGGACTTTCAGAGTTTTGACACAGCAGGTACCCACCCAGCTGACTAAGGGAGGCTCCTGCTTGTCTGTAACTCTGGTGATCTTTAAGTGTGCCTCATATTGGAAGTACATCATAGCAGACAGGTGTAGTGTGCATGTCTTTAAACCAACACTTGGGAGGCAGAATCTGTGAGTTTGAAACCAGCCTGGTGAATTCCAGGGCAGTCAGCTATATGGTGAGGCCCTGTCTCAAAAACAAACCAAAAAGAAAAAGAAAAAAGGAAATGGACCATAGCATTCTATTACAAACCTATCTGGACCATAGCAATCTATTACGAACCTATCAGGCCTTATTTGTTTTGAGTGCATTTTACTTGAATTTAAAACAATAGAATCTGAGTTTTGCATATTAGAAAGGAGCTGGAAGGTCTGGGGTGGATCTCAGTGGTAGACCACATGCACTGGTGTGAATGAAGCCTTGACTTCAGTCCTGTATCAGGGCTACTCTTGCTGTGATAAACCACCATGGCTAAAAGCAGCTTGGAGAGGAGTTTATTTGGCTCACACACTGTGAATCACAGTCTGTTGAGTGAAGCCAAGTCAGGAACTCAAACTGAGCAGAAACCTGGAGGTAGGAACTCATGCAGAGGCTATGGAGGAGTGCTGCTTATTGAGTTGTTTATCCTGGGGTTTTGTTTTTGTTTTGTTGATTTTTCAAGACAGGGTTTCTCTGTGTAAGAGCTGTGGCTTTCCTAGAACTCATTCTGTAGACCACGCTGGCCTTCAACTCACAGAGATCCACCCGCCTCTGCCTCCCAGTTGCTGGAATTAAAAGCCTGCCTGTGCCACTATCTTCCAGCCATCATCCTGTTTTTTCTTATAGAACACAGGACCATTAGCTCAAGGGTACTCCACACACAGTGGTCTGCCCCGCCCCATATCAATTATTAATTAAGAAATTGCCCTACAGGTTTGCCTACAGCCAGGTATTATGGAGGCATTTTCTCACTTGAGGCTCTCTCCTCTCAGATAGCTTTAGCTTGTGTCAGGTTGACTTAGCCACCTCCCAAGCCCCAGCCCCACCCCTGACAATCCCCAGTGCCAGACCAGTCAGTTCAGTTTTACTGTGTTGCACTGAACTAGAGTCATGGTGACTCAATTTGACCTGGAAGAAGACTGCTCAGGAACTGAGGCAAACTGGTTATGGTCTTACTTCTGGTTCTTGGGCTATTTAGTACAGTGATTGATTGTCACGATTTATTTAATCTGGGTAACAGGTGTGAATTAGGATTCTTGTCTCTAATCATGAACTTGGGAGGAATTACTAAATGTTTCTGTGTCTGAGGAGACAGACCCTGCTATTGTCCTGTGTAGACTGCTGAGAGATTCAAGGATACACATGCAGAAGTCTTCCTGAAATGGAGCATTGTGCACACACGATCTCATTACTCTCTTTTCTCCTTCAGAAATTTAAGATACGAATTGAAGATCCACCCCGCAGAAAGCACATGGTGTTCCTGGGTGGCGCAGTCCTGGCCGACATCATGAAGGACAAAGACAACTTTTGGATGACTCGACAAGAGTACCAAGAAAAGGGTGTGCGTGTGCTGGAGAAGCTCGGTGTTACTGTTCGATAAATGCCAGGCTTGTTCCCAACATGCCTCTAATGCATTCTTTTTCTGTTTTTTTTTCTTTCTTTTTAATTTTTTTCTTTATTGCCAGTCTTTGAACTTATTCAACTCCAGGACTGAAAGAGGCCTCTCTGTCCCCTTTGACTGGAAAGGTCAAGTTTATTCTCTGTCTTGGAGAAGCATTGTTAATGTGGATAAATCTGGTTGTTTAATGCAACCACTCCTCTACCAACATCACCCGCGGGCAGAGGGTCTCTGCTGCTTTCTTCCTTTCTAAGTAGGCATTTCACTCTTTCCTGTAGGCTTCATATTTTTCCTTTATTGCTTTAATGCTGCTAGTTTTAGTTTTAGCACTCTAGGTGGTGTGTCTTTATTAGCATAAGAGAAAACTTTCACATGAGCTTTTACATATTCTGGGTGGGGGTGGTAAGGGATGGGTGGGCAGCCCTGAGTTCTTGGGGCATTTCTTCTGTAGTGTTAGTTTTCAGCAGCCAGCTGCTGCCACCTTGTCCTGTTAACATCTTCACTTTGAGTGCCCTGAAGCCTGTCCTGCTAACGTCTTCGGGAATAGTAAGCTCAGAACTAAGGTGTTTGGGTAGGTTTTGTGTGGTGGAACAATTGGGTGGTCTTCCTGGTGTGGCTTTGAGGATTTCTGCTTCTGGGTATGAGATGAACCTCAGTTATAGCACTCTGACTTGGTAGGCTTCTTCTTTTGGTCTGCCTGGAACTGTTTCCATATGGTAGAAAAAGCAAGCTTAGTGTTTCATTGCCATGCAGTTTAGGAATTAATTCCTTATCTCACCTGGAAGTTTACTTCCTAAACTATCAGAGAGAAAGTAATATTTTAAACAAGATGCTTTTGCTGAGTCAAATTACAGATAGAACGTTCCTAAGAGCTGGTGTTTTCTAAATGCTGTTGTTTATTTTGAAAGCATTGAGGTGATGATGCTTAGTACCATTCTTGAAAGTTGTACTTTTATGTGTCCATCAGTGCTTCTTGACTAAAACAGCTACATCGTACACACAGCTACTGGCAGTGGGTTATAATTGTTGTATTAACAGAAACAGTGGGACTTGTTGCCAGTTTGGTTTTGTTTTTTAACAAGACCTGGAACTAAAATTTTAGCAACAACAATAGAAAATTTACCAGGAGTCAACTATGTTTGTACTGAAAACTAATCATGATTGCTACTTCCCAGCCGTCTTTTGTTCTTGAGATTGTGGATATGTTTGCAGACCTGTCAGAAAATCCTGTTTATAAGTCCTGTTAGTATTGTTTGTTATCTCAAAAAATATCAGATAGTACCTAGAAGTGAGTGAGGTCTTTCTAACATTGAAAAATGAAATAATAAGATGTTGTATCACAATGAATACAAAAATCATGATTCTGGGATAAATATTTTTCTTCATTTCAAAATATTTTTTGCTAATGATAAATTTGGAAGAATGACTTTTTTCCTTTTTTCTTTCTTTTTGGATGCTTAAAATGAGAATTTTTAGTGGATTTTTTTGAGATAACTTTAAAATTAGTTTATGTAAAATCAGCAGCAAAAGGAAGTTAGTCTTAATTATGCAGCTTCTGTGATATTAAGTATTTTTGCCTGTTTTACCTCAATTTGAACAAATAGGAGATGTCTGTGTGCATGCTGGACATGCTCAGTACACAACCACCTGCCAGTGCCGGCTGGTCGGTGTTGGGTGCATGACTCAGAGTCCTAAGCCTTCCGAAATCACGTTGTCAGATACCCTATCTTGGAAGTCCTGGGCCCATTCCAGGACACCTACTGTGTATAGGACTGGTACCAGTGACTATTGAGTGCAGAAAAATGGTTAATTCTTGGCTTTGAGCATGGTTTTAAGTACAGGGGTTGAAAACAAGAAAGAATGGGGTAGAATCCTAAACAAAACCTGAAAGAGCATTATCATTTGTACCTTGAATGTAGAATTTGTTTTATTTCATAATTCTGCTAGCAAACATGACTGTTAAAAAATGATGTATTTATATATGTAATAATTTAGAAATTCCATTTTATAGTTTTCCTATTCTAAGGTGAAATAATGAATTTAATAATCTGGGAGTTGGGACATTCTATTGGAGGTGTCAGGTTTGAGTCCTTCAAAAACTAAAAAAAAAAATCTGTTTTTTAAAGGATCTGATTTTTAGCTCTTGAAACCCATTGTCGCTTAGAATTCCAATGCTAAAGTTCCTTTTTTATTTTTGAATTAAAATCACCAATGCCTTGAGGGGTTTCTTAGGAAATGTGGTATTGGATGTTAACTTCACAGTTCTGAGCACTGTTAGTGTCTGTCTGGCAAGAATTCGAGAGATCAATGGAAAGCTAAATATTCTAAATTTAACACGAATATACTTCTTTTTGATTAAGAAAATAAAATCAGATTTTTCAAAGTAATTTGAATTTTGTCTTTGTTTTTCCTTTTCTCTTTAATTTTATTATTTTTATTTGTACTTTCAGTTTTGCTGTGCCTGATGGGTTTAGAACTTTAAACCAGTTAGTCCAAGGTCATTCACTCTTCCCAACCTTTGCTGTTGTTTGTCTGTTTGTTTTATCTTATTTGGGGCAGAGGTTGAGACAGAGTGTTATAGCCCAGGCAAACCTGGAACTTGCGTGTAGCCACGGAGGACTTGAACTCTTGATTCTCCTGCCTCTTCCAAGTGCTAGGATTATAGATGTGCACCATGATGCCCAGCTCTGGTTCAGTGTTGATCATTGACAAAACTCATTATTTCTAGTGAAGTCTTTATTTACATAATTTTTTTTTATGAGGCAGGGTTTCTTTATGTAGTTCCAGCTGCCCTGGAACTGGCTGTGTAGATCAGGCTGATCTGCCTGCCTTTGCCTCTACCTGTAGAGTACAGGGATTACAGTTATATACCACCACTCCCAGCCCTTCTACTAGGGATTTTAGAGAATGGATTAGAGCTACATTAGAATTTGTTCTGTTTTTTTTTTTTTTTTTTTGTAAGAGACTGTTCATTTCCCAAGAGATTGCAGGGTACTTTTACAGAATCAATTCTAGATAGACTTTATGTAACCTGACTCTAATGACATTGTAGCTGATCTGTGTGAAGATTTTTAGGTATATTGTTTTGTTTTAAACTTTTTCCTTTATTTTCATTTTATATGTATGAGTATTTTATTTGTATGTATGTGTGCACACCATGTTTGTGTGTAGTGCCCTTGGAGGCCAGGAGAGGATATTAGATTTCCTTGGAGCTAGAGTTACAAGTGTTTGTGAGCCACAGTGTAGGTGCTGGGAATTCAACCTTGATTTTCTGAACTTGAATTGTCTCTTGCACTGATACATTGTTTTTGACAAAATCATCAAAGCAAGAGGAAAACTAATAATTAAATGGCCTATTCTTGAGCCTAGATTGGCCTTGAGCATGAGGGCTAGGGGATTGGTATCGGTGTTTTTGTCTCTCTTATAAACTGTATGCTCAAGATTCATTATCCTTTCGTGACCAGAGTCCATTAGGATATCCCGAGTGTTGTGTCTGGTGCCTTACCCCGTGTCTTGAGTTGCTAGAATGATGTGGTATCTCTTGTCCCTAGATGATAGAAAAAGAATATTCCTGCCGTTTTGTAGTGTTTGCTGTTGGTGGAGTGAATGCCTTTGTACTCATTTTTTTCTCCACCCATAAACTTTGCTGTACAATTTAGTTTATTAACTGTTGCTAATTTTAATTAATTTATTTTTAAGACAAGGTCTCTTGTTTTAGTGTTCTATTGCTGTGAAGGGACACCATAACCAAGGTAACTCTTATAAAAGAAAGCATTTAATCGGGAGTTTGCTTAGTTTCAGAGGGTTAGTCCCTGAGCATCGTGGTGGGAAGCATGACGGGAGGCAGGCATGCAGCTGAGAGCTTATACCCTGATTCACAGACAGGCAGAGAAAAACAGCCTGGCATGGGCTTTTGAAACTTCACAGCCTACCCCAAGTCACACACCTTCAACAAGGACACACCTCCTCGTCCTTCCCAACAATACCACTAACTGGGGACTAAGCATTCAAATATATGAGTCTATGGGGCCCATTCTCATTCAAATCATCAAATTCTACTCTCTACTCCCTTAGGCTTATAGCAATGTCATAATACAAAATTCATTCAGTCCAACTTAAAAAGTCACCATAGTCTATAACCGTCTCAACACTGTTTTAAAGTCCAAAAGTATCTTCTAAGACTCAAGGCAGTCTTGTAATTATAAGCCCCTATAAAATCAAAATCAAAAAGCAGATCACATATTTCCAACATACAATGGCACAGAATATACATTACCATTCCATGGGGCATAGTGAGAAAATACTGGAGCAAAGCAAAACTAAAAACCAATCAAGCAAACCCCGTGTCTGGTGTTCCAGGCTTCTTAGCTGGCTCTTCCCTTGCAGCAGGGCCAACTACAGTGCTCTTCCCCCTCTCACAGGCAGCTTTCCTTCACAGGTATCCCACAGCTCTGGCATCTCCAATGGGGTCTTCAAATCCATCCAGGCTTCATCTTCAAGCAGTGTCCTCTTTGGGCCTCCATGGCTTTCATCCACAGAGATAAAGACTCACAACTTTCCTTCTGTATTCTTAAATCCAGAACCATTGGCCCAAGCTGTCAAGTTTTGCTGCTGGAACTGAAACACAGCCCCTTCAAGACTTACATTTGCGTAAGCTTCAACTTATTGATGGTTTCCCTTGCTGCATAAGCTTTACTTCTCACAAGCTGGAAGCTTGACTGGGTGAATCTTAGCCCTGAGGTCACCACTCCCTTTATTCCATTTAGAATTAGGCTTTTCTTCTTGAATCTCTTCTTCCCATTTCCTTGAGCACAGGACTTGGCTCCAACATTGTTTTTCCTGCTTTTTTTCCCTCAAACTGTGTTTTTTATTTCTTTTTGCCCTGCTTGCTCTTTTCAATGTGAATACGCATAAGAGTGAGCACTAGTAACCACATGACACCGTCAATACTAGGCTGTCTTGAAATCTCCTTGGACAAAGACATTAATCCAAAATTTGTCAATTTAGCCTTAGGCAGGTTCTTAGGACAAGGGCAAATGCAACCATACTCTTCCTAAAATATCACAAAAATTGTTTGCAGCCAGCTGCTAATATTAATATTGTTTCCCCCTAAAACCCGTTGAGCTGGCCTATTTAGTTCAAACTTCCCTTGGTTGTACTGTTTTCCTAGCTCCTACTAGGATGACCCTTTAAGCCTCACTTACAGTATTCAACCACTTTTCTGGTTCAGAGTCCCAAAATCCGCCATGTTTCCCTAGCAACAGTGTAGTCAGCCGCTTCGCAGCAATAGTGTCTAATCTGGACTGGTCTCAAACTCACTGTGTAGCTGACAATAACCTTGAACTTGTGACCTTCCTGCTTTTATTCCCCTAGTACTGTGATCATAGCTAATATTGCTAACATATGCCCACAGTCAAATGTGTCAGGTACCTTCAGGTCTTGGTGGATGTACTCCAGGGTGGGTAAAGGCATTTCCCACCACTGACAAAAGGGTTCGGACATTTCCCACTCCAAATCCCTACCTCCCTTGGCATTTCCATATCTTAACACCATCTCCAGCTCTCAGGAAAGGTAGAACTAACTAGCCCCTCCTTAGAAAACACCCTGGTCAGACTCACAGGACCCTCACTTGGATTGGATGAGATCCTGCCACTGGCCCTTCTCAGGCTGTGGGCTCTCCAAGCGACCTCTTTCCATCTTGGCATTTGAGCTCATGTACGGACACTGGTTCTGACCCCTGGCTTTTCACCCACACCCTTGCCTCTCTGATCACCTACTCATTCCCTTACTCTGTCATCCCGGCTCCCTCCTGTGGCAGTCTGCTGACCGCTGCCTACCCTAGCCTTGGACCAACTCCGTCTGTCCCCAGTCAACATCAGGATCGGGTCACTCACCCCTTTCCTGTAGATGGCAGGGCCCCGTCGTGGTAATTCTTGTAACCTCCACAGCCACTGAGCTTGATCTCCCTCGTGAATTCACCCATCCCACCTCAAGCACTTTCCTCCTCCTCGAGACAGTTTCCCTTCCTACACATCAACCCCAAGAGGACCCTGCTCCCTTAAGTTTCAGAGGACACCGGGATCAACCACCCTGTCCCCAGGTTCAGAAGAACAAGACTTTATCCCGCAGCCATGCTTGACTCTACTGGCTTGGACACAGACTTCCTCCTTTCCCGCTTGTCCGATTCTGTCTAGGGCAGCTCTTAACATGAGATTTGAGGTTCGAGAAACCCTCACTTAGAGCAAACAGTCCCTCCATATAAGGCTGGGAAATTGTTCATAGCAGGCTGTCAGGAGCCAATTAGAATACCCATCACTGCTGTGTCCACCTCTCCTTCATTTCCTGACCTTTTCACTTGCCTCCTCTATGACCAGACAGGAAGCTCTTGTCAAGAGTGGCCAGACAGATGTGGGGGCTGCCATACTGTCTTGTCAAGAGTGGCCAGACAGATGCGGAGGCTGCCGTACTGTCTTGTCAAGAGTGGCCAGACAGATGCGGAGGCTGCCGTACTGTCTTGTCAAGAGTGGCCAGACAGATGTGGGGGCTGCCGTACTGTCTTGTCAAGAGTGGCCAGACAGATGTGGGGGCTGCCGTACTGTCTTGTCAAGAGTGGCCAGACAGATGCGGAGGCTGCCGTACTGTCTTGTCAAGAGTGGCCAGACAGATGCGGAGGCTGCCGTACTGTCTTGCCAATACCATTCGCTACATGTGCATCGCCACTCTGATTCCCCCTCTGTCAATGAGATGGGGCCTTTCCCTCTGTATCTGGGACCCATGGCATTCCAGATGGGGAATGGTAAGCTCTACCCTTTCTTCAGCTCCCGGGTCCCAGTGAGCGTGGTTAGAGTCCAGAGAAAATATATAACAATTACCCAACCCCTGGAAATAGGGGGAGTAGGGAAGGTGACTCAATGTTCTTCAAGGTCAAAACCTCTAAATAATATAAATCTGTCTCCTGCTAAGGACTCTGGCCTCGCCCTACTGGCTCCTTAATGTCACCGACCAAGCCACTTTGGAGATTGCTGTCTTTCCTATAACCTCGTCAAAAAAACATACCTTGCCAACTGCCCCGAGCCCAGGGTTGCACAATGCCCTACCTTTTCCCTAACACTCTCTTTGGCATGGCAAACTGCCACAAGGCATCTGGGGCACATTTCGTAAGAGTGTTAAATCTGTTAGACCGCAACAAAACCTTAGCCCTCCACACCCCACCTCAGCCCCAGTGCCCTGCCGGCCAGAACACCTTCCTTGTGGTACTCAGACCTACCATTGCGGCCAGGCAGTGGTGGCGCACGCCTTTAATCCCAGCACTCGGGAGGCCGAGACAGGCTGATCTCTGTGAGTTTGAGGCCAGCCTGGTCTACAAGAGCTAGTTCCAGGATAGGCACCAAAGCTACAGAGAAACCCTATCTTGAAAAAACAAAACAAACAAACAAACAAAAATTTACTATCGCCTGCCAGCTAGTTGGTCAAGAATTTGCCGATCCAAATTTGGGGGTGATACATGGAGAAGAGCCCCTACCGATTCTAGTTGGGGACTCAATAGCTGACCAACATAATAAAAGGGTGGTTCAAATCTTGCTCCTTCTGGCTGTTGCAAGAGTAACAGCAGAGTCACCACCAGAACAGTAGGACCAACCACCTCCCTGACTTTGTACCCTCAGTTTTCTTCCCAGTTCATCCAGGACCTCCAGCAGGTGGCCCAGACCACACTCAGCCTTCACGGACGAACTGACTCCTTGGCAGTGGTGGTACTTCAGAGCCAGCTGGGAATAGATCTTCCTACGGCTGAAAAAGGTACCCTCTGACTCTTCCTCCAAGAGGAATGCTGCTTCTATGTCAACCAATCTGGTATAGTAAAAAACAAAATCCGAAGACGTCAAATAGACCTATAAAAACGTAAAGACCAACGTATTGCCTCCAGCCCCTGGAACTCTTGAGAATCCCGTATGGAAGTGGCTTCTTCCCTTCCTGACCTCTCTCTTTCTTCCTGCTTTTACTAATTGTACTCTGCTTTATCAGTTTCTTCTCTGTTTTTCCAATGACAAAAATAAAAAAAAAAATCTCTAACCAAACCATCAGTTATTGTTACAGGACTACCAACTGCTAGCCGCAGAACAGGAGGCTCTTGCCAGTGAGGACCAAGAGTGCCTTGAAGATGCCAGTGCCCCCAGACGGCAGGAGCAGTCTAAAGCATGCATCCCCCTGCCTGCCTCGCCAGTCACACCTAAATATTTCCTCGCCTTCTATAATAAATAAAAGGGAGGAATGCTGGAAAACCACACCCCCTAAGCCTACCTTCAGTAACCTAGCAACAGCAGCCCGTCATCAGTAGCAGCCACCAAAAAGCAACACATTTCCCCCATCATGAGTTGCATATCCTCATAAATAGCCCATGCCTCCTCTTCCCACTCTCCCCTTCCACTCTCACTCAGAGACGGCCTCTGCCTACCCATCTCCCACAATAAACCTCTCAAGTGAGATTTGTTGCGTGGTGTGACTTCGTGGCATTCCTTGGCTCCAGTCTGTCAAGGTACATTCCACTGCTTAAATCATAACCTCTGCTAACAGGTTGATAAGTACATTGGAACGGGATGAGTGCACACGGTGCATGCAGCTAGAGATCTCAGTCTGCCATGTGCCTTATTAGGAGAAAGGTAGACGCATAGTCCCAGCAAGTGGAGTACCGGGTTGCTCAACTATTTCCCCGTACTGGCATGCCTCACTTGGATGGTTTCTTTTGGCAGTTCTGTTGGAATTGAGGCAGATTCTTCTCAAATTTAGAATTCCGTGCTTGCACTGGATTTGTACCCCAGTGAGTCTTGCTTAGGAAGCATGAGGATCAGTCCCTAGCCCAGCAAAATAAAGTTTCATTTCATGTTGGCTCACTGGAGGGGCTCCCACCTGTAATTCCAACATGGAGAGGTTGAGACAGGAGGATGAATGTGAGGACAAGGCCACCTGGGGCTACAGTGAGACACTGTCTCAAAAAAAAAAAATTTAAAACCCAGTTAGTATCATCATGCCTGCAGTTTAGTATTCTAAGATGAAGTCAGGATAGATGGAGGTGTAGCCAGCTCAGTAGTGGAGAACGTGCATTCTATACACAAGGCCCTGGGTTCACCAAAAGTAAGGTGAAATTAGGAAAAGATGCCCAAGGGAGAGCGATAAAAACTGCAAGGGAAGCATTGCTTCTTACACAGACCTGACCAGCAGGACTTGAAAAGGCCAAAGTGGACTGTAGAGTTTAAAAGAACTACCAGGAAATGACTTATATGCCCTCCCCCCCCCCCCAACAAAACCAGGACTCCAAGAAACACAGGCTCTAGAAATTAAGGCTCTCCCCACCCCCTCTCCCACACAGCACCAAGTAGTGCCTGCTTAAGCCAGGGGCATCTGAGGCTGTCTTTTTGGTTTTTTTCCTTCCTTCCTTCCTTCCTTTCTTCCTTCCTTCCTTCCTTCCTTCCTTCCTTTTTTGGAAAGGGTTTCTCTGTTTAATAATCCTAGCTCTGTAGACCAGGCTGGCCTCAAACTCACAGCAATCTACCTGCCTCAGCCTCCCGAGTGCTGGAATCAAAGGCGTGTGCCACCACCGCCCGACTGAGAACTTTCTGGTTCTATCACACTATCATCAACTCACTCCATAGGTCAGTGTTGGTCCCTGTTTCAGTTAGAGAAGCTTTTTACAGTGAGCAAGTGACTGTTGAGAGCTCAGCCCTAAGTGGGGCAGTTGTTTCAATCCCCTGTTCAAGGTTCAGAAATAGCATGTGAGAGGGGGCAGGAAGAATAAGAGCCAGCCAGGCGGTGGTGGCACGTGCCTTTAGTCCCAGCATTCAGGAGGCAGAGGCAGGCAGATCTCTGAGTTTGAGGCCAGTGTGGTCTACAGAATAAGTTCAAGGACAGCCAGGGCTACAAAAAGAAACCCTCTCAGATTATAAAAAGAGGGAGTGAGAAAATAAGGCAGAAGTGGGGAGGGATGCTGGCATGGCTGTTGAGCTCATGTTGTGTGTGCTTACCTTCACAACATTCAAGCAGGAATGGGAGGGCACTCACAAGGCCCCACCCCCAGCTGAGGAGCTGTTGGGATTGACGGCTGGGGAAGGGAGGGTCAATTTTCTTCAGGAGTATTGCTCCTACTGGGTTGACCATATGCTAGTGGATAGCTCCACACCCACAGCTGCCCAACGTTTGACATAAATGCTGCAGGATCTGCACAGGCACAGTTGCACACACCTACCAATGCACCGCACCGAAAACCCTTTGCAGATGGTTGTTCCAGTGAGATGCTAAGGGCAGAAGAAAAGCCTCCTTACGTGAGCACACATTTTTCATCTGTGGCTGGCTGCATCCTCAGCTGTAGAACCCTCAGATACAGAAAGCCAGCGGTAGAGTAGCATGTTGCAAGGAGGGGGCCCACTTGTTCATCCCGGCCGCCCTGCTAGCTTAACCCCAAAATAACCACACAGAAATTGTATTAATTAAATTACTGCTTGGCCCATTAGCTCTAGTTTCTTATTGGCTAATTCTTACATCTAAATTTAACCCATTTTTCCTAATCTGTGTATCGCCATGTGGCAGTGGCTTACCAGGTAAAATTCCCAGCATCTGTCTCCGGTGGATCCATGGTGTCTCTCTGACTCTGCCCTTCTACCTACCTAAGTTCTGCCCTATCAACAGGCCCAAAGCAGTTTCTTTATTAACCAATGAAAGCAGCACAAAGACAGAAGGCCCTCCTACACCAGTACCATGAATAAGTATAGACGATAAACATGCTTTTACTGTATTTTGTATGTGTTAGATGGAAATATGTATGAAGAGTAACCAGCTGCAGCTACACACATGAACAAGGTGCCTATTTGCAGCGTGGGACCATTCTCTGAAGATGTTTAATGACTCCTCTGGATAAAAAGTAATTTTGCTTTCTGAACCTATGTATATGGCCCACACAAATGAGCTTTGAGTCTGTAGATAGTGTGTGTATTTTCTTAGGAGTTTTGTCTGTTGGTAGTGTCAGGTTCTCACTACTAACCCAGGCTGTCCTCCAGGTTAGTCTTCCTTGGAGAAGGTTAGTTTGCCCTTTGAGTGTTGGGATTTCAGGCACAGGCCCTCGCATCTGCCTCTCAACTTCCTTGCTATCTGCTGCTGTTATCATGGAGGCTTTTCTTAAATACAGTGTTTTATTCTATACCATACAAACACCCTAGAGCCTTTTAAATACTTTTGCCTAACGTGCTTGTCCGCTCTTTTGAAGTTCATATGTCCTGAAATTTGTCCAAAAGTGAGTGTTTACTTGTTCATATCAGTAGTCCAAACATTGGTTGGTTTTGCTTATTTAGTTGTGCAGTACTAGAGATCAAACCTAGTGTCTTGTCGCTAACTTTAATGACCATCGCAGACCACAAAGAACTTTTGGGGGCTGGAGAGATGGCTCCGTGGTTAAGAGCACTGACTGCTCTTCTGTAAGACCTAGGTTCAAATCCCAGCACCCACAGGGAAGCACACAACTGTCTGTAACCCCAGTTCTAGGGGATCTGCCACCGTCAAATGTGTACACAAAATAAAAATAAGTATTTCAGAGTGTAGCTTTTCATTTAAAAAATATTTGGAGGGCTGGAGAGATGGCTCAGAGGTTAAGAGCATTGCCTGCTCTTCCAAAGGTCCTGAGTTCAATTCCCAGCAACCACATGGTGGCTCACAACCATCTGTAATGAGGTCTGGTGCCCTCTTCTGGCCTGCAGGCATATACACAGACAGAATATTGTATAAATAATAAATAAATAAATATTTAAAAAAATCCTTTAAAAAAAATATTTGGAGGGGCTGGAGAGATGGCTCAGTGGTTAAGAGCATTGCCTGCTCTTCCAAAGGTCCTGAGTTCAATTCCCGGCAACCACATGGTGGCTTACAACCATCTGTAATGAGGTCTGGTGCCCTCTTCTGGCCTGCAGACATATACACAGACGAGTATTGTATACATAATAAATAAATAAATATTTAAAAAAAATATTTGGATAAGAATGTTCACTGATTACTTACTGAAATGCATGAGGTATAGGTGTAAAGGAAAACTTGCCCAATTTAAGCTGCTCTTTTTTTATTCTGTATTATTTTGTTTTAATTTTATTTGTTTTTTTCTGTTTACTTTTACATATGATATAGTATGTGTGGTTCTCTCTCTTGTTCTGTGTGTGTGTGTGTGTGTGTGTGTGTGTGTGTGTGTGTGTGTGTGTGTTTATGCCACGTGTGTGGGTAATCTCAGAAGAGGGCATTGTACCTCCTCTAGCTAGAGTTACAGACAGCTGTGAGCTGCCCAACATGAGTGCTAGGAACTGAACTTGGGTCCTCTCGAAGAGCACCAAGAGCCCTTAACCACAGAGCCATCTCTCCAGCCCCTTCCTTTCTTTTCTTTTTTTTTTCCTTAAGTTTTATTTATTATGTACACAGTGTTCAGCCTCCATGCCTGCAGGCCAGAAGAGGGCACCAGATCTCAGTACAGATGGTTGTGAGCCACCATGTGGTTGCTGGGAATTGAACTCAGGACCTCTGGAAGAGCAGTCAGTGCTCCCAACCTCTGAGCCATCTCTCCAGCCCCCCCTTCCTTTCTTTTCTTCTTTCTCTTTTTCCTTTTGAGACAGTGTCTCTCTGTGTATCCTGCATTGGCCTCCAACTTGTGGTGCTCCTCCTGCCTCAGCTCCTGAGTCCTGGGATTACATGTCTGTCTGTCACTATTCTTCAAAGGGTGTGAATATTCCATGTTTCTGTAGTTCTGATTAATTCTGCCATCTCAGGAGAGTTGATTGAAAACACTCTCACTTTCCTCCTTTGTATATCACTTTATGCCTTCAATATTTTTACTTGTTCATGCCATTAAAACGAAGGTCAGCTATGTGAGCCGGCAGAAACCCTCCAACCTGCATGAAGCCTCGGGAGCCTTCCAAATGGAAGTTCTCTGTCTCATTGCCTCGTAGCTTTGTTGAAAACTGTGAAAGGAGTGGTCTGTGTAATGGAATCCCCATGTCTGAAGAATCCAGAGAGGTCTGTATCCATGTGCTTCCCAGCCACTTCCACCACCCAGTCACTGAGACATAAAAAACTTAAATGTGACCCAGATGGCAAAAACCTCAGCACTGTCCAGCCCCTGGGCTGTTAGGTTAAAATGCAGCGCTAACGAAGCACCTTCAACTCTTAAGAGCAATTTGCTACTCAGTAAACTCTCCACCCGGGAGGTGGAACTT
The DNA here is from genome assembly GCF_037038515.1 of Microtus pennsylvanicus. Classification (NCBI taxonomy): domain Eukaryota; kingdom Metazoa; phylum Chordata; class Mammalia; order Rodentia; family Cricetidae; genus Microtus; species Microtus pennsylvanicus. The sequence goes on along the minus strand of NC_134590.1, from coordinate 79,387,847 downwards.
TCGGGACCACCTTCCCTCATTGTTACCGCCTCCCAGGATGCACCGGTTCCTTCCGCGCCGGAGCTGTCTGCTAAAAGAATTAGCTGTGAGGTCGTCGCAGATGAACAGCATCTGTGCAAGGCAGGAACGCAAGCAGGATGGGAAAGGGGGAAGAGACGAACCCTTCCCTGGACTCAGCGCTGCACCTCCTGCCCCTGCAGAGGAGCCGAGCCTGCCAAAAATACCACTGATTTATGGAGGAGAAATGAGGAAACCATTTACCCCAGATATCTTGAATTTCTGAAGTGTCGCCATAAAGGATTTCCAGTTAGACGGGGATCTTTCCCCACCTCCGTCCTCTTAGCTCTACCAGCAGGATTCAGGCCAGTGTGCCCCCACGTTCAGGGGTGTCTGAGCGTCTCTTGGGGTGCTCATCACAACACAAACAACTGTATTCACGTCCAGACATAGAGGCAGCAGTCTGAGAAGGGGGGCTTTGTAGTCAGAAGACCATGGATCAGAAACAAGGGCGATTTTGTAAGGATTTAGTCCATGGTAACATTTGGGTTTGTTTTTATAACCAGCCTAAGGTTTCACTTTACTGACGGTGGCAGCGAATGGCTTTCCTCCTAAATCAGCCGTCAGAGACCCACCCAGGACTCCCCTGTTTGCTCTCCAGGGTACCTACTGTGTGCCTGGGAACACAGTGTTTGTCGGAATTGTATCATTCTGTAGTCCTGCGCTTCTGGGAAACAAGAGGTGAAAAGGAAAGGAAGTGACTGTGCCTAGGAGCGGAGGAGAAAGTTCACTGTAGGTAAAACGGAGAGCATAGCCAGAGGCAGGGACAGCTGGGAGAGCCCAAAGTGGGCGTGACCAGGCTGAGCTGGGCTGCGTGGGGAGGGGAGGGAGAGGGGAGAAGAGAGGGGGACCAAGTGCAGCAGCCAAAAGGGCAAAAAGATAACTGAGTGGGGGGTAGGGGAAGAATGTGTGAGTGTCTGTGACCAGAATGTCTGGATTATATAGGAAAGAGCCTGGGGAAAGGGAAGGCCAGCCCAACCCCTGGGCTGGATAGTTTGGGGTTGTAACAGGTAGGGACTGAGGGATGCTGGGAGAACCTGGAGGCCAGGTTCGCTTTGATATGTTAAATAGGCACTTAAGGGGCTCAGAGGTTAAGAGCACTGTCTGCTCTTCCAGAGGTCCAGGGTTCAATTCTCAGCAACCACATGGTGGCTCACAACCATCTGTAATGAGATCTGGCGCCCTCTTCTGGCCTGCAGACATATATGCAGGCAAAACATTGTGTGTGTATATATAATGAATGAATGAATGAATGAATGAATGAGCACTTCTTTGTCCCAGGGTTTGAAACTTAACCCTAGCATCATCTGTTTAAAGCACTTTTATTTCAAATCCCTTTGGAAAAAGGATTCTCCCATCTTGATTTACTGGCCTTTGGAGGCCAGAATGCATCTTGAAGTTTTAGGAGAGCCACAGGAGGTCATTAAAGCATACTGGAGGCAGGAGGAACCATGGGGGAAGCTGTGATGGTCACCATTTATGGCACACTAAGTGCCAGGCCCTCAGCCTTAACTGGTTTTGTTTGTTCTTGGGACTCACTGTGTAGACCAGGCTGTCTTTGAACTCACAGAGAGCCTTCTGCCTGGGACTAATGGATATGCCATTATGCCCAGTTCTGACTATATACATTTTAAAACAGTGTCTAAAGCTGAACACCTTTAATACCAGCACTTGGGAGTCAGAGGCATGTGGATCTCTGTAAGTTCAAGATCAGCCTGGTCTATAGAGGGAATGCCAGGACAGCCAGAGCTGTTACACAGAGAAACCCTGTCTTGGAAAACAAAACAAAATAAAGCCATGTCTAAATATTGAAAAACCTAAGAGAAATCTGTTGCCATGATTTAAACCAAGTCCTTCCCACACCACCAGCTGCTTTTGCTTGGTGTTCCATCATATGTGAAAACGTTTAATCCAGGTTCTGACGCAGTTCTCCCAGGAGCGTGTGGCCTCACAGACCCTGTTCCTCTAAAGCACCCTCTTGCTGCTGGTTTTTGGTTTTGCTTTTTTCTGTTTATCCTACACATCCTTCCTTACTTCCTGCTCTCTACTCCTCGGGGCTTTTAGAGATAGGCTAACCACAAATCAGGGGCTCCTCCTGCAGCAGAGACAGCAGAACAGGTCCGGGCTCCTATCCTGGAGCTGTAAGTCAGCTGTGCAGTAACACAGCTACTCCATGTAGAAGCACAATTCTACTTCTCTCGAGGCCTTCTAATGGGATCTTTCCACTAGCCCCAAGAGCTTGCTTACCACTAGGCCAACTGTCCTGGCTGGTTTTATGTCAACTTGACACAAGCTAGAACATCATCAGAGAAAAGGGAGCCTCAGCTGAGAAAATGCCTCCCTAAGATTCAGCCGGAAGACCTTTTCTTAATTAGTGGTTGATGAGGGAGGGCCCAGCCCATGGTGATGGTAGCATCCCTGGCCTGGTGGTCCTCGATTCGACACAAAGGCAGGCTGAGCAAGCCCCAAGGAGCAAGCCATAATCAGCACTCTTCCAGGGCCTCCGCATCAGCTCCTGCCTCCAGAATCCTGCCCTGCCTGCATTCTGCCCTTGCTGCTTTGGAAGTGGAACCAAGAGTGAAATAAACCCTTTCCTCCACAAGTTGCCTTTGGTCCCGGTGTTTCATCACAGCAAGGGCAACCCTGACTAAGACATCCTCAGTGAGTTTCACAGACACAGGCAAGTTTTTTGGTTTTGCTCTTTTTCTTTTTTTGTTTTTTTCAAAGACAGGGTTTCTCTGTATAACAGCTGTGGCTGTCCTAGAACTTGCTTTGTAGACCAGAATGGCCTCGAACTCATAGAGATCTGCCTGCCTCTGCCTCTCGAGTGCTGGGATTATAAAAGGTGGGGGGGGCAGGCAAGTTCTTGATTCAGGCAATTCAAATGTTTTCTCTCCCAGGGTTCTCAAGGACTGTCAGGATGCCAGTGGCTACTGCTAATTAAAGAACCATGATTTCCCTTTCCTCCCTGTTGTGAGTGGAGAGTTTATAGACACAGTGGCTTCTCTTGTCATGTTCCGATCTAAATCCAGGGCCTCAGACTGCAAAGGTCACACCTCCTAAGGACCCTGAAAGTGTGGCCAGCCTCCTGGCTCTCAACACCTGTGACTAGAAGGCCACGTGCTTATTGTAGTAAGCAGGGCCCTCTTGTTCGTCCCAGCTGCCTGGCTAGCTTAGCCCCAAAATAACCACACAGAAATTGTATTTATTAAATCACTGCTTGGCCCATTAGCTCTAGCCTCCTATTGGCTAACTCTCACATCTTGATTTAACCCATTTCTATTAATCTGTATATCACCACATGGCAGTGACTTACCGGGAAAAATTCAGCATGTCTGACTCTTGGCGGCTCCACGTGGCTCTCTCTGACTCTGCTTTCTTCCTCCCAGAATTCAGTTCTGTCTTCTCCGCCTACCTAGGTTCTGCCCTATCAGGCCAAAGCAGTTTTCTTTATTCATTAACCAATACACGCCACACACAGAGGAGACTCCCACATCAGCTTGTTCTGAGGGTGTCCACTTCTCTTTCTCCACAGGCTGGGTTTACTAAAAATTTAAGAGTAAAACAGTCCTGTCTGTCCTGGAACTCATTCTGTAGACCAGGCTGGCCTCGAACTCAGAGGGCCTCCTGAGCACTGGGATGGAAGGTATGTGTCCCCTGGCAAGAGTGAGTTTTTACAGGGTGCTTCTTATCCAAGTGCCCTTCAGCTGGCCCTCCAGGAACTAGCCTGAGCTTTTCACATACTAAGACAAACAAAGGCACCTGGAAGAAAAGGGCTGTTCCTGAGGCCTCTGAGTGAGAGGCAGGGACAAGATGGGCTGCTGAACTGACGGAAACTTTGACAGAGAGGGAAGGACGGAAGAGAGCCCCAAAGACCATTGAGGGGTGGGAACAGTGTGTTGGGGAGCCCAGGCGCAGTTCTGACTCTGAGTCCTTGCTCCTTCCACCTTTTCCCATCTGTCAAATGTTGGCTTTAAAGGCGTGTGCCATTGCACCTCGGATTATTCCAATCTCTGAAGTGCAAAATCGTGACCTCTTGAGAAAGGCACTGTGTAGACTAACTGGACTATTTGGTGCACAGTGACTTTCTCATTTCATCACATTCTCTAATTTTTTTAAAAAAGATATATTTATTTCTTATGTGTACAGTGTTCTACCTACATGTATGTCTGCCAGAAGAGGGCACTGTTATTCTTTTTTAAAGATATAAGGGAGGAAGGTGGGTCCCATGGGAGGTGGTGGTTCCACAAGCCCGTCCCATGAGGGGTAGCAGTGGGTGATCCGAGGCCTTGGTGAAGAGTTCCCTGAGGTCTTGGCGGGTCACCTTGGTGGGTGAGAGACTGACAGATATATCATGCAGAGAGAGTTTGAGTATAGAGTTTATTCAGTGGGTTATGGAAGGGAAGGGGAAGGGGGAAAGGAGGAGGAAGAGGGGAGAGAGAAAGAGAGAAAGTGAGAGAGAGAAAGAGAAAGAGAGAGAAAAAGAGAGAGCAGAAGTTACCTCTTTTTTGTTTGTTTGTTTGTTTTTCGAGACAGGGTTTCTCTGTAGCTTTTGGAGCCTGTCCTGGAACTAGCTCTTGTAGACCAGGTTGGCCTCAAACTCACAGAGATCCTCCTGCCCCTGCCTCCCAAGTGCTGGGATTAAAGGTGTGCACCACCACTGCTGGGCCCTATCTCTTTCTTATAATAAAAAGGCACAAGTTAAAGAAATTTGGACAGTGGATTGTCAAGACTGCTTCCTGCTTATTTGTGGACATTGTTTTGGGGGGACCTGAGAAAGCTGGGTACTGGTCATATCCTGGCGTAGCTGGTTGCTTTACTCTTGTCCAGGGTTTGTGGTATGGAACTGTCTGGTGTCTCCTGGACCTGGCAAGGTTTGGCAGAACAGAGGACAAAGTTAAGTTTAGAAAGAGAAAAAAAAAATTTCTAGGACTGGGTAATCGAGAGGGGTCTATCTGACCTGTTTAAGGTGAATTCTTCAATTTGGTTCCCACGAACTCACAAAAATTCTTTAGGTTTGTGAAAACATAAGATTTAGACACATATATTATATAAACAGTAGCATATTTATGTCAGAATGACTGTGACAGGTGTTTTGCACAATGAAAAGTATTTTTAAGACTATGAAAAGCAGTGTGAGAGAGAAATTTGATAGCTTGTACTTGTCCTCACACCTTCATAACTTGTAGGTACACACCTTAATAACCTGTATTTGTATTTTACTGAAATTTTTTTGGTGAGGTTGTCCTTGTTGTGCTTTCCTGTCGCTTTAAGGGACAAGCCACGCCCACTCCCATTACCTCTGACCTGCCGGCCGCCATCTTGAGCCCTTCCTTTTCTGCTTCCTTGACGTGCGTGCTTTTTATTATAAGGAAGACCTGGGAATGTTATGGTTTGGTCCCTTTAAGAGACAAGCCACACCCATTCCCCTCCCCATCTGCTGAGGCAGGCTGATCTTCAGCTTCCGGCCTGAGCTTGTTCTCTTTTCCATCTTCCTCTTGGAGAGGCAGCTTCGCTTCTGCCTCTCTCCCCACTTCTCTGCTTCCCCCTTCTTTGTCTCTTTCTCCTCTTCTCTCTCTCTGTCTCTCTCTCTGTCTCTGTCTCTCTCTCTCCCTCTCTCTCTGTTCCCCCCTTCACCCTTCCTCCTCCATAACCCCCTGAATAAACATTCAACCTCACCCTGCATGTCACGTCTATCCATGTTTCTGTCTTCTGCCCGCCCGCCATGTATCTCCCTGCCTAGGACCAGCCATTGCTCAGGGACCAGCAGCCGTCTCTGCCTGGGGTCCACTGCCTGCTGCCACATGGCCCACCACCACTGCTCTGAGACCAGCAGCCGTCTCTGCCTGGGACTGGCTGCTCCCAGGGCCCGCGCCTGCCACCACATGGCCCGCCACCACCTTTTGGGACCTACAGCATTTCTGCTGCCTACTGCCGTGGGGATCTTGCAGCATTTTTTAAAAAGAATAACAATCCTTTTAAACTGACAAAACCTTTCAGCTATCAAACCGCATCAGAGATCTTTGAGAAGGGTAAAATTTTACTTGAGTTATTAAAAACGATTAAAAAACGACAGAGAACTTACTTGGTTGGCACCTAGAGCCCCTCATCAGGGTCCTCCATGATCACTGAGGGTCATATTTACATTTTGCTGTTTAGCACAGGGCCTGCCAGGCTCCAGAAGATCCTGTGGGCTAAGAAATCTATAGGAAGACAAGCTTACCCTTTACCTGAGCAGCTAGGCTGTCGATTCCAGTGATTCTGTCTACGTCTGGAGATCTTCAGTTTAGGTGAAAGGCAGTTTTGCCCAGTGGTCAGTGCTTGGCAGTTGATGAAGCAAATTGTGGATGGATGTTGTTCTGTGCCCATTTGTCTTCTGTCTTCTTTGGAGGAAATGGAGTGCTGCTGCCAGGAGCCAACCTGTCTCTGTTATGAAAAGTCTTTTAATAATTAAGCACGTAAATGCCACATTCCCCAGACCTCTGAGCAGTTGAGGGCATTCCGTTTATGGGAGAACCAGAGAAAGGGCGATCGTGTAAGAGGCTCTAGGCCAAAAAGGGACCAGTCTCACCAATTGTCCCAGTGGACTGACGGAAAGTTGGGAAGTGTGTAGTAATGAGCTGCGGGCAGGCCTGCTTTTCGTCCCACCCAGCTCCTGCTTGGCTAGCTTAGCCCCAGAAATAACAAACTATTCATTTCTATTAATGTGTGTAGCACCATGAGGTGGTGACTTACCAGGGAGATTCTAGCCTACGTCCATCTTGGGTCAGAGCTTCATCGTGTCTGACCTGCAGAGAAGCAGCATGGCATCTGCCTCACTTCCTCCCAGCATTCTGTTCTGTTTACTCCGCCTACCTAATTTTCTGTCCAACAAGGGCCAAGGCAGTTTCTTTATTAACCAATGAAATCAACTCAAAACAGAAGACCCTTCCACATCAGAAGTGGGTGGTAGAAGGTTCGGGTTTAGGATTTTCACCCCCATCGCAGTAGTGGTATGAATGGAAGAGGGACAGATTCTGATGCTGCAGCAGGAGGTAGCATAGGGAGGGGGCGCTGGTGGGACAGAATGCCTGGTTCCCATTGAGCTGGGAACCAGAGTCAAGCCCATGAGACAGAGCAGGGCCTGGTGGCAATGGGAGAAGAGGGGAAGGGGAAGAAAAACGGGGGGGGGGGGGGAGAAGGGAGAGAAGCAAAGTTCTCTCCAGAAGAAGGGCAGAGAGAGAGAGAAGGGGGAAGAGTAAGAGGAATTTAAAGACAAAATGTAAGTAAACCATGAGACTAGGCAAGGAATACCTCAGTAAAGATAGCAGGACTTGGTCACTTGACCTGCTCTTAGTTAAGATGGTGGTGGGGTCACCTACCTTAGTCAAAGTGGCGGCAGTCATATGTTGTAGGGAGAAACCATTTTTAGAGCCACGGGAGTTTTAAATATAGTAACAAGAGAGACATAGAGGCTGTGTAGAACATACATTTGAAACAGAATTACATCTGTGTGTGTTTGGTTGGAAGTATCACCCTAGCCCCTGACATCCATTTTAGAATGTTGGGGAAAATTCCATTTCAATCTCCACTCCCTGGGAGTGGCCTCAGTCCAGACTCCACCTCTGACAAAGCCCACCAAATGGTGACCCCCTCCCCAGAGAGGGTCAAGACCACTCCCACAGGCTATTTAAACTGCCCCCCACAGAACAAACACATGGTCTTTCTGGTTCTCTACCCCCCTCTCCGTGTTTTCCCGAAGCCACCCCAGGAGTGCTGGCATCCATTAAAGCTGGGCTTTTTCTAATTTGTTTGATTTGGTCTGATTTGGATTACTGTGTCAGTAGAGAGACTTATCGGGCTGGAGAAACTTTACAGTGTGGCCACAGCATTCACACATTCTTTCATACATGAAGTAGAGAGGAAAATTAGTACCGTGAGCTGCCGTGTGGCCGAGCTGCCATACCACCAGCTGTGGGGAGTGAAGGCTGGAACTGGAAACAGCTGCCTCGCGGATCCAACTAATCTTGCCAGTTTCTGCGGGACCAGCGGTAGCAGTGGCAGAGATAGAATAGAAGGAAAAGAGCATTTACAGGTGGGTGGGAAAGGGATGCCCAGCGAAAGGAAAAGCATAGAGGCTTGAAATGCTGGTGGCAGGACACCGGCAGTCCTGTTTGCTGGTAGAAATTACAAAGGAGCTGACAGGGAACCTCACCATTTGCAGCATTGAAAAGTGGTCCGCATCTAGGGTCCCCACGAGGGAATGTGGAGAGAGCTTGGACGAGTCATGCACCAATGTTACTGTTTTTTTAAAGATAAAAGGAGGGAGGCTGGTTTCATGAGGGCCAGCGGTGCCACAAGGGGTAGTAGCGGGTGACCTGAGGCCTTGGCAAGTCCCCTGAGGCCTTGGTGGATGACTTTGGCAGGTGGGAGACCACGGCGGGTGTCAGACAGACAGATACATCAGACAGAGAGAGTTTGAGTGTAGAGTTTATTCAGTGGGTTATGGAAGGAAAGGGGGAGAGAGGGGGATAAGAAAGAGGAAGAGAGGGGCTGGAGAGATGGCTCAGTGGTTAAGAGCGTTGCCTGCTCTTCCAAAGGTCCTGAGTTCAATTCCCAGCAACCACATGGTGACTCACAACCATCTGTAATGAGGTCTGGTGCCCTCTTCTGGCCTGGAGACATACACGCAAACAGAATATTGTATACATAATAAATAAATAAATATTTGAAAAAAAAAAGAAAAAAAAGAGGAAGAGAGAGAGAGAGCATGCAGGCTGGAGGAGAGGCAGGATATCCACTTGGCAGAAGGGGAGGGGTTGGGAGAGGGCATGGCTTCTCTCTTAAAGGGACAGGGTACCCAGGTGACAGACCAGGCCAGCAGATTATAACAGGCACCAGGTATCATTATAGATGGTTGTGAGCCACCATGTTGCTACTGGGAATTGAACTCAGGTCATCAGGAAGAACAGCTAGTACTCTTAACTTCTGAGCCATCTTTCCAGCCGCCACATCCTCTAATTTTTAAAAAATCGTTGCTACATTTATTTGTTTGTTTGTTTGTTTGGAGAATGTCTGGGCACCTGCACTCCAGATGCACCTGGCAGAGGACAACCTGTAGAAGTTGGTTCTCTTCTTCCACCATGTGGGTCCCTGGAATTGAACGCTGGCCCTCGGGCTTGGCAACAGGCCAGGGATTTTCTTTTCTTTTTTTTTTTAAATATTTATTTATTTATTATGTACACAATATTCTGTCTGCATGTATGCCTACAGGCCAGAAGGGGGCACCAGACCTCATTACAGATGGTTGTGAGCCACCATGTGGATGCTGAGAATTGAACTCAGGACCTTTGGAAGAGCAGGCAACGCTCTTAACCACTGAGCCATCTCTCCAGCCCCAGGCCAGAGATTTTCAAAATCCTCAATGGCAGCACTGGCTGCAGTGTTTCCCAGGAAGATGCTATGTCCTGGTGTGCTCTGTGGCAGGGATGTGGGAAGTGCCTCATAGATCGTCTGGGAAGGAGTAGGGAAAAGATCTAGTAGACTTCATCCAGGATAGAGTGTTGCAGGAGGGCCCGCCTGTTTGTCCCGGCTGCCCAGAACTGAAATAACCACACAGAAATTGTATTAATTAAATCACTGCTTAGCCCATTAGCTCTAGCTTCTTATTGGCTATCTTACATCTTAATTTAACCCATTTCTATTAATCTGTATATCACCACAAGGTCGTGGCCTACCAGCAAAGTTCCAGCATGTCTATCTCTGGTGGCAGATCCATGGCGTCTCTCTCTCTGACTCTGCCCTTCTTCCTCCCAGCATTCAGTTCGGTCTTCTCCTCCTATCTAAGTTCTGCCCTATCAACAGGCCAAGGCAGTTTCTTTATTCATTCATGGAAATCACTGCACACAGAGGGGACTCCCACACCACAAGAGGTCTCCCCACTGCCTGCCAGTCCTTCTCACTCTGCCTCCGGGCCACCATAACTCTCCAGAGCACCTCTGGGGAACGCGGATCACAAGAGCCATTCTGGCTATGGCTTTACCCTGCATTCCTGAGCTGTTTCTTCGGCTGAGACCAACAGGTTCTCAGGTGCCTGACATGGTTTCCAGTTACCTTTGCTCCTGACTCCTCCATTCAAGGTCTCACTATGTAGGCCTAGCTGGCCTGGAACTCACTTTGTAGACCAGAGTAGTTTTGAAAACTACACCTTTTAAAGGTTCATCCAGCAGAGGAAGAGGTGGGTGGAGTTCTATCTGCATAGTGAATATCGGGCAATTGGGGCTAAATAGTGAGACCCAGTCCATAAACACAAAACAGCCGGGCGGTGGTGGCACACGCATGCAATCCTAGCACTCGGGAGGCAGAGGCAGGTGGTTTGAGGCCAGGGCTATTACACAGAGAAACCCTGTCTCAAAAACCAACCAACCAACCAACCAACAACCCCCATTTACTTATCCCACATCTGTGCGTGTGCCTGTGTACATGAGCACCCAGCTCTTCTGCATCAGGTCTCAAGCATGATGGCATCTGCACTACCAGAGAAAGACACCATTGCTTCTTTCTGTGTCTTTTGTCACGCTGAAAAGTTTGGAGAACAAAGGCCACATATTTCACGGACTGTCCTCCAGTTGAATGCCTTGGGTATCGCAGATGCCGGACAGGCATCTGGAAACAGTCAGTGTGGCCTCAGGTGTCCCCACTGCATGACTACTGCTTTTTCCTGGCAACTAGCCAGCCACTGTGCTGCCAGCTTGTCCTTTAAGAGGCTGGACATGGCGCTCTGATGGAGGAGTTGCAGGGGACTGGGACAAGAACTGGCTTGACTATTTCCCACTTGGCCATTACCTACCTGCAGGACCTTACACAAGCTACCAGCTTCTGGGAGCCACCTTCCCTTGTCTGGGAACGGGGTGACTTCTTCTTCCGGTTGTTGACAGTATCGCACATGGCATTCCCCAAGTGAGAACTTTCCACGCCCACCCCCCTCCTTGGTCCGATGACTTCAGAGCTGAAGCTGCAGACAGTTCGTTAAGCTCTCGGTGTTGTTTGCAGCACCGTGGAGGGCCAGCAACAAGCAGATTGTATAGTGCACCTCATAGCACAGGGTACAAAGCAACACAAGACACATAACATACTAGTAGCCACAAAGATATCATTCGGGGCACTCTAGAAAAAGCCAGGGGGAGAGAAGCAGCAAAATGGCCTTCTCAAGAGGCATCTCTGTGCTCAGCTTGGAAGCCAGTTTTCGGGGAAGGAGACAGAGGCCGAGACTACCTACGGGGTGTCGGGGACCAGCTTTGACAAAAATACCACTCGCCAGGATAGGGGTGTGGGGAATACAAAGATGCATGAAAAATAATAAAACAGAAAAACACAGAATAGTATCGGGAGGGAGTTCCAATGAATACTGAAATTGCCCGCGTTTAATTTCCAATTGCCTAAAATACCCCAACCCTAAGAGGTAGGAGTAAGATTTAAAAAGAAAAACTGCATTAATATGATACAGGGAAATGAATAGACCAGTTGAAAGGTCACAGCTACGTCCATAGTTAAACAATTCTGTTGCTAGAACAAAACAAGTCACTCTTATACCCTAGACCAAAACATTCTGTAGGCAAACCACTCCCTGGGTGGAATCCCAAGTTATCTTCTTAAAGGAACTGGAACCTTAGGGATCCTTAGACTTTTGTTTGAGGTAGAAACAAACCTACTTCTCTATTCCTGAAATACGAGGGCTGGCTATTAGTCACACCTGTTGACGATGACCTTGAGAGAGCAGAACTCTGGTCTAGACCTAGGTGGGACCTTCAGGTAGAAACACAATAACCTTGAAGGAATAGAAGTTCCAACTCTCTGACCTTTGGTCAACATGGAAATAGGCTCATATTTTTGGGCAGCCAGGACTCCAGAGCTACCACTTCTAAGGATATAGGAGTTTTGCATCACCCCATGTGAGACAAAACTTTCCCTACTGCCAAGTAACTATGTTCCCGGAAAACACCCATCTGCTAAGCCTTCATTTCCTTATCTTAAAATGACATGCTTTGGCCAAATCTGTAGTTCTAAAAATCATCTATGTGTCAGAAACTGTAGGGGAGCTGGGGAGGGATGCGACAGAGTCATCCCTGGGACTATCCCAGCACACCGGGGAGGGACCCAGCACACTAGAGAGGCATACGACACAGCCATTCCTGGGACTACCCCGGCACACTTGAATCAGAACCCAGACATTAAAATTTGGAATTTTCAAAAGTTCCCCAGACGATTCTTCTGCAAGCCAAATGCGAAAGCCAGGTCCTGAATGAGCTTAGACGTCTGTCTGGGCTTCAGGTACTATGAGCCCGTGAGTGGAATTTTCTGAGGAACTGGCCTTTCTGGTGAACTTAGAATTCACTGCCAGGAATTCCTTTTCGTTTCTGTTCTGTTTCTCAGATTTCCTCTAAGGTGAACACGTGCAAAAAATCTCCAGGGTCCTTCCCACCTCAGGGTTTCTATGGCTACACAAGAAGGGTCGGTACTTGGAGGAGGTGAGTTTTATGGTAAATTTAGGTTTCATGGACTGGTTATATTGTTGTTTGTTTTTGTGAGTGACCAGGTCTTATCTAGCCCAGGCTGGCCTCCAACTCACTGTGGCTGAGGATAACCTTGAACTCTAGATTCCCCTACCTTCGTCCCCCCAATGCTAGGGTCACAGGCATGTGTTAACTATGTATTACCACCACTGAGAATTCTTTCTGCTTTCATTTCCATTTTTGTGATCTCTTCTTAAGTGTACAATTTGAACTTCCAGCCTAGGGACCACCAATTCATAACATGGAACCTACCCATGTTGTCTCCCTAAACAGACCACAAACGTTTTATTAGCGAGATCCTGCCTCTCATGGGTTTACCTTAAAAGTCTTTAGGGGGCAGTCACTACCAGTCAGCTGAAGGTGACACTCTACACGAAACCTGTTTGACAGTCTGCGCATGATGCATTTACCTCAACTTTTCTTTCATAACCGGGTGTTTCACAGCCTTTAAGACAAATTTCCAAACAACTGCTCCTTCCCTCCAAAGGCTCGCCAGGGCTGTGGGACAGATGGGCCTGGACTTAAGTATATATACTAGATCTGGATAAATAAAACTTTGCAACGCTGATGATGAACCCAGAGCCTTGTGCATGTTAGGCAAACGCTTTTAGCACTAGGATAATATACTCAACTCCTAACATATTATAGAGCGAGCTTCGCTGGCCTTTGTGTGTGTGTGTGTGTGGTGCTAAGGTGAAGCCAGGTCATTCCCACGCTAGGCAACTGCTTTATCACTGACCCACATTCCCAGATGGTATTTTCTGCAGTCCCATTTGCTCGTCATAAGTGGGTCTAGTACCAAGGATCTACCTCACAGGGTAGCTGTGATCGCCTGAGCGAAACAACAGACCTAACCCCCAGGGGCAGATGTTGGGAGCAGTGAGCCCCCAGATCCTGAATTTCTTGTAAACAACTTGTTTTCCCCTGATCTGAGTGCCTACAGCTGCTCTGAGCAGGAGACCCTCAGGAGTTCCTGATGACAAGGGAGTGGTTTCTGGTAGGTTTGGCTGGGGCGTGGCTATCAGTTAAGGGTCCATATATAGGCTACCCCTGGACACAATAAAGGGGGCATTTTTGGGGCATTCTGGCTTGAAGGATGACTCGGGTCTCTGTCTGTGTGTCATTGTGGGCTTCTTACCAGTGACTAGAGGTCCGTGTCTCTGTCTGTGCTGTCTCTGTGTGAGTCTTTGTATGTTTTAACCTCCAGCCCCTTGCCTGAAGCTTGCTAACTTTCTGGTAGCGCACAGAGCGCAGACAGGCGTCGTGCACTGCAGGCAGACACACTGGGAACTCAATAGCTGTCAATACCACACTCCGAGAAGCTCACTGAGTGACTTCTGCTGAATCAGAATTGCACAGAAAGGCCAGGAGTAGAAGAACAGTAGTCGGGATACTAGAATCCCTCTACTTTATTCCAAATCCCAGCCTGCATAAGGACCTCAGTCTGTCCATTCAAAAGACTGACAATGTAGTCATGGGTGTGGCCATACAAGAGCCGTGGTGGCCCAGAGGTCACATTTTAGAAATTGGCAGATATAAATTTTGGTTCATAATACCATTGGAAACAAGAACAGGGAAGATGCATGCCTTTAATCCCATCACTGGGAAGGCAGGGCCAGGCGGATCTCTGTGAGTTTAAAGCCAGCCTCGTCTACCTAGTGAGTTTCAGCCAGAGCCGCATAGTGAGACCTCAAAATAAATAAATAAGTAAAAATTAAAAAATAATAAAAATAAAAGACCAGCAGAGCAGGTGGCAGCATTGTGACCTCCTGTGCAGCTGTGCATGGGGCTTTTATTTTGAAACACACGCTACTTTATTATACATTATCTTCTCTTATCCTTTGTGTCCAGAAGAGTGGTTCCTGCCTGGTGGTAGTGGTGCGTGCCTTTAATTCCAGCAGTTGGGAGGCAGAGGCTGGCAGATCTCTGTGAGTTTGAGGCCAGCCTGAGTTCCAGGACAGCCAGAAAGGGACCCTGTATTGAAAAACTCCCAAAAAAAACCCACAAAAAAAACCCAAAAACAGCCGGGCAATGGTGGCGCACGCCTTTAATCCCAGCACTCGGGAGGCAGAGGCAGGCGGATCTCTGTGAGTTCGAGACCAGCCTGGTCTACAGAGCTAGTTCCAGGACAGGCTCCAAAGCCACAGAGAAACCCTGTCTCGAAAAAACCAAAATAAATAAATAAATAAATAAATAATAAATCTTTAAAAAACAAAACAAAACAAAAACAAACAAAACAAAAAACAACCCCCCCCCAAAAAAAACATGGTTCCCAAGTAGAGGTGTCTTGTCTTCCTCCCCCTGAGACACTTGGCAGTCTCCGGAAACATTCTTCGTTACCACGCCTAGAAGCAGATGTTGCTGGCATATCGAGGGCCTGGGATGCTAATGAACCCAGTGGTACACAGGGCAGTCCCCGAACACCCATACTAGCTTGAGAAACTCTGGCTTTGGAATCATATGAATTGCTTGTTTTGTTTTTTGAGACAGGGTTTCTCTGTGTAGCCCAGACTGTCCTGAAACTCACTCTGTAGACCAGGCTGGCCTCAAACTCAGATTTCCACATGAGCTTCCTTTAATGTGTATATGCAGATCATATCATCTATGAGTTTCAGGTGAGATGTTAGAGTCTACAGATTATTTATTATAAAAGGCTATAAGCCCCTGGAACAACAAATTGTGGGCTGGGAGCGTAGCTCAGTGACATTCGCCTGAGACGGGGTTTCCATCCCAACATGGGGGGGGGGGCTCAAAAGGAAATGGGTTGGGTAGATTTCGGATTTTCCACTTCTGCCATAGCCACTATGTAGATGGAAACCTGCCTTGGCAACAGTGCTCTGCCCCTTGATGCGCCAGGGAACAACGTGCAGTGTGTCTGAATTGCTGGGTTCATCACAGCGGTGTTTGACGACATTTGCTCAGCACTTGGTTATTTCATTTTCTTTTCCTCCCATATTCATGGTAAGATTTTCAGGCATGTGAGAGGGTCGAAGGTGTCTATAGAGTCGTCTGGTTGCACCCTTCCAACGGTACCAGCTCTGGATCTCGCTGCGCCACAGTTCCTAACCTACAGGGCACAGCTGCAGTAAGGGCTTCCTTTCCCCGCCACAAATATCCGGAGAAGAATGCCTCATAATTAGGGGAAGGCGTGGCATTTTATGTGACCAAAATGTGGGAGAAGCTAGCTTGCGTATAGAGCCATTTAGCGCATTCCTGCTCGAGATGATGCACCAGAAAGCCTCCTTGCAAGTGGCATTTAACAAATGGAATGGAAAATTCCAGAGTGCGGCACAAAAAACCGGAAGGAGCAGACAGGTGGAGGCGAGCTTTAGCATGGGGGCTCCGACAAGGATGCTCGTCTTCTCTGTGTGTTGCTCAGTGTTCCCTTCTGGTAAACACCACGAGGTATAGCGCCTTGCAGGTGTTCCCACACGAGCTACCCTCCCGCTCCCTCTTTCTCTCAGTGAATACATCCAGAGATGGCCCCCATCGGTCAGAAAGGGAACCTGACTGGGGAGGGGTTCTCTGGGGAGGAGTCAATGCTGCGGAGAGGCGACTGCCGTAGGTCTGGGACACAGCATTTTGAGAGCAGTTATATGCTAATTAAGCTCTCGTTTTATTCCCATTATAAGGCAAAGGGGAGGCCCGACTGTTGCTGCTAAGTTGTGCCCAGGGCAGGGCAGCCGCCCGCCCAGGCTGCCAAAGCGCCAGGTATGGCCCCTGCGCACTTCTTGCCCCGCCAGGGTCCCATCCTTTATTCAGTAGTACAATCACTGTTAGAGCCAACTTACTCCATCTCTGCAGGGCAGGGCAGGCTCTGTGCAGTTAACCAGGCCCCTCTTCAGGACCCCAGCTCCCTGGCTCGATCTTCTTCCTGCTGTGGGCCCCTAAGCCTTGACTTCGGAGCACATCTGTTTGGTGGAGAAATGGGTGGGTTCCAAATAGCAGCTTAGTGTACTCCCAGAGCCTGGGGCTCCTTCTCAGCTTCGCAGAATTAGACTGGTGACAGGGACAAACATGTATGACTCCAGGCTCAGTCACCCAGGGTTTAGTTAGTACCTACAGCAATAAAAACAGCCGCACAGGCGGCACACAGTGGGATGGATCCTTGCTCCCTGCATGCTTGCATTCTGGCCTCCTGGTTCTACAAGTACCCCAGAAAGGAAAGAGAAAGTGGGACTTTCACCTTTG
This sequence comes from Microtus pennsylvanicus, assembly GCF_037038515.1. Taxonomy (NCBI): domain Eukaryota; kingdom Metazoa; phylum Chordata; class Mammalia; order Rodentia; family Cricetidae; genus Microtus; species Microtus pennsylvanicus. The sequence goes on along the minus strand of NC_134590.1, from coordinate 79,371,048 downwards.
AGATAAGGCGTCTTAGAATTGCCCCGCCCCCAGTCTTTTCTTGTGTGCCCTTCCCATTAAGATAGGGTCTTACTATGGGGCTCACACTGGAACTCGGTAGCCCAGGCTGGTATGCAAATGATAACAATCCTCCTGCCTCAGTCTCCCAAGTGCTAGGCTACAGGCAGGAGTCCTTATGGCCAACTAAGAGGTTAAGTTTTTCCCTAGTAGCACAGCTGATCCTGCGGCGGCATGCTGATTCCCTCATTCCCTTCCTCCCATCTTTCCTCCTTCTGAGACAAATGTTTTCTTCTACTGTTGTTTTGTGTTTTGGAGACAGGGTTTCTCCGTCCAGCCCTGGCTGTCCCAGAACTCGCTCTGTAGACCAGGCTGGCCTCGAACTCAGAGATCCTGTGTGTGTGTGTGGGGGGGGGGATAATGATTAAAGGCGTGTGCCATCACCAGCTGTCCTTCTAAAGCAGATGTACAAGACCAGCGTGTCGGCGACCCAGGCAAGAAGAGTGCCATGAGCTTGAACTCAGTCGGGCTGCTTAGTGAGACCCTGTCTCGAAAAAGGAAAAGAAGGAGGGGGAAATGGAAGGGCCAAACCTAAGGGGACAAGGGAGATGGCTCAGCAGGTCAGCGGGCTTGCTGCCAAGCCTGACAACATAAATTCAATCCCCGGGACCCACATGGGTGAAATAAGAGAACCACCTCCTGGAAACTGTTCTTTGACTTCTATAAATGCATCATGGAACTCTCTCTAGAACTCTCTCTCTCTCTTTTTAAAAATCAAAACTTAAAACTATAGCTGAGCTGAAGGCGCAGCTCAATGGTAGGGCTCTAGCCTACTAGCCTAACCTGTATAAAGACCCTCAACCCTTGCATGTGGAGAAACTACACTTATAGCTAAGTGCAAGAGAAACCACCCCAGATCCCACCACCTAGAGATAAGCTACATCGCCCTCACAGAGAACAGCTCATTTCTGTATCTCTGGGAATGAATGCTTGAGCAAATCTGCAAGGGCATGGGTTGTCAGAAGGCCGCCCAGACTCCCAAAATAGTCACACAGAAACTATATTATTTGCAATACGGTTTGGCCAATAGCTTAAGCATATTGCTGGCTAGCTCTTACAGCTAGAATTAACCCATTTCCATTATTTTATATTTTACATTGAGGCTTGTGGTCTACGGGCAAGGTTCCAACTGGCAGCTCGCATCTTTCCCCTCTGGCAGCTATATGGCTTCTCGCCACTTCTTGCCACTCCGCCTTCTTTCTTCCAGCATTCACCGCCCCCCAAGCTCTACTCTGCCCTATCACAGGCCAAGCCAGCTTCTTTATTCACTAACCAATAAAAGCAATCCATATACAGAAGGACTTCCCACACCAGGCATGACTTTGCCAGATCGCATCATCCGCAACTGCGGGCATCTCCCTCCCCATATGATGTGTCAGCCATTCAAGTGACATCTGGGGGCCACAGGGGGCGGGGGATGGATGAGCTGCTGGACAGGGAACTACAGGGAACTACTGGACAGTGGCTTTCCTCCAGAGATGGGAAGCCCCACCTTGGTTTTCCGGTCACTACAGCAGCAGGGTCTCCTGAGACTTCCTTCAGCCCACTCAGCAAGTGTCCTGCCAGCAAGAAAGCACAAAACCGCCTTCATCCACACGTCTCTGAAGCCAAAACCACAGAAAGAACTCACCAAAGACATATTTTTTAATTTCTCTTTGAGACAGGGTTTCTCTGTGTATCCCTGGCTGTCCTAGAACTCGCTCTGTAGACCAGGCTGGCCTCGAACTTATAGAGATCTGCCTGCTTCTGCCTCCTGAGATTAAAGGCATAAACCACCATTACCTGGCCTTAAAAAGGGTATCCCTTTTTAAAAAATAAATATTATTTTTAAAAATCTTAAAAACAAACCGACAGACCAGCCGCCTGCACGCTGCCCCTTCTTCATCCAGGTGTGCTGCTATGCACACGGATCTGCACCGGTAAGTTTCACTCAGGGTTCCCCGAGTGTTCTCTGAAGAACACCTAAGCATCCGCAGGGTCCCCTCTGGCTCCCAGGCCTAGTGGTGCTCGGGTTCCAGCTGTCCCTCACAGAGGCAGCTTCCTTACAGTGCACCGAGTGTAGGCCTGGCAGGTGGAAAGGCTTGTGGGCTCCAGGCTGTGCAATGTCAGAAGGCAACTGGGCCACGGTGCGCTCCAGCCCGAGCACTGTATTTCTGTTTCTGAGATGGGTGGCCATCAAGTCCAGGAGACGAAGCGGCCAGAAACTTGGGTTTCCCAGATAAGTCCATTGACTCAAGTCTTCTTGGAGTTCTGCTATAGGCCAGGAGCTCTTCTAGGCCCTGGAGATCCAGGAGAAAGAAAATCTGGGGAACAGCTGAAACACATAACCACAGACTTCAAGGGGAGTGAATTACGGTTCAGCCACTATGAGGCAGAGATACTGCTTTATAGAACGTGATGTGAAGAGACAGGGATATTGGAATTCAAACCAGGGCCTCCCACATGTTAGGCAAGCACTCAGCCCTGGAAGCCTTTTGTCTCTTGCTTAACAGGTTCTCAATATGTATTTCTGGCTGATCTCACAGTGGAAACTTGTGGGAATCCTTCTGCCTCTGCCTCCATATTGTTGGGATTATAGGTACATGCCCCAGTGCCCAGAGGGAAATGCTTCAAAGAGACATAGTTGCCAGGTATAACAACACAGGTCTTTAACACCCAGGCCTTAGGAGGCAGAGGCAGGTAGACTTCTGTGAGTTCCAGGCCATCCAAGGCTATGTAGTGAGACCCCTTGTCAACACACACACACACACACACACACACACACACACACACACACACACACACGATAAAAACTGATCAGAGAGGCTTGTAGAAATAAGGGTTGAAGCCACGCAGAGATGAGAGGGCAGTGTACTTCAGACGGCAGGAACAGCAAGCTCAAGGGTCCAGACACAGGAACATGTAGAAGAATAAGGAGACAGGTGTGGCTTGAGGGAATGGAAAAGGGAGCAGCCTGGAGAGACGTCTCCATGGTTATTAGGAGCATTTGCTGCTCTCACAGAGGATCTCAGTTCAATTCCCAGCACCCGCATGGTAGCTCCGAAACACCTGTAATTCCAGTTCCGGGGGGGAGGGGTCTCTGCTGTCCCAGAGAACCAGGCACACACGTAATATATAGACATACACATTAAGTATTTTTTTAAAGAAGTAAACTTGAAACTCTGGCCAATAGGAACTCAGAGGAGAACCTAGGTCACCTCCGGGGTGCCGCAGTGACCGCTACAGGAGAGCTTTGTCCCCTCCGTGCGTAGCATTTCTGCAGAAAGGGTGCAGTGTGGACTGGCAGCTTTGCTGCATGGGAGGAAGTGCTTAGCTGGGGAGAGCTGAAGTAATTGAATCCTTGCCAGACTCATAATGGCTTTCAGAGCCTTTTCTTCCCCGTGGGTAGGAGGAGTTCTTCCTTAGCATCCTCCATGAACGCTCTAGGAGATAATGATGCTCACCCCATCCACCCCCACCCCGCCCCCACACTGAGCAGTTTTGGGAAATCACGTGGGGAAGCACATGGTTTAAGCAGGCTTTGGGGACTGTTAATAGCAGGCTGAGCGGGGCACAGGAAGAGGCTGCAAGGGAGTGCCTCCTCGGAGGTGCAGCCAGGTGGTGAAATATTAAAGCAGCCCTGACTGTTTGGGGAACGCTCTTAATGGCTCCATCCGCTCTCCAGGCAGGGGTCGAGTGTGCAGTGAGTTTTGGGCTCTATCAAAAATAGTTTAAGTGGATGCTAGGGCTGGACAGCAGGAATGTCTGTGGGCAGCTTGCCTCCACCTCTGCCTCAGAGGGCTGGGGTTATAGGCGGGTCTATCGCAACTGCTTAGATAGATTATCTATACCCTATGTACCTTTAGGACTTTTTGTTGTTAATAGTGCCGTGGGAACATCTTCAAGAAAATGTCACTGCACAGATTCAGGGGCAACATTCTTTTTTGAGACAGTTTCTTATTTAGTCCAGGCTGGTTTCAGAGTCCCCAGAAAGTTGAGAATAAGTTTGAAGTCCTGATTCTCCCGTCTCCACCTCTAAAGGGCTAGGACTACAAGCACGCAGCAGCACACCAGGCTGAACACCGCCTTTAGTTGTTGTTGTTTTGAGGCGGGGGTTTCTCTGAGTAGCCCTGGCTGTCCTGGAACTCACTCCATAATCTATGCTGGACTTGAACTCAGAGACCCACCTGCCTCTGTCTCCTGAATGCTGGGATTAAAGGCGTGCCCCACCAGGCTTAAGAGTTACAACCACATTTCTTTTGGGGGGCTGTAGGGCTCCCCCTTTATTGCCTTCCCATCACTATGATGTCTGTGGTATAAACTGCAGCTATCTCCTGTCAGTCAGAGGGTGTCTCGCTGGTGAACCAGCCCAGAGTTATACTGGTTTAATACCAAGACTCGTTTTCTTCTTGCTCAATCCCTGCCTCTGGTTTCTCTGTCTCAACTGCCCATCACCCTGCAGGACAGAGCGACCCAGTGTGCTTTCGTCTTGAGGGACCTAGATGGGGTGCGGAGCTGGAGTGGGGAGGCCCTGGGAGGATCCTATACTGACATGGCAGTATCTCACCACTGGCCAGCTTGTCAAATGACCATACCAACTGTAAAAGACAAGGAATTGGGGGAGAGGCCTATGGCTTGAAATTATACTGAGCATCAAATCCCTCTGCTATGCCCTGAGGCTGGTGGAACAAGGGAAACAGGAGGGAGGGAGTAGAGGATTGTGGAGACTTGTCAATAGCTTTGGGGACCATAGTAGCATTTTCTTAGCCATCCTATAAAAAAAGCACACAAAAATGCTCCAAGAGCCAGGTGGTGGTGGTGCACGCCTTTCAGCCTTTAATTCCAGCACTCGGGAGGCAGAGGCAGGTAGATCTCTGTGAGTTTGAAGCCAGCCTGGTGAGTTCCAGGACAGGCTCTGAAGCTACAGAGAAACCCTGTCTTGAAAAACCAAAACCAAAAAATCAAAAAACAAACAAACAAAAAAAAAACCCAAACCAAAAAAACCAAACAAACCACACACACACACAAAACAAACAACCCCTCCCGCCCCCCCAAAAAATCAAAAACTGACCAAGATACAAGCTGAGCTTGAGCTCAATAAATTATTACCGGGCAAATATTCCAACAACTCTGCCCAAAGCATGAAGCACAACCCACAGCAGGCCTGGGAATGTCAATTGTTAAACGAGCATTCTCGATTGCTAGACTTGGGATCAACCTGACTTCTGCAAAGTAAAGTTTTAATTCATTTTCAGAGAAAGATCACTGCCTTTTTTCATTTCATTTTGTTTTGTACGCTCTTGAGCCAAGGTCTTACTGTGTAATCCGGACAGGCCGAGGGCTCACTTGGTCCTCCTTCCTCGGCCTCTTCAGTTGCAGGCGAGAGAGTCAGTCACCAGTGGTTTACAGAGCTCTCTTTAAAAGTGTGTGCACGTGTGTGCATGCATGCGTGTGCATGCTGGTGCAGAAGCACACAGGTGTACTGTTGGACCACTCTTCACTCTTTGCTTTGTTCTCCCACTGAAGCTGGGTGCCAGCAAACTGCAGGGCTCCCCCTCTCCCCACCCCTCACAGTGCTGGGGTTACAGACATACGTGGCCAGGCCTGCCTTTTCATGTGGGTTCTTAGGATTTGAACCTGAGTTCTCATGGTTATCCACTGACTTACGTCCCAGGTCCCAGAGCTCTGTGTTTACACAGGAGGAAGTGAACCTGCCATGTGCCAGTGAACATGGGAAGGGAGGCCATCTGTCGCCCATCTCCTGAAATGAATGAAGAAATGAGAGAGGTTTTCTGGGTCATGGGCCAGCCTCCTTATGGCTTTGGCGCCAAGGGAATGAGACTGCCCCGGAAGACTGTGGTATTTGCTATATGGTGGCTGCTTCTGGAGACTCCCAGCTCTGGGCAGATGCCCTGTGACCCCTGCCAAAGGATGTGTGTGCACATGACGTTTGTAGCAGGGAAGGCAGAATCCTAGAAAGACTCCCGTCCCGGGGCTGGCCACCAGCCTTGCTGATGCTCACCTGCCCGGGGCTGCCTCAGGCACCCTTGGTGAGCCTTGCCAACCCAGATTTCTAGGCTCAGGTCAGACTCCAGAACACATGTATTTCTTTCCTTTTCACCCTGTGGCCTTTGGACCCACGCTGCCACTGACCTAGTTCTGGGTAGAAAAATGGAAAAGATCCCTAGTCAAAGAGAGGGGATGAAGCAAATGCTGAGATGCTTAGGAGATCAGACACAGCCCTCCCGAGGAAGGGGTGAGAAACGTGGGCCTGGTCTCTTCCCAGCATTTGGAAAAAAACTTCCAAAATCCCAGAGGCTGAGTGCAAAGTGTTCTGTCATCCAGAGAGGAATGAGTCACGCAGAACCCGCGAATCGTCTAGTCTTCCAAATGCTGCAGTTCTATTTACATTTAGTGTTATTTTACATGTGCACCCCGTCTCTTTCCCTCACCTTCGTCCTCCTTCCCATACCAAAAACACCAGCTGAAAAACCCACTCCTTCTTTCCCTGCCCAGCTTGCTATCTAGCCAGGCCCCCCCGTGCTCTGAGTCAGTCCTCCTCCTTGGCAGCCTGCTGACGACTGGGTCTTATGGGCTTGCATGCATCCAGGGAGGCCTGAGGCCTGAAACCATTTGCAGAGGTGCACATTAGGTCTGCGGAATGGAAGGCCACTAGGCAAGTCTCTGGGCTTTGGCTGGGGTGATGCAGTTTCAAAGTGGCAATGGGCTGGCAAAGAAGCGAAGACAGTCACTAAAAAGCACCATGCAGGAGCCACAGCACACTTCCGGGGTCCAGATGGGGAAACTCAAAATGACCAGCAGTCTGGGGCCCTGTGTGTTGACCTTTCTCTGTCGCTGCACTGCACAGAATGGTTTTGTGACTGTTGTACTTGTCTGCTTTTAAGGCTGGGCAGACAAGATCGATTTTCTTTCTTTTGGCAGGCAGAAGGGTTTTTTTGGAAGCTACCCAATAGGCAACCGTAGCTGCCTAAGGAACATGGCGAGCATGAGTTGGAGGTAGTTATTATCCGGGGCTCACAAAGAGGGAAACTACGTGGGTTGGCTTTTGCACCGAGCCACAAATGATCAGTCCCGAGGATTCCCAGATGAGTGTGGCTGCGGAGCCAGACGCACCTGATACGGCTTTAAAAGTCGTCCTGTCAGAGGGCCAGGTGGCTCACAGGAACCGGAAACCTGGCAGCAGCTCTCGAGCACAGGCAGGTGAGGAGCCAAAGTCCTGGCTGAACATTCCCTTACCGGCTTGTCCCGGGGATTCGTGCAGGAGGACCGTCTCGGATTTCCTGCCATTCATGTTGGCCCCTCTGAGCCAGACAGGCCCAGACAGGGCGAAAGGAACATTTTATTTCGCTCAATCCCTTTGTTGGTGACCATCTTCCACCTGGGTAGGTTAGACAGCGTGGCCTTTTCCTTGGTGGTGGTGCCGAGAGGCAAACCAACTGCTAAGCAAGCACTGTATCCATCGAGCCACAGTCCCCCCTCCCAAGGCAGCTCTGTGCCCGTGTCAATTCCTCAAGATGTTTAGTCGCTAGAGAAAGTGGCAGACGGTGGGAGAAAGGGTAGGGTGCGGAATGTTGCTGCTCAGAGACAGGGAGGACAGGGCAGGGGTGCTGCTGAACTCTCTCCCTTAAGGAAGCTGGGGAACAGATCCAACTGTTGGCTGGCTCGGAAATATCCTGGGTAGATGTCACCAGGCACGGACATCTAAGCTGGGCAGGCTTACATCTAGAAAAGAAGCTGCCAGCACCCATTTGGAAAGCGAAGGCTGCTCACCGCATTTGCCTGGTCTGATGACCAAGGTTGAGCCACGTGGCTCCCTATGCAATGGAAAAACACCAACAAAGGGCCAGCAGGAAGATAGCATCCCTGTCCTCCCCGGAAGTCACACGGCTCCCCGGGAGCTACTGTGAGGCGTGAACTAGATGCCGACTTTAGACAGCTGCTGGGTGCTGGGCCAGAGCTCAGTGATTGATACAAGAAGGAACTTAGAACAAAGAGATAAGATACAAAGGGCCTCTGATGAAAATAAGAAGGGAATACAAAATAACCCAAGCCAGAAGAGATGGAGCAGCTCTGTACTGGAAGAGAGCTAAGAGCAGCGACACCCGGCTGGGAGATGGACGCCGGAGGATTAGAGGCTCAAGCCTGTTCCTGGCTACAGGAGGAGTTCAAGGCTAACCTGAGCTACAAGTGACCCTGTCTCCTACAAGAAACAAAATGAAGGTGGAGGAGGCTGTGCTGGGGAGGTAGAGCGCCTGCCAATAAGAGGCCTTGGGGGCGGGACATAGCGGGTCATGGGGACAGGTGGATTTCTAAAGCTCATTGGCTAAGGGATAAGTTGCTGGTTCAGTGAGAGAACTTATCTGAAAAAAAGGTGAAGAGAAATTGACCCCTCTTTTAAAATTCTGGTCCTTCGAGACCAGCCTGGTCTACAGAGCTAGTTCCAGGACAGGCTCCAAAGCCACAGAGAAACCCTGTCTCGAAAAACCAAAAATAAATAAATAAATAAATAAAAATAAATAAATAAAATAAAATAAAATTCTGGTCCTACACACACACACACACACACACACACACACACACACACACCATGAAAAAAAAAAGAAAAGGGCTAGAAATAGCCACAAAATAGTCTGTTGACTGGAAAGGAAGAGGACAAACACCTTTTGTTCTCAATATTTGTTTTTGGTTTTTCTTGAGACAGGGTTTCTCTGTAGCTTCGGAGCCTGTCCTGGAGCTCCTGTAGACCAGGCTGGTCTCGAACTCACAAAGATCCGCCTGCCTCTGCCTCCCGAGTGCTGGGATTAAAGGCGTGCGCCACCACCAACCGGCTCTCAATACTTTATTTTCCTAAAAGTTATTGTAGGTTCTGGGTAGCTATGCATAGCTATTTTCAAATTCAATTTTTTTTAATCGTATGTGTATGGGTGTTTTGCTCGCATGTGAGACACCACATGCACGCATTGCCCAAGGAATCCAGAAGAGGGCATCAGATCCCCTGGAACTGGAGTTACAGCCCAGGGAGAGCCACCATGAGAGTACTGGGATTTAAACCTGGATCCTTTGGAGAGCAGCTAGCATTCTCTACTGCTGGGCAATCACTCCAGCCCCAAAGTTCCTTACAATTCTGTTTTTGTTTCATTTCTCTTAGACAAAGTCTCACTATGGAGCCCTGTCTGGCCTGGAACTCTGCATTTAGAAGACCAGGAGAAGCTGGGCGGTGGTGGCGCATGCCTTTAATCCCAGCACTCGGGGAGGCAGAGGCAGGCGGATCTCTGTGAGTTTGAGGCCAGCCTGGTCTACAAGAGCTAGTTCCAGGACAGGAACCAAAAAAAAGCTACGGAGAAACCCTGTCTCGAAAAATCAAAAAAAAAAAAAAAAAAAAAAAAAAAGAAGACCCATCTGCCTCTCCCTCCAGAGAGGTGGGACCACCATGCCCAGCTTTCCCTGGCTATACCTATTAATACAACTACATTAGAAATTAAAACTGGCTGGTTATGGTCTACATAGTGAGCACCAGACCGGCCAAGGCTGCATAGTGAGACTGTCTCAAAAAAGACTAAGAAATGAAAACAAAACCAAACAAACAAAAAAACCCCTTAAAACTCCCAAGCAAGAGAACTGCCCTAAACTTCCAAAACCCAAGCCAACAATAGTAAAAAAGAAATCTTTAAAAAAAAAATTAACAGCCAGTCTTGGTGGTGCAGGCTTTAATCTCAATACTCAAGAGGCAGAAGCAGGCAGATCTTTATGAGTTCAAGGCCAGCCTCAGAGATCCACCTGCTTCTGCCTCCTGAGAGATGGGATTAAGGTGTGTGCCACCACGCGCAGCTATGAAAAGATTTTTATTTTGCAAATCTTTTAACATGGAAGACAGCTGGATTCTCATAACTGCTTATGAATTCAATCTGTTGTTGTTTTTTTTTTTAATATCTTTTTTATGTGTGTCCCCAAGTGTGTATGTATGGACACCCATGTTCATGCAATGCTAGTGGAGGCCAGAAGAGGGCAGCCGATACCCTAGAACTGGAGCTCACTGTGAACCACCAGGAAGTGCCGGGAGCCCAATCTGGATCCTCTGCAAGCAGGAAGTGTTCTTAGCTGATGAGCATCTCTCCAGCCCCTGTGGTGTTATTTTGATGGCTTATATGGAGAAAATCTGACCTTAGACTGATCTGTTATGGGAAAAATAAGGGGATTTGTGTGTGTGTGTGTGTGTATGTTTTAATTTCTTTTTAGACAGAGTTTCACTAAGTAGACTGGGCTGCCCTTGGATTCATAGAGATTTACCTGCCGCTGCCTTTTGGGTGTTGGGATTAAAAGTGTGTGCCGCTAAGTCTGGCTAGTAAGAGGATTTTAATAACCTGAAGTCTTGTGGCTAGTTCTTTGGTACTATCCTAAAACTCACAAGTGACAGTTAGTTAGTTGTACAGGAGACTCTGAGAACATTATTTTGTCACATCAGATTTGTGTCCTCTGATCTTTGGCACACATGTAAATATAGATGCATACTTTGGCCACTTTGCATAAAATGGTACAATAAATGACACAGCTATTGTGAGAGTTTACCCACTTCATTTTTATTATTTTATAACACACACACACACACACACGCCCGCTACCCCTCATCCTAGTGGTGCTGGGGAGTGAAATCACACAAGGGTTCATCTACCACTGAGCTATACCCCTGTCCCCCCCCCCCCCCCTTTTTAAATCTAGGCTGTCATCTAGCCCAGGCTCAGTTCCAATGACCTTGAACTTCTGATCCTTCAGCCTCTGCCCTGGAACAAAGAGATCACAGCAAGGATTACCCTACATCTGCAGAGACAGCATCATGCCCTAGTAAAACCTCAGTTTTTCCTGTTGTTCACCTGACCCTCCCCTTGCCCCACCCCTGTCCGCTACCCAGGAAGCCTTGGGCGAATATGCAAAGTGACAGCAACTCTGTAACCAAAGATGAGGTCATGAGCAGAAGGCCAGGAGAATGCTCATTGACTGATTCTCACGAGGAAAATTTACTGGGCAGCTGTCAAGCATATTTTTCAAAACTCAGATATGTTTGAGCATCTAACTTATTAGATTCACTTTACTAATTTTTTTTTAAATTAAGAACTCCCCCCCCCCCCCCCCCCGCCGCAAGACAGGGTATAACAGCCCAGGCTGTCCTGGAACTCGATCTGTAGACCGGGCTGGCCTCGAACTCAGAGATCAACCTGCCTCTGCTTCCCAAGGGCTAGCTGTGCACCACCACCACCTGTCAAAAAAACATTTTTTTTGAGACAAGTCTCACTCTATGTAGTGAGACCTCCAACTGGCTGGCCTCAAACTAACAGAACTCTACCTGCTTCTGCCTCCCGAGTGTTGGGATTAAAGGCGGGCCCACCGTGTCTGGCATGTATGAATAGTATGAGCCGTCACCGCTCTGTTTTGTGCGAGGGAACGTACCCAGTTCCTCATGCAGACCAGCCAAGCTCTGCCCGAGCTAAGCCCCTAACCACTGAAGCTTGCCTCACTTGGCCCTCCCTCTCATTAGTTCCTATAACTCTGGATCAGAGAACTGAGGAGAAGAAAACACTTTAGAAATCACTCATGACATCTACACTCAGGAATAAAGCATTCATTGTTCCTGGAGCAGGGTTAAAGACAACCCAACCATTAAAGAGATTAGCACCACTGCAGGGCAACCTGGCAGTCTGCACTGGGGCCATAGGAGGGGTGTCTTGAAGGCAAACCACACCCTCTGGAGGTTCCATCCTGTGGATATCCCAGTCCTCTGAAAGGCAGAAAGAATAAGCTGAAGAGGTTCTTTGAGCCTCAAGAGCAGTTGCCTGGGAAGGCGTTTCCCCAGTGTTGGCACACAAAAGCTGTGGTCTGGGGATGAGGGTACAGGGGTGCTCCATTCTAAGTTGGCCGCAAAGCTTGGCAGTGTCATCCATTCGTATTGGTTTGCAAGACATGGAAGATGCAGGATTGAGAAGCCATGGAGAGCAAGCTGAGGCCAGACTGTGTGGCAGGGTTGGGACCCTTCATTTCAAGAATCTGGCTTTGCCTAAACACACGCGGGCTGGGTTGGAGCTGTAGGAGCCCAGAATGTAGAAGGGCCCTGGGTTTGACCTCCAGAACTGCCACCAGGAAAACAAAGGTCACCCACCCACCCACTCACCCACCCAGTGTGGGACCGATAACCATCTCATTCCACCCTTCAGAGCCCAGAAGGCCTGCAGTAAAAATGACTGTAGCCAAGGGAGCCTCTACAAGCTCTGGTATCCATTTACAAGACTGCTTGCATTCCACGACAAAAACCAACTGGGCTGCAGGTCCCTTACACAGGGCTCCACAGCCCGTGCTCTTCTTCTTGGAAGCGATCTAATTTTCAGGATGAATTTCCATGATTCAGGGGGAAGTAGTTGTGACCTCACTGGCAGAAGAGCATCAGGGAGGACCCCAGAGTCCACAGAAATGTTCAGGCAGGCAGTGCCCTGAAGACACCGCGCCCTGACGTTGGGCAAGTACCTTTTGAGCTGGGAGCAGCTCTCTCCACGGAACGGCTCAGACAGGGGCCACTGGCTTCTTCCATGTTGCACATTCTGGCTGTCCAGAATCCAGCCAGCCCTGTTACCTCTGCTGGCAGCAGCTGTATACATCTGTGGGCAGCAGCTGGCTGTTAGGCTATTTGGAAGCGTCAGCGAGGAAGTGCAACCAAAGGGAGAATTGCCGTTAGAAGAAGAAATACGGAGTAAGTCGCCGCTAGACTAACAAATTGTCCGCCCCATGCTGCAGCCTCCTGTGCCTTGAGCAGGGCACCTTCTCCAGTGGATGATCTTTCCTCAAGGCCCAGAACAAACAAGGAACCAAGGAAGTAATTTGCCTCCTGTGGCTCACATTACGGAACCACCTTCCAGCACAGGGGTTACTGTACCAGTTGTCAAGGCCAGACTTCATATGGGTACTGCCTCTCCTCACCTGACCCTTTCCACAACCAGGCGAATTTGTTTTCTTTGGACAGCCGGCCACTCCTCCAGCCTGTCCACGTGGAATGGACCGAGCTGAAAGGGGAAACGAAGCAGAGAGAATAACCGTAGGAAACGGTGATCTGTTCCAGGTTTGCAGGAGTGCAAAGCATCTTGGGACAAGCTGATTAGGATCAGATGTGTCTCTAATCACAAAACTCCACCTGTGAGAAGGCGCCTGCTAGCCTGCACTCCCCCTTTCTGGCTTCCTGGAAAGATGGCCTTTGAATACTTTAGCTCAGGTTAGTTGGAACTCACTATATACCCAGGCTGACATTGAACTCAAAGCAATTCCCCTGTCTCAGGCTTTTTTGTTTGTTTCTTCAAGAGAAGAGTGAGCGGTCATGTGGTTGGGTGCTGGGAACTGAAGCGGGGTTTTCTGCAAAAGCAGCAAGCACTCTTAACCCGAGTGGTTTTTGTTCTGTTTGTTTGTTTTCATGATCTTTGCCTCAACCCTTTGTCTCAAGTTAAGGTTCAATAATTCTCAATCATTTTAAAGGTAAATGTTTTTGCATCACTGAATAAATGCAACAGATGTGGGGGGGGCGCAGAAAAGATGCTGGGTTACAAAGGTGGCTCAGAGGCTGGGTGCCTTTCCAGTGGCTGCAGGTCAGTCCCCAGCACCAGTGTTGGTTAGCACTGGATGGCTTGCAACCACTTGTAACTCTGGCTCCGGGGATCCGATACCCTCTTCTGGCCTCCAGGGACACGTGCATACATTTATACTAATATATAAATTCAAAAACAAAACCAAACAACAACAACAAAAATCCCTTCAAGCATAAATATAAAACTTCAAAAAATATTAAGGTGGTGTGTTTTGTGGTATAAGACTTGCGGCTTAACTTCCTTGACAGAGCAGCTCTGTAGATTAGAACCCTACTTCTGGTAGGATTTCATCCCCCTTAGCAAGTGGAAAAGGAAGAGCGAGTAGGAGAGTTGGGGTCCTGTGATATTTCTGCCAGAGGAAACCGAGAAGGGTAGTTATCTGCCTGAGGACCACTGAGGACCACTGGCTAGTGATGGGAGAATGAACAAGCAGCATCTTTTCTGCATAGGCCTTCTTCATGTGACTTGAGCATGAATGCTTCATTTTACAGAGACTAAAAATGAGACTCATAGCCAGTCTAGTTCCGATACCTGGTCCGTGTGCCATTCCTGAGGCAATTTGAGCGGTGGCCTAGTTAGTCCTGGCTCACTTTTGTTTTTTTTTTGTTTGTTTGTTTTGTTTTGTTTTGTTTTTCGAGACAGGGTTTCTCTGTGGTTTTGGAGCCTGTCCTGGAACTAGCTCTTGTAGACCAGGCTGGTCTCGAACTCACAGAGATCCACCTGCCTCTGCCTCCCAAGTGCTGGGATTAAAGGCGTGCGCCACCACCGCCCGGCCCCTGCTCACTTTTGAAGCAGGGATGGACCCAGAAGCTTGGGACAAGGCCCTTTAAGAACTTGGGATTTGTCACTAGACAGCCTGACCAGGCCCTGCCTTCTGACTGTAGGGTCACCTTAGCTCCCATTCATAGCTTTGGTGTCTCATCTGTAAAACGCCAGGATGGTGAAGGTCAAGTGAGATCTTACAATGTCCCCTCCCACACCAGCTCTCAGGGACGGGGCACAGAGTCCCCTATTACCTAACCTTTAGCACCCATCTTGTATTTGACCTCTGCCAGGGGCTTAGAAAAGTGCCCCCCACTTCTGGGGAACATCAGAACAAGGATGGGAAGTCTGCACACTTCTTTACCGTTCTATGGAGAAGTCATTTTCTTTACAACCCTCAAACATCTATTTTATATTCTCCTGGGGACTGCCACTGTAGCTCTGTGGCATCCAAGAGATCCATTTGGAAAGTGGGCCAAGAGCAGACTTGGAACCAAGTCTTCGGAGAACTGTCTCCTGACCCCATGCCTTCTGTCGGGGCTTTAGCAAGGATGTGTAGGAAACAGCTCAGAGAAAGTACAGCCCTCTCTCTGACGAGTACTTGTAGGGAAGACAGGAGGGGAGGGAAGGGCATTCTTCCTGTGGATGGAGGAGGACACACAACCAGAGGCAGGAAGGACAAACAGATCCACGTCCTCGTGTGCTGCCAAAGAAAGCTCAGCCCATCCCGCCAAGGACTCCAGTCAGACAAATACCCACAGCGAACGGTCTCATAGGATGTGTTTATATTTACATGGTACATTTGAAAGCAATGGCTACATTGGTCATACATATTAGAAACCATAAAAAAGTTAAGAACTAAAATGTACATCATACACTTGTATATATATATATATATGTATGTATATTTTTACAGAGGTAAAAAGGCTTATAAAAATCAATACAACAGGGGTTTTAGTATACAGGTGAATGAATTAGGCTTCAGGCACTTTAATTTGTTAATGAGAGCAAATAGCTTGGGTGGGGGGTAAAGGGGGGAGTCAGGGAAACTTCTGAACAGGAAACCTTTTGGCTAAGTTTTGTTACCACAGATATAAAAATAAAATCTGAATAATTTCTCTCAAACGATTGACACCAGCAAGGCAAAGCTGACTGGGAAAACACTCCACACCGTCCGGCTGCAGTGTGGCAATTGAACATATTTACATCGGCGTCCCCACGGCTGTCTTTGTGCCCTTAACCGCTGCCTTCACAAACCAAAAAACGGTGCACAAAGTAAGATCTGCTAGCGTAACTCTCAAGAAGGGTGGAAATGAGCAAGGGGGTGGGGGAGAGAAAGAAGGAAGAATGCCAAAGGCAACCAACGTGAAGCAACTGGGATCTGGGTTCTTAGTGAAATAAATAGGGGCACTTGAACTGAGGTCTGAGGAAAGAGATTAGTGTTGTGCTTTGCAGATAGGTGCCTTGGAGAAAAGGCCGAGGACAGGCAGTTTCTCCACAGCACTGGAGGCTGGTTGGAGGCAGTCTAGGTCTCCTGGCCTGGAGACCCCTCCATCGACAATGATGGTAGCTCTCTGCACCTTCTGTACAACAGATAGTCCCAACCAGTCATCCCAGCAAAGGAAAACATCTACCAACTAACTCAGAAGCACGCCAATGAGCTAACTGACAATCCGTCTACAGAAACAAGACAGGCTGTCAAGGCCAGCGGAAGAACACACTGCCGCAACGGTAAGCGTGGCTAGCGTTTTCCCAGTATGACCAACACACTGGAAAAAAGTCCTTTTCCTTGAAGACTGATATCCTGTGTGCAATAAAGGGAGAGGGAAGAAGTAGAAGGGACTGGGCCTGCCTTCCGCTGGTGATTACCACGGAAAGATCTTGGCGGGAAGAACAGTCAGCGGCAATGAGCATGTCCCTTATGGTCCCCACAAAGTTCTGATTGTACTATGCTAGGTATAGGTAACCACTTTCACTTTTCCTTTTTCTTCAAGATTTGGCTATTCCTTGCAACATATATATATATAAAAATGTTCCTTTTCTTCTTCTAGCAAATTAGAAGCCTCTTATGTGGCTCAGCGACAGGTAGAATCGGTTGGTGATCTACCCTTATCTGTGCACCCCAAGCGGCAAGTGTGGGTGAGGAGCTGTAGGAGAAAAGAAGACACTTAGGCATCGGAAGGGTTTTTACATATGGCCTTGTTTTTTCCTAAGTATAAATGAATCGAGCCCCAAATTAAAACCAAAACGTTAAGCCTAAAACAAAACGCAAGGCACCACAAATTTTATGGTACTTAAAGTTCCCCCTGAATAATATAAAACAGTTGCAGAGGGCGGGGAGTGGCTATAATTTTATCTCCCACAACTTCTAGTGTTTTTCAACCGGAACTTGATCACAGAACACTGGTTTGTGTTTGAATAAATGTATTTGGTTTTCGAAACAATGAGGAAAATTTATTTCATTGATGTGTTATTCTAATATTGCTAAGGTTTTTAGAAGTGGTAATATAATTCTAAAAGTTCTATTTTAGGGGTAAACTGGGCAGGCTCATAAAAACCCAAAATCCCCTTTCTAACCCTGGTCTAAGAGGATGCAATGCAATTTGAGGAATTTTTTCCTGATTCTCACAAGTTAATCTGAAGTTAAGGCTCAATTCTCAAGTCATTTTAAAGGTAACTGCTTTGCATGAGTGAATGAATTCAACAGGTGGGGGAGGGGCAGAAGATGACGATGGTCGAAAGACAGAAACCGCAGTAGCTGCGGGCATTTGGCTTTCGGAGTTAAAGCCCTATTATTGTTTAGTTAGTCTGTTCACCTCCCGAAGTTACAACACTTACGGTAGGGTCTCACCATTCGGTCACATCTCCGACGAACCTGTGCTTGTTAGCGACAGGCAAACCGGATCGCAGAGGAAAAATCAACTCTAAACCCCTCCGAATCTACGTTTCTACTGCAGGTTCCTTAGAACTGGAAGAGGTGGGGAGGCAGGACAGGAAATCAACACGTGGATAAGACGGCGCGATCACAGGCTGATAACATAACACAAGTCTATGTAGAAGGCTCCCCTTCTCAGAACATTGCGAGCGAACGAATGGGTTATGTGGCTGACACAGGAGTGGTAGATTCCCCAGGTTTGGAATGATGTTGTTAGGGACCAGGAAAGCCTGGAGAGAAGATGTGGGGTGGGGTATGCAAGAGACAAGTTCCCTGTGGCTGTGGCCGTAAGAGGGGGAGAGCAGGAAACCGAGTCACACAGCGGCTTTGTGCTTCCCGCCGCAGCACCTGCACATCACTCCACAGTGATAACAGGCCCGAAGGGGAAGGTAACAGCACATACAGGGGGCCAGGAAGGACAAGGCGATTAATGCCAACCACCGGAGGCAAAAGTTCTCGTCGCTAGTGTCGCACGAGCAAGGGTCCGTGTAGTCCCCCTCGGGGTCCGACATACAGTGGTAGAGCATGCTGTCCGCGCACCACATACAGCTCACGCGGCGGATACAAGTTCTCACGGCATCGGGGGCATCCTGGCAGTGGCCCCTCCGGTTCTCCTCGTGGTTGAACATGTCCCTGCAATACACACAGCGGGAGCGCTCGCCATCCTCCTTGCGCCTCCGGGACTTGCCCCTGGCTGGCTGCGTCTTGATAACGCTGCTACCACGGCCTTTAGGATCCTCGCCGAAGCCAAAGTCTGTGGAGTCCACATAGGGGTAATTGTAGTCGTGTTTGGACACCTCGCCCTTGGCAAAGCGCACATAGGAGTCCGCGTCCTCCGCGGTATCCAGGAATTTGTTGCGCACGGGCGCATGCCGGTAATCCTCATAGCCGCTGGTCATCCAGATCCTCTCTCTAGGATTGATGCGCACAATCTCCTCATCGTCCTCTGGGAAGGTGACCTGGGGGTAGGACCTCGGCAGCCGCTGTCCAGGGAAAAACCAGAGACTGTTACAGTCGGAGGCTTCACAGTCAGCCATCAGAGAAAGATCTACCGGTCCTTCCTTCCATCAAGGATTCAGAGAAGAGCTGACAACCTTTTACGGACAGCTTGTCACTCACTCCCAGATGAGCCTCAATTATGAGCAGAGCCCCGAAATTCTACGGTTTTCGTTGGAAGGTTTGCCTACCCTAAGAGCAGTTTGAGCTCAGCTGTTGAATTCTTGCCAAGCAAGTAGAAAGCCCTGAAGTTAAGCAGTTCTCAACATCCCATAGACCAGGTGCCAAGACCACCCCTTTAACCCTGGCAGTTGGGAGGCGGAGGCAGGAGATCAGTGTATTCAAGGACTTCCTCTGCAACACAGTGAGTTCTCTGCTAGCTGGGGCTATGGATTCTGGCTCGTAAAGGAGCACAGTCGGGTGAGCCCAGCATTCCCATGTAGAGGAAAAAGAGGCCCTGCCTTACAAATCTCACCTCCTGTCCCTCACTCAGGTCAGCTGCGCTCAGGGTGCCCTGTGCTGAGTAGACCTTGAACAGAGTACAGCAGTTCCGTACATTTTTATACAGTGTGCCAGATGCTTATTTATTTAGAGGTGAGCTCTTCTACCAGGCTAGCCTTGAACTCACAGATCTGTGTCCTTCTGCCTGGGATTAAGGTTTGAGCCATCACTCCCTGAGGTGGGGTTAGGGACGAAAAAAGAAAGTACAAAGTCCACTAGCCTGTGTCATAAGTGTTATCTGATTGAAATCACAGGTGAGCACAAGTGAGAAAGATAAGAAGATTCCAGATTGGAATCCTACAAGCACCCTTGAGGGTTAATCTCAATGATCAACCTGCTGAGTCACTAGGGAGACAGCCTTCAGGGGAATACCTTGATAAAGCTAATTGAGGAGCCTTATCTACTGCAGGGCTGGAATCCTGGACTGTATTTAAAGGCAAAGGTCAGCCAGGTGCAGGCATTCTCCTGGCTGCTGATGCAATGTGGCCAGGTGCTTCAGGCTCCTGCTGTCCTGACTATCCACCTTGACCACTATCTACCACTCTTAGGCAGACCCTCCCATTCCACTGCCCCCTCCCCCTCAATGTATTTGGATCACACAACAACCACCTCCCAAGTGCTGGGATTGCAGTCCTGGTTTAAAATGGAATATTCTGTTGTTGAGGGTTTTTTTTTTTTTCTTCGAGACAGGGTTTCTCTGTGGTTTTGGAGCCTGTCCTGGAACTAGCTCTGTAGACCAGGCTGGTCTCGAACTCACAGAGATCCGCCTGCCTCTGCCTCCCGAGTGCTGGGATTAAAGGCGTGCGCCATCACCGCCTGGCAGTTGTTGAGTTTTTTTCATTTGTTAAGATGGGAATCTCATTTTTGGTCTGGGACTCACCACGTAGCCCAGGCTGGCCTACCTCAGCCTCCCAAATTCAGTACTACAGGTTTATGCCACCATGTCCAGTTTAAAAAAACAAAACAACCAAAACACACTTTGATATCAAAATATTAGGAAGCACATAGCATAGTAAAACCATCTTAAAACAGCAACAAAAATGAAGCAAAATCTCGCTGCCCAGTACTTGCTTCTTTTCATTTCAAGTCAGCCAATGATATGGGATTCCCCTCTGTACGCTGTGAATACCACTGATTAATAAAGAACTGCTTTGAGCTTATGGCAGGACAGAACAGAACTAGGCGGGGAAAGCTAGGCTGAATGCTGGGAGAAAGAAGGCGGAGTCAGGAGACACCATGTAGCCCTGCCAGAGACAGACCAGGGAACTTTAGCTGGTAAGCCACAGCCTCGTGGCGATACAGATTAATGGATATGGGTTAAAAGATATGAGTCAGCCAGAAAAACGCTTAAGCTACTGGCCAAACAGTATTGAAAATAATATGGTTTCTGTGTGGTTATTTCGGGGCTGAGAAGCTGGGAACAAACAAGCGGCCTCCTACTACAAGCCGAGAGGCCACATAACCCACAGGGGCACCTGTCTATTTCCCATGATTTGGGAACCTGTTTTAGAAAAGAGCCACTCAGTACATATGTGTTGAATTATTGAATTCAGACTGCAGTTACATCTCCCTGAGCAAGACTGGGCCTGCAGCCCGCATGCCGGGGGTGCGGACCAAGTCTGCAGTGTTCCTTGACTGGACCCTGTGCTTTCACAGCAAGGTCCTTTGGATGGAGGAACAGAGGGAGTCCCACACCCTGTCCAAGTACTCCGTGGGCCTGGACCTCCTTCTCCTAGGCACCCCACAGCTCTAAACCAGAGATGCTGATGCCCCGCCTCATGGGGTAATCTGGATAGAAGCAGACAGAGCTGTACACACAGGGTGAGTGAGGCAAGGTGCTACCACCTGGACTTCCACCATGGCCGTGGGTCATGCGAGGGAGAAGGAGGGAGAAGGCCAGTGCGGAGCTGTCCTTGTGTTTCCATGGGAATGAAGTCCTCTGCTCACCTGGTCGGGGTGGTAATGGTCCACAGGGTATGGGTCAAGGGTATAAATCCTCCGGTGCTCACAGGACGTGGGGGAGGAGACTGTCCTTGTATGCTGCTCCCTCTTCTGTGAGGAATTAGAAGAACTGTCTGTGGCTGTCTGTTTGGAGAGAAGCAATGAAGATTTCATTAAAACGAAACAAAAACCCAGCAGGGCCTGCCAGGTGGTTCGGCAGGTAGAAGTGCTAAGTGCGCAAGCCTTGACCACGTGGGACCTACAGGAGCGAGAAGAGACTTCCAAAGATGTCCTCTTACTTCCACACCTGCCATGGCACATACAAGCACATACGAACGAGCATGCACACACTCAAGTAAGTAAACAAGGACAAAACACACTATCCAAACACCACCTGTTGCCTGGCTGGGGCATCTTCCTGGACCTTCCAATCCCTCTTTAAGGATTCATTCCTTTATTCATTTATCTGGGATAGGGTCTGGTTATGGAGCCCTGACTGGCCTGGAACTCAGGTCTGCCTTTGCCATGCTGGATATTAAAGGTGTATGTTGGGGCTGGAGAAATGGCCCAGTGGTGAAGCACACTTGTAGGGTTTTTGTTTTTTCGAGACAGGGTTTCTCTGTAACTTTGGAGCCTGTCCTGGACTAGCTCTTGCAGACCAGGCTGGCCTTGAACTCACAGAGATCCACCTGTCTCTGCCTCCTGAGTGCGGGGATTAAATGCGTGGACCACCACTGCCTGGCTTGACACTTGCAGTTTCTGCAGAAGACCCAGGTTGGACTCTTAGCGTTCATATCCGACAGCTCCACTGCCTGTAACTCCAATTCCAGGGATATGATGCCCTCTTCTGGCCTCCACGGACACGTGCATGCATGTGGTACACATGCAAACAAGGCACATGTACATACACACAAAATACACATACATGCACTTAAAAAGAAAAAAAAAGGTATGTGTCACCACACCTCACTTATTTCATTTCTAATATGTGTGTGAGTGCAGGTGCCCACGGAGGCCAGAAGAGGGCACTGGATTCCTTGGATCTTGTGAGGCACCTGAGCTGGGTGCTAGGAGCAGCAGTGGATAGTCTTAACCTTTTAGCCATCTCTCTAGCCCCAGCGGACTGACTAGCCACCCACGGTGGCTTGACCTTCTGATGACCTCTTGTGGAATATCTGTACACTACATCAAGATATACTGCTGTGATTGGTTTAATAAAGAGTTGAACTGGCCAATAGCTAGGCAGGAGGTGTAAGCAGGACTTCAAGGTGAGAGAGTAAGTAGGAAG
The DNA here is from genome assembly GCF_037038515.1 of Microtus pennsylvanicus. Lineage (NCBI taxonomy): Eukaryota > Metazoa > Chordata > Mammalia > Rodentia > Cricetidae > Microtus > Microtus pennsylvanicus. The sequence goes on along the minus strand of NC_134590.1, from coordinate 79,348,952 downwards.
AGATAATCAAGGCACTTGGGAGGGGCCAGGAGACAAGGAGAAGAAACAGGAGGTGAAAGATGGAAGAGAGGTAACACCAAGTAATGGAACGCAGACTAATATAAATGGGCTAATGTAAGTATAAGAGCTATTTAGGAATAAGCCTAAGCTATCGGCCAAGCTTCCTTCCATAATTAATAATTACTCTCCTCGTCTTTATTTGTGAGCTGGTGGCCAAAGAAAACTCTTGAACTACAACCTCCCAAGGGCTGGGATCAGAGGTATGGACCAACACTCATGGTTTTCCAGTAACGAGTATAATGGTCTGTTCTGTCTCTTTAAGAAGCAAGCCCCACCCACTCCCCCCTCCCACCAAGGCAAGCAGATCTTCCTTCTTTCTTGCCTTCCAGCCCAAGCTCCTTCTTTTCCAGCTCTCTCTTGAAGAGGTAGCTTCTCTTCTCTTCTCCCTGCACCCTCTGTTTCTCTTTCTCTCTGTTCTTCCCCCTTCTCCCCTTTCCCCTCGATAACCCACTAAATAAACACCTACTTTCTCTGCATGGCATTCCTATCCATCTCTGCCTCTCACCCGCCATGGCTCCTCCTGGGACTGGCTGCCCCGCTGCCGCCCCTCAGGGAACTGCGCTGTTTTATTTTTAATCATTACAGTGAGTTCATCTTAGACATGCCAAGGACCATCTGTCTCAACATGTAGTTAGCTCAATGGACAGAAAGGCCCAGCAGCAAGGCCTGGGAAAGACAAGTTGGTTTTCTAAGTGCAAAAACAGTACTAGCTCATAGGCTATAGATGGTTTCCACCATCCCCTCGGGTGACTGAGCAGGGTTGCTGTGACCTGGGTGGCCAGGCCCCATGATAAGAAGAGGAGATTTACATTATGTGGAAGTTTCCCTCACCCGCCCCTTTGGAAACAGGGTTTGTCTAAGTAGCCCTGGCTGTCCTTGAACTCATGAGACTGGCCCGCCTCCTCCTGGTGAGTACTTACAACTTAACGGGTCACCCTTTGTGGGATCTTGGAAGCTAAGAATGCTTAGAGAAACACGGGACAATGGAGGCCTGTCCTGTGGGGTTTCAGAGGGTAGCAAAGGCAATATTGAGGTGTGATGGTAGGGGGTGTAAGCGTGATACTTTGATTAAAAAAAATGTGTGCACACTGATGATCTGGTGTTGAAGAATCAACAGTGACTAACAAGATCAATAGTACTGACAGGCTAATGTTGGGATGCTGGGTGAGCTGGGGCCAGAAACCCCACTGTGACCAATGAAAGATCAGCACCATTGAAGTAAGGTCTTCAGAATGTCTTGGAGACAATAGAGAACTATTTCTTCACAGTGAGAGCGAAGAGCTGGTCCATGGGAGGCAGGCTGTATTTTGCATTTGCAGTAGAACTTGGCAAACAGTATGTTAAGTGTTGTTCGGGTGGAACTGGTTTTGAAGGCATGAGGCCTTCATGGAGGGTAGCTTAAGTCTGGCATGCCAGGCAAGCATCAGAGGCCACTGGCGAAAGTGCAGCCTCAGGTGCAATGGAGACCCCTGGATATCAGAGACGGATGCCAGGAAAGCAGTTGGTATCAGAGGAGCCAGCTCAAACCTACGAGCTGTGCTTGCTGCTGACGGCGGAGCTGGAGAAGTGGGACGGCCCAAGCCTGTTAGAGCTGGAAGACTACACAATGTGTGAGTTCCAGTTGTCAGAGAGTGAGCTACACGATTTCTGACTTACACTGCTGGGCTTTGTTTTTGTTTTGATCTAATCATTTTTATGGCCTGGTTCTTCCTTTTTGGAATAAGTAGGAAACTTTTTAGTTTTACAGGATCCCCAAGTTAAGAGGCTTTGGCTTTTTATAGCTGTAGTGTGTTTTGTACTGTGATACTAAGAACTTGAGACAAGGTTATGTTTTAAAGGGACGTGTTTCTGCGTTGGGCTGACAAGGGTGGGGTGTCCTAGTCAGCTGTCTGTTAACTGTCAACTTTACAGGCCAGTCACATTTGAGGGACTGTCCACATAGGACTGGCTGTGACCATGAATGTGGGGGACCTGTTAACTGAAGAGGGGGGCTCAGCCTACTGTGGCGACACTGTTCTTGGGGCAGGTGAGCCTGTGAGGAAGTCAGTAGACAGTACTCCTTTTGTGGTTACTCCTTTAAATTCTGCTTCTATACTCCCAGATTTCCCCCAGTGATGTGCTGTGATCAGGAAGTGAGAGCCAAATAAACCTCTCTACCGTCTAAACTGCCCGTGTTCACGGCATTTATCACAGCCGTGGAAGGGAACTAGAACAGAGGGAACGCGAGAGAGATGAGGAAGGTCAAAATTTATTCCAGGTCTGTGCTATCAGATAAATCTCGCCAGGTGCTGATACGACGGAGATGTGTGCCTCGGAACAGGTTCACTTATTATCTGTGGGTGCCCGAGCAAAGGGTAGTGCCACACAAAGCAGGCACACATGCACGAGTAGGAAAGACCCTTAAGTATCCCACTGGTTCGTGTCAACGTCAACTCCAAAACCCGACCATCAAGGCTCTTTCTAATCTGCCTTGCTCTTGGGGAGGTTCGCTGAACTAACATTGGGAGCTCTCTAATTCCTCTGGGCCTGGGGCCTGAACACTTAGGAGAGTCAGCTTTGGCAACGGGCTTCCCAGTAAGCAAGGGGCAGCAGGGTCAAAGCCACTTCCTTCATGCCTCCGGCTGGATCCAGGGAAGCTGCCACTGGGTAGAGGAGCCTCCTCAGTGCAGGAAGCACAGCCCCAGTCATCTGCATGTGTTACTTTGTCAAAACTCATTTAGTGAAAGGATGTTAGGTGAAGATACACACAGCCTACAGAGGCACCACCGCAGGGGGAGCCGCAGTAGGATAGTATGCTAACACGAGTGGGATCCCCCTCCCCCGCTGGATTTGAGTGACTCTGTTAATTACAATTAGTAGGTAGAAGCTGACCTTTTTTTTTTTTTGGCTTTTTCGAGACAGGGTTTCTCTGTAGTTTTAGAGCCCATCCTGGAACGAGCTCTTGTAGACCAGGCTGGCCTCGAACTCACTGAGATCCACCTGCCTCTGCCTCCGGGAGTGCTGGGATTAAAGGTGTGTGCCACCACCGCCCGGCAGAAGCTTACCTCTAAACTCCAGGTTTTTTTTTTTTTTTGGTTTTTCGAGACAGGGTTTCTCTGTGGCTTTAGAGCCTGTCCTGGAACTCGCTCTGTAGACCAGGCTGGTCTCGAACTCACAGAGATCCGCCTGCCTCTGCCTCCCGAGTGCTGGGATTAAAGGCGTGCGCCACCATCGCCCGGCTTAAATGCAGCTAAACTCTTCAAGGTTATTTAAAGAAATGGAACAAGGCTCACGATGTCAGTATTAGTTACTTTTCTACTGCTGTGATCAACATGGGGACCAAGGCAACTTATAAAAAACAAGAAGAGCCTAGAGCTCACATCTCAAACTGAAATCAGCACTGAGACCCTCGAGACCCAAAAGCCTGTCCCAGTGACACACTTCCTCAGCAGAGCCACACCTCCGACGACGTCACAAACTTCCCACCAACTGGGGACCAAGTATTCGAAAGCCTGACAATTATAGGAGATTTCTTATTTGAACCACTTCCTACCCCCATTGACTCACGGACATATTATAATGCAAAAATGCATACAGTCCAACTTCAAAACTCCCCAGTGTTTTGGTCTTAATGCTGTTTGAAAGTCTGAATTTTAAGTTGAGTGGTGGTGTCACATCCTTTGGGAGGCAGAGACAGGCAGATCTCTGTGAGTTTGAGGCCAGCCTGGTCTACAGAGTGAGTTCCAGGACAGTTCAGGGCTATGCAGAGAGACACTATTTCAAAACAAAACAACAAAAGTTCAAAGTTCAAATCTCTTCCAATCAAGGCAAACTCTTAACTGTTATTCACTGAAAAATCAAAAGCAAATTACACACTTCTGACATACAACGGCACAGAATATACATCACTCTTCAAAAAGGGAAGGGTTAGGTAGGGCATGGTGAGGGAGGACCGGACCAAACCCAGATACAAATTCAGCAATACAAGCTTTATGTTCGGCGTCAGGCCTTACATAGCTGTTTTCCAGCTCTGCAGGCTCCAACACACTTCTCTCTCGAGGAGGTTCTACCCTCTGCGTGCAGCTCCCCCATGGCCCTGGCAAGGCTAACATTTTGGGTTCTCTGATATGATTGAGGTTTTGTTTTTAGAGCTTTACACAATGGCCTCTTAGGGTCTCTTGCCCTCTAAGGGCCTTCGTGCAGGGACTGCCCTGCCATGCACTTGCCTGGCCTGAATGGCTCTCCTTGACCACAGAGGAAGATTCCACAAACCCCTTACTCCAGTACACCCTGCAGGACTCTTAGGCCAGAAGCGTGTGAACGACACGGTCACATGCAGCTGCCTGCCTGGGACAGAGCCTGGACCCCTGGGTTGACATCTGCAGTGGTGTTCCTTTTTTGCCTTTTTTTTTTTTAAAAAAAGATTAACGTATGTATGTATATGAGAACTTTATTTGCATGTATGACTTCCTGATAGAAGTGGGCATCAAACAGAAGAGGGCATCAGACCCCATTATCAGTAGTTTTGAGCCACTATGTCGTTGCTGGGATTTGAACTCAGGACTTCCGAAAGATCAGGCAATGCTCTTAAAGGCTGAGCCATCTCTCCAGCCCCCATTTGTTGTCTTTTAGAAACAGAAGTTCCTTGGCTTTTTCCTTTCACAAATTGGAAGCACTTCCCTTTGCCCCGCTGCAGATCAGGTCCCTGTGTGCACCTGCCCTTTGCCCCGCTGCAGACCAGGTCCCTGTGTGCACCTGCCCTTTGCCCTGCTGCAGATCAGGGCTCTGTGTGCACCTGCCCTTTGATCTGCTGCAGATCAGGTCCCTGTGTGCACCTGCCCTTTGCCCTGCTGCAGATCAGGGCTCTGTGTGCACCTGCCCTTTGATCTGCTGCAGATCAGGTCCCTGTGTGCACCTGCCCTTTGCCCCGCTGCAGACCAGGTCCCTGTGTGCACCTGCCCTTTGCCCTGCTGCAGATCAGGGCTCTGTGTGCACCTGCCCTTTGCCCCGCTGCAGACCAGGTCCCTGTGTGCACCTGCCCTTTGCCCTGCTGCAGATCAGGGCTCTGTGTGCACCTGCCCTTTGCCCTGCTGCAGATCAGGTCCCTGTGTGCACCTGCCCTTTGCCCCGCTGCAGATCAGGTCCCTGTGTGCACCTGCCCTTTGCCGCGCTGCAGACCAGGCCTCTGTGTGTCTCGTTTCTTCCAGTATGTGCCTTCCTCTCTTCCCCATGTATATTTTTGCATTTCATTCTGCCCATTTGATCATTTTTAATTGTACACCTGCCAAAGAGTGATTATGAGTGACCAAGTGACGGAGTCAGTATTAGGCTGTTTCGCAATCTCTTTTGCCAAAGAAATTAGTCCATTACTTTTAACATTAGCCCCAGGCAAGTTCTTCAGACTGTAGCATAGAGCAGCTGCATTCTTTGCCAAAATATCCCAGGTCATCTCCAGTTCCCTTAACTTGGTTTTCTATTGCTGTGAAGAGACACCATGGCCATGGCAACTCTTATAAAAGAAAACATTTAATTGGGGCTGGCTTACAGGTTAGACGTTTAGTTCATTATCATCATGGTGGGAAACACAGCGGGGGCAGACATGGTGCAGGAGATGATCCGCAGGCAGCAGGAGACAGCCACACTAGGCCTAGCTTAAGCATGAGACCTGAAAGCCCGCTCCACAGTGACACACTTCCTCTATAAAGGCCACACCTCCTAATAGTGTCACTTCCTATGGGTCAAGCGTTCAAGCACATGTGTCTCGAGGGCCATTCCTACTTAAACCACAACAGCCCGGTAGCTCCTATTTCTCCCTCTGAAACTCTGGAGCTGGGCCTCCTCAGCCCTCAGCTCCGAGCACTGCTATCTTCCAAGTCTCTGCTGCGACAGCCCATTGCAATTTGCTTATAGCATGCAAAGTCCCAAAGGCTTCCTCGTTCCTCCAAAATGGCATGGTGAGACACATCTCCCAACTTCTGTATTAGTTATGCCCCTGCTGCTGGGATGAAACACCATGACTAAGGTAACTTTAAAAAAGCATCCACAAGTTTCCTTCCATAACAGACTTCTAGATCTTCCACTGGAAGACACTGGGAGTCATGGCTGACTTCTCTGGATTTGCTGCTATAACGACACAGTCCTTCAGCTCACACACATGAGCTACAGTTTGTTCCCCTCCACACACGTGCCTGGACAGTCTATTGTTCTTTATTATGTGTGTTTTACTAATATTTCAAATAACTTTTTAAGGTCACAATATAAAAATAAAACATTAGGCCGGGTGGTGGTGGCACATGCCTTTAATCCTAGCACTTGGGAGACAGAGGCAGGTGGATCTCTGAGTTTGAGGTCAGTTTGGTCTATAGGGTGAGTTCTAGGACAGCCACCCTGATTCGAAAACAAACAAACAAAAACCCAAAACTAAACAAAACTAAAACTTTAGAATAAAATTAAGTTACAAAAAAACTCCCCCCAAAACAAAATCTAGAACACAAAAAACAAAACAGAAAAAAAACCAGCAACAAGCAAGTTCTTAGAAAAACATCAAATAAATACCCTCCTCTGCATTCTGCAAACTGGTGGTCATAGCATTCAAGAAGTTTACTGAATCAAGACTGAAAAAGCAGCACAATTTACAAATACTCAAAAGCCCAACCTGGTGGGTGGGAGGGATCAAGAAGTCTTGGGGGGCAGCTGCAGTGGTGGGAGGGGCCAAAGAGTCACATGGGGGCAGCTGCAGTGGTGGGAGGGGCCAAAGAGTCACATGGGGGCAGCTGTAGTGAATGGCCAGCAAGTCATAACAAGCTTACAAAAACCAGTGTGTTACAGGTTCAAGCACAGGGTCTGAGGATGGACTAAGTTTTCCATGGGGAAAATATGATAGAAGCAGAGTCAGCTGGGACAGAAGCGGACTCTGCTGGGGCTAAAAAAGTGTCCTATTTCCCGTGGGAAGGGAGAAAAATAAGGAATAATGAAACTCCAAAGTATACGTATACAGTTCTTCCTGCTGGTCTCTGATGCTCACACAGAATGAGCCGAGAGTCTTCTCAGTTCAGGGACGGGGCAGTTCACTGTGGGTACCTGCTAGGCACATGGGGGAGATGTCACTGTGCCGGCATCCATCACTCTCGGCTTGCCTGTTGTAGTGGTATTTCAAATGTATTTTAATACATACAGACTGCCTGAAGATCTGAGAGTAAAACAGTCCCACTGGTCAGCCTTACAGACCAGACCTTTAATCCCAGTAGCCACCCTAGTTGCCATAGAAACCCAGGTGGTGTACTCCCTATAAATGGGTCAAGGCAGCTCTCGGGCACAGCCTCCTTCTAAGATTCCAGGAGGCAGGATTGCCATTTTAGTCTGAGGTCGAGCCAGTGGCTGGCTGTTTTGCTTTTTGGGTCTTTAGGTTGAACCCTAATTTCTGACCCTGAGCTTTTATTAGCCATACTTTAGCCTGTTGCCTTTGCTTCTCGCTTGCGTGGGCATTTATCCCACTGCAGCTGCTACCACGCATCAGAACCCAACTTTCTCGTCCTCTACTGTAAACCGAGGACCAGCAGGCCTCTAGGCATGCTCCAGGCCTCGAGCATCAGACAGGAACTACCAAGTTCTCAGCCCTGCATGGCAGCTGCCTACTGCTGGACTACCCAGCCCACAGCGTGTAAACCAATCTGATAAATCCCCTTTATGACACTCCATCATCCGTGCTCCTCTAGAGAACTGTGACAGTGTGGGAGGCCTTCCTGTGGTCTAGCCTTCAGTAACTGTTACGGGATTTCAAGGGTATAACATTCACTGCAGCAGGTCTTGGGCTCACCACAGGACCAGGCGACGGAGAACACTGACCAATGCTTAGCTTGTCTTATCTCCTTCTAAAGAACTAGAGTCCGAGACAATGTTCAAACATGACTTGTGGATTTGGTTATTGTTTCTAAGATGGAAGAGCTGCTGGTTGTGGTGGCGCATGCCTGCAATTCCAGCATTTGACAAGTGGGAGCAAGAAGACCAGGAGAATTCAGGGCTATCCTCAGCTACACAGCCAGTTCAAGGTACCCAGCCGGAGGTTTTGAGACCACGTCTCAAAACACGATGGCCTGGCATAGTAGCTCATAGCTTTTTTTGTTTTTGTTTTTGGGTTTTTCGAGACAGAGATCCTCCTGCCTCTGCCTCTTGAAAGCTAAGACTAAAGATACTGTCTGTCTGTCCTGGAACTAGCTCTTATTAAGCCAGGCTTGGCCTTGAACTCACAGAGATCCGCCTACCTCTGCCTTCAGAGTGCTGGGATTAAAGGCCTGTGCCACTACCGCCTGGTGGTAGCTTAGATCTTTAATCTTTAATCTTAGCATTCAAGAGACAGAGGCAGGAGGATCTCTGTAAATTCAAGGTCAGTCAGGTGTAAGGGTGGACAGCTGGCACTGCTAGAGAAACCTTACCTAAAACAGTAACAACAACAACAACAACATTAACTTAATGATTCAATCAAGGAAGGAGCAGCACTAGTGACGGGTTCCTAGGTAGTGTTGGTTGCTTGCCCACCACGAACCGGCACTGTGACCTTATGTAATCTGCCCACCTGAACCCTGGCTCCTCCGATCTGTAAAACCACACACAACTACTTCATTTCCCAGAAACAAGGAGGCCAGAGCAGATGACCTCACCATTCTCCGTCTGTGCGTTCAGAGGATCCACTGTGTGGCCACTGTTTTAGTTACGGATGCAACCAACTGCATTAAAACACAGACACATACACACACAGACACACATACACACACACATACATACACACACACACACAGCCAGATATGGTCACACACAGCCAGGTATGGTGATGTAGACCTTAGTCCCAGCACTTGGGATGAAGAGGCAGGCAGATTAAGACCAGTCAGGGCTACACAATGAGACCCCATCCCAACAATAAAAAAACATAAAAACAAATCATACCTTTGTTGATTAGTTACAGATATCTTTTCTTGCCACAATTCCCTAAATAATAGTTAAACAAATGTTTATAAAGTATTTGCAATGTGTTAAGTATTATAGGTAATCTAGAGATAAGACAAAATATACTCAAAAGATTTGTTCAAGTTACACACAGGAAGTAAATACTATGCCGTTTCATGTAAGGGCACGAGTACATGGTTCTTAATCCATGTTGTCAAGGTGGGGTACATGACAGTACTCTACAGTGACAGTCGCAGAGATCCAGGGCTTTGGCACATACTCTTAGCCGAACTCCAATTTCTTTAAACCCAGAGACGGGGAAGGATGGGGAGAAGAGTTGTCTGATGGCTGGAAGGCACGGCCCTCTTCTTAGCCTCACCTCTCCCTCATCTCTGCTCCTGGTGTGGGAGGTTCTTCTATGTGTTGCTTTTATTGGTTAATGAATAAAGAACTGCTTTGAGCCTATGGCAAGGGCAGAACAGAACTAGGTGGGAAAAGCTAGGGTGTATGCTGGAGAAAGAGGGCGGAGTCAGAGAAGCCGTGGAGCAGCTGCTGGAGACAGAAGTGCTAAAACTTTGCTGGTAGGCCACCACCTCATGGTGATGCACAGATTAATAGAGATGGGTTAAATTAATATGTAAGAGTTAGCCAATAAGAAGCTAGAGCTAATGGGCCAAGCAGTGATTTAAATAATACAGTTTTAGTGTGAATATTTCGGTTCTGGGTGGCTGGGACGAACAAGCGGCCTCCTACTACACGCTCCCTCACACCTTCCTTTCTCTAACAGGCCAAATCTTCCCAACAAGAGCTTGGAAAGATTTGCTAAGATGGCTCCCATGTCTGGGAGGGTCTCCTGTCTCCTCACCAATACCCACCTCTTCTTTGCTGGCTCCAAACCCCTTTTCCTCTGAGCCCCGAGCTGCGGGGGTCCAGGAGGAAGTCAGCTGGAGAGCAAACCAGCTAAGCGTGTCCACAAAACTGACTTCGGCAGAGCCAGCCGAACACAAGTCTCAGCTCTGAAGCGAAAGACGGAAGGGACAAGAAAGAAGACGCTGAAGGGACAAGAGAAAAGAAGTCTACTTTCAGCAATGCCAGAAAGTCCCCATCCCCAAATGTTCGCCTCTTTGTTGTCTGGCGTGGTTGCAGATAGAATCCAGGCCCTCACACAGCTGGTGAGCATGCTGCTCACGGGCTATGTCTCCAGCCCCTTTGTTGTATGTTCTTAATATGCCTCAGCGTATGAAGGTTCTTGCTGCCCCATGGTTGGATCCCTGGAACCCACATGGGAGACAATTGACTCCACAAATCGTCTCTGACCACACACAAACATGCACGCATGCAGTAAAAAAACAATATGAGAAGTAGAATAAACAACAAAAACTCATAGAGAGCAGTAGCTAGTCAAGAACTTCTGGAGGGGCCTCTGACAGGAAAGACATGGACATGCACGGGCTTGGGTAATGAAACAGGGGACAGGCTCAGGAGGAGCAGGAGCCAGGGAGAGAGGTGGGCAATGTTGGCCAATGATACAATGTACACTGGCAGGTATCTTTCCACAGGAAGACCGTCTGGTTTCTCGCTGACAAGGTGACTCCGAGAGATCGCTGGGACAGTTGAGAAAGTGTTGGGGCAGAGACAGCCACTGCTTTGTGAGCCCACAAGGCTGTATGACTGACTCCACAGGGCAGCTAGGTGGGTGTCCCTTTGTCTAGGTTTAGTACTCGAACTTGTCTACTTTCCATTACTAAAACAATAGCAGAGGCTGTCTACAATAGAAAGGCCTCTTTAACTCCACAGTTCTAGAGGTTCGACTTCATGGTGCTGGTACCTACCTTTGGAGATTCTAATGGTGGGAACACGTGTGAGAAGCCACAGGGCAAAGGGGCAGAGGGAAAGGCTAGGAAGGGGACAGGCTAAGGACTCTGAATACTGGCCAGGGTCTTACAAGAACAGCATTACTCTCTTCTGAGGCAGTGTCCTCACTCACTATCAACACTGCCACACTGGGGACGAAGCTGCAACGCGCGAACCCTTGGGGCACACACTCCTACTGGTGTCCCCAGGGCGAAGTTCAGCAATGTGTGTCTTCATAAGCACCCACACAGTGTCTGGAGCGTCCTATGTCCCTCAAGTCCCAAGGAATCCTGAGAACTAGGGAAACCTCTGGTCCCAATGGCGGACACGGAAAACAAGCACTTGACAGCGCCAGTTACAGCGCCGAGGGCTCCAAATGCCAGTGGCTGCCTCTGAAAACCATGGCAATTCTCAAGACTCAGAAGAGGGGATGCCTAGCACCATTTACACCCTGATAGAAATTCCAACTTCTAAACATCTGTCTTCCAGAAAACGTTTGAGAACACTGTACCCACTTGGGAAGTGTCCGGCTCAGGCTGTGACGTAGCGGCTCGTTTCCTTGGCTCACACTCCTTTACTGTCTTGGGGCGAAATGTCTAAGTTACAGAGAGCTGGTCAATGAACAGGAATCTGGCATGTCAGCCCCCCACCACGCGCCCATTTTCCCACAGCCAACAGCCTGGAAATAAATCTGGGCCTTTCCTGGGGAAGGGAGGTACCATTATAAATAGGCCTGTGTTTGTAAACAGGCCAGTGACCCTATACACCGGCTCTACGCAGAACACAGTCTGTCACAAGCATCTTTCCCCAGGGCACGGCTTAAAGGACGAAACCTAGAGGATTCGGGTTTCCGCCCTGCCTTAGTCTATAAATCCTTGCTGGCAGGTAGCTGGGAAGCAGCTGCTGATTCCGGTTGTGCTCTGGATCACAGGAAGCCACCTTTAACCTCCCCGCTGTTGTCTGTCTCCCCAAACGTGACAAAAGAACAGCTGTAAGCACATGCCAGCTGCTGAGAGGGTCTGCGCGGAGCACTAGAGGAAGCCTGTTCAGCCGCAGCACCAGCCGCTGCCGCTCCAAGGGAAGACAACCGAGCTTACTTCCTGACGGTCTCATTACACAATGTATCTGCGGCATCCGGACCATGATGCTCCACAGTTCCCACTCCCCCTCCAGCCTTTGTCCCTGTCCCCGAGCTCCCTCGATGAGATCTCTTTCCAAAACCCTGTGCAGATGTCAGTGAAGGCCTGTTTAGACACCGCCCCCAACTCCCCCATAACCTCCTGCCTTATGTGTAGACGGGACTACCTTTCACTGCCCGCCTTCTGCCCATTCTCAGGTTTCCCGTGGGTCAAACTCAGTTCTGCAAGCTCCGCCATTGGTTCTGTGATTGTTGGTGCCTGGGCTCACACATTGCACACTCCGCACAAACTGTTAGTGCAGAGATATGAATTTATTCAATTACTCCCCAGATTTTAAAATGTGAAATTAAAAACAAACAAACAAACAAAAAACAACTTACAAAAGGCAGTCTGGGGGCAACTGGGTAATTTATAAAGGAAATATTAGACAATGGTCTGAATTTTAGTGCTCTATGGAGGAGGCCTGATTATATTTAAATACCTTCCCTCCAACTTCATTCCTTATTTTATTTTAGGTTTACAAACCAACAAAACTGAGCTAAAGGAACTGAGAGCACCTATACATTTTTTGCCTCCCACTCTGCAGTTTTTCTATTTGCAATGTTGCCCACCAGGCTGTGTATTTGTTAAAAAATCAATAAACCTTCCAAGTGTGCTGGTGCCCTTAATCAATCTCAGCATTAGGAAGGCAAAGACAGATGAATCTATGTGAGTTCAAGGCCAGCCTAGTTTACAAAGCAAGTTCCAGGTCAGTCAAGGCTATACAGCAAAACCCTTTCTCAAAAAAAAAAAACAAAAACCCAATTACAAAATCAATGAACCTATACCCACACATTATCCCGACTCTCAGTTTTCTATGGTTCGGTGTAGGTGTTACACAGTCTAGGGTTTTGCACAGATGTAAAACAACATGTGTCTATTATTAGAGCATCAGAATAGACTGGCTACTTAAAAGGACTCTGTGATACTTATTATTAAAAGGGATGCATGATAAAAGCATTGTGAGGTGGGCTGGAGGGATGGTTCAGCGGGTGTACTTGCTGCTCTTCCAGAGAAAGGGGGCGTGGTTCTCAGCATTGCATATCACTAACACGCTAATCACAGCTCCAGGTGATAGGATCCCCCCTTCTAGAATCCATACCCAAATACATGGAGTGTACACGCAAGTGCCCATGTACACGCATGTGCCCACATACACACAGACAAACATACACAAAAATCAACCAAGCAATACAAAAGAAAATCGGGGAAATTTATACTCAACTTGATCAGTAAAAAAGTACGTGTGTGTGTGTGTGTGTGTGTGTGTGTGTGTGTGTGTGTGAAGACACACTGGCACTCTTATGGCCAACTCACTGTTGGCCTGTGAGGTAACTGCCAGAGAAATGCTTGCCATACAAGCCTAGAGACCCAAGTTCGATCCCTCAGACTCCACATAAAGGGACTGGGAGAGAACAGACCACGCGTAGAACACTGTGGCACACATGCCCTCTCTCACACACGCGCACACACACACACCATGCACAAATACAAACACAATAACAATAAGCAACAATTTAAAAGCAATATATTGACTGTCAAGCTGACAGGCTCTAGTAAGAAACTATACCTAGACTATACCTAGACTAGGTGAGCCCCTGGCTCGGCCTGGGAAGCATTATCTTGATTCGGGTAATGAGACGGGAGGATCCACCCAAGAGGTGGGCAGCACCACTTCCTGGCTGGGGTCCTGCACTGGGTAACAGGATGACAGCTAGGCAAGCAGCAGCATTCAAGGTTGACGGCAGATACAATAGGACCTGCTGCCTCAAGCCCCTGCTGTAATGACTTCCCCACCAGAATGGCCTGTGACAACCACACACTGTGCCAGAATAACCCTGCCGTCCTTCAGTCACATTTGCCAGGACACTAGGGAAGTCGCAGGAACACAACTAGCAAGTCTGCCGAGTCTTGGTGCCATGCACGGTCACCATGCCGTTCTTTACATTTTCGTAAAAGAAACAAACAAACAAACAAACGCCAGGAAATGGAGTCACCAGAACCAGAAAGTATAGTACCAAGATTAGCTTTGAGGTGTCACAACAATGTGCCACAACCCTGCCGGGTCACAACAATGCTCTTCTCATTGTGGGCCAAGGTGCTCGGCTTGACAATGCTGCTTGACCTCCACTCGCTGCTCCAAGCAGTGGCTGGGCAAGCAACTGCATGGTAACTGATTTTTCAGAAGCAAAGGATTTCCAGGGAGAAGGACGCTGAGCAGTCATTATGTCCCAGTTACATCCCATTAACTGAAGCAGTGTCCACACCTAAGCCCTTTCCTTCTTACTCAATATCACATGTCTCATGTCGGAAGCAGAATCACTCGCGGGGAGTGGCGGTGGCGGTGGGGGTGGCGGTGGCAGTGGGGGTGGGGGTGTCCTTTTGGCTTTCCTTTGGCACCAGTGTGTTCAAAGAAGGCTACAAGGAGATGATCAACTGTCCTGGGCAAACCAGAGCAGCTGGTCCCCTGATGTGCCAGGAGCCCTTAGACTTGAACTTTGAAGATCTGGGGGTGTGGGCTGCGCGGAGGGCTGTATCACTACAAGGATGAGCAAGGGGTCAAGACCAGAATGTGACAAACTGAAATGACAGAGTTTTCTATGATAGCAGCCACAGAGCAACTTCAAATGCCTCGCTGCAAAGTGTCCTTAGTGGGCAACGTCTCTGAAGGTCATCTAATGCGGGGAAACAAAGGAGAAAGGAAACTCACTGTAAAAACGTCATCATCTCCCAGCTCGGCCTCGTTGTGAATAGTGGAAGATGAGGTGGTGGAGCCTAAAAGACAAAAACGCAATCAAATCAATCGAGTTGTGGATAACTGACTTCAATCATTTAAATAAGTGTAAAGTGTGGTGGCTAGTGTATGTCTTGTTTTCCTTCCTTTAGTGCTGAAGACTGAACCCAGGACCTTACGCATGGTAGGCAGGTCACTCTACCACCGAGTCTCATCCCCAGTCTTTAAAAGCATATGGTGTATTTCTTCTTTTCTTTATTTTAGCATTAGTAGGGACTGACCCTGAGGCCCCATGGACACCACGGGCAACTCTACCACTGAATTATCATCACTGATTATCCCTATCCTGAAAAAAAAAGTGTTATCTTAAAGTATCTTCCACTCTGTCAGGACAACGACCCTAGCGTATAATCACATGGGGATTCAGTATTTTATTTTATTTTATTTTATTTTTGGTTTTTTCGAGACAGGGTTTCTCTGCGGCTTTGGAGCCTGTCTTGGAACTAGCTCTGTAGACCAGGCTGGTCTCGAACTCACAGAGATCCGCCTGCCTCTGCCTCCCAAGTGCTGGGATTAAAGGCATGCGCCACCACCGCCCGGCTGTGATTCAGTATTTTAAATCATTCCCCTTGGCTCTAGCCATGATGCTCCCTAAATTAATTTTGCCTGCTGTGGTTCCCATTACTTTAACTTTTGTACCGAAGGAAGGGAAACGCCAAAGTTCTCTCAGCTAGACCTACTCAGCCTCAGAAAAGCAGGGCTTTCACTGCCCTGATCGTCTCACCTCCTGCTGAAGAAGCCCTAATCCCCGCCTCTCCTTCTGAACTCAGACCCTGCACTCCCTGGCCATACTATGGGAGCTGTGTTGTTAGCAGACATGTGCTGTCAGAACCCCAGGACTTGGCGTTGCTTTTTCCAGGTCAAAACTGAGGTTTCTGTTAGAAAATCCAGCTAATCCCATCATGAGATGGCCTGGTGGTTCAAGTTCAACTTTCTTGTTCACTTCTTTATCTAGCTGCAAATAGTGAAGCAACCCCACTTCTCCCATGAACAGGAGCCAGGAATGTGGTGGTCAATTCAATAGATATACCTGAAGAGAAACTCAAGTCTTTATACATATATAAAGTGGTGTGCGTGTGTGTATGTGTGTGTGTGAGAGAGAGACAGACGAGAGAGAGAGAGAGAGAGAGAGAGAGAGAGAGAGAGAGAGAGAGAGAGAGAGAATTTCTGGAAACTGGTCATTTCCCTCCACCATGTGGGTCCCAGGTACCAAACTCAGGTTGTCTGGCTTGGCAGGAAGCAACGTTATCCACTGAACCATCTCCCTAGCTCAAATCTCATCTCTTAAGCAAATGAAATAATGAAATAATCATTTCTTTCAATCCTGACTTTGGTGTCACCACACCTCAGGGTCCCAGTACCTTAAACACTGACTTGTGACTAAACTGTGCAGAGAGGAGAATTTGAATGCTTATGGCCGAAGGCCCCTCAAGGCTGTGGTTGTGCGGTGCCTGCACCCCGGCAGAAACAATCCTTTTGATTTATAGCAGATTCACCGTACAGCTCCCTAACGGTTAAAAACAGGTTGAATTGCCATCTGATGACGAGAGCGGTTCACTATCGTCTTAGAACTTACTTTTTTTTTTATGTCTATGGAGTATTTTTGCCTGCACGTTCGTATACTAATTGTGCGTTTGGTGTCCCAGGAAGCCAGAAGGGGATCTCCTGAAACTGGAGTTATAGGCTGTGAACTATCATGTGGGTGCTGGGAATCGAACCCTGGTACCGTGAAGAGCAGCCTGTGCTCTCAACCACTGGGCCGTCTCTCCAGGCCACTTCACCATCTTCTCACCACTGCCATAAATTCAGTAATACGATATCTTAAAATATTTCTCCTGTATAAAATTATTCATTGCTATTCTCAGTCTCCGAAGGCTGTTGATGACTGTAAATATATTTCAAATGCACTTTCTTTGAATAGTAAGTTCTAGGGATGGGGTCCCTCCTCTGCCCCCACTGCAGGTTCCAGGGACGGGATTTGGGTTGTCAGGTTTTCGCATAAGGGTTTTAATCACTGAGCCGTCTGGGGGCCCCCACTTTACACTTTTCTTTTCATTTTTTTGGGGGGTGGGACAGAGTCTCTCTATACAGTCCTGGCTATCAGCGGGAACTTGCTATGTAGACCAGGCTGTCCTCAAATTTAAAAAGATCCTCCTGCCTCTGCCTCCCGAGTGCTGGGGTTAAAGGTGAGTGCCACAACAACCAGCACATGATACAGTTTTAAATTCTATTAACTTGCCGGGCGATGGTGGCGCACGCCTTTAATCCCAGCACTCGGGAGGCAGAGGCAGGCGGATCTCTGTGAGTTCGAGACCAGCCTGGTCTACAGAGCTAGTTCCAGGACAGGCTCCAAAGCCACAGAGAAACCCTGTCTTGAAAAACCAAAAAAAAAAAAAAAAAAAAAAATTCTATTAACTTGAAATAGTGTAAGAATTCTATTGTTCTTAAAAAGAAAAAAAGAATCCTATTGTTTGTGTGCATTTGCACACAAGAGAAGTAATTTGTAACTTATTTTTTTTTGAGACAGGGTTTCTCAGTAGCTAAGGAGCCAGTCTTAGAACCTGCTCTGTAGACCAGGCTGGCCTTGAACTCATAGAGATCTGCTTGCCTCTGCCTCCCGAGTGCTGGGATTAAAGGCGTGCGCCACCACTACCCAGCTGGCTTAGTTTGTTTTAAAAATTAAAAAAAAAAAATTAGATGTATGGGTGCTTTGCACGCATGTAAATCTGCAGACCACGCATGTGCAGTGTCTGTAGAGGCCAGAAGAAGGCGTTGGCTTCCTTGGAACTTGGGTTACTGGTGGCCATTAGCCAAGTTTTAGGCGCTGGGAGGGTTGGAAACCTAACCTGGGTCCTCTGCAAGAGCTGCCACTGCCCTCAACTGCTGAGCTATCTGTCCCGCCCCGGCTCACATTCTTCTAAGGGACCCCTTTGTGTTACACACTAGCTACTGACATGAAACGGTAAACAATCTCAAGAGCAGGCACATCCCTTTCGATGGCCGGCACTGGTGAAATGGGGGAACCACAAACCCACAGGGAAACTTCCTACAAACAAGCCACGTATATAAGATGGCAGACTGTGGGAATGAAAAAGAACCCGGAACACTCCACAGTCCCTCTAAGGGTGCAGTGACAAATCCAGTACCTTCTATAAGGTCTTCAATGGCTTTTCTCACGCCCCTGTCAAAGGCTCGTGCATCCGCAGGGCTTTGGAAAGTAAGACCAAACTTCCTATTGTCAACTTTCCAATGATGAAACGTCGGATTGGCTTTGGTGTAGACCAAGTCCTTTCTGACATAGCATTCCAGTACCACCTGAAGGATTGAAACACAGGCTGGTTACTCGTGGGACAGTCATGGCGGTGTCTGTTGCAAGCCTAACCGAGAACCATCACTGATGGCCACTAACGGAAGGACACCGGCCCCTGGTCTTCATGTGTGTACCTCTCCAGGTGGAAGAAACAGATGATTCCCACTGACCACCAATCTCTGCTGTTCCCTGCACCCCACTCCTCCTTCTCCTGGCCCCTCAGTGTTGGGGCTTCTGTCCTGTTGTCGCCTGCCTTCCCTCCTGGTCCCGACAGGTCTGTGTCTGTGGATTCAACAAACTGAACATGACTAAATCTCTCCCAGCTTCTTCACATCCGGCACTGTCAACCCTGGTCTGCTCGCTCGCTCTGGCTCAGAACTCCTGTGGCTATCTCTGCGTTGTTTCTCTGTCCCCCTACGCCGTCAGTCACCGGGTCCACTTCCCGTGTGTATGGCCTCCCAGTCAGCTGCTGCAGTTCTAAGCTGGTGGCAGTACTATTAACTGTACATTAGGATTATGAACGCTCTCTGTGTTCCGAACGACCGAGCCTAAGGAATGGCTTTTCATCTTTACACAGAACCTGGTCCTGTTTCCCTAAGACTGAAAACACCATCAATGTTATGAGCAAGAACAAGGCTGTGTTCTGAAAACACCGAGGAACTGAACAGGGTCACATGACTCCCCAGGACTTCTCAGATTCTACTCGCTCCATTCACAATTAATTCTGTACCGGATTCAATATTCTCTAATAGTTTCTCACCTATTAATCTTAGATGGCAAGATACACTATAGCTTAACTCCCCTTCTAATCAGCGATCTTGTTGACAGACACCGTTTATTTCATGTCTTAGAAGCTTTGCAATCCAACAAATATCAACTTCATATTCTCATTAATAAAAATCCCAAACTATTCAACAGCTTTATTACAAACACCAAAGCAACTCTACAGGGTTTCACAGCCTTGACAGTGTTTTGCAAAGTCCCGCCATTAACACCATGTAAGCTTGTCAATCTAGCCTAAATGAAGGGCAAGAGAATAAAGGTTTACCTAAACTAGGGTAAATCGAAACTAAAGAATAGTACAAATTTCAAGAATATGTCAAAGCAGTAAGAAATAAAATACTGCTTACTAAATGTTTTCTAAATTAATAACAATAGTGTAATTGGCATATTAAAAGCAACACTGAATGTTAATTTTATAACATTGTATTGAAGAGGACAGCTCCTTATAATTCTATTTATGATTAAATTGCTTATCATGGTCATTTTCCCCTAAGAATAGCCCAATGACTAAATGCCAGCCCAGCTTCGTTCCAAACTGGGGAAGTCCAAATAATCAAGGCTTTAACTAACAAATGTCACCCATTTTAGAATCCAAAGGCTTCAATTCAAAGCCCCAAGTTATTAATTTTTTTCTTTGCTAAAACAAAGAGACTCAATTTTCCCGTATTTTTAGAATGAAAAAAAAAAATAATTAGTCTCTGGCTATCATTGTCTAACTGTTTCTTTTCGGTAGCTTTGAACTCTCCAAGTATTTGAAGATGACCTTCTAAATCCTCCTGCATGCTGGGATTACAGGCTGTGTCTCAAACCATACTGGGGACGGAACCCATGACTGTGTGCACGCTAGTCCCCTACCAACTGAGCCCCTGCCCCGGCCACATTCCTCTCCCACTCCAGTATCCCCAGATTTGTTTCCTGTGGACGTGGAGAGCACAGAACCTGGCCCTTGTTCCTTCTTTACATATGAACTGTGTTTCAGCAGAACCATTCCTATAATTGCTTCTGCAATGGGTCTTTTGTTTTCCTTAAAATGATGCCTTGCGGGGCTGGAGAGATGATGGCTCAGCTATTAAGAACAATTGCTGCCCTTGCAGAGGACCCAGATTCGGTCCCCAGCACCCACACAGTGGCTCTTAACCACCCGTAACTCCAGTTCTATGGGATCAAACAACCTCTTCTGACCTCCGTGGGTACTAGGCACACATGCAGTACACATACAAGCAAACAGCAAAACATTCATAAACATAACATGAAAAAAAAATCATGTCTTGGGGAATATGTGTGTATTTATGTATGCAGCCTAGTGGTGTGTGGAGCGGGTATGGTAGCACAGGGCTGTAATCTAGCTCCAGGGAGGCAGAGGCAATAGGAACTGCAGGTTCAAGGCCAGTGAGGACTGTGTAATGAGAGCTTGTCTCAAAGAAGGGCTGGGGCTCTAACTCAATCCCTGGGCCTTCCTAGCCACAAAGGACATAAAGCAAAAAAGAAATCTCTTTGTATAGTGCTGGATGAAATGTGACATCATCCTGAAGACTGGCCCAATCCAACAAACACCACGTTCTCTTCTCCAGACAACCACAGAATCAGGCCCGAGTAAGACATTCGTGCGAGATGAAGGATTAAACATCAGTTTTCATGGAAGGAAGCATGAGAAACAATGGTGGGCTGGGGGTGCAGCTTGGTCTGAAGGAGGCCTTCCTATTGTCCAGCATGCCCTGGGTCCCCAGCATCGGATAAACCGGGCACATAAACACATGCCTGTACTATTAGGAGACAGAGCAGGAGGATCAGAAGTGCAAGGTCATCCTCATCTAAGAACTGGGGCCAGCCTGGACTACCTGAATCCCCGTCTTAAAAACCAAGCCCACCAGGCAGATCTCTAGGACAGCCGGGGCTACACAGAGAAACCCTGTCTCCAAAACCACCCCACCCCACTAAAAAAAAAAAAAGTTACCAGTTAAGTTCTGATATACAATCTAGGAAGAATATCTACAATTATAAGAAAGGGGGACAGATAATGGGGGCATAGACCTGAGTCCCAACACACTTTCTTCTTAATTCCAGCATTTGGGAGGTAGAGCAAGGGTGATAAAAATTGAACGTGTTGGAGGTCAGCCTGGACTATACTGTTGAGTTTCAGGCCAGTCTAGGCCGCAAAGCTTCAGTTTGCATACAATTTCTCAGCAGCCAATTACCAGAAATTCTCTGACAACTTATAAATGGGTATATGTAGAAGCAATGTCAGTTAAACTCACAGACTCCAATACAGAAGTAAAACACACGCACATGCACGTGCACACACATACGCGCGCAAACACACACACACAATGTTGACTTCTAGAACCTTGGAACAAATCCCCATACACTCCTATGAAAAAAGCACTTCGTGCCCAGCTGATTACAGGGAACAAGGCCTCCATCTCAGGCTCAGCCAACCACCACCTCACATTCCCCCTCATGGTTAAAGGGGCTTCCTTTAACGACCCGCCCCCTTTCAGAGCTCCTTCAGAGCCTCATGGGCTCCAGTGGCTCCTGAGGGCAGGAGCATTGCCTCACAGAGCAGGGAGATCAAAGAGATGCCACTGCAGCTGCAAATGGTGTAGGAGTGGGGGCTGGAATCCAGATTTCCCAGAGCGAAGCAGGCAAAGTGGGGGTTAGGAAAATAAAGCACAGCAGGTGGACGGATGTGGGACAGAAATGCCACCAGGTGCGAAGTGTCAGCAGAGCGCAGGGAGCAGGAGGAGGTAGGGAGAGATGGGGAAAACGGGTGGTGGGGAAAAGGAACACCTGGAGGATGGCACCATCCTGAACCCAGGGAAGCAATGCACTGTATTATAACATGGAGACAGTCTCTTCCCCTTTTGGATGTGGCATGAATACAACAGAGGTTATTCATGTCAGGTCCCTGGACAAAAAGGAAAACATTTGTAGTTACTATGTATAAGTCACTGGGAAGACACAAGTTCAAAATGCAGTTTGAAAGGAAGGGGCTGGGTTAGACCGTCTCAACTTGGGCTATTTTAAACCTGGGTGTGGTGGTACAGGCCTGTAATCCTGGAATTTGGGAGTAGTAGACAGGAAGATTAGGAGTTCAAGGTCATCCCTGGCTACAAAGCCAGTTTGGGCTATAGCAGAGCCTATCTCAAAAAGCCAGAAATGGAGACTATTCTAGGTTGACAATCCAGAAAAAACCCAGGAGAAATAGCCCTAAGTATCCAGAACCCTTCACACGAAGACAGTCTGATAACAGACTAGAAAGGGAGGATGCAAATCAAAGAATCTCTATTGAAATTCTGCAGAACAAGAATACCGATGAAAGGGAAAAAAGACAAGAAACACATTTTTAAAATCTAAACAAGGCAGGTAAAGATGAATACCTTATAACCAGGGCAGAACACACAAAAGGAAAGTTCCAGGAGCTAGATATGCAAAGGACACTGGCAGGTAACTCAGTCACGCAAAGGACTAAAAACACTTATTTTTGTGTGTGCACATGTGTGCGGGCATGTGTGGAGGTCAGAGGGCAGCCTACAAGAATCTGTGCTCTCCTACTATGTGGGTCCCAGGGACAGAACTCACCATTAGGCTTGGCTGCCTGAGCCCTCAGACGCTGGGCCATCTGGCTGGCAAGTGACAGCTTTTTAGCAAGTAGGAAACCATATGACGTCATTCATAAGAAATCAACGAAGACTACTATTATTTTATTGAAATGATAGCGATTTAAAACCTATGACCTCAAAGGTTAAAGGAAAATCTCACACAGTAACAGCTATACACTAAAGGTCATGAAAATCAGGCCCCAAATTCATATATTCTCTCTCTCTCTCTCTCTCTCTCTCTCTCTCTCTCTCTCCCTCTCCCTCTCCCTCTCCCTCTCCCTCTCCCTCTCCCTCTCCCTCTCTTCCTCTCTATTGTTGTTGATGTTTGTTTTGTTTTTCAAGACGGGTTTCTCTGTGTAGCCCTGGGTGTACTGGAATTCACCTTGTAGACCAGGCTGGCCTTGAACTCAGAGCTCAACAGGTCCATCCACCTTCTTCTACTTCCCAAGTCTGAGATTAAAGACTTGAGCTACCACTGCACGTCTTCTAATTATTTCTTTAAAATCAGGAACTGTGGAATGTGGAAAAACGCAGTTAAATGTATCTTCACGATACTATGGTGATGGGGGGGGGCACTAAGGAGATGGCCTAACAGCGGAACGCCACACTAGTGTGTGAGCAGGACAGGAAAGCCCTTGAAGAGAATGTCAGCGACAAGGAAGTGAGATGATGCACAGCTCTTCACACACCAACAAAAGGCGTGTGAAAAAGAAAACACGCACAGCTGTGCGCCATGACGCTGCTTCAATTTTGGGGGTCTGTGTAATGCTGTACCAAATATGGTCCCCAAGAACACGAAATCATGCCCTGAGCATCAGCTAACTAATGGGCTAACCTTGGGCTTAGCTAGGGGCACGCATGTGCCAGGCACATGGTAGCCAAGCCACTTTTTTCTAAAATCTTATTTATTTTTCTTCTTTGTGTGTGTGTGTGTGTGTGTGTGTGAGAGAGAGAGAGAGAGAGAGAGACAGAGAGAGAGAGAGAGAGAGAGAGAGACAGAGAGAGAGACAGAGACAGAGACAGAGAGACAGAGACAGACGGACAGACGGACAGGATCTCTCTCACTATGTAGGCTGGTCTGGAGCTGGCTGTGTTGTAAATCAGGCTGGCCTTGAACTTAAGAGAAATCTACCTGCCTGCCTCAGCCTCCCAAGTGCTAGGATTAAAGGTGTGCACCACCAAACCTGGCCACTTCGTTTTCTTTATAGTATGGTCACACTGCCTACACTGGGAGAATTTTTAGGAAGGAATAAAGTGTACGGCAGCATTCCAGTTAATGTATCAGTGATATTTACAAGATATTCTGTCTTATCTATTTGGTAATTTTCTTCAACCATAAGAAGTGGTTGGGGGGAAAAAAAGAAAGAGCCTGTCTACACACTTCATACATAAAACCTGTCCAGCTCTCAAATGCAGCACCAACTTAGCGCGGAGCCACGAGCATTTCCTCTGGGAGACCTTACCCAATGCATCACACTTTCAGTCACTGTAGGTTCTGAATCTCTACTTCCAACGACAGTGGAAAGCAGACTATGCTGAGCGTAGTCAGTCTAAAGGAGACTTAGAATCGGGGACACACGGCACCCGACACAGAAGTGCTTGCCCATCCTGCGCAAGGCTCTGGATTCAATCCTGACCAAGAGAGTAGGCAGGAAGGCGAGGGAGACTAGCATGGACTGGGGACGTAGTTCAGTGGTAAAGCACATGCTTGGCACGCATGGGGCCCTAGAGCACAAGCTCTGGCAGTACCCACCCTTCAAAGAATCAACGGGGCTTGGGCGGTCTACCTTCCTCCCTGTCAGAGACTGTCGTGTAACTCGTCGTCCAGGTTCCTCCATGACACCGCAAGCTATTGCATCCTTGGGGTAAGACTCACTTTCCCATGCATTTTGTTTTGTTTCGTTTTGTTTTTTTGAGACAGGGTTTCCCTGTAGCTTTGGAGCCTGTCCTAGAACTAGCTCTTGTAGACCAGGCTGGCCTCGAACTCACAGAGATCCACCTGCCTCTGCCTCCCGTGCATTTTCCTAAGCATGTGCAATTACTTATAGAAGTGCCATGTTACCGTGTGTGATTTTCTTATCCCAAAGCTGCTTTGCTATTATTACAAAATAAAGGCTGTTATGTGTTGGTGTGGTGTGTGTGCTCTTTAGTGAGTGGAGGCGACAGGAGGACGTCAGGGGCCCTGCTTTGCCACCTGCATCCTATTCCTCTGCCTCTGGTGCCTCGCTGAACCTGGAGCTAAGGCTGGGGTCAGTAAGACGTGGGGATCCTCTGTCTCTGTCTCCCACAGCGCTGGGGGTACAGGCCAGCGTGCTTTTATGTGGCTATGGGGATCCAAACTCAGGAGGTCTTCATGCTTGCACAGCAAACGCTCATATACTCCAGGCCATGTCCCCCAGCCCCTAAGCTCTGGTTTCTTTCCGACAAATATTTATTTAGAAGGAACCAATGCTAGGTGACGCTGTCTCCCGCGTTACCTTCTCCCACCTAAATCTCCCATGGAAAACCCTGATTCCAGTTTACCGTTACACGACTTGTAATGACAAAGAACATGCTTTTGATTCTAATACCTGTCATAACTGCACACCTTGATCAATCAAAGATGCAAACAAGATGGTCGAATACCCTTGTGGCATGCGCTCTGTATGGTGTGCGGCCAAGAGACAGCACTGGAAAGGGAGGATTATATGTACAGAAACCAGTCATTGCAATTTTAACGCCCGCGATGTGGGTCTGTCATTACCAGTTTGTCTTTCTGTCGTTCACCATGGATGAGAAAGCCGCTTCGTCCATTGCCTTCAGGGTGCATCACCTTACACACCCCAACGCGACTGATCCCGCCTCCTTCCTGTGGGAACCATCCCCCGCTGGAGTCATCTCTGGTCATAACCACAGCCTTGACACGCACAATATAGCTGTCACTAAAACGACAACAAGAAGGGGCATGACAACAGTCTAGTAGCTGCAGAACACACTTCCCAGGGCGAGACACTTCTCTCGATTTGTCGCAGAAATACGGTTAACAATATAACCCAGAATGGGAGTCCGTCTTGACATTTAGGAAAAACAGCATGTATCGTAATACCACAGTTCATCTTAGAAGAGACACCCACTGATTAACAAATCTTCCTTATGAGTCTTTGAAGACCACACGGGAATTATGTCCTCCAGTTTCCGGGTGCTGCACATGAATGGAATGAATAAACTGAGCTCCAGAATTTGACGTCTGGGCTGAAACGCCAAGCCTATTAACTTAAAAGGATGTTACAACTTTAATCTTTTAAACCTAGTTTACAAGAAATGACGAACCTTTAACATGTTATGACATTAGGAATTCTATTTAGCAAGCAATATCAAAATTCACTTCTAAATTACAAAGTCCCCGTCCCATGCACCATTTCTATAGGCGGGAAGGCTTCAACTCACCCCACACCCCTGTAGCCTTTGCTTGTGATTTCCATCTCCTCAGTCGAAATATATGAATCTGCCTAAGCTCTACTGTACTATGGCCAAAGATCCCCTTTCTTCCAAAGACCAACTCATGCTTCTTTTCATTGTTTGTTGGTTTGAGGATAAATAATTCTGGCTTGATATTTTCTTTCTTTGCATAAAATTCATTTGTTTGTCTTGCCCATGAGAACACAAACTGCCATCTTCTATGTCAGGCCCTGTACGGAGCTGAGGGAAGCAGTAACAGAGAATGACAGGACTGTGTCTCACCTCAGCACTCTGGGACAAAGGCCACAGTCTCAGAGACAGCCTGTCTCCCGTGCCTCTGCTCCCCTCTCACCCAAACTTCCTGTGATCTGCTACTGTGATTTCATTCCTTCCCACACCCAGGCAACGTCCTGTCTGTCCCACACAAAAGTCCCTTCTGCTCTCTTCACCTAGACTCAGGGAAGGCGCCTGTGGCGGCTCTCTCAGGCTAATGCGCCCTTGCCCTGGTCTGACAGAGACGTGTGTGTGTGTGTGTGTGTGTGTGTGTGTGTGTGTGTGTGTGTGTGTGTGTGCGCGCGCGCGCCGCTAAACCATTCTCTACCTGCTGAGTTTTCTTCAACTCTGCGTTCCACACCCCAACCCCAATTCCAGGAAGACTTTACCAGCCAGGCAAACTGCCCTTCCCTCTGCGCACCCCCTAGTGTGCCACTCACGTCCCTGAGGGATTTCCCGACACCGCTGCATCTTGCTTCTGGAACTCTCTCCCTTCCAATGCCTTTGCATTCAACCACGGCTATCTATGTCCGGAGCACCAAGTCAATCCCTGGTTGGGCACCACCTCCAAATCTCATTTATTTTTTCCTTTCGGATAGTCTCATGAAGCCTAGGTTGCAGAGGAGGCTGATTCTCCTGTTTCCATAGCCTCAATTGCATGCAGGCGTGAGCCATCGCCAACAACCCTCCTCTCCAACCATGACTTCCTGCTTTCACAGTTCCCCCCCACTAGGGCCAGGGGTCTCTTGCTGACTACCTCTTCCCGCCCTGCTTTCTACTCCTCTCCACTGGGCTCTCTCAGGCCGCTGCATTCGGTCACAGGGAAACCCCACTGCACTTTGCTCACAGGGCTTATTCTAAGCCACAGCCACTGACTGTAAGCGGGCTTACGTTCTACTACATCTGCCCTCTGCCTAAATGACTTCAGAGAGCCTCCTGCCTTCTGGCTCCGAGGTGATGGATGCCCTTGTTTTGTTGGGAAAACCAACTCAGCCAGCTGAGCCCTGCCCCCATGCCCGTCATGTCTGCACAACCTCTCCAGTCACACCGGCTGATCCACACCCCATCCTCCACCTCAACATTGCTCTATGCCAACAATGCCCGTCTTCACACTTCTGCCCAGCCTCCTACCTGCCAAGATCCAGACCAGTGACAACAGTGGGTGATGACATGTCTCTGCTTAGGTGTCTAAGCCATCTCAAGCAATACATGTTTTCCTTCCCAAGGTCTTCCTACGCTTTTGGGTTCTTACCCCAGTCTCTATGCTGACCCTACTGGTCATCCCATAACCTGAGGCTACTGTAGTGGTACCCTGACTGGCATCCTATGTCCATGCTTGTCCGTGGTCCCCGAAAACAGAAAGGTCAGTCAGATTGCATCACGTGTACTAAGAGCTCAAACCCTGCCATATCCTCCTACTGACTTCCTGAACGCGGCTCCCATCCCAAGGGCCTCCTTGCAGGCCCTCCACATTGCTGCTTTAGGGTCTCACGGTTGCCATTTCTTTCCATCTCACGTCTCACCATTCTCTCCACATATAATCACGTATGTTCTATCTCACCTGGGTCCCTGCACAACATACTCCACTAGAGAACACTTTCTTGGCATCTGTAAAAGCAGCCCCCCCCACTCCCACCTCCCCCAAATCTCTTCCCACTGCTGGCCCTGAAACCTATTTGCCCACCAGGATAAAACTCAGTGAGGGTGGAGACTTTGCCATGTTCGTTCACCACTAATCCTTAGGGCTTACAATGGTACCGAGCCCATCAACAGGGTGCAGGATCGATGGACTGACAATGTAGTATGAATAGGTATTTTAAAAAATTGAAACTACCCAAGTCCCTGTATCGATACTCATTTGCTTACAAACCACAATAGCTTAGCCAAGCTATGATCATAGATTTTTATAGAGAGTAGCTCTGTGTATGAAAGACAACTTCTTGGCTACTGAGCTATATCCACTCCTTTTTACATTTAATTACGTGTGTGTGCGCGCGCCACATGCCACAGTGAACACGTGAAGGTCCGAGGACAACCTGTGGGAGTTGGTTCTCACCTTCCACCAGGTGGATCCACGGGGTCAAACTCAAGGTTGTCAGGCTTGGTGGCCAGTCGCCTTCTTCACCTCTGAGTGATCTCGGTCACCCGTTAGTCCTTTCTATGATTTTTATTTTGAGGTAGCGTCTCCCTAGGTTGAACTTGTGATTCTCTGGCCTAAAAGCAAGGCAATGAGGTATCATATCATCCTAGCCAGGACCCTTTCAATGGGCTGGGGATACAGGCAGGAGTTACCAGTGCTAGCAAGAGGAAAGCCGAACGAAGCGTCAGAGGTCACCCTTGAAGATGTGCACGCAGATGGCACAGGTCACACCTGCACCTCTAGTCCTAGAGTCTTGCTCACCTCAGGATTTAATAAGGCTGTGCTTGAGAACTCAGAGGTGTGGGCCGGTGAGGTGGCTCAGCAGGCAGAGGCACTTGTCACCAAGCCTGACAAACTACCATAGCAAGGATCCACAAAATGAAGGAGAGAGCTGATTCCCCCAAGTTGTCCTGATCTCCATACATGTGTCACGACATGTCCCCCAAATAAATGAGGAGCAGTGGTGGTAACAACCATCGTCATCATCATTACCATCACCACCATCACAACCACCACCACCACCATCTTCCTTCTACTAGATGCCATATCTTTTTGTTTTGTTTTTTTAATTGATATTTATTGAGCTCTACATTTTTCTCTGCTCCCCTCCCTGCCTCTCACTTCTCCCCTCAACCCTCCCCCAAGGTCCCCATGCTCCCAATTTACTCAGGAAATCTTGTCTTTTTAGACTTTCTACTTCCCATGTAGATTAGATCTATGTAAGTCTCTCTTAGTGTCCATATTGTTGTGTAAGTTCTCTGGGACTGTGTTTGTAGGCTGGTTTTCTTTGCTTTATGTTTTAAAGCCACTTATGAGTGAGTACATGTGATATTTGTCTTTCTGGATCTGGGTTACCTCACTCAAAATAATGTTTCCTAGCTCCATCCATTTTCCTGCAAAATTCAAGGTGTTATTTTTTTCTGTTGTGTAGTACTCCATTGTGCAAATGTACCATATTTTCCTTATCTATTCTTTGGTTGAGGGGCATTTAGGTTGTTTCCAGGTTCTGGCTATGACAAACAAAGCTGCTATGAACATAGTTGAGCACATGTCCTTGTGGCACGATTGAGCATCCTTTGGCTATATACCCCAAAGTGGTATTACTGGGTCTTGAAGAAGGTTATTTCCTAATTTTCTGAGAAATCGCCACACTGACATCAATTAGATGCCGTATCTTTTGGTTATATGTATGTAAGCAATTCCAGAGAATACCCACATTTTCTCCCCCGTATGCCATTAATCCCAGAAACAACAGGAATTCCTGGGAATCATAATTCTAGCACACAATACACTTTGTCAAATAGTCTACAAGGGCAAGATGAACTCAATGCCTCAGGAAATGGCTGGGGTGGGCACTGAAACTCTCCACACAGTGGCTAAAGAGTAATTTTTACTTTCTGAGTTTCAATTGTGTGTCCTTCATTTGAGGGGATTAAGCAGACATGAAAAGGAGAGATCTACATTGTGTTAGGGCCACTAACTCCACCTAAGTACACATTTATTAGAGATTAAAAAAAACAAACATCCCACCCCTTGGCTCCTAGGCTACAGCGGTGTTGACTGTGCCTTTGCTTGTACTCTAAGGCCTCTGTCCTTCCAATTTGACCATTCCTAACAAGTGCCTTCCCCAGGCACAGATCTTCTCCATGGGGGTGGGGGTGGGGTGGTAGGGGCTTAAAACCAAACCTGAGCATGTGGTGATGTTTGGTATCCACCTATATAGCCCCAAGCCAATCAACCGTTTCCTACCTGTGGCCCACAGAAGTTCCTCAAGCACTTCATTCTGCCTGGTATAGAGGAAAACTCCCTGCCCTCTCTCCTTCCCTGCTAAAACTAATCAGACACTGCAGGTGTGAGGTTTATTTACGAGTGTGCAGCAGGAAGCTGGAGGACAGGTTCATTTAAAAATTTTTCACATGCAAAAACATGCTACTGGTAGCTTTAGACACACCTTCAAATCATGCTACCACTGTCAAAAAGAAAAAAAAGGAAACAAAACAAAACAAAAGCTCCCGAAACTGGCATGCTTGCAGTGTGTGCCGGTGGAGACTTTTAAACTTTGGATGTGGCCCCAATATCAACTGAATGAGGCCAGGTAAGCATGTGAGCTGAAGAGCCCAGGCAGCCAGTGCCAGTACCAATGACACTGTGCCAAACTGGCCAGACTGGGGACCTTTCCATTCAAATGTGGTTTCTTAGAAGAAGAAGGGAAAAAAAACCCCTACGATCCCAACATGCTGACTAGTTTCCTACAGGCACTCAGAATGAGAAAGAGGCAGGTAACAATCTATGGCAGGATTCCACGGCCACGCCACTCGATTCAGATTTGGAGCAGGCCACGTTACAGACGTAAACAGAGAACTGTAGGAAGCTGAGACAGCTGCTCCTAGTCCTGTCTAGGATGTGTGCTCCCGGGCAAGGCTGGTCAGCACTGGCAGATCTCCCTGGTTGCTGAGGCCCTTTCTTTGAGTTTCATTTTCTTTACAAAAGGAAGACCGAATCCACCCTGATGCCAGCAATAAAGGCCACGTGTCAGAGCTGCAGCGACTTGGGAAGTTGTAGCGCACTGTTTTGGCTGGAAGGCTGGCTTTAATCACTAAGGTGGGTCTCTAAACCACAGCACTCCCGCCCACTGAAGAGTAAGTTTGCAGAACGTGGGCCCTGCCAGCTGTCGGGCACCTGAGGAGACAGCATCTGAGACCACCGGCCTCAGCAGCAGACAGGGTCATAAAACCCAGGACGGATGGCGCTGCAGGCACACCTACAGAGGGAGAGGTTCCGCCTGCCATCTGTGACCCTCTGCCCGCCCCCTCTTCCTGCAGGAATGGAGCCAATTTCATACCGCCATAAATCCTCCCCAGCACACCCCATGGCCAGGCCTTATCTGATCACATGGCTTCTTTATCTCTCCATCACGTTAAACAAGAGGTTCACTTCCTTCCAGCCCCTTCACCACTCCCCCAGACCTAGAGGGGGATTAGCTGGGTCCCAGACTCCGCAGTCCACTTCCCAGGCGCCCTCTGAGCCCAAACACCAGCCTCTCTGGGAGCCAGGTATGACCACTTTGTCTTCATCTTAATCACACCCCTATGCCATGCCCACTGATTTAGAAAGACGCTTAGATTTCACCAAATTGCCCATATACGTGTATGTTAATGATGTATGCCTAGTGAGTTCTGGAAAATTAATCAGTAAGATACTATGGCAAAGGCAAATGTGCCGAGAAGCCGAAGGTATTGGTCATCGTCCACTGGCGTTGCTTTTTCAGTGTTCATCTTAAGCATCAATTACTTAAGAATTTATAAAAGATGATTACCCTGGTCTTAAAAAAAAATTCTGAACTTGATGGGTGAGAAAAGAGATTCATGTGGTTGGATGCACGATGGTTACATGGTTTTCTGCTTTGTACAAGTCACCCAAGGTAGAGCATTTGCTCTGGAGCTTAAATGCAGAAGAAACAGGGTCTCCAGATTAATGATTTAAACAGACACTGTGTGGATGGTTGGTTGGCCTATTGTGGAAAACGGTTTAGTTGCAGAGATGCCATTTCCGGCAGGGTTCGTAAGTCTGGGAGGGCAGTAGCTCTCCTCTCAGGCACCCACAGGCAGGCTCTGTGAAGGGGTCCGGGTCCTTTCTGAACCGAGACTGTTTGCTTCACAAGAGAAATGGCGTTGCTAGTGTCAGTTAGGGAAGCCCGCCAGTACCTGGCCTAACAGACAGTGCTGTTGAGCATGCTCACACTTCTATACTGATCTGACCCAAACCTTCGGGGCATAGAGAAGCCAGAGCTTCAGAGGCACTGTACCTGCTAGCACATTCTCTTGCACAGGGCCTGCTGCCTTGGCCCCACAGACTTTCTGGGTATCCCAAGGTAGGGATACCAGGCAGTGTGTCATGCATAAGGCTGGGGTACCAGGCAGTGTGCATGCACAAGGCTGGGGTACCAGGCAACGTGCCATTCCCCAGTCCAGTTTTTCTTTCCCTTTTCTTTGCTGCTGTGTGCTGTGGCCCATAATGGTCAAGAGTCATCAGGGAAGTCAAAGGAACAAAAACTGGACGTGAACCTAAGGAGCTGAAGAAGCCAGGGTGGGGTGGGGGCGGGGCAAACGACTAGGGCACCTGTAAGTGCTAACAACAGAGGCTCCTAGTGAGCTGGAAGATCCCATGGCCCAGACAGTTTGGGCTTTCTGCGGTTCCCAACAGTTTTCTGTAGCCAGGAGTGTCAGTTCCAGGAGTGAATTCACACACCCCAAGCATGGAAAGCGCAGGAGCAGTGCAGACTCACACTGGGCGTCCCCTTAGGAAAGGCTAGTCTGTGCTACTTGGCAGTAGTTCACAGAGTGCATTCGTTAGCTTAGCATTTAACATGAAATTGCTAATTTCACACCTAAGCATCTATCTCCTACATCCGGTTCTGCCGTGCTATCTCAAACCATAACACACTCCGGTCAGCAGAAAAATGACAGTGAAGAACCTGGAGAGAAGGGATTATCAAAAGTAAATCTCTGCTGGGCAGTGGTGGCGCCCTCCTTTAATTCCAGCACTCGGGAGGCAGAGGCAGGTGGATCTCTGTGAGTTGGAGGCCAGCCTGGTCTACAAAAGCAAGTTCCTGGTTACGAAGAGAGACTCTGTCTTGAAAAACAGAAAACAAAACCAAAACCTCTCCCCCCAAAAAGGTCCATCTTCAATTCAGCACCTGAAAAGCGATTCCAGCCATGCTGTGTACGGCAGGTGACCTAAGATGCTCTTAGTCCACACTCTGTGTCAGTGTGGCCTTCCGGGGCACCCTGCCGAGATAATAGGGGATGATGGGGGATGAAAACACCGCTCAGGTGACTTTTCCTGGTTTCTTTTTGTGTCTACTGCTTTATTTTGGGGGGCCTGTTGCTTTCCTGAGTGTGTTGCGTGCAGAGTCATTGGGGATGGAGACCCTGCTTGTGAAGAGCCAAAGAGACTCTGTCCTTTACTCGTTACAGCTGAAAATCAGATCTCTACCCCCCTCCACCAAAGTGGGCGTGGCCAGCCAAGGGTGACCCCTACCCTGCAACAGCTGGAGGCTGGGGACTGCACCTGTAATTATAGAATTCGAAAACACTGGCTCCAGGTAGTTAAGCCTCTCATGCCCTCTGGCAACAAGAACAGATCCATCAGATTCAAAAGCACACACAAACCAAACCACACTTTTTAAAAAAATAACAATCCAAGTTCTTAAAACCCGGGGAAGGGGGCTTGGCACTGGAGATGGCTCAGCACTCAAGAGCCCTGGCTGCTTTTCCAGAGGACCTGGGTTTAATTCCCAGCACACACATGGCAGCTCACAACTATCTGTAACTCCAGTTCAGGGAATCAGACACCCATGGCAAAACACCAATGCACATAAAATAAAAATGAATTTTTAAAAAAAAGAAATCAAAATTCTTTCTAGAAACTGAGCACACGCTAGGTGGGGATTCCAGGTACAAGATAAGGTTATATCAGGCCTCGGCCTGCCGCAGGGCCCTCTCCTCTGCTCCACCCTGCCTTACTGTGATGCTCTGGCCCCTGACCCAGTTACTACAGAACCACAAAAATGCAATGCATCTGCAGCAGGTGCCATGATTACATGCATTATATGCAACTTTAAAAAATGCTAATATGGTGCTTTCAGGAAATGATAAATGGAAAAAAAAATCACCAAAGCATAACTTTGACATCAGTAGTTTTAGAAATAAGCTTTATTTTATTTAGGTTTTGTTTTGTTTTGAAAAACAAATGTGTCTAATTCTTAGAGACTAATCATGTGCCCTAGAGGGCTGAGTTTCAGGGCAAAAACTGGGGACAAGAGAGCCCTGGGAGGCAAAGGACCAAAGCTGAACTGATGTTTAGGGCTCCGTCTGCTCTCCTTAGCCCAGGGTCGGCAGAGTTCATGATTAACCAAGATTTAAGAGATTTCCATCTTGAGGCAGACAAACTCTTCTTTTTACCTGAAAGCAATCATGGCCAGCTAACAGAGACCCTGAACCACTGGACAGAAGGAACCCCCACCACATTAAATCACACCAGCAATAAAAGAAAACCAGGCTTTCAAAACACAAACAGCAAAGGGGGTGGCTTAAAGTCGATCGTCTCCAACCCAGGACAGACCCAGAGCCGCTGAACTTCCATGCCTCCTTCTAGTTTTACCCTTGACCTCCTCATTGGTGAGAGCCAAGGAGTAAGAATGTCAGCAGACAACCTGCGGCCGGTGAGAGTGAAATCTAGGTCTATAGGCATCAATAATGCCCTGAAACGTCTGCCTCCTTCTGTCCCGTGCACGGCCACATTTATTTCCCCTGCTACCCTGCCCTTCTCCCACAGTCAAAAGGGCAGGAAATTACTTTACCAGTTTTAGCAAATTCAAAACCTACAAAATCTTTTACAGGCCAGCCCTTCTTAAGATCTGTTCCAAACAAAAGGTGATAATTTAGCCCACAGGAAGGAAGAAGCGCCAAGGCCCACAAGCCACAGGCTGGGCTTTTATGAGCCTCGCTTTATATCCTAGGCAGATCCACCCATGGGCTGTCCTCTCAGGGGGCAAGAGTCAGCGATTCATTCAGTTCTTTTTCACCAGAGTCCTGTCACCTTCTTCTCTAGGGAGGGGAAGATAAGCAGCAAATGAAACTTGTTCAAGGTACTGCTCTCCCGCCGTGTGTGTGTGTGGGGGGGGGGTGGATTCTTGACTCCCCAGCAGACACTGGTAGTTAGGCCTCCCATCGCGTGGTGAAGAGATGATAAACAACTTAGTTTCCCCGGAACCCTTTCAGCTAGAAAGACCAGGAGCAACTAAATCGCACCCCTCGTTCAGATGGAAAACGGACTGAGCAAGGCTAGTGACCTGGGACAGATAAAGGGTGGTTGCCCATCGCTCCCCACACTGCTTACAAACAGGGCTCTGGGGAAAGCCCCTGGATGGGTGCTGTTGGGATCTTCAGATCTACTGGCTTAGGGAATGGCCATGAAGGAATTTAAAGCCAAGAGAATCACTAACTCTGGGACAGAGCGACAGCTGGAAGGTGGGGTGGGGCCATCTTGGCGGTTTCCCCTGGACAGAGGTCATTCCACTTGGGATTTATTAGTATCCCCAGACCTAACCTGTAACACATCCCCTTCTCACAATTGGGTGTGACACGTCAAGTCTACTACTGAGCCACAGCCTCTTGGAGGGCAAGACAGGGACAAGAGCCAGAGGGCTTTTGAGGTCTCTTTTCAATTTTGGATTTTTAAAAAATGGGCTTCATAGTCTTTTAATGTTGCCAAGGGCGTTAGCAAACACATGCTTCTGAAACATCCCGCAGACCACTGAAGCAGAAAACTTCAAGTAGTAAGACGCAACGGAATACCTCTAATAGCACAAAACCAGAAGCCACCAAGACCCAGGGCCGCACGAAGGTGCACTGTCAGAATTCCTACGCAATCACAAACTTCCCAGAGCAGGGCATGCTTACTGAAGTCTTTTGAAAAAGGAAGAGAACAGGCCTGGAAATGTAGATCAGTGGCAGGGCGCTCACCTAGGATGCACACGGACAAGGCCAGAGGTTCAATCCTCAGCTCGTGTGAGGGGGCGCGCGCGTGTGCGCACACACACACACACACACAGAAGAAAGACATGAAAACTATTTTAAAAATAAATTTAATAAGCTATGTGTGCTGACCCATGTCTGTAACTGTAGCACCGTAGGAAGTGGAGAAAGTTTTTTTTTAAGGCAGGATATCACTATGTGTGTATAAAATATATATATTCTATACACATATCACACACACACACGGAATATATGTATATTCTGGGTTGACCTGGAACTCCATATATAGACCAGGCTAACCCTGAACTCTCAGAGATCCACCTGACTAACTCCCAGGTGCTGGCACTAAAGGCATGTGCTGCCACGCCAGGCACACATAAGAGGTTCTCTGAAGTCAACACAGTAAAAGCCATCATTGTGAGCAACACTTTAGCGTCAAAAACAAAACCACAAAAAGATGTTTACCATGGTGCCGGTCAGCCTCCAACTCAGTTCATCCTGTGGTGTGTTCCCGACAGCAAAGCTGAGATCACATTACGCTTGGTCTCGCTCTCTCCCTTTTTAAGATTACAATTTTTATTTTAAATAATTTGTGTGTGTGTGTGTGTGTGTGTGTGAGAGAGAGAGAGAGAGAGAGAGAGAGAGAGAGAGAGAGAGAGAGAGAGAGAGAGAGAGGGAGAGAGAGAATGTGTGGAGGTTGGGACAGCCTGCAGTCAGTTCTTCCCTTTCTACTGTGTGGGCTCCAGGAATCGAACCCAGGTCATCAGCCCGGCAGCAAATGCCTTCGTTCATCAGCCGTCTCTCTGGCCTTCAGCCTGGTTCTCTAGGACAGTTACCATTCCTAAGGCACCACAAATAAGCCACCCTGTATCCAGCAACTTCCTCCAGTGAGTCAGTCTATAAGGAAGTTCTGCAAACCGAAAAGGCGAAGCCTAACACGATGCACGCTAGTGCGTCTCCTTGCGTGTTTGCATACAGCCAACCTTAACGTTTACTACACAGCAATTCCACCGCCACAGACTCGTTCAGATACGTTTTCACTACAGAATTCACGATAAGCCAAGAGGCGGCAATCGTCTAAACACCTGCTGGGCCCATCCAGAGACAAATGGTTAAACAATGTAGCAATATCCACACTGGGTTATTATTCAACCTTAATAAAGAAGGAAATCAACATGGGATCAACTTTGAGAATGCTAAATAAGCCAGCCAAAAAAAAAAAAAAAAAAGGACAAACCACTGCCCACTGCACTATTTATATTGTTATCTAAATTCTAAATGCCTTAGTCAAAGCCAGGGACAAAGAAAGCAGTACGGTGGTTGCCCTGGGGTGGGGAGGGAAGGGGAAGGGGGCCTCAATTATCCAGGTTGAGTTTGGGCTTTGCAAGGTTAAAATGTTCTAGAGATCTAGAATGCATATATAATCACCATTACTTGACTAAAAAGTAGTTGAAGTGGATAAACTCTAAGTTTGGGGGCTAAAAAGCATTTGCCTGTGTTAATGAGGGGAGGGGTATTTATATGACACAAGGCATGTATGGTCAAAGGTAGTCCCCATGAGTTGGTTCTGTCCCCACTAGCGCATGGGTCCTCAGGCTTGGCAGCAAGCTGCCTTTACTTGATGAACCACTGGCCCTGTATCCTGGGTCCTGCTGAGGAACATTCCTACAGTCTAAGGAGGACCACTGTGACAAGGGAAACAGTTAGCACACGTGCAGAACCTTCTCAGGGAGCTGAGTGCAAGGCCAAGGTTGTCTTTGCTCTCTGCTCCTTCATGCATAAGGCAGGCCACATACAACGCAAACTTCTTAAGTAGTACCTTTAATTGCCAGAAAAAATGGCTTTTCTTATAAAACCATTTCAAAGATCAAAACTGTGAAGCAGAACTGTATGCCCCCACCGTGAGCACTAAAAAATCCTCTAAGCTCTTAGACAACAATATTCTTTAAAATTTTTTTATACTTATTTTAAGGCCATGTGAGTGCCTGTATGTATGTATGTATGTATATCACATATGTGCCTAGTGTCCACGGAGGGTGTCAGATCCCCTGGAACTGGAGTTACAGGAGGTTGTGATGCTGTAGAATATTGGTTGAAGATGTGTTCCATGCGTTTATGCTGGGGAACGTTTGTTTATGATGCAAAAATGTGTTGCATTCTTTTATGCTACATTTGTTTAACTCTGTGAAGCTTTGTTACTCTGCCTGTCTAAAACACCTGATTGGTCTAATAAAGATCTCAACAGCCAATAGCTAGGCGGGAGAAAGGACAGGCGGGGCTGGCAGGCAGAGAGAATAAATAGGAGAAATCTGGGAAGAGAAGATCAAGGAGCGAGAAAAGCAGGAGAGAGGACCCTAGGGGTCAGCTATCCAGCTACATAGCAAGCCAGAGAGTAAGAAATAAATAAAAGTATACAGAATGGAGAAAGATAAAAGTCCAGAGGCAAAGGTAGATGGGATAATCAGTTAAGAAAAGCTGGTGAGAAATATGGCAAGCTAAGGCCAGGTATTCATAGGAAAGAATAAGACTCCGTGAGATTTATTTTGGAGTTGGGTCGCGGGTCCCTCAAAGAGTAATAAAAACAACTAGCTACATTGTGAGCTGCCATGAATGTGGGTGCTGGGAACTGAACCCAGGTCCTCTGCAAGAGCAGCAAAGGCTCTAAACCACTGTGTCATCACCCCAGCCTTGACAAGTGTTTATAATGAACATTTAACATGTCTATAATGCAATGAACAGACTCGCACCCCTGACATTTTTATGATGACCCTCAGTTTTAAAGATTACTAAACACAAGTACAGAAATTCTCTAACACTTCCATTTCTTCTCCATGGGAGTTAGCTGTGTTTTTAATATTCCTCAAGGCGGGGGAGGGGGGGACTGGCTTGATTTTTCTTTGGAACAAGTCCCTGCCAGATTTTGCACACTGCAGCTCTTCGATGTGATGAGAACACATGCCCACCCACAGACACTGGCTTTGCTCATCACCCTCCCCGAGCAGCCCCGGTGACACATGCTCTTTGTGCTCATCTAATGGAATTCAAGGGGCCCAGTCAAGCAGCAGGGCCCACGGGGCCAGAGCAGTGGCAGGCAATGCAGGGAACAAGTGTTTAAAAGGAGAGACGGAGACGAGACGGGAGGGAGGGAGGCAGAAGAAGATGGAGGGAGGAAGAGAAAGAGAATTTCCATTCTTTACAGTTGCAGGAGTTAATGCCTAAAACAATGCAGTTTGTCTTGGGCTGGGTCTGAAGATGCGTCTCCCTGAAATACTTCCACAGTCCCAGCAGCCGCTCAGAAGGTGGGGCAAGGAAGGCTCCACTTGAAAGAGCTTTTGGCTTGGATTGCAAGAGAGAGCTGAGGTACCAGCCTGTCTGAAGCATTGGCTTTATGTGTCCATACCCACGCCAAGACAAGGGTGGAGGGTTGTCAATGCATCCACAGTGGCTGGATATGAGTGGGCATGTACCCCACTTATGCCTTCTTCAGAGTAGAGCTTGAGTCTTATGGAACCCACACTATGCTTGTCTCTGGCCTTTCTGAGCTACACAGAAAACCTACAATTTCCAAATAATGGTACTGTGTGTGTGTGCTGGGCATATGCTCCCGATGTAGGACAAGCTGACACCACTGCATTGGCAATGCACAGGTAAAGCCTCTGGTAGGAGCCGGGGATGTTACCGTGCACGCTCTCACATGTGAACAGCAGGGGCAGCCTGCAGAGACAGGACTCAAAAGCCCGTGAGTATTTTTAAATGCTGGCAGCCGGTCTATAGTGGTTTTAAATTAGCTTGTTTTTATGAAATAGTTACTGAATTCATATAGCTTTAAATGTGACTAGAGCTTTCATAGATCCTAAAAAGAAGAGGGGAGTCTCCCAACCAGTGAAGACAGGGAAGCAAGCTGTCTGCCCCACTAAGGTACCTTGGACACTGTGATCTCTCAGAATATATGCGCTCCCTGACTGCCACCCGCCAAGAAACAGCGGGGAGAAAAAGCATCCTCTGTCCTTAGTTTTGTCACTTGTCACGGCTTAGAAAACGTGGCCACCAAAACCACTATCACGTGGATTTTGGAGTAGAGCATTCTTTCGGCAACCAAGGGCAGGGCAGAGCTGAGCCTAGGTGCCAAGGGCTTCCACATGGAACTGCATCGCACATGCCTGTCAACACGGGCAGCAAGCTCAGTCAGTAGCCACTGACCGCTCCTAAGCGGAAGGAAGAGACTTTGGTACCAGCTGTGGCTCTGAATTCTTCTCAGAATGCTAAAGGCCATGATCACCCTGGGCTGATGGCTCTCAGTACTCAACAGAGCTGGTATCTCTGGGAGCTGCTCATGTGT
The DNA here is from genome assembly GCF_037038515.1 of Microtus pennsylvanicus. NCBI lineage: Eukaryota > Metazoa > Chordata > Mammalia > Rodentia > Cricetidae > Microtus > Microtus pennsylvanicus. The sequence continues at coordinate 79,308,727 of NC_134590.1, read as the reverse complement.
TGAGCTAGGTCAGAGCTCTGGAAGAGCTGGAGAGCACCTGGGCTAGTCGCAATGAGACGGAGAGCGGGGGAAACAGGATATTTTCATAGAAAACGCCAATAAATCAGGAGATTTAAAGGAAGTGCTTAGAGCTTAGAGACATTTTCTGCAGGCCGTGTGTGTGTGTGGGGGGGAGATAAATGAACCTTGTTTCCATGAACTTAGAGAAGAAGATAGTAAAAAAATAATACTATTAATTATAATTATTATTTGAGACACCGTCTCATGGTGCAGCCTTGGTCGTCCTGGAATTGCTATATAGACCAGGCTGACCTTAAATGTATAGGCTTTGGAAGTCAGAGTCTTACACTATAGCCCAGGCTGGCCTGGGATTTACAACAGTCCTCCTATTTGCCCTCCTGAATGTTGACATGACAGGCAAGACCCACTTACTTGAACTTTTGACAAAGTGAGCCACCCCAAACCGAGTTTAGGCTTTCACCAAAACTCTAGAGGAGCCCATTTACTCTAAAGCCACCAAAGACAAGAACTCTAGTCAATTCAGCGTGTTTAAAGCAGCTTCCCTAACTCTGAAACAGAATCTTCCTGAGAAGGCAAGGGCTCTCGCTCTGAATCTGAAATATTTTTAATATCACCAAATGCTATTATTAAATGCGTACTATATATACATATATGCACATATGCACACAAAAATAAGCACTACAGATGTGGGCAGGGAAATTCTTAGCCAGACCCCCACATACCCCAAACACTATTCTTCCTCATTATCGTCCTTGACCGTAATTAGCCAGTGACGCCGTGACAGGTGGCTTTCATTTATAGAATGTAAAATTAATGAAATTTAAAGGCAGTCTGTCTCTAAAAACAAGCTGGCCATTCTTAAAACAAGAAAAAAACACACACACACACTTTAATCTACAAACAGAACATACCAAGCAAACCCCTTCCAAAACATATGAATTTCTGAATGTGTTGAAACCAATAAATGAAAAATATTTACCAAGAGTTTAAAATTCATATACCTTAAAAAAAAAGACGTTATTATAGGTTATTATAGGGACAAAGCCTGCCTCGTTCTCCAGTCTGATAACTCCAGATCTGTTGGATACTCTCCAAGGGACAGCAGGATTGACACCACAGAGGGAACTGTGCCGTGGAGGACATCCCAGGCAAACCTATGGGAGCCAGTCTTACAGGTCCTGACCCACCCAGTGTGGACAGAACGACCAGCAAGCAGACACAACACAGACACAAATTAACTCCAGCAACTGTCCCTAACAGGGAGGACTGAAAAAGTGTCCTTTAAAAATACGAGGAGACACCGAATCATCTGTCAACACACACAGGAATGTTTAATATACGCAAATAAACAAGGCATTTGCCTCCGCTAGCCGGGTATTGTTTAAATTTAGTGAGTGAAGAAAGAGAGAAGGTCAAAGGGGCAGCCCCAGCCTCCCAATTATGTGGAAAGATCCTTCAGGTCATGTGGAAGCTATAATTACATGTTACTACCAAATCCCCACTCCCTTTTCCTCTACCTTGGAAAAGTTAACACATGAATTCAGAACGAGCAAATCATGATCTGCAAAAAAAGAAACATATCCACTCAGGGGGGAGAAAGTTTTTTTTTCTTTTCTTTTCTTTTTTTTTTTGCACGAGGCCACATTGGAGGGGGGGTGAAAAACGGACGGATACCAAAAGCTACCCGCAATTACACTTCAGCTGCCCCCTGCTTACTTTGTTTCAGCATCCTAACCTACCCACCTAGGTTGGCTGTTCCTGCAAGCTGTCCCCAAACAGCATCTTTAAAACTTACTAATATAAAATGATAGGGTAAAGCCATGTTTATCTGAATCTCTAAGGAGGTTCAGAAAGGGGACAGGTAAAGAAGAGCTCTGTCCACCAGATCAGAGGTTCCGGATCCGCGCATGTCGGCGAGCACACAAGCACACTCACACACACACACACACACACACACACACGCACGTACGCACACTCACACACACGCTCACACCCACTGGTCCCTGAGAATAATGTTTCTCCCTTAAGAATATGCTACAGGCGAACCCCGGAAAGGTTAAACACTGGGAGGAGAGCAAGGAGAAACGGGAGCTCAAGTCAGCACAATACCTGCCCGGAGATGCCATTTCCTCTACATCGCGGAGTCCAAGTGCCGGCTATCAGCCTCATTGCTACTCTAAAGCTTCCGATAAAAATGGATCCTCTCTGGCTGACCTGAGAACCAGCTGGCTGCCTGAGAAGTAGTTCCCCCCATATATGATTCAGTCTCCTTGACAAATATACTGCATTGTACCAGATGAGTCATCTGAGGGTTAGAGTCCGCAGTTTATAGGCCTGTTGGCATTACTCACATTCAACATCCTGCTTCTGAAAAGCGGGAACGGGGAGCCTGACAGCTGACAGATGCTTTTTCCAATTAAAATATTGTTTTAAAAAAAATTCCTGTAAGTGACGATGATCAATCATTGACAAAAGGCTGAGATGCCCACAAAGCCAAGCTCATACATGGCTCACTCTCTGAGATTCCTCTCCAGAGACCCACAAGTGTGAGCTGAGCATCGCCCTACAAACCAAGGAACTGTTCAGATCCAGAACCAGGAAGGAACCATCTCAGAAGCTATTGGTTGAATAGGTGAGGTTGGGACTCCGTTGATTCCCGCATTGTGTTTGTGACCAGCTCTCACTCACTGTTCAGTCCAGGCTGGCCTCAAACTCATGATCCTCCTGCCTCAGCTTCCCTAATGCTGGTATTACAGGTGTACGTGACTCTACGAAGCTTGATTTGTGCACTTTAAGACTACCAATTACAGAAATTATAAAAGCCTATATATAAAAATAATTTTGGAGGTAGACGTAGTAACACATTCCTGTGATCCCCTGGGAGGCTGATGCAGTAGACCCAAGACCTTGAGGCCTGGGTTATAAAATTAAGACCCTTTCTGAAAAATAAGTAAATAAATAATAATTTTGGGAGTTGCGAATAGGGTGGTCCATTGGTGGAATGCTTGCCACGGCATGCACCAGCCCTGGGTTTAATTCCCCAGCCTGCATGAAGCTGGGTATGGTGGCACACTTCTCAGCACTGGGAAGGTGGGTGCAGAAGGACAGGGAGTTCAAGGTCAACCTCAGCTGTGCAGACCCTGGGGCCAGCTTAGGCTACCAGGGGCCCTGTCTCAAAAATTAGAAAGATGGTCTTCAGAAACTGCGTTAGTAGCTGGGCGGTGGTGGGACGTGCCTTTAATTCTAGTACTTGGGAGGCAGAGGCAAGCAGATCTCTTTGAGTTCAAGGCCAGCCTGGTCTACAGAGCAAGTTCCAGGGTAGTCAAAGCTACACAGAGAAACCCTATCTCAACAACAACAAAAACAACCACAAAACAAAGAAGAAAGAGTGTTACTGAAGCATGTTGGGGTAACATGAAATGTTCTATGGTGTGTTACAGATGTTTTAGTTAACCCCACATATGAGTGATACAAAGACAGGGATAAAGAAACACTGCAAAACCCAGATAAGTTGCTGCACCTGATATCTTTGTCTCTTTTGAGTTACCTTCGAAAGTTTTTATGGAGTATTTATTTATACATGATTTTTCAATTGCTAGGATGCAATCTGAACCAGAATGAGGCACACGGTTACTAAGGCGTGAAGCTTCCATGTGAATGGGAGGAGCGAGGAGAGAGAGACATCTGCCACCCAGCGCCCTGTGGGTGTGGGAGCTGAGGCTGACTAAGTCTTCCAGCTGGTATGAACCACATATCCCAAGGCCACTGTGAAACCTCCACTGAGCCCTTGAATGAATGCCTGGTACAGCTTCTTCCTAAGGCCGGCTGGTGAGAGCTTCCTTGTGCCCTGAAGCCCTCCCTGTTCATGAGCTCAGTGCTAACACTATGAAGGAGTCCATTCCCAGCTTCCTCATACAGCTTTGGCAATGTTCCCTGACAGCTTATGTAAGTCACATCCCTCGTCCCTCACACCAACAAAGGCCTATGTAAGGTGGCAGGGTCGGTTCAACTTACTTCATGCTCAAACAGGATGACTTAAATCATCTGAAGATGGGGCTTTGATTTCACAGCTGAGAAAAAATTTTGTTTAGCCTGCAAGCAAAGTCACTGACGAAACTAGACGTCACTTCCAAAACTCTCCATGTTGATACACTGTGAAAACAATTCAAGTCACTCCAGGAAAACACAGATCTCACTAAGGACCAAAACCTCTGCCTTGTCCCTGTATGTCCTGAAACTGACAGTTACCTCAGCCAACAGCCTAATCCAGAATGACTAGGGCGGAGCATGGGACCAAAATGAGGACGGTAGCAACAGGACCTAGCTAAACATTCTCTCACAATTCCCGACTTTATAGACACTGGCCCTAAGGTAGTCACATGGAGGTGAATACCTCTCCAGCGTAAGGAGCTTCTATTAGGATTCGAACGAAAAACCTATAGCTTACTCGAGAGTTTTGTAAGTTAGGGGCTGGGAATGCGGCTTAGCTGGAAGAATGCTTGCCTAGCATACAAAAAAAAAAAAAAAAAAAAAGCCCTGGGTTGGATAACCAGCAATGCATTAACCAAGAACAGTTGCACAAAACAACCCCAACACTGGTGAAGTGGAGGCAGGAAGATCAGAAGTTCAAGATCATCCTCGGTTACACAGTGAGTCTGGACTACATGATACTCGAGTCTAAAAAAAACAAAACTTTGTAAGCCAGATTTCACTAGCTAAAAATACAAAAACAGGGGCGGGGGTACTGCTTAGTTGAGGATCTTAGTTCAACACACAGAACCCATGTTAAGAAGTTAGGTATGTTGCAGTTTGTGCTAACTGCAGTGCAGGAGGCAAGGGGAGCAAGCATGAAAACAAGCAAGCTTGGACACCGCAGAGGCTGCTGCCTGGTCTACCATCCTAGAAAAGTCCCAGGTGAGAGGCCCCATTTCAAATTAATAACAAATAAGTTGAACAGAGCCATAGAACACATGGGAAATTGTCCTCCGGCCCCAACATGCACACACACACTGGCACCTATACGTACTGGCACGCACATGCACACACATAAGTAAGTAAATAAATAAACAAACATGAACAAACCCAGCAGTGAGTATGTGTCCACGAAAGAATAAGCTAGAGCAGGGTGGTGGCGCACGCCTTTAATCCCAGCACTCGGGAGGCAGAGGCAGGCGGATCTCTGTTGAGTTCGAGACCAGCCTGGTCTACAAGAGCTAGTTTCAGGACAGGCTCCAAAGCTGCAAGAGAAACCCTGTCTCGAAAAACAAAACAAAAGAAAAATGCTAGATTGGGTAAACTGTGATAGTACCAACTGGGAATCAGAGAAAGGAATTTTTTGCACTATCCCTGCCACTTTCCTGCAAGTATGAAATATTTCAAAAGAAGGTTAAACACACAAAAGTAAACATATAACCTGTTAGGGAAAGGAAAACTATGACTTTAATAGCCACAATAGGGCTGGAGGATGACTCGGTGGTTAAGAGCACTGGCTGTTATTCCAGATGACCTGGGTTTGGTTCCCAGCACCTGCCTTCAGGTAGCGTTCATGACATCCTGTAACTTCAGCTATGCAGGGTTCTATGCCCTCTTCTGGATCTCCATCGGCAACACACACATACACACACACACACACACACACACACTATATCTTTTTTTAAAACCCACAATCGTTGCTACTGCTGACAAGTCCACCCATTAAAAAATATTCTCAACTATAAGGAAAGTCACCAAAATCTGAACTCTGAAATGTTTCTAGGTTCAGATTTCTTAAAGGCTGTTCCTTGAAAATAACCTTTAAGAGTATACACACTACAGACACAGACACACACACTACACACACACACACACACACGTACACACACTCTATTCAGGCTTGCGTAGCCTTCCATCTCCTATGTTCACGTGACCAGGGAACCTCTGCACCCCCTATGTGTATATGGTTACAGAACTTGGGCCTGCAGCAACACTTTCACACCCGATTAGCTTGATCCTAATTAGCCTGAACCAAAAACTTTGAGCAACAGCTGGAAGCCAAAGGATCTGAGACACTCACACTATTTTACATTACATCAGGTGTATATACAGCATATGCACTCGGCATGGCGCACCTGTGGCGGTCAAGGGTGTTCAACACTGTGGAATTGTTCTCGCCCTTCCTCTAAAAGGGTTCCAAGATCCAACTCATGCTGCCAGGTTCGCACTGCAAGCAGTTTTAACTCTCGGTGGCTCGTGGAGCACTATAAAAATGGTTTTTACTGAGTGTTCTTCAGTCTACAGTTTAACTTCTTTAAAAGAAATTTTTTGAATGCGTGTTTTGCCTGTGTGTATGCACGTGCACTGTGTCCACGCCTGGTGTCTGCAGAGGTTAGAAAAGGGGCCGGATCCTTCAGATCTAGAGTCATGTGAGCTACTACATGGGTGTTAGGAATCAAACCCGGATCCTCTGCAAGAGCAACAAGTGCTCTCAGCTGCTGAGCCCGTTTCTGCCATCTTTAGTGGGCATTTCTATTGGACGGCTCCGTTTGCTATTGACTACCATCAGTCAGGAATCAACTGTGTGCAATTTTCCTGTCTCACCTGACCATCTACAGTGGCCTCTGCCACTACCCAAGGCAGCTGGGGACCTGAGCCTGTGACCCGGAGGGGGGGGGGGCGAGGGGTTGGCAGCTGCAGAGGTCTGGGTTAAGAAGTGCTTGCCATTGGCTGGCTTATGTGAGCACTTGGTCCCTAGCTGGTGGTGTGGTTTGGGAAGGTTGTCTGAATGGGAAGGTGAAGTCAGCTTCTGGCTCCCAATGCCTGTTGCCATGCCTACCTTGCCATTAGGGGCACCTCCCATCCTCCTGCCCGGAACCAAAGGCCAACATAAGCTTTCCTGTAGGTTGTTTTTGGTCATGGTATTTTATCACAGCAACCAAAAGTAACTGATACTAACACGGAAGTCCAGGTCAGTGCTGGCATTTCTAACAAGAAATAGATCGCTTTAGGAAAACTGGACCGAGAACCATGGAAATCAGGTAGCATTGCTTTGGCTTCTGGGCTCCCATGCCTTCACGTGTTCATTTTCTGGCACGGGCAGTAAAAAAGCCAGAAACATAGCAAACCGGCCCCTGGTTTCTTAAACTTTTCTAATAGACTTCATTTTCGTTTTTAAAAAAGATTTATTTACTTTTTGAGTGTTGAACCTCACGTAGGTCTGTGCACCACGTGTGTGCAGTGCCAGCAGAGGCCACAAGAGGGTATGGCATCCCTGGAGCTGGAATTACAGGGGGTTGTGAGCCACCCGTGTGGGTGCTGGGTGCTTTTAAACCTCTGAGTCACCTCTCCAGTCCCACAGAGACTTAGTTTAAGGTTCTTGCCTTGTTTGAATTTGCCAAGTTTTTTTTTCTTTTAAGCAGTACGTGTTCTGTTGTTAAAAACCAAACACAAGTCAATGTCAAGATCTGAAAGCACGGATAGCAATGTTACCTTACGTTAATCTTCTGCAGTAGCAAAATGAACTTGGAACCCAGGTGTCTTGGCTCAAAACCCAGGCTTGCTGTGGCTTCTCTGAGCCTCTATCTCCTTACTGTAGAATGAGTTTATATTATGGATAACATCATAAAGCCATCCTTTTTCAGATAAATGCTATTATTTACTTAAGTTTTAATTCCTAGCTCAGTACAGTGGCACAGCTGTAACCCCAGTACTTGTGAGGCTGAGGCAGGAGGATCAGGAGTTTAAGGTCATCTTGGCTTGTTCAAGTCTGAGGTCAGCCTGGGTTACTTGAGACCCTGCCTCAAAAAGGAGGAGTGGGCAGGAGAATAAACTCACCAACCAACCCACTAAACTCAAACCTTATTTTCATCTTGGGTGTGAAAAATACGAATTCCATAAAATGTTCATTTTATTCAGTAGCTCACAAATATACTAAGCAAAATTTGGTTAAATGTTTATCAATGAAAGAACTTAGGGAAAAATTCATGGGGGGGGCAGGGCTTGGGCAAAGTTGGTAATAAACCATTGTAACAGTCACTACAACCTGAACCCACAGAGCTGAACAGACTGCTTGCAAAAAAAATGTCACAGAAGCAAAGCAGGTGTATTTTCCTGACGTGGGGACAAACAGGGACCAGAAGACAAAAATAGACTTTTTTCTTGTCAAAATACCCAACAGCCAAAGAACTCTGGCTTCCTCATACAAAACCACGTGGACGGGATAAATGGACCCACTCCCATTGGTACTGAGCAGAGGCTGTAGACACAGAACATTCATCAGTTCACACACACACAGCAGCCGTGAGGATGCTTCACGAATTTCCCTCTCTGAGGTGGGCAAACCGTAGCCAGCCACCTCACTCATCCGCTCATCTACTGTGTCTCGGAGGTAAAAGGCAGAGTGGAGCAGCTGAGACCAAGTCTGACTCCTGCAACAGCCGTGCATGGTGTGTGTGCACACGCATTCTCATGTGTGTGCCTGTATCAGAGCGTCTGTCAGCCACTGGTTCCTATTGCTTGGAATCAGATATCCAAGGGTGAATTTTGGTCCCCCCAGACGCCACGAGCCACTGCTTATGACGCAAACAACTCGCTCTACCTTAAGGCAGGGTAGAGCCTGACATCTGCTGCTCTCGCACCCTGGCCTGCCTGCTCTGAGAAAGTCACCTCCCCATTGCGGAGCTCAGTCCACCAGCTGTAGTGTGCAGGGCCACAGTCATGCCTCTCTCCCCCAAGCACATCTGTGCAGGATGGAGAAACCACATGTGTCCCCGGAGCGTGAAGGGAGAGGTGAAAGATGATTGGAAGGGAGCCTTCAGAACACCGAGCAAACAGGAACGAAGAATGCTTTCAAGGAGGAATGCTGACTGGCCACGTAGCCAAAGGCCTTAGGAAATTAGGGAAAGGGGCCCCATAAGGAGAAGGGGGATGGTGCGGACGGGAGAATGCAGGACCCAGGGAAATGAAGGGAATGACTCAAAAGAAGGCCCTGAGACAGCCCTGCGTCCAATCAGAATGCAGATTTCCTTTGGCAGGAAGACTTGTTTATTTGGGGGAAAAAATGAATCCACAGCACTAATGGATAATGCAGGTGAAGGGACCCCTGGGACTGGCCTCTGGGAGGGGAAATCCGAACAAAAGGAACCATTCTCTTGTCTTCACTTATGTTCTCTTGAAAACAAAGTCTTGGCCAGCTGCTGGGACAGATGAAATCTAGGGTCTGTGAGGATAGCTGTCTTTCCGCTGGCAACGGGCTGCTTTCCCAACGGCAACATCTTTGGAAAGTTAATCCAACAGAGAACGGCCAGGACAAACCAGGGGTAGGGATGGTGGCTAAGAGAGGGTATAAATTTCTTAGGTCATCTCCTGAGAAAAGAACTTCAGATATAGAAGCACTGTGACCAACCACCTCAGGCTAACCCAATAACATGCTGAGGTACCGACCTATGTTTAGTCTAACGGGCTCTCTGTGGTTAATCTCATGAAGAGTTTGACTTAGTCACAGCCAGGTCGGATGCATAGGTACCAGCGTCCTCAACAGTTTTGTTTTGTTTCCTTTCATGAGGCCCTATGATGTGAAGACCTTTTGGAGGCAGGACTGTGGAGTGTGGAAAAGGCAAAGGGAACCCCCGTTTATCCCGTGTCCACTCTACGATGTGAGAACATCTTGATCACTGATCTGTTCCTGGTCAACATGGAACAGTCATGGGCTCCACTGGTGCAGACGCCCTCTACGGGGTCCACGGCACAGCCTATTCTACAGGAGAGGGAGGGAAAGAATGAACACTAATACCTGGGTAAGTCACTCTGGAAGACCACAGGAGGAGCCAAAGGCTGGATTAGCAAGGAAAAGTTAGTATTCAAAGTGTGGTTTTGGAGTTCAGCTGGGGGTCAGGTATCTGAGGGAATCAATTTTCCCTTCAAACCCAGACCCAGGCTAAAGAGAAACCAAACCTCTATCTAGACCTAGAATATCAAGTTGGCAAAAGACGGTAGTGGGGCATGCCTTTACCACTCGGGAGGTAGAGACAGGTGACTCTCTTGAGTTCAAGACCAGCCTGGTCTACAGAGCTAGTTCCAGAACTCGCTTCAGAGAGAAACCCTGTCGCCAAAGACAAAACCAAACAAAAGGGCAGGAACAAGCCCTGGTTGTGCCCACGGATGTGCCGGGGAATGGGTACTTCAGCATGAACTCACACCATGCTGTACCAAATGCCATTCTCATCAGCCCAGCCCTCTCTGGGCTTTCACTCCAAGCCAGAAGGACACCGGATCATTAGGAGCTGGACTGGTGAAATGGTCCACAGCATAAAGGCCTTACTGCCAAGTCTTACAACCCGAGTTTGATCCCCGGGGCTCATATTGCAGAAAGAGATAAGTGACCACTCAAAGTTGCCCCCTGACCTCCACACGGGTCCCCTCCTTTAAAAGGGTGAGGGTAGTCATGGTAGCGCACACCTTTAATCCCAGCACTGGAGATACAGAGGCAGGCAGATCTCTGGATTTGAGGCCAGCCTGGGCTACATAGCAAGTTCCAGGACACCCTGTCTCAAAACAAACAAGTTTCTTTCTTTTCTTTTTTCTTTCCTGGAGGGAGGTCTACTGCCCCTTTTGAGATCAATCACCTTAAAACTTTTTGAAACTCAGGTGGCTTCCAAATGGAACCTTCCACAGGGAAGCCACCTTTGTCAAAAGGCCAGACAAGCATTTGCTGCCAGTGCAGATCTCTCCTGGGAATTTTCAGCAATGCTCCTTAATAATTTATCTGTATAAACAGCACACAATTCATAGACAGGAATGCTGCAAGTGTATCCTTTCTGAGGCAGTGGCTATGGCTGGGCCTTGGCACAGTTATGTATGATATGGGCCTAGGTAAGGAAGGAGGACACAGACGTGGGGGTGGGGTGGGGAGAACACAAACATGAGACTTGGGTTCCAACATTACAAAAGTCAGCAGTCAACAACCCTAAGTTAGAGGGTGCACATCTGCACCCCCTAGTCTCAGGAGGGCTTCCTCTAATTTAAGGGCAGTCTGGACAACAGAGTGAATTCGGGCCATCCTTGGCCTCAGAGAGCCTGTTTGAAAAACCAACACCGGCTCTGGCTACGATGTGACAGCCAATGCCTTCCATTCCAGTTCTCAAGAGGTAGAGGCAGGTGGACATCTCTGAGTTCACTCCCCCCACCCAAGAGAATCAAGGAGTGGCTGACCAGATGGCTCAGCAGGTGGAAGACCTTTGCCATGAAGCACGGCCACCTGATTTCAACCCCCAGGATATACATGGTGGAAGGAGAGAGCCAACTCCCTTCAAGTTGCCAACTCCTTCTAATGTGCCCCACCCACTCCCTACCTATAAATAGGTAGAAGCAAACAACGAAACCTGTTGGGGCTCGAGATGATAAAGTTGGCCCGGAGGTGGCTGGGATAATGTGTGAAGTTCTGTGGACTCGGAGCACAGAGAGAAGAGAAGGGTAAGGGAGATTGGGAGGGAGGCATCACGCTCAGTGAGGTCATCTAGAGTGTGTTAACTTGCAGAGTCAACACACTCGGCAAGAGAACCTGAGCCCCAAGATATTCAAGGGCTGATGATGGGACCTCGACTGTGTGTGGACGGATGCAGGGCAAGCCCGTCTTCCAGCCCATTCAACAGTCATCTACTCTCTCATCTGTGCTTCCCCAAAGGTTATGTCTCAGCAGCAGTGTGACTGCCTATGCAGATGTCACAGCCAGGTTTTAAGAGCAGCCAGCAACACGGTGATTTTCGCCACATCGCCGCGCACATCCATACAAGAGAGGCTGCCGGTGCTGGAGAACAAAGCCCTCACCTGATCGGCAAACACTCAGCACCTACCCACTGCGGCACTTATTCCAGAACCGAAGGCAGGGAGGCAGCTCACCCACTCTCTGCCATTTACAAAGATAGCACCCGGGCCTCATTAACATAAATATCAGGTACTAAAGCAAGAACAGAAGGGAGAATGGACGACGAATGCGGGCTCCATCTACTCAGGCTGAGATGTGGGTACCGGATGCCAGAGCAAGAATGAATACATGACGGAAAGGATTTCTGTGGCAGGGCTGAGTGTACTCGGATTTGTCTTCCAGAACACTTCTGCCTAAGGCTCACTCCCAGATGCTCTTTGTTTCAGATGCCCCAAGATCCTCTCTTGCTCTTCTCTGCTCAGGAAGGAGGATTTCATTTGTTTGCTTTCTGTGTTCTCTGCTGCTAAGAATGAACCCGGTGTGAGGAACAAGTCTCAACATTTGAACATTCCAAACTACCAGGGTGGGACCCATTTGTGCTGCCACTCCAAAGCTGGAAACAAACACAAACACACTATCAATTTGGTGGACAGGATGCCAACAGATAAGCCACCAGGCGGTCGCTAGGCAAAGGCGGCCGTGCCACCGTCTTTGGGAAACAGCAGCTAACCGTGCTGCAGGGCTCAGTTCTGGGCCTTCCATGACCCCTAGAGTTAAGCTCCAGATGTTGTTGGCTCGGTCTGTATTTCAGGGTGAGGAAGGGAAAAGCCCACGGGTCTCAGAACAGAACTGAGTGAGCATCCATCACCTGTGGTCGAGCAAGGCATTGCAGGAAGAACAGGAGTCACATTCCACTGACTGACAGCAGCCACGCTGGGGTCACAGCAGGGCAGAATCTGGGATGTCTTAGCAAGCAATGCGCAGAACTTACAACACAGATTAACTGGGACATAATAAAGCCACCAATTTATCTGACAATGTAAATACAGATGGATTCTTTTAGCCGACTGCTGTCTGATTCATAAATTAAAGTGTAAAAAGGTATATTCTACCACATCCTATAATCTGATCCCCCTTTCCCACCAGGCAAAGACTGCAGGAGCCATCTTTTAAAAGGTTTCTGGTGGGCTGGGACGTAGCTTGGTTGGTAAACTGAACAGCAGGCAACAGGCTTGGGGAATGATCCTCCCCCAGACAGCATGAAGTCAGGAGCGGTGGCACATGTCTGTGGTCCCAGCGTGGGGAGGGGGGTGCCCAGAAACACTGTCGTACTTCTCAGAGTCTTTGGACCTCGGCTTTTTACAAGTTTATTATTTTATGTGCCTGCACACCTATCTGTGCATCACATGGGTTCCTAGAGAGGAGGCCGGAAGCAGTTGCTGGGGCTCCTGGCACTGGAGTCACAGACGGCTGTGACCCACTATGTGGGTCCTGGGACTTGAACCTGGATCCTCTGAAAGAACAGCCAACGCTCTTAACCACTGAGCCATCTCTCCATCATCTTCAGTCCCTGAACCTTGATTTTTATCCTTTGACCTTTACATCCTGGAGCACAGACAACTCAAGTCTTCCCCCCCACACACACATCCGCACATTATTTTACTATAAGGGTATACCATAATTCTGTTCAGTGATTGTTCATTTTTGTGGCGCTAGTGGTATCAGACCCAGGGCCTTTGCAGGTTCAGGGCAAGTGCTCTACTGATGAGCTATGACCCCAATGTTATCGAAGAGCATTTGGGTTTTCCTACCCTTTTCGCAAGATCGGTCGTAAGATGAATGTTAGAGATGTCTTAAAATATCAAGACGTGCGCTTAATGGCTGTTGTTCACCACTGACTGTGATGCAGGAAAGAAACAAAGAACATCCCCGACAGCTGCAAATCCATCCTCACCCAAGACGGAGTCCTACAGGGCTACAGAGGAGGGCTTCATCTGCTGGGCTAGAGAGTGTGTCGAGATACTCAACAGAGGAAGGAAGGAGAGGTCAATCAATCAGGGTGTCTGGTCTCCATCCTCATCTTTACCCTCTTCCTGCTGACCCTGCCTCACCCCCAATCCAATTCAATGGACTTATCTGGGCGGCTGTCACTTTAAGTACTGTCTAGATGTGGCAGGGACACAGACCAGTTGTCTCAGCACCCGGCAGGGAACTTCAGGAGCATAGCGGGTTAAAGGCTGGTCTAAGTCACACAGGAAGACCCTGCCTGTCTAACAACAACAAAAGAAACAAACTTTACAAAGACACGGTCACCTGCTGCCAGTGGTCATCATGTGGACCTGACCCAGAGACCTAGGTGGAGGTCAGCTCCATACAAAGCCACCCCAGGGGAAGGAAGCAAGGACAGGCTGCCCCTCCAAAGGGGCACAAGTGCCAGCTGGCTCCTAGGGGAGCTGTCAGAGCAGGACTCCTCAACGGAGCCCAGGAGCCTGTCCCTTAGCTACAGCTTCCAGTCAAAACCCTACTGCCTTCTTCCATCCCCCCCCCCCATGTACTTCAGGCTGGCCTTGAGCTTCTTCTGATCCTCCTGCCTCTGCCCCGCAAGCACGGGGATTACAGAGGTACACAACTATCCCTGGTTTATGCTGGGGATGGAAGAAACGTAGGACTCCCTGCACGTCAGGCAGGCACTCGGCCAACCGAGCTACAAGTCAGAGCTTCTGCATACCAGACATTTACGTTAGAATTCATAGCAAGAGCAAAGAAAAAAACTTGTGGTTGGGGGTCACCACAACCCGAGGATCTGTGTTAGTGGAGTGTCACAGTCTTAGGAAGGTTGAGAACCGTTGCTGGAGAAGCTGGCAAGGGCCCTGGAAGGGCTCAGGAAGGCAAGAGAACACCTTGTAAACATCAGCTGGGCCAGGTGCCAGAGACACCTCTCTTTCCAGATGTGCACACCCATCACCACCCGTGTGTACACCATTACAGTGTCCTTACCCCAGAGTCAAAGCCAGACTACTGAAATGAATTGTATGTATTTGGGTCCTAATTTAAAAAAAAAAAACACAAATATTGTGAAGGCATTTTTAGACCAACTGAAAAAATCTGAACACAGGCTTGTTATTAAATATCCTCAGGTATGATGGTACAGTGACTCTTATTTAGGTCTTACTTAGGTCCTTACCACTTAGGGATGCACACAAAAGTTTTATTGTATGAAATATGTATGACTATCTGGGCTTCGCTTTAAAATGGCTATCCACTCTCGAGATCAGCCCACTGGGGAAACACCCCCTGGATGATCCAAAGATGACACCAGGTTTCTCTCCCACCAAGGAAACTACTCGCTCTTAAGCTTGGGATGTCAGGTGAGCTTTCTGCTGTTCTTTTTTATTTTTATTTTTTTTTTTGGATTTTTTCGAGACAGGGTTTCTCTGTAGCTTTTGGTTCCTGTCCTGGAACTAGCTCTTGTAGACCAGGCTGGCCTCGAACTCACAGAGATCCGCCTGTCTCTGCCTCCCGAGTGCTGGGATTAAAGGCGTGCGCCACCACCGCCCGGCTCTGCTGTTCTTATAAGTGGTGGAGTATAGTCTGTTTGGGGTGCAGCCTGGATCCCCGTCTTTTTCAACGCTCCCAGGTAATTCTGATGTACTGAGAGGTTTAGGAATCAGTGCTGTTAAGAACCTGTCGGGGCCGCTCAGAAAGACCTTCCTGAGGCCAAAGGCCCCAGACTTGGCATCCAGGTCAGGTCCCCTGAATTGCAGATGCCATGAAGGACAACCAGAGCTGTACAAACCAGGGAGGAGGACTGATTAAAGCCAGAGTCAGGCCTACTTTACACCCACATTCCACTGGCTCCACACCCTTTTGCTTACGAGGGCATTAAGTGTCAACGCGCCTCTGGTGGAGATCAGCCACTGCCGGGACAGATAAAGTCCTGTTTTAACTGGCTGAAGAGCTATAAACAGCCAATTCGCTGCAGTAGCCTAACAGCTGGCCTTATTCAAGCAGAGAGGAGCCAGCAATTCCCTCAGATGAGCAAGCCTCACCTCACAAGGTGAACTGGGAGACGTTCCTGTGGGTGACACCGATAGGCAGCCGTGAGCCTCCGCCCTCTACTGAAATTAGTCGTGTCCTTCTAAGGTCTTGGGAGAGAAGTAGGATATGTGTCTGTTCAGGTCCCTTCTACGTCAACTAAATGACCCTCACAATAACCCTAAAGTGTAAGAATGCACCCCCCCCAGAGAGGAGTGAGGCCAGGCCAGCCTTTGTTATATGACAGAGGCTGAAACCGGATCCAGCCAAACAGCAGCGCCCCACGCTCTTTCACGGCCACGTCCTCTGACATGTCTCAGGATAGTCTGAACACGTCACCCCTTTCCACTCACAGGAAAGACCCGAAAGGTTGCTTGGACACTCCACCGTCCCACGTGAACCTGAAGGCACAGCCCTCGAACTTGCCCCCCTCAGTCTCTGTGGAAATGAGGTGCTGGTTCCGCACTCTCACAGAGCCCAGCTGTGCTGCTCAGGGACTGCCTAGCTGTGGCACATGGATAGTGCCTGCCTCTCTGTCTCTCTTTAACACACACACACACACACACACACACACACACACACACACACACACACTCTAACCTTTACTTTCTGTGGTGCTGAGAATCAAACCCAGGGCCTTGTGCATGCTAGGTCACCATGCTACTCCTGAGCCACAACCACGGCCATTCCAAAGCCTCCATCTTTCTCGTTGGTTTTTGCGATAGAGAAAAGAGCCTTACCAGGTGAGAGCCCAGCACTGAGTGACAACTCTTTAAACACAAAGATAGCCGCCTAGACGCACAGCCACATGCTCGGATCACGTCGCCTTCAAACGGAAACACAAACTTTAAAATTCAACACTTTAGTACTGTGATCCACAGCGTGGCACCAAGGAACATCATTATGAAGGTTAGCTGACAGTCACCTGATGTGCTAAATAGACTTTGTCTGAGTCCCCTGTATTCCCACAGAATTTTTTAGTGTCCCTATTTGAGAGATGGAGAAACCAGCACACAGGGAACAAGACCCCAATATGCCAAGTCAAGGAGAAGTAGAAGCCAACAGAAGTTTGATCCCGAGCATGAGGCTCTCATCCTAAACTCATCATGTGGGCTGGCTGTGCCGCAGGGCACCCCAGAAGTCACATCACCCCCTTTCACACAGCCCTGAGCCCTCTGAAGGAACACAGCAACTATGTGGTTACTCCCATAACTCATAATGCTAAGTCATGAAAGCCAGGCATGGCGGCTCATACCTATGATCACAGCACTTGGGCGCTTGGGAGGCAGAGGCAGGGGGACTGCTGTGAGTTCAAAGCCAGCCTAAACTACAGATCAAGACTGTCTCAAAAACAAAAACCAAAAAAAAAGGCAACCTCAAACAAACAAAAAGCAAAATAAAATAGCAACCTTTTCAAAAGGAATGGCGGAAATTATCCTTCCAGCAAAGCTTGACTATCCTCCATCCTTAGCTCAGATGGTCTGGGGACCTTGCAGCTAATCGTCCTCCGGTATCAGGCCCTAGCCCGGACCTCCAACAGACATCTTATCACAAAGCAAACGGCGGGGCAAATGAAATGAGGCCATCACAAGCTAGACCGGGCAGCACACACTGACAACAGCCAAATACTGGACTTGAATTAACCCTAAACTCCACAGCCAACACCCATTCCGTCATAGGGCGACTCAGGCCATCTTTCTTAGCTAGGGGTAGGTGCTCCATCCACAACGGGGAACTAAGAGCGGCTACTCAGGTACCTTGGAGTTTGTTCTATTAATTAACTTTGCAGTGCTCGAATACTCCAAACATTCAACAATTTAATAAATGCCTACTCCCATGTAGATTAGATTTAAAAAAAAACAAAAATGGTTCAATATAAAACAGACAGCAAGCCTGGGGGTGGTGGTCCATGCCTTTAATCCCAGCACTCAGGAGGCAGAGACAGCCAGGTCTAGGAGAGAGAGTTCCAAGATAGTCAGGGCTACGCAAAGAAATCCTGTCTCAAAAAAACAAAACAAAACAGAAAACAGAGTGGGCAAAAATGTAGTCAGCACAGGGATTCCGTACTGGCTGGTGAAGCAGGTGTCCCCCCAGCCCTGCAAATGATAACTGTCCAGGTAGACATGTTCTTCCTGGACCTCTGGTGAAGCAGAACTTCTTCCTCGAAGCAGGGAACTGTCTGGGGCTTCGGCCAGCAGCAGAACTTCTGCCCCTTGTCCCTGAAAGGCCAGCACACCGGAGGTGAGCTAAGTGAGTGTGCTCCTGCACTTCCCAGATGAGGAGTTTCCCAGGCTGGATTCACTTCCTTCATGCACTTCCCCGGAGTGTGCTTATCCTTGAGAATCCACTTCAAACATGGGGGGGGGGAGTAATGGGGGATGGGCATGACCCACTCTGCAATAGCGGCTTTGGGGTTCTGACCACCTGCCAGCAGTGAGTGCAAAGATTAAGGGCAACCAACCACTGGAGTCTAACTTGGGGCAGGAGGAGAGACTAGTGCTGGATCTGAGAAAAGGGCTTCCAGGAAGGAAACTGGTCGGCAAGGCAGACTAGAGGGAAAAAAAGCCTCCTTCTCTCTCTCTCTCTCTCTCTCTCTCTCTCTCTCTCTCTCTCTCTCTCTCTCTCTCTCTCTCTGTGTGTGTGTGTGTGTGTGTGTGTTGCTTATTAAGTGATTAACTGTCTGCCTAAAGGAATCACTGTCCCAACCACTGCCCTACGGAAGTCTAGGGTTAGGGCTGGGTCACCACGCACAGCTCGGCCAACAGGGAGCCCAGCTCTGGAGCCTGTGAGCCTGGGAACTCACCACAGCAAATTAACAACACAGAAATGAATGCAAGCCACATTCACAATGTGGAGATTTTCCAGAGTTGACATAACTCAGTGCGTCTAAAATAGCATTGTTTCCACAAGTGATCAAAAGAAAATAATTACTAACGAGATACCTAACACCTCTTTGTAATTAAAAAAAAAAAATCCAACGGACTCTTTGCACTGACGCCCCCTGTCAGCCCACACTGGCTTGTTTCAAAGGCTCAGAACCCAAATGACTAGTGGTTACAGTATTGGACAGTGGCCTGGGGACAGTCATTCCCAACAGTGCCTCTTGGATCTCTAAGCAGCCATGGGGTGGTGGCTTTTGAAAAAAATGTGGCATCCCGGCCCCACCTAAGAAGGCCTCAATGAGAGGCAGCTGGCTCCCCTCCAAGTTCCACTGTGGCACAAGCTGCTGCCCACACAGCCAGGTCACCGCAGCCTCTGTAAGAGGAGGTTCACATCTTAAAGGACTCACTAGGAGAAGCAAGGGGACTGCTGGGGGCAAGTGGGCAGGGCAGATGAGCTGATGCCGCCACACCTACTGAACCCAGCTCTAAACTTGACCAAACTGGGTTTTCTTTCTGCATGCAGCCACTCTAACTTCCTTCCTATGAAGGCAGATGCCCTGCTCACAGTTTGGAGACGTAGAAGCCACTGCCAGTCCAATAAGAAACACTGCGCTCTTGAGAACGGCAGAGCTGTTTCAGCTGGTATTCCCCTGTGTTATTTATTCAATGGGGGCACTAGAACCTTCCTCACGTGGGTCCTTTAAAGATGGTGCTTTCCTATCTCTGGGATTCTGTCCCCAAAGAAGCCACATGTGAGGTGGACAGGACGTGCTCATCAAAACACTAAATGGAACTGGGCAGTGGTGGCGCATGCCTGTAATCCCAGCACTCAGGAGGCAGAGAAAAGCTGATCTCTGGGAGTTTGAGGCCAGCCTGGTCTACAGAGTGAGTTCCAGGAGGATCAGTGCTACACAGAGAAATACTGTCTCAAAAAAACCACAACCAACCAAACAAACAAACAAGTAAACAACAACAAAAACACTAAGTGGGCTAGAAAATGGCTCACTGGGTAAGTGTACTGTTCCCACCACACCTGATGACCTGACTACAATCCCCAGGACCCACGTGGTGGAAGGAGAGAACCAACTCCCAACTTTCCATTTTCCCTCTGACCTGTATATGCACACACCTAACACATCACACACACACAACCTATAAACAAACAAAACCACAAGCACTGAATGAAGTCACTCCCCACCACTGACATGAGCCTTCCATCCTTGGGATTCCCAACTGAAAACCTCTCAAAGGCTGACACACCAGGATGGAAAAAAAAAACTCCTCTTATCATTTGGAGAAATAATTTCGGGCTGTGTGGATAAACATGTACAGGAAATAGTTCTATAGAGGTCCTGATCCTCTGAAGGTTAATACCCACGGAACAGGAGACCAGCCTCAAACTCAGAGGAAATAGGCAAGTTATAAAAACAGGA
Source organism: Microtus pennsylvanicus (assembly GCF_037038515.1). Classification (NCBI taxonomy): domain Eukaryota; kingdom Metazoa; phylum Chordata; class Mammalia; order Rodentia; family Cricetidae; genus Microtus; species Microtus pennsylvanicus. The sequence continues at coordinate 79,288,679 of NC_134590.1, read as the reverse complement.
AGAGCAGGAAGTTTATTTTTGGATGAATATTTGTTCTAGTGACGCTCTCGATGCTGACAGAAACCCTGATCTGCAGGCCATCCACCGCAGCTGCGCTCCGAGTTTCCACGAGCAGCCCCTCCCAAGACTTCCGAGTCCTTCTGGAAAAGGCCTTGCCCCATTCCTGCACAACATCTGCCTCACTGCCACTGGATCAGGATTCGTCTCTAGCAGCCCCACTGGCCTATGGGATCTCTAGCTCCCCAGAACCCAACCTCCACCCCTAATACCCCCCTCCCTTCCACACTATGCCCAAAACAAACGGTCTCCACCAGGCCTGTGAATGAACTGCTATGGTTGGTACCTCCCCGTGTTGCAGCATGATGTCCTCCGTTGCCCTCAGTGGACCGAGAGCCTCCTATTTCTTCCACTGGGTCTTCTGCCACCCCAGCACAGACCCTTCCACAGCTCCCCACTGCCCACAGAATAAAGCCAAATGGTTTCCAATCACACCCAACCATCACCTCACACCCCATCTTGACCTACAAAACCATGTGATTTGCAGGGCCTAAGGCAAAGCAGGGGCACGACTCACAGTAGGCTGCTTACCTAGCAAGTGTAAGGCTCAGAGTTTGAGCCCCAACACAAAACATAAGAACTTTCAAAATCACCAAAGAGCATTAGACCAGGCGCGAGGCCCAATGCGCTAGCACAGAATCCAGGCAGGCCCTCACCCAGGCTTCCCTCTTAGGGGGCTACTGTCTTGAGCCCTGGTTCCCAGCTGCTTCATTATTTACCCATCATGCCTCGCACCTCGTTAGACCCCAGTGTTCCTTGTCCACCTTTTAGCCATGTCTATGTCCTCTTCTTCACGTGCCAAAAAACACCCAGCACATAGTAGGCTTGTTGTGGTTTCTACTGAATGGTCAGGAGGAATTTTTTCACTTCTCACACATGTAGAGTCTCCTATGACCCCTGGCAGGGAACCCGTGATAGGGAAAGTGAAAATCTATCGGAGATCTTCCTCGTACTCAGGAGGAAAAGCCCTGTCTGCTGGGGCAGTGGAGTTCTTGAAAGGGAACGCCTCCCATCGCCACTATCATGAAGGCAGTTGCTGGATGCTGACCGCCCTGCTGACTCTGGTAGTGACTTCGCCGTGGCCAGGACAGAGCAGTGGAGTGGGGAGGATGAGCAGCTAGCACTGCTTCTCTGGCCTTCCTCTGTGACAGTGTGCTGACCCCTGGGGGAAGAGCGTGAGTTCATGGAGATTTCCTTGCTTCGGCCATTATAAGCAGGACAAGTGTGCAAACTTCAGTAAACTTTCCTCTTCTTGGTGACTGGAGAGTTTTGCTGGGGAAATGCGTGTTCTGAGCAGAGGCAGACAGGGAGAAGTGGAAGAGCCCAAAGGAGCATCACCGTGCCCCCAAAGTTGCAGGCCTCACCATTAGTGCTGGTCTAAGGTGCAGCTTGAACGCAATCGGAAGCACTGGCTGGCCTTGAACCTGCAACGGTCTTTCTGCTTTCTGAGGGTTGGATTGCAGGTATTGTCCCCACACGAGGCTTGCTTCATTATTTGTTTAAGAGAAAGAAAAACATTGGAGGTTCCAAACAGCTTCCTAACAATGCGGGCAACGTTGATTTTTCCAGTAATTCAATGAGTATGGATTGTCCTCATATCAGATGGCGAGAGGCGGTATCAGGTTTTCACCACACTGAATGAGGGACCCTGCCAAGCTCAACAGACACCCTATAACAATAAAGCAGCTGACATGCGAAGAGTCAAAGAGTGAGCAGCTTGGGGTCAGGTGACTTCTTCTGTCTTCTCTCAAGGCACTTGTCAAGGCATTTTTCTTATCCGTCTGTTTCCACGCTTCAAAACTATTAAGCCGGTACTGGTCAAATGCCTATCAACTTTATCTTTACGGCATGGTTCCCACCTTACAGAAGAGAAAGCCCGGGCCTTGACTGGTCCGGCTATCCGGCTACCTGAAGAAGGCAGGTTTCATTCAGCTCCAGCCCGTAGTTTCTGCAGTACCAACTTCTCATTTCCATGGCTAATAACCGAAGGCCTGACTCAATTGCTGGCCTTTGCACAGAATAATGGTAAGCCTACCCAGTTCTCAGTTTATATAGTGGAAGAGTGACACATTCAATTTTAATGCCTATAAATGAAAAATAGCATGAAGAACTTAAAACATACCATAAATGCTTCTAAGTTATTTCTGAAGCCAACAGATTCTCATGGAAGGCTCAGGCAGTTGCGTGCATATTAAATTGAGTGGAGGGGGAACACTACAGTGCTTGACTAAAACATACTCAGAAATATCTCAGCGCAAATGTATTTCCCATCTAGATCTAGGCTGTCAAACTAAAAATTAGAACATACACATATTCTTCACTAATCCTGAAAAGCGAGGGATAGGGAACAGCTAAACACCACCAACTGTGATTCACCCGTGAGACTTGTGACCCACAGGTTAGGACTTCCCCGCCTAGCAGAGTGTTTCAATCACTTACTTAATACAAAGCTTACGAAACTGAATCTGAGCCCTCGGGTAGAGACTGTGTGTCTCCCATTAGAGGCAGGGCCAAAGACATTATCGCATCCAAGAAATGGCGGTGAGAAAATGCCACCCTGTGGGCCAGGCTCCCAGCTTCTCAGTCGTGTGTCTGTAAAATGGCCAAGGTCCACAGGTTTACGGCCCTACATCTGGTGATTTCTTGAGCCTCCAAGAGTAGAGGAAGGAATCCAAGTGCCAGCTAGGTATGGCCATTCATGAAGAAGGCAGCTGGTGGTCCCTAAACTGAAGGGCTTATAGCAGGGGCTCTTATTTACAAGTGGACAGTCTCCTGGTCCTCTCCCACAACTGTGCCAGTAAAGAGGAGGAAGCAGTTTTTCCCTAGCGTGCACGTGCATGCATGCATGCGCGCATGTATGCATCAACACACTCTCACGGGACTCATGAACATTCCCTGGGTACCTGAAGGAAGAATCAACTCCTGAGTATACGGTCCCTTGCTAGACATTCCTAGTCTGGTTTTCAGCAGTCTTTCTTGGTCTCCCCCATCCCCAGTGCTCCTTGGCTTGGGGTAAATGGCCCTCCAGGAGAGTCATACAAGCCAGCAACTCGGCCAACATCTACAGGTAAAGCAGAGCGCCTACCACCATTCAGCAGGTTTGGCAGATGGGGTGAGGGGGCTCATTCTGCACGTCTGCTGGCCTGGTGAACAGCGCAGTGCCCCCTGCAGCTTGAGGTCTCCTGGCTTGCCCAGCCTACCCACGTAGCCTACTGACGGAAGTTCTAGCTTCTATCTGAGTCCTCCGCCCCTGAAGGATGAAAGCCCCTTCACTTTATAACTGTTCTCACTGAGGGAATTTTACCTGGCCAGACCCCAGAACAAGCCTTCTATTCTCAACCCATGGCTGCTTCATCCTCCTTCCCCAGAAGCAGCAACAGAGTCCTCTTCTCCACTCGGACCCCTCCTTCCTCCCTCCCCACTTTCTTAAACATCCCGCCTTAATTTTAAGGACATCCTACATCTGACTTACTTCTTGTTCATTTGCACAAGAATTTGCTTTTTCAACACCATTTTTATTCCTCATCAGCCCCTTTAAAGTGTGTAAGGGCGCAAGGGCTCCACATGTTTGAGAGAAACATCGATTGCTCTGAGTGTCTGAAGGGCCTGACTTCAGCTCTGATTCAAACAGAACATTATCCACAAGAAAGTACCTGCACATGAGTCTTATCAGACCCAGATCTCAGACTCTCTCGGGCCTAAGGGAAAATGCAGGAGCCGGCAATCTGGCTCAGCCCCTGCCTCCAAATTTACCAATCTGAGTTTCATCTCCTGAGGCCCACATGGTGGAAGGAGAGAACAAATTCACCCAAGCTGTCCCCTTGACATCCACACACACTCTGTGGCACGTGCAGGCCTGCCTCCTGCCTTGCCCCCCACCCCCATACATTTAAAAATGTTACCAAAAAAAAAGTGGATTTTAGGCCTCCACCTCCCCACTGAAGAATGCAATGTTTTCCCGCTGTTTCATTAATGTAAAAGAAAAAAAAATCCAGGCAATTAATCAGATTCTGGCGCTGTCCCCAGCAAAGTACAAGTTCAGACAGTTGCTGGTGGTATTTCTTTTTGGTACAAAAATGGAATTGCTCTAACTTGAATTGTAGGAAGATCTTTGCCACACACAGAGATTTTGAAGGAACTAGCAAATCTTCAGTGAGAGTAAAACTTTATATAAAATACACGGTTAAGCAAAGCAAGCTTATTAAAGAAATGGCGTGTACAAGTTAGGGGAGGCTGTGACTGAGTGGCTCAATGATACAGCATTTGCTTAGCAAGCATGGGGGCCTGGGCCAGAGTCCCGGGGCTGCTAAAATCAAAATAAAAGAAAAAAAAACCAATCAGTCAAACAGTAAACAAAATGAGCAGGCACAGGTACAGAAACTCAAGGCTCTGGAGATGTCAGTCCTGAGCTCACATGCATGAGTCCCTGGGTTTGAAACTTGGTTTTCCCCAAAGAAGAATACTCAAAACTCAGTATGCTCCAAAATCAGAAACGATTATTGTTGCTGTTTGAGAATGGATCTGATATGATTCTGATCCTCCTGCCTCTAAGTCCAGAGTGCTGGGATTATAGGTGTGTGCCAGCACGCCCTGCTTACTGTAGAAAATGTTACATAAATTAGCCTTCAGGCTGTGGGTATAAAGTGTATACAAAACACCTTCATTGCGGGTTTAGATTTGGGTGCCATCCCCAAGATCTCATTATATATGTGCAAAATTCTTCACATAGAGGGAGCACTTCCAATCCCGAGCATTTGGGGGAACAACATATTATCAAGGGGATCTCAGCCAAGGAGGGCGGATGCCCAGATCCCTGCCCCACCTTCCCATGCTTGGGTTTCCTCTTAACTTCCATGATCTAGAAGCTTCATGCAAGATTACAAACCTACAGAAATGTCTGGTGGTCCAGGCAGAAGAGCTCCCGGAGGATGACCAACGAGCCATTCTCAGAAAGAGAAAGGAAAAGGTGAAGGGCTTCCAGAAACAGCAAGGCCTCACCTGGACCCCACCCACGTCACAGAGCTAAAAGGACTCTATATACCCAGAGGCCTAGGTTTCCCCCAATGGGTTCCTGTTGTCAAGGTCAAAGCTTTCCCAGCCAAGCAGTGGAGTGGTGGAGTGAGAGCCAAGCAGCAGGAAGTGCATCTGGTCAGGTCGGTAGCCTGGCACTGGCAGTCACGACACCCACTGCTGTGCACAGAAGGAACAGAACCAAATGTTGGGACTCTGTAAGTGGTGCTCAACAGCCTGGACCCTAGATCCAGACTGCCTGAACTCAAATCCATCCTCCGCCATGAGCGCCATGATCCTGAACCAACTGCTGTCTCTTTATGACTTGGCAAATGAGATGTATCACAGGGCCTTCTTCCATAGGCGTGATCTGATCATCCCAAAGGCATGTAGAGCGGAGTGGGCCATGTGTGGTTTGCACTGGTTTCCCCCTATTCTTTCTAAAAAGCAAGCATTAATCTTACTATTACAAAGATTAATGCAATCCCAACCAGGCCCTACCACCTTGTGACTTCTGGGTAGCTTGGCTCTTCTTGCTAAGTGGCAAAACCTCATCCCAATATACGTACATGCACACATACCATATGGGAGTGATCAACTGTCAAGAATAGGATTCTAAACCATTTACACACAGCATGTAAGCACACACACAATCCCTCCAACACCACACTCATGATGACGGCCAAGGCTTATACTATATCCCAGATACACTTTTGCTATACACATTTCAGGTAAAACGTAAACTTTGTCACATAGAAGAGTTCTGTATCTTCTTTCCACCCAATATTATAATTCTGTATTGTTAACAGTTCCCCGAAGAGCTGGAAAGACGACTCAGCTGTTAAAGGCACATACTGCTTTGGGAAAGAACCCGAGTTTGGTTCCCAGCACCTACTTTCAGTGGCTTACAATTGTTGCTAACTCCAGCTCCAGAGGATCCAATGCTCTCTTCCGACCTCTGTATGTACTCACTGCTCATGCACACAAACCCACAGAGACATAGAATAATTAACTGAAAACGAACTCCTTAAAAAAACAAACACTCTAGCAGGGCATAGTGGCATATACCATCAATCCCAGCACTCAGGGGCATGAGGATGACTGTGAGTTCTAGGCCAGCCTGGTCTACAAAGCAAGTTGCAGGCCATCCAGGGCTATGGAGTGAGACCTCGCCTCAAGCCACAAAGCAAAACAAGAGGCAACGCTATACCACAGCACACCACACCAATTCCTTGACAGCTGTTTTTCACGGCTGCACAGTACATGGCTGTTCCGTGTAACCGAACTCTTCTACCAGGTTCTTATCAACGTTCCCACTCACAGAACTATAAACGTCACTGCCCATAAATGTGTCCCCATCTGATTTTATCTTTACATTTCTACAAGAATGTCTCATGGTGGAGGAGGGGGTAGAATACAAACAACAAAACTGCCCTTCAGAAAGAGGGCACCCAACCCTACTTCCAACAACTCGGAGTGAAAAATATCTCTTACCCAAAGCTACAACTAACTTACCGATATTTTTCCATTTGACGGTAAGGTGAAAAAAAAAACTATTACGTTTCATCAGTTTTATAATTTGTGGGTTGGCCATCTTGTTTTAGCGATGTTTATTTCAATCAAAGAGCCTTGCCATTAAAAAGGTAGTAAGAAGAACACTGTTAGGGCCCAGAAGATGGTTCCGCAGGTAAAGACGCTAGCCGTGCAAACCTGACAACCCAACCTGTGTTTCTGGAACTCACTGTAGAAAGCCAGGTGCGGTGGTGTGCTTCAGCGATCCCAGCACCGCTGCTGGGAGATGCAGATAGAGGAGCCCTGCCTGGGGCCTGGGAGCAGACAGAGCAGCTGGCCTGAGCCGGCCTCTGATGTCCACACAAACAAAAAAGGAACTGCTTGTTTTATTATTAGTTGTCGGGCGTCTCTTTTGTAATTCCCCAAGTTTATAATCTTCTACTGACTCTTCATCAGCGTACCTAAAATTTGCACCTTTTCTTTGCACGCGTGCTAAGTTTCTCTGTGGCAATGTATATAAAGTCAAGCTTGGAAACTCAAGTGAGTCCTTTGCGAGGTGTTTGTTTGTTTGTTTTCCTTGATACTTTCATATGCAGACAATTCTGCTTCCTTCCAAACTGGGCTAAAATATTCACCCATGAACTCTGTAGTTTTACTCCAAAGAAAATGCAAGGGGAGGTTCTCCGCCCGTTCTCTGCCTGAAGGAAATCCTAAATTCACGGTGCTGTGTTGAAAAGAGGAAACTGCCAAGAGTCAATCCCCAGGATCTGAACTGGAGGTCTGTGTGAGGCCTACAGATCATTAAACGGCCGGCCCTGCTGGGCAGTCTCAACTTCTCCTCCGCCTAAGTGTTCAGCAGATTACTGGGCATCGAGTGGAAAGGACAGGACGAGCGACGAGAGCACAGGGCAGCTCAGGAGTCACTTGTGATCACTCCCTGAGTACGACGTCACTTGTGGTCACTCAGACCTCCCTGAGTACGACTCTACCACCCTGACTCCTTTCCAAAAGGCAAAGATGGCGGAACCAGTAGTTCTTGTGGAAAGTGATCGCGAGAAAAGCAAAGCAGCGTGTTATAAAAACCGCCCTACATAGATCTGTTAACCGCCTTTAAATCGAGCCTATCTTTAATTACAGTGTTATTTATTTAGTGTCGGTGCAATCTTCTCTCTCTCCACCTGTCTCTGAGGTCCCCCCTCAGGTCACCAGGACCTTAAACTGCTGAGCCACCTTACTAGCCCTCAGGCACGTTAGAACCCTCAATATAGATAAATGTTATGGTGGCAAACTCCAGGAGGGAAATATAACACCTCTCTCTAGCCCATCCCTTCTACCTGTATCTCCCTCCAGTCCTCTCCCTCTTCCCCAAACCCCAAGCTAAAGGGTATGTATGCAATACCTATTTGTAGACTAATCATTAAACCTTTACATTATTAGTTTTTATAAAGAAACTTACCAGAAATAAGGAAGCTTTACTGGTGCCTCTTAGTCTATGCTTCCCTTTTTCAAACATCTTTGAGACTATCCTAAATATTCTCTCAGAATAGGGAAGATACTAAGCACAGTCCTTTGTCAGCAGTGGAGACAGGAGCTAAGAACTGTCCTGGGAGGAGACTTTCTTCTGAAAAGATGTCATAAAGCACCGGGCAGTGGTGGCACACACCTTTAATCCCAGCACTTGGAGGCAGAGGCAGACAGATCTCCCTGAGTTCGAGGCCAGCCTGGTCTACAAAGCGAGTTCCAGGACAGCCGGGACTGTTACACAGACAAACCCCGTCTTGAAAAACAACCAAAACCAAAACAAAAATGTTATAAAGCGTGTCCCCATCGTCACCTGGTCTGCACACTGTGTTAAACTTCTGTGTGATTGGCACTAGAATAGGTTTGGTTTTACCAGCGTTACCCCAAACATGTATAGACAGGCAGCACCGCGGGCAATGGAAAACTTTCAACTACATTAAAATCTTAGGGATCACTGCTGCCAATGGTCCCGGCAGTATGTAGCATAGAACCGCATTCTCTCTACGGCCTTTCTTCATCCACTTGGCCTCTTGTCCACTACTGACCCGCTCCAGGCAATGAAGCAGAAAGGCATGGTGCCATCTGGGGCAAAGCTTTGTCACCTCCTGAGTCTGTCTGCTCCTCATCGCTAAGAGGGGGAGGAATGGGCACAAGTAAAAAGTGTGGGAACTGTTTGAGGGCCACTGAGAATAGGTGAACGTTTGAGTGAGAAAACTCCTTAAAGAAAATTCAGTAAGGGAAGGCTCGGCAGTCAAGAACACTGGCTGATCTCACAGAAGGCACGGGTTCCAGTGCTAGCACCCACACGGTGGCTCACAACCAGTTCCAGACAATTCAATGTCCTCTTCTGATTCTGTGCACACTGCATGCACAGGCATGCATGGGGCAAGACAACCATACATAAAAAAATGAAAATAAAGGGAAAAAAACCACCAATTTTTTAATTTAAAAAATTATTTTTTAATAAAAAAAGAAATCAACAAATATGGCTGCTTCCGTGGAAAAACTTTTGCCATGTCTTATGCACTTCAAGATGAGAAGTCTCTCTCATAGGAACAATTTGTTTTATTTTGCTTTGTTTTATTTTTCCGGAAGTGCATCAAATGTTGGCCATGGTGGGTTAATCCCAGTGTTTGGGAGGCTGAAGCAGGGTGAGGCCAGTCTGGACTACACAGGAAGGCCCTGCCTCTACTGAAAAGTACAGCAAAGAATTAAGATTCTTTTTCTCTCAGGCAGCCTCTTGGCTAGAAACTGACAAACAAGATGAACCACAGTCTTGCTACTGCCTAAGAAAAGGAGGACCCGAGCCACAGCTTCTTCCCTCAGGCTCAGGTGGGGCTTTCAGAGACCGGTGGAGCCCTGCAGGGGGCAAGTGTCTTGACTGAAAGCTGGAGGCAGCTCAGAGGACAGCAACAAGGCTTAACGGACCTTCCCTTTCATGGTGGCCTCAATAAAACGAAGATGAGAATGCCTCTGGGCCCTTCTGCAGCGATCAGCATGGCCTTCTCACTCAATCAACCTTCACCTAACCCCTGGGGGATTTAAAGACCAACACCTCTCCTCCAAGCGGCCAGCCCAGGCCTCAGTGAGCTCAGAGGAAGACCTGCCCACGTCGGTCTGGCTCCCACCCTAGAACCCCTGAGCTTCAGCAGATCTATTTCTCAACTACAGACACGGACAGACTCAAGGACGCCTCAATACAATGAGCTGGAGGAATTCAGGCACAGCTGAACAGGCAACAATTTAAAAACACACCGGGTTTTCACATTACCCTGCTTCGAGACTGACAATTACAGCGATGGCTTTGGGATTTTTTGTTGTTGTTACTGGTGATGGTAGTGGATTTTGTTTTGTTTTTTCTCTTTGTTCTTTCTTTTCTGTTTGTTTTTTTCCAGACAGGATTTCTTCATACACCCCTGGCTGTCCTCAAACTCACTGAGATCCACCTGCCTCTGCCTCCCAAGTACTGAGATCAAAGCAGAATTGAAGGCATGCATTGTTTTTTTTTTCCTTCAAGATAGGGCATTAGGTAGCCTGGTGAGCCTCAAACAGCCAAAGATGACTTTGAACTTGTATTCCTGCCTCCACCTCCCTAGAGCTGGACTCCAGCGATGTGCCACCGTATCTGGTTTATGCTGGAAAAGTCAAACTCCAGTGCTTAACAGATGCCAGGCAAGAATTAAGCCGCACCTGGAACCAAAATCATAATGACTTTCAATCTTTTTCTTAATGAGGAGAAAGGGAGACTGTCTCAGGCTGCTGGTTGGCTCTAGTGACAAAGTCAACTGTGCAGAGATGGCCAGGGACCCAGTAATGCCTATCATCCAGCCCCTTCAAATGCTGAGACCAGGCAACACCTATCCACTGGTCCTTCTACTACGGCTCCAGTGTTTCCCAAATGCCAACTCTCACACACTTAATTCCCAAAGTCACATGCTAGTGTATTTGAAGGTAGGGAATAGATGCGGCTGTGGGGATGGGACCCCAGGCTGCATTAGTAGGTTTATAAAAGCAGAAGAGACCCGAGCTAGCAATCTCTCTGTCTTGACATGTGGTGCCTGGTGCTGACTTGCAGCAATAAAAAGCTCCTTCCCACATGCCGCCATCCAATCCTGAACATTTTAGCCTTCAGAACTGTGAATGAATTAACCTTTATTCTTTGGTTATAGCAGGGGAAGGAAAAAAATGGATTCAAACACCCTGTGTGGCCTCCATCACTACCCAGCCCTGAGTTAGAGCGCTCTGTAATTCCCAGAGAGTCCCTGTCTTTGACCCAGCCATCACACACATGTTCTCTCGAAAGCTGAACCCTGCAGAGATTTCTCCTGTTGCTTTAAACTCTGCTCTGACAAATACCCACCCCTAGCTCAAGTCCTCAGTCCTACCTTTGAGCAGGACTCTGCACTGTGCAGAGAAGGCACAAACGAGAGGACTTCTCCCTTCTCACACCACCACCATTGGCATCCTATGGGGTGGGTGGCCTCTGCCATCGGTCAGATTCTCCCAGCCCTCTCTCTCATCCCTCCCTCTCCTTTACTGTCTCTTAGGGACTTCTCCAGTGACTTTTTGCCTTTGACCTCAAGTTCACCTCATATCTGCTTCAGCAAGTCTTTTAGCCTCTCTAACATCATGAGCCGTAAGGAGGATGGGGGGTATCCACACCACCTACCTTACAGGTTGTTAGGAGGAGAAGTGGAGAATGTCTGGCGAGGAGTGATGAACTCAGATGTTTTACTACTGTGGCCATGTCACACCCCATTAAAAACTCTCAATGGCTTCCTGAAGCGTCCAGAGTAATTAAGTCAGCACTCAGGCTCCTTCTGCCCATCTGTCCCAAACCACATTTTCCCTAACTTTACCTCTTCAAATCATTCCTTTCCCCTTCAAGTAACAACCATTTGCTCTAGCAAAAAAAAACAAAAACCAAAAACCAACCCCTGTGAGGTCTGACTGCTTTGGGCTCTAAATGTTACAGCAATTAGATGGCTTCCTCCCCACCCCATAGGAAAAAAGTTACTAAGAGTTAGTGATTAAGTGGGGTGACGGGAGTGGGTCCTCATGGTATACACACTTGCTCTCCTCGTATTTCAACCCCCTGGTTCTGCGCTTTCTATCACCTGGGTCTGTATCCTACGCCTACAGCATCTCTCCCCACCAGGGTTTACCTGACTCCCGCCTGCCTAACTAACTCCCTCCTACGAAATGCCTAGAGACACTCTGGCTACCTCTAGGCAGGGCTTGCCCACTGCACACCTCAAATGTTGCTGCTCAAAAGGACAGAAAAGTCCCATCTTTGTCCCCTTTCACTCTTCCGAGAGCCCCAACTAGACCTGTCTTGCCCGGACAGTTCCTGCATTCTTAGTGAAAAGAAGACTTTCTGGCTCCTGGGTCTGTATACCCGACTGCCACCAGTTGTGGACACACCCCAATCGGTGCACCTTGGCGCTTTGCATGGCCTGCGTGCGGCAGAAACTCCACATGCATGAGCTGAGCGAAAACACAACTTTCTGTAGCCAAGGCAAGAGGCAGTTCCAAGTTCTGAACACCAGTGGTACCATACAGCTGAGCCTCCGGACAGAGATGGATCTATGCAGGGCCACACTGGGGAAGCAAGGAATTTTGTACTCCAGAGGCACACTGGAGCCAAGCTACACAAAGCTGCTGAAATGAAACCAGTCTTCTCCTATGTCCTCCAAGTGAGGCACGGCTGCCTTTCCAGAGCCAAGGGTGGGGGCTCTTAAATAAGTCCCAGGCTTCCGGTGCAAACAGTCCTCAACGCATCGGTCCTGAGGAGAGAGGCCTGCATGCCATGCACTTGAAGAATTAGATCTCGGAGCCCAAGGGGCTGTTTTAAGCTCCTCTCCGTGTATGCCTGCGCCACAGCCTTGGTAGTGAGCACAGCCGCATTCCTAATCACTCACACCCCAAAGCCCAAAGAGAGCTTGAAGAGGGCTGCCATGTGCCAAGGTCTTCCTTTAAATAAGAATGCAGGAGCTGTTCAGGCAAGAACATTTCAAGTCCCAGCCCTCACAAAAGCGAGAGAGGAAAAAACCCTAACTCTCCTCTCCCTGTTTTGAACGGAAATACTGGGAAACGCATGCCGTGAGGTGGCATCAGGAAATGGTGCTGGAGCCCCGGGGAAACAGCCCCAGCGTTTACCTAGGAACACCCTGAAAATGATCCAAGCCTATCAGACACTGGCCAAGATGGCAACAAGTAATGACTTTGGCCCTCATAAGCAATGCCAACTTTTCTCACTAGCACCGGGAGCGGTTGTGACTTAGGGCACGTCTCTTTTCAACTAACCCCTACTGTTACCCACGAGGAGAATCCGTTCTCTGCTTTTCTGTGGAGGATTTTTAAGCTGTGTACATCAAGATGAACTGTCCTGTCTTTGTGTCCGGTTCCTAAGGCGAGTTTTGAGCAGCACTTGGGGAGAGGCTGCTTTACTCACAAGGTAATCCATACTGTAATTCTCCGACCGGCTTTTCTAATTAGGTTGCCAACTTCCAACAGACAGAGGCAGCATCTCAGTTAGCCCTCTTTACATGCATCGCTATCCCGCAGCATCTGATAGAGCAGATCTCACCCGGCCAGTGCAGGTAAATAACGGTAAACCATGGCCTCAAGCTCGGACATCAAACATGGCCGTGGTCTAAAAGCTTACTGACATTCAGCCACTATATCACCTCTATCACTCCTTCACAGTTGTCTTTGCGCCTTCTTAGATAGCTTACGTAGGGCTCCTGCCTGGAAAGACCCAAGTTTGAGTCCCAGCATCACCAAGAAATTAGAATAGTTAAACACACTATCATTGGATAAATACGTAGAGCTCATCTTGGGATAGAGCTAGTTGACTCTGGTCTTTTTATTTTTATTTTTCAATTAAAAATTGTGGTGGATATGGTGGTATATGCCTGTAATCCCAGTACTTGAGAGAGACAGAACGGGAAAATCAAGAGTTCAAGGGTAGCCTCATACCACCATCCCAAGCCATAAATAAATAAATAAATAAATAAATAAATAAATAAATAAATAGGGCCTCAATGATTAAATGCTTACCTAGCTCATGAGAGGCCCTAGGTTAGAACCTCAAAATGGGGGGGGGGAGTTCTTTTGCTGTTTCCTATGATGAATTATTATTTAATCCACAAACTGGACCACAGCTGGCTGGAACATCCCGAAATTTGGGTCAAAAGCATCCTTTACTGTTCTGCTAATCCTTCTAAGAATACCGGTCCTCTATCGGGGTCTAGACTGGCTGGTTTCAGAGCTCCAGTATATGGCTGTGAAGCTGAGGCAGCATTCTTTCCTCCTGCGTGGGATGCTATTTTGGTTAATTCTCTTCCTCCTTTGGTCCATTGTTTTTGGTTTGGCACGACATACTCAACTCCAGCCTTTTGGAATCCGTAACAAAATTCCATCAAGCCATCCCAAGCTTTCACGGCCGCCTGGCAGGCAGGGCAGCAGGCAGGCTGTATTCGGGCACTGACATTCCATCTTTGAAAAATCTGCTCGCTGTCTTGTTTCTGGGGGTGAGGCTGGGTTTATACTGTTCTTTCTTCTGTCATTTTCCTAGAGTTCTGGGAGGTTGCAGAGATTCATCCACTTAACGAGAAGTCAGAGTCGATGTTAGTGAGAGAGTCACAATGTCAGTGTTGCGTGTGCCCCTCAGTCCTGCCTCTCAGGACAGAGTAGCAGAAACTCACAGAGAATTGGCCACAATGGCCAATAGTTCTGTTAATCACACGCTGAACAGTCACACCAAGTCCAATACAACCTGCAGGACCCTCAGAACAGTGTTTGTTATCAGGTGGCTAAGGGGGCGTGGGCTTCACAGGAGCCAGCATCTCAAAAGAACCAGGGATTTGTGCAGCTTGTCCTGGCAGGGCCTCAATTCCTCACATTCTCTGGAAATGGCTACTTGACAATGGGAAAAACTCGAGGTGTAACACACTGTTTGACTTTTCGTTAAATGGAGAGAACAAAACGATGACAGAACTCTAAACTTCCTTACGTACAAGATAAAGACACTAACTTCCCAATAGTCCCATTCTACTACATCCAGGTCCTTTCTGAGCTCAGACACACAAAAGATGCTCTGCTCGTCTGAAGAGTGACTGACCACGAACATAGAGGTCAACAGACGCCTGGTACCAGGCGTGTAGAACGGCACAAGAGAGGGTGACACGGAGGGCCAGCAAAAGTACTTGAGAGGAGTTAGACCAGGCAAGTGGCAAAACAGTGTTCCGGTCCGGAGGCCAGGCAGCACGAGAATCCTGAACTCCACAGATGGACTAGGGAGTTAGTGAACATGGCCAAGGGGCTGAGTCCCACGGGAAATGACCACCTGGTTTTCCACAAGAAGAGAGGTGAGCAATGTGATCGCCATAAAGATTTTTGGGGGCTAGTCTGCCAAAGAGTATGCAGGGACAAGAGCGAGGTGTCGTCCTGGGGCTATGGTCACAGCTCACGTGAGACCAAGGGAGCTGCAGCCAGGAAAGCAAACCTGAGGGGGTGCTGTGAAGGAACAAGAGAGTCTTGAAGAAGGAGGACGTAGCTCGGCAAGGCCCTGGGTTCAATCGCCAGCATGACAACTAGGCGTGGGGGGCGGGGTTTCAAAGATACCAGGGCCTTGGGATCTGGGTGACAGTAAAGAATGGTCAGTGCCATCGGCCAAGTCTGTGAAGTTAGATGGAGCACACTCTTACGAACACTGAAGTCAGGTGCTTGTGCTGGTCACAGGCCCACGTGGAGCTACCGAGAGATACCTTGAGTCCCGGGAAAGGCCAAACTGGAGAAATCAGCTTGAATGTCACTCGCACAAAGTCAGTGAAGTTAGAGGGGGGCGAGGTTCCACCCAGGCCGGCCTATACAGAGGCAGGAGGAAGGGACAGGTCAGGCCCTGGGGTGGAGGGTTCCAGCCTTTACAGAGTTGAAGTAGTAAGAAAAGTAACACAGTCACAGCCATCAGATTTCATAATGAAAGTACAGTGTCTTGACTTAACTAGAGCTAAACTCCTACCTGGGTGGTTGCCGAAATAAGTGAAATTCCACAAAACATCTGTATCCAAAGAGATTCTCTGATGATTCAGAAAGGAGCAAAACCCAACAGGCATGCCAACATGCATGCGGGCTTTCATTCTGCACCACGGAAACTCTGCTTTGCTGTGTAACCACAGGGGTGAGCAGGGCATGGTAGCACACGCTTGAAGCCGAGACAGAAAGACTACAAATTCAAGGCAATCTAGTGAGATCCTGCTAACCGCCCCCCCCCCACCAAAAAAACCCAAAAACCCGACACACACAGTATCCAAACAAAAAAGTAGACAGTAGGCAAAGCTGCCAATGTTGCTCAGCGGTGGAGCGCTTACCCAGCGGAGCACAGGTTCAATCCTCAGCACTGCAACAGGGAAAAGGCGTGAGGGGACTTGGCTTAGACAATACCGAGCACTGAGCTGGGAAGTAGAAAAGAATCCTGCCACCAGCATCTCTCACCTCAAGAACTTCAGTGCAACCTCCTTTGTGATGACCGCTGAGGCCAGTGACAATGACACACAGCCAACGGCAACCCCGGAGGCCAATCCAGAGCTTCAGACCGCCCTGAGTCCACAGTGGACAAGAATAGCCAAGCTCTAGGAGCCACTACAGAAAAGCATGGCGGTACCATAGTGCCCACCAGCAAACTGGGCAACCCTCCTCAGGAAACAACTGTTTCCAGGAGGGATTAAGTGCACTAGACTTCTTGAGAACACCGAGAAAAACCTCCAAATGCCAAAAACAAATTCAAGTGTGGATTCCTGAAACAAGGCTCCAGAACATTGGTGAGCAGAGACCAGGAACTATTAGGGGCAGGATGTGGGCCCACCACCCAGCTGTGCTGACACAACAAGACCCTCACGATAAGCAAAGTTGAGGAAGGCTAACACATCAAATCATCCGCTGCCATTGATGGGCACCACTGTACCGAGTGGACACTGCCCTCCAGAAGCCACTGCAATATTGGTCTGCTGGCAGAACACAAGGCCCTACTCACTTGGGGTAGCTTCCCAGCATATGCTTGTGTATACACACACACACACACACACACACACACACACACACAGTGAGAGCCAATAACCAAGGAATATTCATGCTAACAGTGTTCCCCTTTAAAATTTGCTTTATTTTTGACCTGGGAATCCAACTCAGAATGTTAGCACAGGTAAAACACAACTTTGAACTGTTTTAAGAACTCTATGGGCAAGCCTGCCATGTTAAGCTATTAAAATCTATAGTCAAATACACTCACAAAGTTAAATCTATTAAATTTATTATTGGGGCTGGAAAGATGGCTCAGCAGTTAAAGGAAGTATTGCTTTTGCAGAGGACCTAAGCTTGGTTCTGAGCAATCACAACTATCCCCGAACTCCAGGTCCAGAAGACCCGAGGTCCTCTTCTGGCCTCCACTGACACATACTCCACACAAACACAGACACAATTAAAATTAAAAGAAAAACTTTAATGAAATGCATGGCAACCAGATGCACACAAGTTTATACTATTTATCTATGACCAAACTGCGTTGCTTTTTTAACTGTCTTAACTGTTTATAATGAGTTTCTTGAGTTTTTTCTCAAGGAACACATGTAATTTAACACTGATGTTTATTCATATTGTACCTCATTCATTCATCCGCCCATTCATCCATCAGGCACTTCCTGAGACCCAGACGCACAACACAGCAATGACTAAAATAGGCAGACACTTGGTCCTCCACGGGGTCTCTGAGAGCCGGAGTCCACAGACCTGGGGACACAAGGCCATGAAGAAGGCACCCAACACATAAATGTACAGGTTGTAGGTGTGGACCATGAAGCTGAGGCAGCAGGAGGATGTCAGGCCTGCATGGGATGTATGCATGGGATGCCTGCATGGGATCCATGCATGGGATGCACGCATGGGAAGGTGCACGTCCATTTCTTACCAAGAACAGCACAGCTCTGCCACGCCAGGCACCACACACCCCAGCGTAAACAGATCTTCCCTTCTGCCAAATGCCTTTCCCCGACAGGCTCCAGTGACCCAGTCGTGGACGAGCCTCACTTAGCTCTGGGCACCTGCTTCCCACCACATTGTCCTGTCTTGTCCCTACACCAGGTATGTCTGCCTTCTGGCAGGTGTCTTTGTGTACGTACAGACAGCTTTCTAATAAACCCTCGTGGACAAACGGCTACATTATAACATAAACGTCAACCCATCCTTTTCAAAAGAGAAAACTCCCTGCCCCGAGTCACATGACCAACAAATGGTGAAATCAGCATTTAAGCTGCCCTCTCCAGCCTGACAGATAAACATACCCTGTAGAAACCCATGCTGATGGAGGAAGGTGATTTCCACGTAGCTACAACAACGTCCTTCAAACAGCAGTTGGCAGTGGCGAGGCACCACCTTGCTTTCCTCTGGGATCTTTACTCTGACTCAAGTATCCTTAGCTCAAGTGCTTAAACATTGTTTCCATGTTCCTCTCCAGGCACTTGCTACAGATGCAAAGCAACTGTGAATGTCTATCCAGATGAGCACAGACGAAAACTCCCCCAAATAGTTCAGTACACACACCTGAACTTCCACGATTAATCGGGCACAGGGTTCCAGGAACACAAAGGCTACTTTGTAGGAGTGCGGCAGCCTCAAACCCCTTTTCTGTGATTACACCGCATTGTATAACACTGTTCAGACACTTGGTTTGAGCAGGCATGGTAATTACATTTCTCACTCTGAACTAATTTAAGCAGCTCCATCTGAGTTCCTCCACCAGTCCTCAGGCTGAGCCACCCTCCAGCTCCCAGCAGGAGCTCTCCTGCCAGAGAAGCCCAGGGAGTCTGCTGAATGACTGCCCCTTATTCATGCCACAGCTCCCGCTAGTTCGAAGCCCCCTTCAAGCTGACCTCTGGAGTGGGCAGCACCCTCCTTCCTCTAGGAGCTCAGCAGGAAAACAGGCCAGCCAGGCTTGCCAACTGTGTGACCTGGGTTTAGCTCCCCAGACCTCCATGTTCTGTGGGGGCTGGAGATGGGTCAGCAGTTAGGAGTGCTTGTTGCTCTTCCAGAAGACTGGAGTTCAATTCCCATGTCTAATGGCTCATAATCGCCTGGAGCTCCAGGTCCAAGCCTTTGGGCCTCTGCAGACATACATGGATTAACACACACACATGCAGAAGTAAACATGAAAAGGTTTTTTTTTTTTTTTTTAACCTTAAAATGGTACTGTGGGGCCATGTGATGGCTCAGCAAGCAAACCAGTCGCGCCAACTCTGAAAACCTGAATTTGATCCTCAGGACTCATGTGATGGATGGACAGAATCGATTCCCTCGAGTTATCTCCTGACCTCCACGTTTGCACGGCGGCGTATGTGTACCTACACACATTTACAGATAAATATATGCCCTTTTGTTTTTGCTTTCCAAAACAGGGCCTATCTACAAAGACCCAGGTGTCCTGGAACCCAGAGATCTTCCCACTTCTGCCTCCTAAGTGCCGGGATTAAAGACGCGCACCACTGCCCAGAAGTAAACCCACTTTTTTTTTTTATGGCACTACAGTCTGCATTTAATGGTGGAGTGTCCTTCTGGCTGGCAGTGCCACCCAGAAATTAGAAAAGCAAATCCTGCCAGGTCTTTGAAGTTAATAGTCTCATAGAGTCTAAAAGTCTAAGCCCCCCTGAATGGACCAAATTCGGTATGAAAATCCTACACCCTTTCCTGAATAGAAAACACCAACAACGATGTTTTCTTTTTCTTTTCTTCCTTGTCTTCCCTCTCACTCCCTTTCTTTTGAGTCAAGAGCTTGCTCTATAGCCTTAGGTGATCTGGAGCTTGTAGTGAGCCTCCTGCCTCAGTCTCCTCGGATTGGAATGGCAGGTGTGCTACCGCATCGAGCTCAAAGTACAATTTCTAATATTCCCCATCTCGCCCCTCCGCCCATGGAATTGCAACTTCCAACCCTCAAAATTTACCCCCATGGGAGTCAGAAGCAACAACGAGAAATGTTAAAGAAAGAGAGAAAAAGGAAATCAGGGCTTGAGAGATGGCTCAGAGGGTAAGAGAACTCAGTTTTCTTGTAGAGGACCCAGGTTCAATTCCCAGCACCCACATGGTACGTCACAATTGTTCTTCAGTTCTAGTTCCAGGGGATCCAAGGCCCTCTTCTGGCCCCTAAGGCATTAAATCATGTGTTATACAAACATAGATGCAAGCAAAACAAGCATATGCATAAAGTAAAAACAAATCTTTTTTTTAAAAAAAAAAAAACAAATACATCTTAGAAAAAAAAGCAAGCATCACCTGTCCCATCTAGCCCTGCAACCAACAGTCTGATTTGGCTAGAGATGACACACTTGCCCCAAGCCATGCTAATGCACCAAAGTTTGATCTAAGAAAGGCTCTTAGGAAGGCAGAGACAATATCCCATCATATCCCTGACATTTTATATCTGGGGAGGGACATGGGGGCAGGGGAAGGGGCTGGTGACAGGTCACACAGGTCACTTTCCTTCTGGTTGGCAGATCATCCCACTCTGCAGCAAATACGGAAGGGTCAGAGTTAATACCAAACTTTTCTTCCCCTCTGGCTGGGAGCTAACCTGCTCCACCTGAATGGCCTGATAAAGGGAAGGAAAGTACCACTTCCGTAGAGGCAGGATGCCCCAGACCAGAAAGCTTGGGAAGTGGGCAGGGCCATCCGAGCTTTTGGCCCCATAGTTTGATATTACACAAGGCAGTTGAAAAATCCAAGCCCTTTCTCAAAAGGGACATTTAGTTCCTTCACTGTTGGGTCAATAACTTGTTGTTGTCGTTGTTGCTTGGAGCCGAGTCTTGTGTAGCTCAAGCTGGCCTCAAATTTGTTATACAGGAAGCTGACCTTGGAACTCTTCTGCCTTGGTGTACTGGTTTGTGCCACCACACCTGGCTCCCAGTAACCTAACCAGGAACCTGAGGAGGTTACACACGTGTTCTGATGTGGGGTGGGGTGGCGTGTGAATAACACTGGTGACTGAACTCAAGGATAAGATAAACAACAGAAGCCCAACAGGTCAACTTTCAAACCACTGAAATTGGCATTATCCTCTAGACGTGTCGCAGGACTGGGCTCCAAGCCCTTGCTACACGGCCAGATTTGAGCGGTGCAGGTAAGAGACATCTTGCATGACATGCCACTCCCTCCGTGACACACTGTATAACATGCTTATTCCCCTCTGTGTGGGGTGGGCAGAAGGCACAGCTGATCTGAAGCCAGTCTTGGTTGAGTCAGAGCCCAGCAGACATCACACATCCACCCATCCACTTGCTTTGCAAACCTAAATTTTGTTCTCTAGTTGCTTAAACCAAAGACCAATCAGAACGCAGTGCGGGGGCTCACACCTGTACCTTCAGAACCTGGCAGACTGCAGTTGGAAAACAGCTTCAATTTCAAGGCCAGCCTGAGGTACTGCAGAAGACCCTGTCTTAAAAGGGAAAAAGTTATCGCAAAGCCCCACCCCTTCCTGGGACCTGTAGACAGTTAACAGTTGCTGGGGAAGGGAGAGGCGCGCTCTTGAGCGATGTTGCCTCTGATAAGTTGCTCCCGTTTCTGTAAATAGCCCTCATTAGGCCAGGGGTGATGGGGCACGCCTTGAATCCCAGTACTTGGAGGGAGAAGCAAGCAGATCTCTACGAATTCCAGGCCTGTTAGGGTTACGTAATGAGAGCCTGACTCAAAAACAACAACAACAACAAAATCAAAACCAACCAACCAAACAAACAAATCAATTGTACTTATTCTCACTTGATGACTAACACTGACCTTTTACTTGTGGAGACAGAGACACTACCTGTCCCTGCTTTCCTCTGTGTGTAAAGAGCACAGGAAGGCAAACAGACAACCTCCCTAGAGTCGCCTCTGAGGACAATGCTCCTTGGGCTCTTGGAGAGACTCCCATCAGGAGAGACTAGGATGTCCTGGGCACTTCCACTTTCCAGGACAAACAACAATGCAGGGGAAACGATGAGGAAACGGGACTAACCGGGCAGAAAAAGAATGTCAAAAATGATCCCAAGGGGCCAGGGAGATCACTCAAGAGGGTGAGAGCACTTAGCCAGAGTTCCAGTTCCCAGCACCCACACTGGCACAGCCAAGCATGTACCTGGGAGGAGCAGAGGCAAAAAGCGCAGGAGGAAGACAGGGGTTCGCTGGCCACAACCTCCAGGTTCGGCGAGAGAGACCCTGTCTGTGTCCAGTGTATAAGGAAGGAGATAAGACACTCAATGTTCTTATTGGATTATACTCTCTTAAGTTCTCTTGTCCTATTTCTTTCCTGGAGTCCCCCTGACACCCTGTGCAGTCAGAAATCTTTAGCAGACATGCCAGAAGTGGTGGCTCACACCTGTAATCCCAACCACTTTGGAGGCTGAAGCAAGCGTCTGTCAAACAATGGAAAGAGCCAATATGGAACCAGGTATGTGGCTCACACCGCCAACCCAGCACTTCAAGGTCATCCTTGGCCGAATTCAGAGATAGAGGGAATTCAGAGATAGAGGCCAGCCTGAACTACAGGAGATCCTGTCTCAAGCAACGACAGTCGAAGCACAGGTCTACGGGACAGGGAAGAGCATACAGGTACCCACTCCCCCTTGGTAGGATTCTCAGTGTCGGATGCTCAGCTGCCATCTGGATGGGGAAGGGGTCGCTAGCCAGACCCAAGGTTAATTGCTGATTATGACCGCACTGTGGACAGCCCACCAGCTAATCTCATGGTTAGTTCTTAAGTTTTCAACTTTTCTGTTATTACCATCTACTGCTGCCTTTCTTGAATTGTTCATTTCCCACATACCGGGCACATTTTTTCACCGACTTCCGCAGTAACCCTCTGAGGACTCAGAGGACGCTTTGAAAGCAGCTGCAAGGCAGCCTGACTCTCCTTCCTTCCTTTCCTACCACTAACGATGATGCTCCTGCCACACACGGAGTCAGGGAAGAAGCCCAGCACAGCATGGCTTCACAGTGATGTCCATCAGAGTCTTTTAAACGGGACTCCCACGTGGCGCCGTGACAAGTGGCCCTTCTGCCTAGGTGCTATAATGGGCCACCATGCATGGGTTACGAGAAGTAACTGTCATGAAGGAACTTGGAAAACCAAGCTCCAGCCGAGGACAAGGAGAGAGGGGTGGACTGTTGACAGAACAACTCATTTCCTTGCCTTAATTGGCATCCATCTTAGTGTTAATTGGCTTGGAGCTAAGAACCTTTCAGGCGAGCCTAGGGAAGCCGACCTTTGGAGCGGCTGGGGACGGGGTGGGTAAATATGTCTTTATGGACTTCATAAAATGCAGTCTGTGTAAACACACGCTCAGGAACTGTTAAGAACGCTGAGTGGCTGAGGTGTGGCACAGAGGTGGTCTCTGAGATGGCCGAGTGGTCAGTGGTTAGGCACCTAGGAAAACGAACATGGGGATCTAACTTCAGTTTCAGAAGCAGATCTCGCCGGGCGGTGGTGGCGCACGCCTTTAATCCCAGCACTTGGGAGGCGGATCTCTGTGAGTTCGAGACCAGCCTGGTCTACAAGAGCTAGTTCCAGGACAGGCTCCAAAACCACAGAGAAACCCTGTCTCGAAAAAACCAAAAAAAACAAAAAAAACAAAAAAAAAAAAAACAGAAGCAGATCTCAAACTGACTTGCAGGCAGAGGGACCACATTAGCATCACGTAAAAAGTGTAGCTTAGGGCTGACAGGTAAAGTATTCTTCAGCAAGCATAAAGCCTGGGGCTCCATCTAGACCACATAAAATCGGGTGTGGTGCTAGGGGAGGTGGAACTAGAAAGGTCAGAAGTTCAAAGGTAACCTTAGCTACACAGCAAGTCTGAGGCTAGCCTAGATACACGAGGCCCTACATGTACCCCTACACACACACACAAGCATCTTGCAGCACACACCAGCTGTAATCCCAATACTCAGGATTGGGACTGAGTTTATACTCGCTGGACCACAGTGAGTGTAAGGCTAGTTTAAGCTACACACAGAAACTCCTGTCTCAGGAAACAGGAGAGGGAGAAGGGAGAGAAACGAAGGCAGAATAGCCCAGCTGTAAGACTGGACTTCTTCCTCAGAGGCCCAAGCCCCCATCAAGACGACCTTGTCATGATGCTGTACAGTAGAAATTTGTAAACTTGGCAAACTTTAGGGCCCTTCATTACAAATGCATGACTCTGGGTATTTCTGGCCAATTTTGAAGTTTATTTCCCTCAACCTTCTCTAAAGGGAGAAGAGAGGCAAAGGCGGGGAGGGACAGGCAGAGAAGGGGGAACCAGTAACTAGGCAAGGATGGACTGAGAGGTAGACACCAGTGAACAGGGATGAAAATGGGAGCCCAGGCTCAGAAGAGCACAAGGGAACTCGGGATTCCATCTTCCACTCTCTCTCATGTGCTGGTACACAGACCAGCTGGCTGCTACCCGGGAGCTGGTTATGTGGCGGAGTCTGGCCTTGAACTCCTGATCCTCTTTAGAGGAGCAGGTATCCTTCCAAGGGTTGATTATAGGGGTAAACCAACTGTGACTAGCGAAAGTTCCATTTCATGGAACAGAGTGTTTGTGGTGTTCCGATCAAGCTGTTGGTTAACACTGTCCTACTTAAACACCACCGGGACCAAGATGTCATTCTCAACAGGCAAAAGTACTTGCCACACCAGCTGGCGGCCTGAGTTCCATCCCTGAGAGCCAGGCAAATACTGGATGCAAGGGCACATGTGTAAACACAACATTCTTAGGAGATGGGAGATGAGGGGAGGGCAGGAGAGGGATAGAGGGAAGGGAGGAGAGGAAGAAAGGAGGAGAGGTAGGGAAGGATCCAGGCAGGTTGAATGGCAAGGCACAGTGTCACAGACTTGTAACCCCAGCACCCAGGAAGCTTAGACAGGAGAAAACGCTGTGACTTTAGTTTAGTCTGGGGTACATGGTGAGAGCCTGGAAGGAATATCTGACATGCTGGTCTCCAGGGTGGAGGGATACCAAACTGGGATGCCTGGTAGTTTAGGTACATTGCTGTGACAACTTCATGCCATCAGAACGGTTACAGCAAGGAGAAGGAAGGAGGTGTGGCTCTACTGGTCATGGAGAAACAGCTTTCCTTATTGTTTTTTAAACAGGCAGTAAACATCAAAAGCACACAGGAGCATAGACGTTTGGGCTGGGTAGCAAGAGAAAATCATAGGTCGTCACAGAAACTTTCCCTCCATTGCCCAGATACAGAAGCCTGGGAACTTTCTGTGTATTTCAACTGTTTGAGGGCTCATCTCCTCTCTCCCAGGACGGCCATCTGGAGGCCCCTTGCCTCCACTCCCAAACTTCCTGTACCCTCCTGCCAAGCCACAGGCGACACACACAGGAACAGCATTTGGAAGCTCATCTGTTTCACCCTTGCACAGCATGTGACCAAGCCTAGCAATCTGTTCGTGTTGATAGTTCAACATCTACGTGGGCCACATGGACCTGATGGATGCTGACTCCGCCTCCTTCCTGTCTCCTAGGCTTTGACAACTCAGAGCTAATGCAAGTCTCAAACGTTTAATAGAAAGCCCAGAAGGGGATGCGACCAAGACCAGATGATATCCCCCTGACATAGCTCAAACCACACCATGGCTGTATAACTGCCTTGCCAGACTACAATTGATGTGTCAAAGAAGGGACCTGAGCTCGTCACTTCCCAGAACCTTCTCCAGCTCTAAACACGCAGTGGTGAGTGGCAGACGCTTTACCGTTGAGGAAGGATGATGCACCTGCCATTTCTCTAATAGTGTGTGGGCTGAGATGAGGGGCAGCAATATAAAAACAGACAGACAGGAAGCCCTCACAGGGGTTCTAAGGAGGATGCCTGACCGCCAAAGCAAGTTGCCTTACTGTTCTGAACTTGCCCAGAGTACTTCCCGACAAACACACCAATGGCCTCTGGTGAATGCAGGTTTCTCCAGCCACGCCCTCAGTGCTTAACTAGACCCAAACAGAAAAGTCCCATCAGACAAGTGGCCTCCTTGACCCCGAGGCAGCCCACACCCTCTCACTAGTTTTATATTACCATCTTATCACTCTGTCATCTGCCTGCTCTCAAGTCTGGCTTCAGGAACAAAAGTCCAAACACCTACTCTGTTGGCCCAGCACTCGGCAGTCTCCAGCCTCAGCCTCAGCAGATACATGAACCTGCACGAACTTGCAGATGGGCTGTCTTGCTTGTGGTGGAGGCCTATGGACAAGACTGGCTGGCTGGTCTGCCTCTCCCTGCAAACGTACTAGTGTCTTGTAGGAGTCAACAGGCAACTCAAGACCTACAAGAATACCAACTCTGCCTGGCTGGTATGATCATTAAAAAAAAAAAATCAGTTTCTTTTTTTCCCTCTAGTTAAGACTATTTTGCTTGCTTGTTTGTTTGAGACAGGACCTCTCTATTACATAGTACTGGATGTCCTAGATAACGTGTGTGTAGACCAGGCTGGCCTCGAACTCATGATCCTCCTGCCTCTGCCTCCTATACATCCATGCTTGGCTTTACACTTGCATTTAATATGAACGAGAGCTCACCAGGACTTTGCGCATGCCGGGCAAGTGCTCTATCACTGAGTTACACTCTCAACCAAAAGGTCTGTTTTGTTTTAAAGATTTGTGTGTGTGTGTGTGTGTGTGTGTGTGTGTGTCCCTGCATGAAGTTTATGTGCACTACATGCTTGCATGAGCCCAAGGAGGCCAGAAGAGGAGGTAAGAGCACCTGGAACTAGAGTTGTGCTGGGGACTGAACCCGGGTGTTCTGCAAAAGCAGTGAGCACTCTTAGCTACTAAGCCATTCTCCAGTCCTAGCTTTTGGTTTTTTTAAATGGGGCCGCATTATAGCACCTGCCTCTAGAAGAGCCCTGCAATGTTATTTTATCATCTAAGGACCTACATAATCATACCTAAAGCCACACAGCAGGTTAGTGGCAAAAAGGGGGTGGGGGTATCTAAACGTCCTGAATCCCAGAACTCATTACATATGGCAACCTGTCTTCTTTACTATTTGGAATCCATTTAAACTTTTAGAGTTGGGGCAGCCTCTCCTCTGCTATAGAAAGAACTGCACAGAAAAGGCATTGTGTTTAATGACTGCAAGTGTGAGGAGATGGGCCAAGCCGAGCGATGCATGATTCACTCCTAATTCCTCCTGCTTTAAGGAGGCCTAACTTTTCGCCTTGTCTGTAGGGAAGATGTACTGGCTCATGATCAACACCATGGTCATGGCTCACGGACAACACAATGGTCATGGTTGAGGGTCACCACGGCAATCATGGCTCATGGTCAACATGATGGTCATGGCTGAGGGTCAACACGACGGTCATGGTTGAGGGTCACCACCATGGTCATGGTCATGGCAAGCAACACTTAGGTGACATAAGGAATGCCAGCTACTTGTAAAAAAAACTGGGTAGTTAGTCAATTCAAGACTTGCAGCTTAGGGCTGGTCAGATGGCTCCGTAGGTAAAGTCGCCTGCTCTGAGTCTCATGACCTGAGTTCAACCCCTAGGACCCACATGGGTCAAACAAGAAATCCCCAGAGTTGTCCTCTGACCACCACATGCACACAGTGTGCACACATGTCCACAGATAGGCACACACAAAACCAACACCAATTTTAAAAGATGCACAGGAGCTGGAGAGACAGCCGTTAGGACCCAAGACCATTTCCCAGCACCCAAGTTGGGCTGCTCACAACTCCAGCTCCAGGGAATGACACCCTTTTCTGGCCTCCTCGGGAACGTGCATTCCCATACACATATCCACATACACATATACACATAGTTAAAAAAAATACACAATCTTTTCAAAAAAGTTCTACACGAGACTTCCTGGGAATGGGCCTTAGGCCTTACTCACAATCCTCTGAAAGAAAACTATGGCAGACTATTAAACCACAGGGTCCCAATCTCCCTGCAGAAGAACTGCAGGCTTGCATGTTTTTAGTACTTCTTCTGGGGGAGACAAAGAATTTCTCACTTATTTTAGCCTTCTGGTCTATTCTTAGAGCTGCAGCAGCCAGGTCCATGTATAGCCCTCCCGACTCCAATTCATATTCCAGTCTCTTTCCATTCTCACCAGGAATCATCTCCAAAGAGTAAGAACTGACAAGTGACGGATCATTTACATTTTAACCCTATTCAGATTTAGGTAAATGGTTTAATATGCATGCTAATATTCCATCATTATTCCAATTAAGGAAAACTATTATGTTAAAGTGTTTAATCAGGAGAATTAGGGAGAACGGCAGACACCTAAAATTAACCTCTAATAGTCTTGACAGTCATCCCATTTAAATGCTTGGCTCTAAGCAGCTCTCACTTAAGATTTCTGCTTAGGCACACAGGGATTCCTGATAAGACCTAAAGGCAATTCATTTCCTAACAAGACTGCTGTCTAAAAGAATAAACTAAAAGGGCCGCAATTTAAATACAATCAAAGCCCCAAGCAGTCACATGGCAGGAGATTTAAACATCATCATCTTGATCCCCAGCAACAACAATGCTATTCGCATCAGAAACAACACAACCACTTCCTCTTTCTCTGACCTTCTCTGTTTAATTATTTCCTGTGATTTCTTCTAGGCCTGAGCGTGCATGCTTCCCAGGGCCAGCAGGCTTTCCGTACATGACTGATTTCCCTGGAAGGTGCACAGTGCCAGCTGCCTGGTAGGATACTGCACAGCTGGGGGACTTTGCATGCCTAAGTGATGGATTTCTTGGGGCTCCTGGCATTCACAGAGAACTTTCCTGGGTTGTTTGTTTGTTTGATACTTTTTTGAGACTGGGTTTCTCTATGTAGCCCTGGCTGTCCTGGAACTCAGAGAGAGCTGCCTGCCTCTGCCCCAGAATGTTGGGATTAAAGGTGAGGACAACCATGCCAGGCTTCAGCTTTTTGGGTTTTTTTGTTTTGTTTTTTTAAAGCCAGAAAAAAAAATACAAAGTTTTCCTCAACTCATTCCCATCTAAAGTCAAACAAGAAATCCTGCCAGCGATGGAGAAAGATGTTCTTGGTATTATTTCCCAGGGTAGACACACCACCTTGTCCAAAGAGCCTCAACAAGTGAATGACTAATACCATCTACGGTTCAGTACTTATCTTAGATCATACCCATAGACTATGTTTAAATCTTTCTGAAAACATCATCCCAGGCCCCACGGATAAGGAGCCCATTCCCCTAAGAGCCCAGTCCTAGAGGAATTTCTGAAAGCAGCCTACTGTTCCTCCTCAGCTGGTTCAGGTGAAGGACCCCCTGTCACCCACTGTGATCACCCATGCTTCCCATACAGGGTGCAGCAGCTTGTTCTCTTCCACAGCTCCTGCTGCAGGCACAGCAAGAGCCCACTGAAAGGGCTGAGGATAGCTCACTGGCAACGCTAACTACACGAGGCCCTAGATTCAATCCACAATGAGCAAAGAAGGACCGGCGAAGAGATGTCACCTAGCACTAAAACACTTACAAGAGTCTGAAATCAGCTGGGCAGCGGTGGCCCATGCCTTTCATCTTCGCACTCGGGCATAGGCAGATCTCTGCGACCTAAGGACAAGAACCTGGGTGAGAGGAGCAAATCCCGGTCTGGCTAATTGCTTCGGCAGTAAAGAACACCGGCTGCTCCTGCAGAGGCCGAGTCCAGTTCTCAGCACCCACACTCTAGGAGAGCCGATGCCTTCTTCTGACTTCCTCAGGCACCAGGCACACATGCGGCGCACATACATACATGTAGGCAAAACACTTACATATACATAAAATAAAATTTTTATTAAAAGAAAAAAGTCAGGCAGTGGCGGTGCACACCTTTAATCCCAGCACTAGGTAGGGAGGCAGAAGCAAGTGGATCTGAGTGGGAGGCCAGCCTGGTCTACAGAGCGAATTCCAGGATGGCCAAGGCTACACAAAGAAACCCTGTCTAGGAAGTAACAACAACAACAACCAAAGTCCTGCTAGTTCTAGTGGGTCATACCTGCAATCCTAGCACTAAGGCAGGAGGATTGCCATGTGTGTGAGGCCAGCCTCAGCTATAGAATGAGATCTTATTTAAAACAAAACAAAAAAACCATAAATCCTGTTGTGATCAAGGAAGTCCAATTTTTAATGTATTATTAGCATTATTATTATTGTGTGTTTGGCGTTAGAGATTGAAACTACAGTGGCCTTGCACCTGCTAAGCAATTATTCTACTAGTGAGCTATATCCTTAGCCCTCAAGCGAGATGTTAACTTTTCCAAATCTCCCTCTCACCTGTCGGCATGTGGATGCTGGAGGGTCAGACACACTCCACCCACGGACTAATATGCACACGCGCTTACGTACAACACAATCCCCACATGCCTTAAGAACAAAGGGCGTGCTCGTTAGGCAAGCCTGACCAAGTCATGCAGATCCTAAAACAAGCTGGGCCTGGATCTTCAGCTCCACCATCTGGGAAGCCCAACCACGTGTGAGCAGGTGAGAAAAGGGAAAACAACTGCGCAATCAGTCACCTGGGAAGACAAGACCGTCCTCATACCCGTAAGGCATGAGAAAGCCTCTAACACCCTAGCACGAGTTCCCCACGGGCAGGGACCGCCTGAGTCACAGCTCTGACAAGTGGGTGGATTAGAGGTAGGTGTTAGGTGTTCTGTATCCAGTGACAGGCAGTAGCTAAGCCGGTCACTCCGTCCTCTGCTGCTTTATTCCATGTAGTACAATACATGATGTCTCAATTAGGGCCCAAGAACAGGCATTAGAATCTAAATCTACACAATATCAACACCTGTTCTCTAGTGCTCCCTAACTTCCCTAGAAAAAAAAAACTTCCATAAGCAGTCTAGTGCATGCCTCTAGTCCAATACCAAGAAGGCCAGTGCAGGGGGTTTACCGCAAGCTTGAGGCCAGGCCAGTCAGGTACATTAACACGATCTTGTCAGCAGAGAGAGGGAGAGGTGTTTTATTCTAGAGCGTCCTACCAGGGCATCAGAGGAGCAAAGCTCAACAGTCGAACCTGACGTCGAGGCTCTGGCTCTCCTATCCTGGGCTCTAAGGAACACTGAACAAGTCACTCCACTCCGAAGCGTGAATAAGCAGTGGTCACCTGACACTGTGAACTATGAAAGACAGGACATCTAGTCACACAAGGAGCCACAGCAGAAGTGAAGGGGTCCAGTGAATTCCCAACACTCAGGGTCTGCTGGGGGGGGGGGGGCTTTACCCAGGCTACCACACTTCCTACTTAATAAGAGGCTGGTCTAGACCAGTTCAACACAATGAACTTCTGTGTGCAATCCATCCAGAACTCCTGAATCAGAAAGGGGACAGAGGAAGGATCTGTCCAAAGCCATATCTGGAGCACTACCATCATGGCAGCCCTCTTCTTGGTAGTCCTGAAGATAAATATTCTCAGGGTCGAGGTGGCAGTTCCTGTCTGAAATTCTCCTACAAGGAAAGCTGACACAAGAGGATGTCACTTTGAGGTTTTTCTGGGTTGCACCGAGTTCTAGGCTAGTCTGGACCACGCACAGAGTAAGAACCCGTCTTTAAAAAAACAAGGGGCCAACCAGTCGTGGCACACGCCTTTAATCCCAGCACTCAGGAGGCAGAGCCAGGCAGATCTCTGTGAGTTCGAGGCCAGCGTGGTATACAGTGCTAGTTCCAGGACGGACGGGACTACAGAGAAACCCATCACAAAAAACCAAAAATAAGAAAAAAAAAAGGCACGGACTTCGGAGGGATGGGGGGGGAGGACGGGGGACGGGAACGGGACAGTAACACACGCCACTAATGCCAGCACGTAAGTGGCAGAGGCAGTCAGATCTCTGAGTGTTCGAGGCCAGCCTAAACTACGTAGTGAGTTCCAGGCTAGCCAGAACTAATAGTAAGACCCTGTCTCAAAAAAACAAATAAACAACAACAAAGCAGGGCTGTGGATTGAGTTCGGGGTCAGAGCGCTGGCCAAGCCTGCACAAAACCCTGGGTTTAACCCTGAGAACACAGTGTGCAGTAATTCAATGTCATCCTTGGCTACATGGTGAGCTCTAAGCCAGACTGATTTGAAGTTATTATTATTTTTAATGAAAAAAGCATTAACTTCCATCGCATGTTTGCAGAAGGCCTATTGACTGATATGCACGGTCAGGCCACGGATGTAAGGGTCAATAAATTCTTCACACAACACGGGCAAAGTCTCCCTACACACCTGCAGTCCCCACAGAACACAAATGCAAGCCGGGCCACGATTCTCTGAGCCATCAGTGCTGGAGGTGAGAACCAGGGCTATGCAACAGCAGACAGAAATAAGAGGAATAAATTACGACAGAAAAGGATAGTATTACCAGATGAATACGGAAAAGACAACTGACATTTAGCCTGGTACATTTTTATGCATTTATGAATGGCTCCACGGGGAATATAACTAAGAACAAAACAACCAGGTCTGAAAGAATTACTATGGCGTCCACGGAGGCAAAGAACCACGGTCATCATTTTAGAAGCTGCCCGGGTTTAGAAGCTGTTCTACTATCTCATATCTTCGGTCAAAAATACTTCATATAGCCAAGTGTGAAGGCATACGCCTTTAACCCCAGCACTCGGCAGTCAGAGGCAGTTAGAGCTCTATGAATTCGGGCCAGCCTGGCCTATATAGTGAGCTCCAGGCTAGCTCTGGCTACATAGTGAGACCCTGTCTCAAAATACAAAACGAAAGTACTAAAGGCTAAGACGAAGTCAAACTGCTTTTCTACCTCTATCCACTAAGCACAAAGACAAAAACTGCTTTCAGTCAGCTATGCTGTGTGTGTATGTAAAGCGTGCATACGGAAGCACACTCTGACAGTCACGTGTACAAAAGGCTGCGTGAATGTGTTGTTAACAAAAACCAGCTAAGCAAGGGAATGGACTGGTCATAAAACAGCTGCCCTGCAGTTGAGCGGGCTCTTAATCCAGTCAGGATCAAGCATTTTATTAATGCTACTCTGTTTTCTTTCCACGCCCTGGGATACCTGTCAGGGCATTTAAGTATGCGCCTACTCAGAGCAGGCACGCAGAAAACACACCTTGCCCCCACCCACTCTCGTGCAAACCCTACTGAAATGCAGCGAGACACACACTCGGACGCACTTAACACCTCTACATAGTTCGAAATGCTGTTCCATGACAAACTGTAAGGGTTTCCTTGGACCATAGTGAGTTGCTCAGATAGGTTTAGAAACACCCGCAGTTATATTAAATTAGTCCATAGGAACAGAACAGCAAGTAGGAGGGGAGGGGAGGGGGTTCAACAGGAAAAAGACAAAGATGAGTGGACAGCGGGTGGAGGGGGGTGTTTACTGAACAAAGCACATTAAGTGTATAAACTTTGAAAGACTAAATTAAAACACATACACCTTGCCACCAGGGCACTGTGTGCATCCATGAAAAATGACACCATAGACAGTGTCCCCGAATCACCAATGAATTATCTTTAAAGTCTTAAAGTCAATCTAATTTCCTTCAGAGAAAATGAGCCAAAACAAACAAGCACACGTATCCAAAACTTCCTGCTCTGCCTCCATTAGCGCGCACTGGTTTCTGAGGATCCACTGTTCGAGTGTTTGTGTTCGGCCAGCCACGTCGGACCCATGCCAGTATGGAGTTCATCTGCACAGCTGTCCCCAACAGCAAGCGAGAAGGCTCCCCCAGAACCCTGCAGCTACTGCAAACTGTTAATATTGTGATTTCTCCAGACTTCCCTGCAGGGACAGAGATGCAGATTCCACCTTACTACGCTGGAGATTCACCTCTAAGCCAGTGCCACAGTGCGACAGTCCAGGCTTCTTAGAAACGTAGAGGCAGGAGGATTGCTGGAATTCAGGAGTTCCAAGCCAGCCCGGGGAACACAGTGAGACCCCTCTAATCTCCAGGTCTTAAAAATCAACCAATCAAGCAACACTAAACTTCTGGGTCCTCTGTAAGAGGAGCAAGTGCCCTTGACCACTGAGCCACCTCTCTGGTCCCTGGGGTCTCTTCATCTGCTGCTATGTATATATGCCAGGCCACATGAACCCACAGACTTCTGGAGAGTCCTGTCTAGGCTTCCTATCATCTGCCAGAAGCACTGAGATTCCAATGTGCACTACCAGTTTCTATGGGTTCTGGGAATTCTAACTCAGGTTCCGGCATGCTTTTATCTATTGAGCAATCTCCCCAGGCCCAAAACAGCATTTTGAAATAATTATATCCATTACTTTCTTTGGTATACGTTTATTAAGCAAATACAATGGCTTCAGTGGTACTGGGCCAACAGGAGAAAACTAAACAGTGGAATTACTACGTAGTAACCCTGAATCCAAAGAGCCCATAATCTGGTGCAGAATCTAGACCAGAGAAGCCCAGCTATATGGTAAGAGCTGCCTGGCAGAGCAAAAGGAAACAGACTACAGCCAGTAGAGGCGGGGGGTGAAAAGTCAACAACCCCCCAAAGGATAGCTCAAAACTGGCTGGGAAGAAGAGTCCACTCACCTATGGATGGAAAGCAAAACAGAATCCCCAAATGAAGAGCAACAGTGAATTTGGAATTCACCCCAATAATTCAACACTCATGAGTTCAGGGCCATCCTCAGCTACACGGTAAGCACATGGTTAGCCTGGGTTACATCCTCTCTCAAACAAAAATCACAAAAACAAACTCACAAAAGCAGCAAGAGTAAGCAAGCTGTTGGGGCAAAAAAGTTGTAGATCTGCCTGCGGTGTTCCTTACAGGTTTTACTGGTTACGGCAGCAGGAAAGTATCTGAGACTTCTTGTAGCCATAAAAAAAAAAGTAGCATTTTCTAATGAATGGATCAAGATTCTGATTTTGCCCAGTCAACTCATATTTTCAACATCAAGAGTTCTGCATGTAAAGATTTCTTGGCTCAGGGATTTAAACCTGTGAGCTCTAAAGCAGCCGTGTTAGACAGTAAGAGCTGTCTCAAAAAACTAAAACAAAAGAGCCTGCTAAATGGAAAAGGTATTCCCAGCCCTGGGATGCAGAGGCAGGAGGATCGCTGCAGGCTCAAGGGCAATCCTAAATATGTGGTAAGTCCTTGGTGAGCTGGGGCTACACAGTGAGACCCTGTCTCAAACAAACAAATTCACAAACAAATGCTAGCGCAGTCAGCTGGGCTTAGCGGGGCGAAGCTGTACATAATCTCCAATACTCAGGGGGCTGAAACAAGAAAATCATAAATTCAAGTCAGCCTGGACTATAGAATGAGTTCAAGGCCAGTCACTAACTTTCCCGTTGCAAAATTTATGAACTTCTGAAAAATAGACCTTAGTTTGATTCCCCAGGATCCATACAAAGGTGAAAGTAGAGAACCAACTCCATGAAGTTGTCCTCTGACCTCCAACACAGCACTCATGTATGTACATGTACACACACACACACACACACACACACACACACACACACCATATACTCTGCACATACACACCAAAAATAAACTTTTGAAAAGACAAAATTGTATATGGTTCAACATTGCCTGTACTGGGTCTAACACACTCCAATAACAATACCCTGAGCCTCCTCCATCCATAACCTTGAAGAGAATTACAGCATTCTCATGCCCAAGTTTGTTTAACTTCGCTTGAATGTATATGTTTCTCATACGTTACACAAGTTTTCAAAGAAGAAAAACCATGGCAACAGACTGTCACTGATTTAGAACAATTAGGAACCAACAGAATGACTGGCAGAAGCGTGGTGAGTCCGGCCAGGCGGCACGACTCCAGCTGCGGTGAAGCGCCCACCTAGCCTGCACGAGGCCAGGCTCACAAAGCCTGACCATCGCCCTTCACAGACACACTTCACAGCTGGGAGCAAGGTGCTCCTCCTGCATCAGGCTGTAGAGTGAATTCCTTCAGTCACTAAAGGGGTGGTCTCGGGCAAACTACTCAAACTCTCTTCAGTTTCCTCAAATATAAAGAGAGTTAATACCACACAGTTCATTGCCACAGAAGTCATATTAACGACCTCCAGAGGCTGGTACAAGGGCACAAACATGTCAGCGAAACCCTGTCTCAAAAACAACAATAACAAAAAAAAAAAGCCAGCACTCAGGAGGCTGAGGCAGGAGGATCTCTCTCTAAGCTGAAGTCCAAACTGGTCTACAAAGAAAGTCCCAAGCCAGCCAGGGGGTTCATAGTGAAGCGCTCTCTCTCTCTCTCTCTCTCTCTCTCTCTCTCTCTCTCTCTCTCTCTCTCTCTCTCTCTCTCTCAGACAAAAACAAAAAAATGTAAACTCCAGCAAGCATTTCAACAGCAGCGGAGATGCCAGGGCTTCCAATCCTCTGAATCATCTCCGTATCTATTGTCTCAATAGAACTTATGTCTTTTTGGAGTCAGGGTCTTCCTCTTAGCCCAAGCTGGCCTGTACCAAGGTAGCACAGGCCAGTCTCAAACTCACAACAGGTCCTCCTGCTTTGCTCTCCAGTTGCTGGGATAACCGGTGTGAGCCATCAACTTCAACGAGACTTCGAGCAGTGGTAAAACTCTCCTCTCTTCCCAAGACCGGAGGGAGAGGTGTTCATGTTGTTGCCCCCACCTGAAATCCTTTGGCTTAGGCTAGCAAATGGGCATGGATACAGAGCTGATGCCCTGCAGAAGGGCACAAGCCAGACCCGCGCTCCTGCACTCTCCGGGGAAGGAGCCAAGGAACCCAACGCAAGGTGAGCAAAGCTCTCCAAGAATCCCCAACAGCACAGGTTCGGGTCATCGCTCCTAAGGCTACTCCTACGTGCAAGCACGAACTGGGAGCCAGAAAAAAGGATTGTTTATTGGCCAAGTTCCAAAAGCGGAAGGCCTAGCACATATTTCTTTCCCTCCATATTTCAGCACGAAAACTCCCAACTTCTCTTTTCCGCCTTATGATGTCAATGACAGGTATAGGAAGGCGAAGTAAAAAGTCCAAAACAGGCCAGCTCGGGCTGTGGGGGCTTGCACAGC
Organism: Microtus pennsylvanicus; assembly: GCF_037038515.1. Taxonomy (NCBI): domain Eukaryota; kingdom Metazoa; phylum Chordata; class Mammalia; order Rodentia; family Cricetidae; genus Microtus; species Microtus pennsylvanicus. The sequence continues at coordinate 79,252,098 of NC_134590.1, read as the reverse complement.
AGGTGGGAACCTCTCCAGGGACAGGTGTCTTGACAGATTAGGGTGGCTGCAGTCAAATCTCCCTGGGGACACACCGAAGGAAATTCCCTTCCCAGAACATCAGCTTCCTTCCACCCAGCCTGACAATGGACACCAAAGGATAAAGGGCCATTTAAAAACAAACCAGGGCTTGCTTGTCTGGGTGTGCCAGGCCCTGGGTGCGAACTCCAGCATCGAAAACAAAGAAAAAGGTAAGGTTTCTCATAGTGGAACACAGATTCTGCCACCTGCTACAAGAGCTCTTTAAGACTCCAGGTCACCCAGTCCTAAGTCACTTCCCCTCTCTGCACTCTGGAGTGTCCATGGGGAGGTGAGTTGGGATGGCACACAAAAGCAAAATACAAGAGGTTTGGAAATTAGTCTCCAGCCACCCACACTCCACCGCCCCAGGTCTCCCTCCCCCTCGACTTCTCAGAGGCTGCTGACCAGCTCCGGAGTCCAAGCAGGCGCCGCTACTACCTTGGCTAATGGCAACACTGAATGAAAAGAGCCGAGGCAGACTTAGGATTTATGAATGTGCAGGGGAGGAGGGATATCATGTGACAATAAAGGAGACCGTCTTATTCACAAAAAAAAAAAGTGACTGGTGGCGAGCTCAGTCATTGAACAGCAGTACAGAATAAGGACAGCTTGGACCCCAGGAGAGTACCGGCCGGGACAGAACGGCGGCCCCGCCCCCAGAACCCCGCAAGGGAAACGCCTCGAACCCAAGGGGGAGTCCCAACCCGACAAGCAACTAAGGCAAGAGGCGCTGCCACTTGCGAGGAGACGGGTGACAGGCCCGGGTCTCCCCAAGGGGCGGCCCGGGAGCACCTCCGACTAAGCACCGAGAGCTTTGTTCCCCTCGGGCCCGCGGCCGGGCACGCGCTCTCCCTCACAGACACGCCAGGAGCGCGCTTCCCGCACGCTCTCTCCCTCGCTGCACACGCTTCGGATCCGCCCCCAGAGCTGCCCCGACACCGGGGCGCGTGTGCCAGCCCACACGCGCGTGCACACACTCATGCGCACCGCGACTCCGCGCTCCGGCTGCTGCGCGGACCCAGGCGCACGGACCCTGTGCCCCTGTGCTGAGCTGAGCCTAGCCGGCCCTCCCCCAACTCCTTCGTGTTTTTATGAATGAAAATGTGGTATGCAAATGAGAGCGATTCAAGAAAACGAAATGGCGGAGCCGGGCCCCAGAGGGCTCCGGAGAGGACTGTGGGGCAGGCAGCAGAGCCGGAGTCACAAAGTCACCATGCACACAAACCCATCGACCCCGGGATGCCCTGCGTGGAGGGCGTTGGAGCTTCAGCTAGCACAGCGCAGGGGACCGCCCCGAGGTCATTCGCGCGCCCTTGGCCCCGGCCACGACCCGGACTCGCAGACCCTAGGCGGTTCCTGCAGCCTCCCCCAGCCAGGCTGGAGAGCCTCGCGCGCAGCCCCGACACCCAGCAGCACCCCACGCCAACTTCCCCCGGCGAGTCCCCCGCCTGCGTCCTTGGCGGCGGCCCCACGCCTCCCTGCCGGGCACCCGCGTCCCACCCGCGGCGAACTTACTCGTCCGGGTGTGTTTCTTCGGTCATTTTCTTGTTCACCTAGACGCCTGTCCCGCGGCGGGCAGCCTGGCTCCCTTCATCTTCCTGTGCGCTCGCCCCCCTTCTTCACATCTCCGACATCTCCTGATTTGGTGGTGGAGGGGGGAGCTAGAGATGAAGGGGGCGCCTAGGCAGGCGGAGAAACGGCGCTCCCCGAGCGCAGGGCGAGGTCTGGGAAGGGGTGTACCGGGCAGCGGACGCCACAGGCCGGCCGGGCGCGGCCCCCGGGCTCCAAACAGGCACAGGGGCGAGATTTGGGAAGGGGACCCGGAGGAGTAGAGCAGCAGAAAAACAAGCACGCTCGGGGCGGCGGGCGGGCGGGCGGCCGGCTGCGGTGAGGCCGGGCCGGGGTCGCCCCCGGGGACCTGGCCAATCAGGGTTCCGGGTAGCGCTCGGCTGCCGGGGGAGGTGCGCCTGGGAGGCGGTGCAGGGCGCCCCGTCCGAACCCCATCTCGCGACTCCACCGATTTACTCCATATTGGATTCTCAGCGCCGCCAACAGGAGGAGGAAGTAGGGCGGAAGCGATGACGTCTTCCCAGCGGCCAGAGGTGGTGGAGTGCAAAAAGCTTCCTACTTGCAACCAAAAAGAGAGAGAGAGACAGAGACAGAGAGAGAGACAGAGAGAGACAGAGAGAGACAGAGAGAGAGAGAGGAACACACACACATACACACCACTTTGTCCCGCCTACTGAGAGTGCCCGCTTCTACTCCCCCTCCCGCTAGCTTCGAGTCCGGGAGGAGCCGAGAGCGAGCGGAACGGCGTGGTTGGCGCTGTGTTTGTCCGGCTCCAAATCCTTGTCTCCGGGGCTCCGGGTTTTAGGAAGCCCAAGAGGGAGGGAGGCGGGAGCCGAGGAGGAGAACACATCTGGCTCCCGTTTCGTCCCCTCCCTCCTTCCAAACCTTTGGATTAAAAATCAAGTGGGAGGTGGCGGGGCGGAGATGGGGAGGAGTTAAACTGCAGCCCGAGAGTTGGGGCTTGGAGGAACGCTACAGGGTGCGGGGTGGGGGCAGCGGTGCAGGTGATCCCTGTAGACCTCAACATCTTAACTGTGATAGAAACCGAGCTAAGAGGGAATTGGACTTTGCCAGTGTCCTGAACGGCAGAAGAGGTTCAGTTTCACGAGAATCTTGCGATTTTTTTTTTTTTTTGTGGACAGAGAACAAGTGTTTTTCTAGCCTGTCTTCAAGGTGGCTTCGAACTTGTTACGTAGCCGATACTTCCCTTCAACTCTTGGTCCTTTTGCCTAAGCATTCCAAATGATGGGATTATTCTTGTGCACCACCATGCCCACCCAGAGTGGGCATTTTTAAAAACTCTAATTTGCAGAAAACAAAAAGGTACATTGGACCCAGATGAGAAACTTTTGTATTGCAGGCAGAAATGGAGTTCAAAGTAACACCAAAATATATTAAAGTATCCAGTAGTCTCTTTATTGGTGACATTCATTGGTGAATAATGTCTCTTGTCACCAACTCTTAAAGTCTATAGTTAATTGGGCCACAGATTACTGGCCCTTGATGGGCTTTGGCAAAAGGAAGACCCGGGAACTCATTACTCTACACGGCCATCTTTTTATTTTAGTTTTTTTTTTTAAGAATATGCTGGGGGCAGGGAGGGAAGGGGCTGCATGCATTCACGTCTGTGCACCACGTGTGGGCAGAAGCTGAGGCCGTTGGATCTCCTGGAACTGGAGTTGTATAGCTAGCTGGTTGTTAGGTTCCACGTGGGTGCTAGGAATTGAACCAAGGTTCTCTAGATCAGCCAATACTCCTAACTGCTGAGCCATCTCTCCCCGCATCTCTAATTTTTTCCTGCCGTGGCTTAGTACCCACCTGAGGTTTTCTGAGTGGACCCATGCAACATTTAGACAATGAACAGGATTGTTCCCGGGACCTTGTCTTGTGCATTTGCGTCGGATCTGAATTTGTGGTAATGAAATCCTTTACGGTTTCTGAAGGGGATACCATATTTTCACTTTGCACGGAATCCTACCAATTTCAGAATCATTGGGCATCTCCTGAAGTCCTGCCAGGGAACAAGAGGCATAGTCCCTATTCCTTTCTGTGTTGACTGAGGTTTCTGTCCCAGCCGGTCCTGCAGTCGTTCAGTCCCAAAGAAAACACAGAGGTCTATATTAATTATAAACTGGTTGGCCTAATAAGGCTTCTTATTAACTCTTATAACTTATATCAGCCCATTATTCTTGTCTGTGTTAGCCACAGACTCGGTACCTTTGTCAGCAAGGCAGTCCCGTCTTGCTTCCTCTGTGTCTGTCTGAGTGACAACTGCAGAATGACTTTCCCTCTTCCCAGAATTCTTATTGCCCCGCCTCTACTTCCTGCATGGTTGTCCCACCTATACTTCCTGCCTGGCTACTGGCCAATCAGCATTTATTTAAAATACAAGTGCAGGGTACAGAACATTGTCCTACAGCATTTCTGTTCCCGAATACTAATAATGAGCATTTCTATCCTTCTGAATATGCCATGAGAGACATTTCCATAGAGATTTAACTAAATGGGATTTTAACTAAACAAACTAGGAGATTAAATATTTGTCTCAAAAATAGAAAGCTGCTGGATAATTCCATTCTAAAAAGACTGAGTCAGGAGGATTGATACACATTCAAGTCATGCCTGGTCTACACAGGGAATGCTAGGCCAGACAGAGCTATTAAGCTAGATCTAAACAAAACCACAAAAAGCAAAAAACCAGTCATGGTGGGTCATGTCTGTAATTCTAGCATTCTAGAGGCAAAAAGGCAGGTGCATCTCTGTGATTTCGAGGCCAGTCTGGCCTACGTAATGAGTTACAGGCCACCCCTGGGCTACATGGTGAGATCCTGTATCAAGAGTAGTAGTAATAATAATGATGATGATGATGATAGTACAGACCAGCAGCAACAACCAAAACAAAACCCCTACACAAAACAAAAACAGACTCTCTTAGAGGTATATGTATAGAGAGAGATCTACAAGGTCTTGAAAATAAGAGTCTCATTTTTGAGTCAGTTATAAACTGGTTGACTTTTTTCTTTGCTCTTCACAACTGTGACCTTTGTGGACACAGACTGAGGCTCCATACTCGATTCTGAATGCCAGTGACATGTAGCGGTAAGGACACCAGACCTCATGAACACCTCCATTTTGGTTTTCTCTCAAAAATTCTGAGACCCTGAAAGTGAGGTTTCTATTAATTCTTCAACTTTCACAGGGATAACAAAGCAAACCTTGTCGTTTTTGTTTTGTTTTGTTTTCTAAGGTCACGAAGAATATGAGACATTCTGGGTGTGGTGGTGGACACCATTAATCCTGGCATTCTGGACATAGAGGCAGGTGGATCTCTGATTTCAAGGCCACACTGGTCTACTTATCAAGTTTCAGGCCAAATAGGGATAACTAGTGAGACCTTTGTCTTAAAAGGGGAAAGCAGAGGGGGGTGGCATGATGAGTAGAGATGGCTCAGTGGTTACGAGCAGTGGTTGTTCTTCCAGAGGACCCAGGTTTGATTCCCTACTACCCACATGTTCCCTCACAACTATCAATACCTCCATTCCAAGGGTCTGATACCCTCTTTTTTCTTCTATTTTTCTTTTTTTTTCTTTTGGTTTTTCAAGACAGGGTTTCTCTGTGGCTTTAGAGCCTGTCCTGGAACTAGCTCTTGTAGACCAGGCTTATCTCGAACTCACAGAGATCCGCCTGCCTCTGCCTCCCGGGTGCTGGGATTAAAGGAGTGCGCCACCACCACCTGGCCTCTGACATCCTCTTCTGGCCTCCAAGGCCACCAGGCACCCAAGTAGTGCATAGCTATATGGACAGGCAAAACACCTATACACACACAAAAAAAAAATAAAATAAAAATAAACAAAAAGTGATACATTCAGGACAAGTAGAAAAAATACCCGATTTACCCAGCTCCTCTCCACACCCCCCCCCCAACAGTGCTTGCACACAATGAATGAAACATTGCTGTCACTAGGGCCCTTGGCTATGAGAACTCTGAATACAAACTATCTGGAAAGGGCATCGGTTTTTTGCTTGTATATAAGATACAAGTTGAACTCAAAAGAGTTTTTACATGGAGATGTCAAGAGAACCAAGCTAAATATTGTCTCTCGGATGAGGATGATTAAAAGACATTCTTGAATTGGATGTGGGATCCATACTTGTTTTAGATGACTAGCTCTTGGATTTAGACGTGAATGGGGAGTTTTGTGTGGCATGGCCTGGGGGTCCCGTGCAGCATATTCCAGAAGATGGCTACTTACCCACCAGCACAGTGCCTCAAGAACAACTCGGATTGGGGCGATCTATTTCTAGAATTTCTTGTAACATCTCAGGAACTATTTGTATTTGTGTTGACTTGTTCTACAGATGTCTTATTATTTTTCTCATTCTCTCTGCCACTCCCACAAACTAAAAAATCATGTTCCTTCTAAAAAAAAAAAAGAAGAATCGGAGACATTTGAAAATAAGTATTCGCTTGTGCTGATTTTAAAATTTTCAATTCAGAAGAATCACCAATTTGAAAGTACTGTCAGTTGGGATACATAGTTCCAAACTAGTGTGAGATCCTGCCTCAAAAACAAACAACAAATCAGAAACAAAAAAAAAAAAAAAAATGCGTGGGTTGCACAGTCTTGTGTCCCAGGAGGCTGGAGGGTTAGTGGTTCAAGGTCTTTTGAGTTCCAGGCCGCCCTGAGCTACTAGAGACTCCCTCGGACTTTTAAAGAAAGTGTTGACTCAGTAAGAAGGTAAAACTTCAAAAGTACTATCGATCTGCTCACTACTTCACAGAAACCCAGCGTGGCTGCTGGCCTTTTAACTCCTCGGGCGGGGCGGCGAAGACCTCTCAGCTCTGCCTTTCCCCCTGGGGGCTTCGGGGAAAGCCTGGAGCACCCCTCCGTGGAGGCCGCAGCAGCTAGCGGGATAGGCAGGCCCAGTATCTGGGCAGATCCCGATTTTCAAACCTGCAGCCGGGGATGGGGGGGAGGGGTGGTTCGCGAAGTGGGCTTTTAGGCCTCCCCTGCAGCCTGGTCTCCCCGCTGCAGGTGGGATCGCAGGCCACGAGCTCGGCCCCAGGGCTGTCCTCGCCTCACCCTACTCTGCCCCTTCGGTATTTCTCAATGACTGGCGCTCAGGAACACTTCCGACTCCGGGGAAGGGTGCCACTCGCATGGGTTTATCAGTTCCTTCCGGTCGCGCCCCAGCTGCTACAAAGCCTGCATCACTACGCTCAGGCAAGCAGCCGCGGGTACCCGCTGTGCCAAGAAAGTCCAGGACCGTGCAGACTTAGAAAGAGACGCCACGGCCCTGCGGGGTGAATGGCTCTGGCCCATTGCACAACCTCCGGTATAATTAGCCAAGGGCGGCAGTACAGGGCTCATTCCCCGGGCGGCACACTCCCGGATCATTTTCCCTTTCGGTTGCATAGCCAGGATTTTATTAAATAGAGACGAAAGGCCCCTGCCCCGCCTCCCTCCACGCGGGTTCAGTTATGAATGAAACGCCAACCCTGCTGCTTCTGAGGTCGTCACTTCAGGTAGAAGGGTGACTTGAAGCGTGTTGAACGGCTCACCAAAGACTCGGGTGTGCCTTTGCTGGGGAGAGACAGCATGCAGGAAGTAATCTACAGAGCAGAGCAGGAAGCTTTCTTTGTGTAAAAAAGTAACCGCCAGGGTTTGCCCCAAGTTTCAGTTTACAATTGTACAAGCCTCAGCCAATTTAAGAATGAGTTATGCAAAGGGTCTTCCGCTCTGAGGCTGCTGGTTGGTAAGAGCTGTTTTGGAGTAGCAAATTACTACTCCAGTCTAACCCCACCCCTGCTGACTGTAGAAACCTGGAGGAAGCCAGATTTGGGGGTACAACCCCCCCCCCCGGTATTCTCAGCAGGAGGCAAGAGGATCAAAATTGGACCTATGGTAGAGAGAGAAAGAGATCCTAGAATTGGGGAGGATCAGAATTTCAGAGTCAAACTGTGACCCAGGTGGTACACTGCATGAATTCCCGGGTTCGATTCCCCAGCCATGAAGTTGTACCTGTTACCTAGAATGCCAGAAATTCCTACACCGTTTGAGGGACACTTGTGACCCTTTGAGGTTCTCACAGAGGGAATTAAAAAAAAGAAAAAAGTGCTGGGATTAAAGGTGTATGCCACCACTGCCCAGCTAGGATTTTTTTTTAAACCAAAAATCATGCCTTACTAGCTTCTGAGTTCTAGTTCAGTGCTACCCACTTTGCGCCGATCAGGGGCGTCTCTTCAGATGGTGGAGAGTTTGCAAATGTGCTAGTTACCGCCTACACGGGAATTCGCCACAGAATTTATGGCCACACCCTATATACGTGGCCAGCATTTTTTTTTTTAGTTGTACTTGTAGGCACAGTAAGCCTTTAAGATGGCTTACTTTCTGCCCCTGTGGTCACAAACACCGACGACAGCTCTGTTAGCCACAGAAATGACCCTCTTGGACCCCGAAGGCAGTTTCACTCGGATCTTCTTGGTCTCCGAGTTGTGGAGCTGTGGGAAGAAGTCTGTGTCCAGGCTTCTCCTCCGGACAAAAAACGATAATAGCCTCGAGCATTGTACCCACATGCAAAAAAAAAAAAAATACTATAGATACTCCGCAGGGCCTTCTTGCCGCATCCACAAAATGTTCAGTGAGGAGTCTCTTTGCAGCGATGAATTGTTTGGTCCACTTCTTAAATCGGCAGGGATCATGAAAGATCACTTTCCCGTGGGGAGTGCCGTGACCAGTCATGAATAAAGTCCTTTACGAAGCCCTGAATAAAGCCTTGCCACTTAGCGAAGTGCGTAACATCGCGCAAGCGCGGCATACTTACAGAGTTTCACTTGCGCGTTAAACTCAGAGCCTTTCCTCCGTCCTTGGATCACATGGCCCGCGGTGGTGAGTCTATCGACAAGCCAGGTGAATGAATTTAAAATCTTGTTTTTTGTATGTTTTACAAGCACGCAAACTCCCCCCAACCTTGTGTGTGCGCGCGCGCGCGCACACGCACGCGCACGCTCGCATTTCGTTAGTGTTCTATGTAAATCTGGCTGTCCTGAAACTCCGCCCGCCTCTGCCTCCTGCGTGCTGGGATTCCCAAAGTTTGGGACCTAAACACCAAACGGCAAATAAAATTCATTCTTTTTTGTTTTTGTTTCGTTTTCTTGATTTATGTTTTTCCAGACAGGGTTTCTCTGTATTGGAAGTTACTCTGAAGACCAGGCTGACCTCAAACTCACAGAGATCTCTTTCGTCTGCCTCCCAAGTGTTGGAATTAAGTGTACAACACCACCTCCAGGTCCAGCTACATTTCTTTCTTTTTGCCAGGTATAAGGTAGGATGTCTGTGGAGTCCTGAACACGGGTCTAGCTTGCCAAGCCAGCATTCTATCACCAAACAACATTTCTAGTTCCTTCTCCACACGCCATAACTTCAACAAACAAACAAACGGTCAGAGCTTTTTCTGTCGTGCTGGCTGGTCTGAAACTCACCGTCTTTCTGCCTCAGCCCCCAGAGTAGCTTTGCCACCTTTCCCACTCTAACTTCGTATTCCCGAAGCACTCATTTCTTCACAAGTGGATTTTAGTATATTAGAGGCAAGAGCCAAGAAGTCTTTGTTCATTTAAGGATTGAGGTACTCCATGGAGTCACGGGGATACCAAGGCAAATGAACCCAAGCCTTCTAGGTTAGGACTGTAGCTGGTGGTTGGTATTTGTGTAAATGAGGTAAGCCAGAGTGTAAACTGAGGTCGAGGAAGGCTGTCCAGGGGAATGGAGGTTTGAGTCAAATCTTGGAGGACTGTTGTGACTGACGGGTTGTTAATGAGCTGCAGAAGAAGAGGTAAAGGGAGAGAGGCAAGGAACAAAAAGGCCTTGAGGTACAAGTCAGTGTTAGAGGCGGGGCAAAGTCACGGCAGGACCGAAAAAAGGGCAGAAGCTGTGCTAGGGAGGCCACAAGGGCCAAGCTAAAGGTCAGATTTTATTTTGAAGTCCTGAACTTTCTTCAACCAGTTCACAGCTAATCTTTGTTCTGTCCTAGCTCCCTGCCACCGTGAGTTTAGTTATGCAAATGTAGGGCAAGGGCATTCATTATTCTGGGCTCAGTGAGTGAAACCCGGAGTCACAGACTGACAGCTCAGGGGAAGGCTCTCAGACAAGGTTTTGTTTTGTTTTTTTTTCTGCCTTTCCATTTTTTTTCTAAGTAAAACTGAGTTTAAGTGAGAATGTTTTATATATAAAACTTGAGATCTTTGGTTCTTCCTGGAGGGGGAAAAAAAAGGAAGGAAGGAAGGAAGGAAGGAAGGAAGGAAGGAAGGAAGGGAGAAAGGAAGGAAGGGAGGGAGGAAGGAAGGAAGGAAGGAAGGAAGGAAGGAAGGAAAGGAAGGAAGGAAGGAAGGAAGGAAGGAAGGAAGGAAGGAAGGAAGGAAGGAAGGAAGAAAGAAAGAAAGAAAGAAAGAAAGACAGGCTTTGGCAATTCTGCCTGCCAAGCCCTAGTTGGTAAAAATTGTTGAGCAGTAAACTCTCTGCTGGCCCCAGGAGGCATCTGAGCTTTTGACCCTCGGAGTAAAAGAACATTTCGTGACTAGATCCAAACTCGCATTCCTGATTCCATGTATCTAGAGATTGTTACTGAGTAAAGTGGTTTGCTAGGGAGGAGCGTCACAGATCCCCCAAACCCCTTCCCCAGAAGTCTGCATTATGGTTGGGCAAGCCATGCAGGGTGCATCTAAGAGGGCTTGGTCACAGCCCAGTGACAAAGAACAGTGAGGCTCCTAACCCAGCAGCTAATGCCTATCCCAGTTCAGGCTCGGTTTTTAAGATAACCTGGCCAGGTACTACTCAGCAGGAGGTTCAAGTGACCAATTGAAAAAAAAGTCACCAAATTAAATCCTGCACGTACCCCATATCTGCAAAGCAGGCTATATAAGGCATGCACCCAAACGTTTTAAGCAGGGAACACAGGTCTCAGATATCACAGTCCTAAGAGATTTGATTACTCTAGGCCCTGTAGATGGGTTTGAGGTGAGCAAAGTCAAAACTAGTCAGGAAGACATTTTCTTCCAAGAAGAAAAATACCAGTGCATGACAAAGCACGGTGGCCATGGCCGTGAAGACAGATAATTAATTCCCAAGACACAAATAGGGTAGACATGGCCTGTCTCTGTGATTGATGCGATCTGGGACTCAGGAAGAGGTCTGGGATAATTCGGAATTCTAACTTGTGTCCCTTGGTCCTCCTAACAAGGTCAGGATAATCATCTGAAGGAGATGAAGGGCCACATAATAGGCAATTACTACCACTCAAGCTGGGACACACAAAACAGGCCAGGCCAGAGGGAAGCAGAACCCAGAGATGGAGATGGGGGTGTAGTTAGTTCCTGGGGGTGGGGGTGTGATATATAGCACTTGAAGTCAGTCTTGCTTTATTCCTGACTTTCAAAAAGTAAAAGCTAATACTTTTTTTTTTTTTTTTGGCTTGAGCTAGTTTGAGTTCGACTTCTGTCACTAATAGCCAAAAGAGTCTGTGAAAATAGAAAATTGTCCTTTGAATAGTGAAGAAGAGTGAAAAAAAGTGAAAGAAACTAAGTCATGGAATATAATTTATTACTATTGTTAGTGCTATTTTGTTTTTTTTCACCATTTATCTGTGACAAATATTTCACATTCACAACTTTACTTTTCTTTTACTATTTAATTAATTAAATTCTGAGAGAAGGTCTGACAACATAGGCTTGGTTTACTTGGAACTCACTATGTAGACCAGGCTGATCTCCTCCAACTCAGCCATAGAGATCTGTCTGCCTCTGCTAGGATTAAAGGCATGGGCCATCATGTCTTGCTATAATTAAATCTGGCTCATGGGCCGGATAAGACCCTCAGAGAAGGTTTTGGTTGTTTTTAATCTTTTTTTTTTCTTAAATAAAACTAAGTTTAAAACAAGAATATTTGCTGAGCAGTGGGATTAAAAATCCCAGCACTTCGGAGGCAGAAGCAGGCAGATCTCTTTGAGTTTGAGGCCAGCCTGGTCTACAGAGCAAGTTCCAGAACAACCAGTGCTACAGAGAAAAATCCTGTCTTGAAAAGCAAAAACAAATGAACAAAATATGTTTTATATAAAACTCCTGGGGTAAAAAAAAGGATGTGGCAACAGTGAGTGCCAATTCCCACTTTGTGTATGTGTGCACACAGGTGTGTGTGCGTGTGCTTGTGAGTTTGGGAATGTATTCACACATCTGGAGATCAGATAGCAAGCAGGAGTCTTGGTTTACTTTGGTCAGAAGTTCCTGAGATGAGTTGGCTTTGTCAGAATGGAATCTTCCGAGTCACTCATCCGGTGAAGAACCCCACAGATAGCATAGATTTGAAACTGTCCATTAACTCTGCCTGCGATCTTGTTAGCCATGGCCACTTTCATCTGATAGAGGGCTAGTCCTTGGAAGCACCATAGCGGTTGCCTGTAAAGCATTTCCCAGTACAAGCACAAGGTCTGCCTGGCCACACCATTTGCAGGTGAAGGCAGGTCTTCAGCTCTCTAGATAAGTTCAAAACCAGGAGCTCCTTTGGCAGGGTTGGTGGGGGAAGTGGGTAGGGGAGCGGAAGGAGTGCCAAGATAGGGCTTCATCAAGTAGCCCAAGTCTGGTCAATTACTTGCTAGTTAGACCAAGCTGTCTTGGAAGTCATGGTAATCCCCCTACCTCAGCCTCCCGAGGGCTGGGATGGCAGGCATGCACCACCACAGGTGAGACTCCTCAGGGGGATTTCAGGATGCGGGTTAGCCGTTTGACATAGGTACCTCTGACCAGTTCCGAGGATGCAGAGAGACTTGGGTATAGTGGGATGTAGTCAGCACTGTGGGGTGTCTGGTCCTGTCCAGTGCTGGTCCCCTGCCATCACCATCTCCCTGCAGCTCCCTCTCACTGTGTATCATGTCTAATTCTGACTCCACGTACTCAGCATTCTCTTTCTCCTGGGGAGATAACAGCAAAGGAAAGGAACGAGAGCATGAGAGAGTCAGAATTTTAGAACTGGAGGAAGATAAAAGGTCTATGTTTGTGGCAAATGAGGTTTCAATAAATCAAACATCTTAGAACTGTCATTGTTTTGTTGTGTAGTGTGTGTGTTGTTTGAGACAAGGTCTCATTCTGTAGCCCTGGCTGGCCTGGATGGAACTCACTATGTAGACCAAGGTGGTCTTTAACTCACAGATTCGCTTGTCTCTGCCTCTCATGTGCCGGGACTAAAGGCGTGTGTCACCATTGTCAGCGTTTGTTTTGTTATGAGACATGTCTCCAGTAGCCCAGGCTACCCTCAATCACAGTGATCATCTGGCTTTCCATGTGCTGAGATTATGAGCATGCCCCACGTGCTTAGATCAAACATGTTTTTCACGTATGTGCTAGGGATGGAACACTTGGCCTTCACTATGCTGGGCACTGCTTTCCCTCTGAGCTTCATCCTCACTGAAATATCGCCTCGGCTCTTTTACACTAAAGATGAGATGGAAACAGCACAGTAAGACTGGGCCCTGGGTCCCTTCACCTCTGCTGTGAAACAAGGCACTGCGCATACAGTAGCTTGAAATGGGAAGCATGACTCTCCGATCTGTCGGCTGCTTTGCTCTGCTAGCAGGTGAGCCTGCTCAACCGGGACCAGACATCCTCTTACAGCCTTGCTCACGGATATAATGGCCAGGCTGATCGGCCTGAGCTGGGGAAGCTCCACTGTGCTCTGTGTGATCTGTTATCCTCCAGCAGGCCAGCCCAGATGGGATCACATGGTGGTGGCAGGGTTCCCAGATCAGCCACAAGGCCAACCTCACTGTATATGCATTTTTTTAAAGGCTCTGCTTAAATCACATTTGCTACTTACTACTCCATTAGCCAGAGAGGTCATGTGATCAGCCCAGAGTCAGAGTCAGGGAAATTCTCCTTGAGGAAGGAAAAGGCATATCACATACAAGAGGTATATAAAACAGGAGGAATTTGTGAGCATTTTTTACAATCTGCTTTATAAGGGAAGAGCGAGCATTTACAGCTCGGCGTGATGGTGCGTGTCCATAACCCCAGCACTTGAGAGGTAGAAGCAAGAGGGTCAGAAGTTTAAGGTTAACCTTGGCTATATAACAAGAGCCAGAAGCCAGGCGGTGGTGGCGCACTCTGAAGGCAGAGGAAGGTGGATCTCTGTGAGTTCGAGGTCAGCCTGGGCTACAAGAGCTAGTTCCAGGACAGGCTCCAAAGCTACAGAGAAACCCTGTCTTGAAAAACCAATAAATAAATATAAATAAATAAAATAACAAGAGCCAGCCTGGACTATGTGAGGCTTTATCTCCAAACAAACAAAATATGTATACAAATAAATGAAAAGGAAAAAAAAGAGAAAAAGAGGCAAAGACTTGCTGTGTGAGTGCCCACGTGTTCAGAAGCCTCTGGAGGTCAGAGGACAGGTCACGAAGGTCAGATCTCTCCTTCCACCACAGGGGTCCCGGAGACTGAATTTGGGCCTTCATGCTGGGCAGCACGTACCTTTAGTCACTGCGCTATCACCAGAGCCCAGCTTATTAAAATAGATGTGTTTTTGAAGAGACTGGGGCGATTAGCATGTTTAGAAACCAAAACAGTTGAGAAAAGACTGAGGAAATCTAATTGTTTTAAAGTTGTTCTTGAAACTGGGAAGATGTCTCAGTGGTTAAGAACACTTGCTGCTCTTGCAGGGGACCTGGGATTGGTTCAAAGCACCCACATGGTGGCTCCCAACCATTCATAGCTTGCGTCCCAGGGGATCTGATGCACAGATATAGCATTCAGGCAAAATACTCAGACACATAAAATAAAAACAGATATTTTATTTTTGAGACACGGTCTCTCTATATAGCTATAGCTCTGGTTGACTGGGAACTCACTGTGTAGATCACGCTGGCCTCAGAATCACATTCTGCCTAACTCTGCCTCCTGGGCTTGGATTAAGAAGTATGCCACCACACCCAACAATATTCTTAAACATTAGAAAGTTATCTAAACACAGTAGTATACACTTATAATCCCTGTACTCAGGAGGCAGAGAAGAGGCAGAAGCAGAGGCAGGCAGATTTCTGTGCATCACAGCCCAGCCTGTCAAAAATATAAAATTATTTTCAACTGAATTCTTGGAAAAGTATAATTATCTCTCTCTCTCTCTCTCTTTCTCTCTCTCATTTTTGTTTGAGAGAGGGTTTCACTGTGTAGCCTTGGCTGTCCTGGAACTCACTCTGTAGCCCAGGCTGGCCTCAAACTCACAGAGATCCACCTGCCTCCTGAGTGCTGGGATTAAAGGCGTGCGCCACCACTGCCTAACAGGTAAATAATTATCTCTTAATTGTTCATTCTGTCGCCTTTATAATGAGAGGGGTGAGGAGAGAAAGCTGAAAAGGGGTGGTATAGCTAGAGGTATCTGTAGGCCAGGAGGGAAGGCACCCTACAGGCTTTCTGTGGAATCATTTCCTCCTGGAAGACTTTCTCACTTCCCCTTTGGGAGGCTAATGAAGCCATGTGTACCCACCTTTTCTCTGTCCTTCTTTCTACACCTCTGGTTGTTAATCTGCCCTCTCTTATTAATAAGGTAAAAAGAAAAAAGGACACACAGTTAGGGGTTAGATAGGGGAGGGTGAACCTGGATGAAGTTAGGGGTGGAGTTGGGGCAAATATGATCAAAATACATTCTATGAAATTCTCAAAGAATTAGTAACGTAAAGCTTTAAATTGTTGTTTGTGTACATGTATTGTCACGTGTGCATGTGTAGAGGTCGCAGGACAACTTGTGAGTTGGCTTTTTCCTTCCACCCTGTGGATCCTGGATATCACACTCAGGTCTTCAGGCTTGGTGGCAAGCACCGTGACCTGCTGAGCACCTCTCTGGCCCTCTCTGCATTGCCTTCTCGGTGTATTATAAACTCAAGGAGGCCGTAGAGACTGCATCTCATTCCCTTTAGCTCTAAGTCACCCTTATCAGCCGCAGAGCAAATTGTGAAACAGTCATGGTGCTTTTAGTTCTTTAAAGTATATCATAATAAGACAAGCAAAAAAGTTGGATGTGGTGTTTCATGCCTGTCATCCCAGCCCTAGGGAGGCAAGACAGGATCCTCACACTTCCAAGACTAGCCTGGTCTACAAATGAGTTTCAGGCTAGCCATGAAAGTGACCAAGTGTCTTTACAGACAGAAGATTGTGTCTTGGGGCTTGGGAGATTGTTCAGTCAGGAGAGCACTGACCTAAGATTTGGGGAATTCTGGCTTTGATCCCAGCATCACATAAAATGCCCTGATAGTATATGCCTATAATCCCAGGAAACAGAGACAGGAAGGTCAGAATTTCAAGGTAATTTCCAGGAGAAAAAAAAAGGTTCGTCTAGCAAAGGCTTGTCTGACAAGGGCTTGTCTACTGAGGGCTCCTCTACTGAGGCCTTCTCTACTGAGAGCTTCTCTGATGTAGGAGGATCTTCTGTTGCTCTAGCCTCTTACTGGCTAACTCTCACATCTTGATTAACCCATTTCTAATAATCTGTGCAGTACCACGAAATGGTGGCTTACCAGGAAGATTCTAACCACCATCATTCTTGGGTAGGAGAAGCATGGCATCTGCCTGACTCTGCTTTCTTTCTCCCAGCATTCTGTTCTGTCTACTCCAGCCACCTAAGGGCTGGCCTATCAGGCCAAGCAGTTTTCTTTATTAATTAACCAATGAAAGCAACAGATAGAAGATCCTCCTACATCACTTCTCTACTGAGGCCTTCTCTACTAAGGCCTCCTCTACTGAAGGCTCCTCTACTGAATGCTTCTCTATTGAAAGCTTCTCTACTGAAGGCTTGCTTGTCTGCTGAAGGCTGGCTTGTCTGCTGAAGGCTGGCTTGTCTACTGAGGCCTTGTCTTAGTGAAGGCTTTTGTTCCAAGTCTGATGACTTGGGTTTGATTCCTAGAACTCACAGTAGTGAAAAGAGAGAGCTTGACTTTCTCAAGTTGTTCTTTGACCTTCACATGAGCATCGTGGCATGTTCCACCTCAGTCCCCACCCCCAATAAATAATGCTGTAGCAATAAGAACCTCAAGGTAAGCCTCTCGTAGGCATTTCAAGCTCAGCTTGGGCTACATGAGACAATAAATAAGTACATCTTGCCCCATGACTACAGAGTATGTTTGCTGAGTCACTTTTCAGTGTTCCCTTCTTAGGGTCAGAGAAGTAGCTGGGCAGTTCCTATAAACTGAGCAATAATATAGTCACAGAGTTCTAAAGATCAAAGGACATTAAGGAACCACCTGTTTTAAGGTGAAGAAGCAGGCCCAGATAAGCTAAGTGACTCACTTTCAACCACACAGATAGGAAGGGTCAAATCCAGAACTGTCAAATCAGGGAATCAAGTCCAGATTCCGTCACCAGGCACCTTTGTTACAACCAGGCGGATACGCAAGGCTTTCTGCTGCGCCAGCGGAAAGAAGACTGTGTTGCTTATCGGGGTTGTAACTCATTCATAAAGGAGTCACCAGGGCTTCCTCTACTCTCAGCAAGTGTAGTGGCTCACACCTGCAGTCCCAATATGAAGGAGGCTGAACCTGGAGGATGTTGGTGAGTTACAGGCTGGCCCAAGCTACACAAGATGACACTGTCTCAAAAACAAAAGACAAACTGAAATAAACATCAGTGACAAAGAGAATGGCACATATGCATTTGGCTTAGGTTTGTGGCTTACGTGAAATTCAGGTGGCCACTGTCAGTCTGGGGTAATAGTTCTTAAAGGGTGGCTGACTTTTTCTTTTCTTTTTGTAGTAAGGTCTTATACATCCCAGGTTATAAGGATAACCTTGAATTTCTGATCCTCCTACCTCTGCCTCTCAACTACTGAAATTACATGCATGGGCCACGAAGCCTAGTTTTCATGTGGTGGAAGAATGAAACTCAGGGCTTCATGCATGCTGGGCAAGCCCTCTGCCAAATGAGCTACAGCCCCATTTACTTAATTTTGAGACAGGGTTTTACTCTCTATCTCAGGCGGCATTAGACCTCACTGTGTTCTCAAGCTCCCAAGCAGTCTTGTCTCAGCTTCCCAAGTGCTGGGATTACAGGTCCAGGTCATGATGTCATCTATAAATTAGCTTTAGTCCACGCTGTGTTGTCTTGCTAAATTGAGGATGCAGACTATTTTAATTTCTTGCAGTCTTGCCCTGCTGTGTTCTTAAGTGCCGTGCTGTCTCTCCAACCCCGAGACCATGCATATAAGATAATATAAAATGTATCACAATAGGATGGAATACGAACTAAACATATTCATTTGAGCCCCTTAAAAGCTGTGTGTAAACACGTTTCTTAAAACTCATGAATGTCTTATGCCCATCTCCAGATACACCTAGGACTTGAAGTGTTTTCTGTTTGATTTTTTTGAGACTTTGTAGCCAAAGATGAGCTGAAACTCACTGTGCATCCCAGGCTGGTCTGAAACTTTGAACAATCCTGCCTTAGCCTCCTGAGTTCCGGAATTATAGGCATATCCCACCATATGTCTTGTCTCCTGTCACGTGTAGAGAGAGCGCTTTGAAAAGTGGCAGAATACTTTGATCCAACTCATTTTTTTTCTCCTTTCGGGCTCTCACACCCCAGGCTGGCCCCTGCTGTGCAGATAAGCTGCTCTCCTAATCTTGTTACCTCCATTTCCCATGTGCTCGTTACAGGTGTGCTCACTGGACCCAGTTTATGCAGTGAGGTGAATCGACCTGGCCCTTCATACACGCCAGGCAAGCCCTCTACCACGTCCCACGTCCCAGCCCTCTATTTTATTCTTTTGCATCCTTGTAACTTTTCTAAACTTCCGCTGTGGCATCTCTGACAAACGGTGAATTGTCGAAAGCCAGTTCCGGGGTAAGAGCGTAAGGATGAGAATTATTAGGCAAAAGGAGCAGAGATAAAGGAGAAATGAGAGGCAGAAACACAGCACAGCATCTGGAGGGACGGACATTCAGTGAATACAGGATCCACCTCGCTTATTCTCCACATGCTTATATACTTTACTCCAAAAGGGGCGGGGCAGGCAACAGACTTCCTTAACACGATCTAAGGAATAGACTTGATTCTCCGACCTGTGGTCCAGGTGGAGAGGATCCACCGCTACACCCAAAATACTGATTAATCACCTTAGGTCAGAATCTCTCGTTTATAGCCACACTATCGTCAACAACTTTGAGAAGACAAAAATAAGCTCAGACTCTCTGACCTCCAGTCAAGGTAGGGCAGGCTCACAGCTCTGTGGGCCCTCATAGTGATTTTCCCCCCCACGAGACAGGGTTTCACTTGTAGCCCTGGCTGTCCTGGAACTCACTCCGCAGACCAAGCTGACCTCAGACTCAGAGATCTGCCTGCCTCCGCCTCCCGAGTGCTGGACTTAAAGGCTTCCTCCATCACCACTAGCGTTCTTTACCAATTAAATTATAAAGTCCTGGAGTGAGCAGAGAGAAAAATGATCAAATTGAGGTTTATGCCCTCCTATTTATATCTAAGAGACTGCCCAGTATACACAGAGTATTCTGAAAATGTTTATAGAATGAACCGGAAAATGTTTTCATTTTGCAATGACAACGGTTATGCTGTGGGTAAGTTGACACTGTTGTCTACTGAGGAATTCTCCATCAAGCACCACAGACCACCTGGCTTCACGGCACTCTATGGCCAGGTCTCTGATCTGCTGGCCCAAGATCCAGCCTTTCTTTAACCCTTGACTTGTCACTTAGCATAGCTTTCTGCTTCCCACCTTTAGGGATTTACAGAAGTTGCTCTGGTTCTTTTCCTGTTTATCAATCCAAGCTTTTCTTTTTTAAAAAATGTATTTATTTTTATGAGCACTTATTGGCATTTTGCCTGCATGTATATCTGTATGAGGTGTTAAGATTCCCTGAAACTGAAGTTATAGACAGTTGTGAGCTGCCATGTGGGTGCCGGGAATTGAACCTAGGACCTCTGGAAGAGCAGTCAGTGTTCTTAACGCGCTGAGCCACCACTCCAGCCCCATGATCTAAGCTTTTCACTTTGGTTTTTTGCAGTGCTGGGAGACAAAGTGGGTGTACATAACCAGATAAATCTTCTACTGGGGAGCTCCATCTCTAGCCCTTATCTTTTTGAGAAAGGGTATTACTCCGTGGCCTAAGCTGGCCTTGAACTTGTGACTCTCCTGCCTGTGTTCTGAATGCTGGGATTACAGGTGAATACCACCATGTTTGACTTGGCAAACATTTCTTAAGGAAGAAGATAGTAACGTTTTCCATTCTGCATGCCATATAGTCTGTCTCAACCACTCAACCAACATGGCTAAAAGCAATATTTAAATAAATGTGCGTGATTGTATTTCAATAAAACTTTATTTATAAACTGTGTGGCTAAATTGACCTAGGAGCTATAGTCTGTTTTTTGAGGTGGAGTCTTACTCTAGCCCAGGTTGACCTGGAACTCATTCTTTAGTCCATGGTAGCCTTGAATTTATAGGGCTTCTCCTACCTCAGCCTTTCAAGTTATGATATTACAAGTGTGAACCACAGTGATCGACATTTTCGTTCTTTTGAAACAGGGACACACGTGTGTTCCATGCTGGCCTCAAACTCACTGTGTAGCCAGGGACGACCTTGAATTCCTGAACCTCCTGCCTACGTCTCCTGATTGCCAAGACTGCAGTTGTGTGCCCCCAAGCACAGCGTGGTCTGTTTAAATAAAACTACATGCTCAATAAGAAGAATAGAAATTCAAGAAACAACTTGAATTTCTATTTTACAAAAAAGGAAGCTGAAACCCAGAGGTTGAAGAGCATGGACAACACCATCTGATGAGAACTAAATCCAAGACCTGGGTGACCTCAGTGACCAGCAGGACTGACACAGGCCTGGGAGGTCCCAGGCGTCAGCTGCTCCCAGGAGTTAAGAGCTGTATCTTGAAAAATGAAGACTCTGATGGAAGCTAAGAGAGAGGAGCTTTGAACTCTAGTCCATTGGTACTAGGTCTAGAAACAGATGCTACTGCATCACAAGCCCTGTGCAGGGAAGGAAGCAGCTTCCTCAGAGAATACATTGACTTTCCAGTATCTGGTAGGACTTGTACATAGGGTCTGGGTTAAAGAGAGGTAGATGTGAGACTGAAGAACTGCACGGAGCCCTTTCGTGACATGCACTCATTTGGATTTTAACTTGCTGGCAGATGGGCTGCTGAAGTGTTTTGAGCGTGAGAGAGAATGACCATGTTTGCATTTTAGGTCAATTTTTAAAATTATGCTTTATTTTAAAATGAGATGTCCCATGCATATTGCACAAAGCTGAAAAGATCTTCCTCCTGCCAGCCTTTCATTTTCATTTTTTAAATCTTATTTGAGACGGAGTCTCACTATGTAGCTCTGACTGTCTGGGAACTCACTGTGTAGACAAGGCTGGCCTCGAACTCACAGAAGCTCTGACTCTTCTTCCCAAGTGCTGGGGTTACAGGTGTGGGCCCTTATGCCTGGCCCTCCTTCCAGCTTTCAGCCATCATCCCTGTCCTGGGGGCACTCATTGTTTTCAGGTAGAAAGGTAAATTTTGCCTACTGTTACAGGACAAGCCTGCAATCCTAGCACTTGGGAGGTTGAGGTAGGAGGATCAGAAATTGAAGGTCATCTTCAGATACACAGGGAGGTTGGGGTCAACCTGAGCTGAGCTGCTGAGATCCTTTTGATGGATGGATTGATGGATGGATGGATAGATAGATAGATAGATAGATAGATAGATAAAATCTTACTAGATTAGCTTGGACTAGCTGAATGTCTTAACTCATTACTGGCATCTGACCTGAAGGTCAGAATTTCCATCACAGTCCTCTTTGCTCAGTGACTCAGCTGTCTGACTTGTCCCTTGGTATTCTGGGCCTTTAGGAAGAACCGTAACGTCTCACAGTCCAATGGACTGCCTTGTTCTGGTAGTTTCCCTGCCTTCTCAAAAGGTGTTAGTTATTCTCAGTGTGATATTAATTGGTCAGGGGATGTAGTTGGGCATAATCTTAGGGATTAAAATGGGTAATGAGCCCTTAATACAACTTAAGCCAATAAAATAATTTTTATTTTATTTTCCTGTGTGTGTGTGTCTCCTTGAAAGCCAGAGGGTATGTTGGATCCCTTGGAACTGAAGTTACAGGCAGTTGTAAGCCACTTGATATGGGTATGTAATGATCTGAGCCTCCTCTCCACATCTCAACACAATCCTACCAGTTAGGGAAATTTAGTATAACTTAAAATTTCTTTCTTTGGATGAGCAGCAATGAGAAAAGGTTAACCTGGGTGTGGTGAGACATGCCTGTAATTTGGGCATTCAGGTGGTTAGAGGCAGGCCAATAGTGAGTTTGAGGCCAGCCTGGGCTACATACTGAGTTTAAGACCTAGTAAGCCTCTGTCTCAAAAACAAAAATTAAAACAAAATAGATTGAAAAGCACCATCTTGCTTGGTGTGGTAACTGACATGGGTAATCCCAAAGCCCAGAGCGTCACCATGAATTCAAGACGATCTGACTGTGTAGTGAGACCCTACCCCAAAAACACAGAGAAGAGAACCCTACAGTTTTATACTTGATCCTAGCCCGAGGTCTGAAAAATGAGTGCTCTGCCCTTCTAAAAGTTGGCTCTTCAAGAAACTCTGCCTGCCTTCCCTATTCCCCTGTTGGCTTGGGTACCTCAAACCCTGCCTGTCTTCCCATGACCCCAAGCCTGTCTTCCCATGACCCCATATTGCCAGATGGAGCCCTCCCTTTTTATTTCCCTTGGTCACTCCAAACTTCACCTGCCTTCGCAGGAATGCACCCCCCATCTCTGATAAGAGCCCCCCCTTCCTTAGGGTACCCAGATTACACCTTTGTCAGAGCTTACGCCTTTTGCTTTGCAAGTTGGCTTTCTCCATCTGGCCCTTAGAACCCCCTCTTCTAAGAAGCTGCATTGACTACTCATACAGACAGAGTCACCACCCTTCCCTCTCTCTTACACTTAAAGCCCACCATCCCAGGACTCTTAGAGGGCCTCCAGCCTTGCAGGAAGCGCCCTCACCCACCCTGCCACCAGCCCTTCACTATCCCTCTCTAAAAACCGTGCTGAAAATGTGCCCATCCCACAGGTCAGAGGCTGCACCCCGGCAACCCGACGAGACCCCATCTTTTTAGCACACAGCGCTGGCTTGTGAGGTCCAATGCGGTGACTTCCCCTAGCTGAACTGGAGTCACCTCGGCTACTCTGGTCACAGATCTACTGTGTAGCCTTAGCTTTAAGCATCCCTCAGCCGATCCCAAACCAGAGAAATCAGCGTAACAGCAACTGCAGATCCAAACACCCACTCGGTTCAGAGGTCAGAAACTCATACCAAGAGACAGCCGACAACCTAACTCCACACCCCGACTCCAGCTTCAAAAACACAAGCAATAAGAAAAAAAGCCAAGACAGAGCCGGGCGGTGGTGGCTCTCGCCTTTAATCCCAGCACTCGGGAGGCAGAGGCAGGCGGATCTCTGTGAGTTCGAGGCCAGCCTGGTCTACAAGAGCTAGTTCCAGGAACTAAAAAGCTACAGAGAAACCCTGTCTCGAAAATCCAAAAAAAAAAAAAAAGAAAGAAAGAAAAAAGCCAAGACAGTTTATCACCTCCAAATATCACCAATCCTATAGTTACCGTGAATAACTTAAGTGAAAGGTAAGATGTGAAATTCAAGATTATAGGTGTGACATGTTCTAAGACTTTAGAGAAGACATGAATAAATGTTTGGATAACCTTAAAAGAGGACGGGAATAAGCAGGGGAGAGGTGGCGCACTCCTTTAATCCCAGCACTTGGGAGGCAGAGACAGGTGGATCTCTGTGAGTTCAAGGCCAGCCTGGTCTACAAAGAAGAGTTCCAAGTCAGGCTCCAAAGCTACAGAGAAACCTGTCTCGGAACAAAACAAAAAGAAAAAAAAAATCCAGGACTAAACTGAGTAAGTCTACAAGATGACTCATAACATTGGTAATTCCAGTTCTAGGGGATTTCATGGCTTCTACGGCCTCCATGGATACCAGGCATGCACAAGATACTCAGACTTACATGTAGGCAAAACACTCATACACATTAAAGGTAAGGTAGAGAAATTGGATCCTTCAGTTAAAGAAAATGATAATTTTTTTTAAATTCATGAACAGACCACGGGGGATCCAAGAGACCCCATAAAGAGAGTAAATCTCCAAACTATGGGCACAGAGGAATACCTGATCAAAGGCATAGAAAAATAATTTCAATAAAATCATAGAAGAAAATTCCCCAAATCTAGGGAGAGATGCCTGCCTGTCCATGTCCAAGAGGCGCACAGAATACCAAATAGGTAGGACCAGGAAAGACACTCCCCACACCACATTGTAGTTAAAACACTAACTCTGCAAACAAAGAGAGGGTATTGAAAGCAGCAAGCAGAAAGATCTAAGTCATATAAAAAGGCAGCGGGCCCATCATAGTGACAGCTGATTTCTCAATGGAAACTTTAAAAGCCAAAGAAAGGGCTTGGAGCAATGTACTTCAGACCCAGCAAAATTACCTCCCATAATTGAAGTAGAAAGAAAAACTTTCCATGATAAAAACGAGCTAAAGGAATATGACCACAAAGCCAGCCCTACAGAGAATACTAGGAGGAATACTTTACACTATGAGGAAGAAAAGAATATCCAAAAGGCTACAGGAAAAAGATAGTTCTAGAACAGATATTATGCAAAGCAGGACTAAGAGAAAAACAGTCAACAAAATGGAAGCAATTAATATACATCATTTTGATAACTGATTAATGACCTCAATTCCCTATCAAAAGACACAGGTGTGTCTTTTAATATTTTAAGAATAATAAACATTTAATATGATCAATAAATTGTATTCAATATATTTAATTATATATACAATAAATCAATACATAATAATTAATAAATCTTTTAAGTAATCTCAACTTAGACAGATTAGAGGTAGACAGATCTTTGAGTTCAAGATCAATGTGATCTACATAGGGTGTTCCAAGCCTAATCATTAAAAGAGAAACACACGCGCAGGCATGCGCACACACACGGGCATGTGCACACACGCGTGCACGCACACGCACGCGGGCATGCGCACACACACAGGTTAGCGGTCTTAGGATCACTAATGAAATACCATGACCAAGCAACCTGTGGGGGAAAGGGTTTATTTCACTCACACTCACATTAGTAGTGGGTGCTATTGGTGGCAGGAGCTGATGCAGAGGCCACGAAGGGTGCTGATTACTGACTTGCTTCACGTGGTTTACTCAGCCTTTCTTTCTCTTTCTTTCTTTTTGATATTTAAAAGTTTAGGTTTTTTTTCATATTATATATCAACTCCAGTCCCTCCTCCTTTCCCTCTTCCAGTTCCCCCTCCACCTTATCTCCACCCAACCCTCATCCACTCCTCAGAAAGGGTAAGGCCTCCCATGGGGAGTCTCCAAAGTCTGGCACATCATGTTGAGTCTGCTTTCTTACAGAACCCAGGACCACCAGCCCAGGGACTGCACCACCCACAATGTGCTGGGCCATTCCCCAGCAATCACTAATTAAGACAATGCCTTATGGCTTGTGTACAATGTGATTCATCCCTCCCTCCCTTCTTCCCTCCCTCCTTCCCTCCCTCCCTCCCTTCTTTCTTTCCTTTCTTTCTTGTTTGTTGAGATCTGGTTTCCATGTGTTGCCCTAACTGTCCTGGAACTCACTCTGTAGACCAAGCTGGTCTTGAATTCATGGAGATTTACCTGCCTCTACCTCCTGAGTGCTGGGATTAAAGGTATGCACTACCATTGCCCAGCTGGAGGCATTTGCTTTTGCCTTTCTTTCTCTCTCTCTCTCTCTCTCTCTCTCTCTCTCTCTCTCTCTTTCTTTCTTTCTCTCTTTCTTTTTGTTTTTTGAAACAGGGTTTCTCTGTAGCTTTGGAACCTCTTGTAGACCAGGCTGGCCTCGAACTCAGAGATCCGCCTGCCTCTGCCTCCCAAGTGCTGGGATTAAAGGTGTGTGCCACCACCGCCCGGCTCAGGCATTTTCTCTATGAAGGTTCCCTCCTCTTAGATGACTTTGGCTTGTGTCAAGCTGACATAAAACTATCCAGCACAGTTGGCCCCTTGTCAACTTAATGCACAAACATCACTATTAAGCCATAACTTTTCCTTTCTCCTTCATCCCCAAGACCTCACATTAAAAACATAAATAGCTTTTAAAGTCCCACAGTCTTTACACAGTAAAAGTTCAGTCTTGAAGGAAGTGATGGTGCATGCCTTTAATCCCAGCACTCATGGGATTGAGGCCAGCCTGGTCTGCATTGCGAGTTCGAGAACAGCAAGGGCTGGTACAAAGAAACCCTGCCCCCCCCAAAAAAAACCTCAAAACAAAACAAAATACCCCACCCAAAAGTTCAATCTCTTTAAAATATCCAATCTCTTTAAAAATCTTTTTTTTTTTTTTTTGATTTTCAAGACAGCGTTTCTCTGTAGCTTTGGAGCCTGTCCTGGAACTAGCTCTTGTAGACCAGGCTGGCCTCAAACTCACAAAGATCTGCCTGTGCGCCACCACCACCCGGCTCCAAATTTTTTTAAAAAGTTTAGTCTTTCAGCTTTGGGCTCTTGTAAAAAAAAAATTAAGTTAAATATTTTCTTCAAGAGGGAAGCACCAGGGCACAGTCACAATCTCAATAAAGCAAAAGCAAACTCCAACAGTGTAAATAACTCAGTGTCCAGTTATCTGGGACTTACTCCGGTCTTCTGGGCTCCTCCAAGGGACTGGTCACTGCTCTGCCCTCTGCAGCACACACAACTTGTCTTCTAGGCTCTGGCTGGCTCCTCTCCTCCGCTGCTGCTGTTCTTGGTGGTTGTCCTATGGTACTGGCTTCTCCAAAACTGCTGGGTCCCTTGCTGCAACTGGAGTGCACGTTCACTAATAGTCTCCCGTGGGCTCTCCTCGTGGTGTAACACCTCAGCTTCTCTGCATGACTCCCTCAGCTCTGGCCCTTCACCAGTGGCCTCCCTGGCCTCTCACAGGGCCAAGCCTCAGCTGCTCGCCATGACCCCTTCATGCCTTCAAAACCAGTACCACCTGGGTGACTCTTACACTCTCGAGTTCGACTGTCAGTGCCAAGTATAGCCTTGGCCATGTCTGGAATGCAGATTCCGTGTGTGTGCTGAGTCTCGGGAGACACTTCCCAGAGGACTTCACCTCAATAACGCTGGTCTCTTCTTAATCAGCATTAATTTTTCAGCTGCCCTGCTACAGCATCCGTCATCCCAGCAAAACAAAGTTTTACTATAATGTTTCTGTTGTCTTGTTAGTCACAGCTCCGGCTGGCCAGACACCACAGGATCTTCACAAAGTGGTCTGGTAGAGTCTTGGCTTCCCTCTGAAACGTCACAAGCCAGGCCTCCATTTTCTGCACGGCTCTCAATGTTCTTATCTTCCAAGCTCCTACAGAACAGCTCTCTGAGCTCTTGACACAATGTCCTCCCACAGCCCTCTCCAGAACATGGTCAGCTCTTCGCAGCAATACCCCACTACCCTGGTACCAACTCCTCTTAGTTAGGGTTTCTGTTGCTGTGATGAAAGACCATGACAAAAAGCAACTTGGGGAGGGAAGGGTTAACTTCACTCACAGTTCATACAGCAGTTCACCATCAAAAGCAGTCAGGACATGAACTCAGGCAGGGCTGAAACCTGGGGACAGGAGCTGATGCAGAGGTCATGGAAGGCACCTGGTTTGCTCCCCATACCTTGCTCAGCCTGCTTTCTTCTAGAACCCCAGGACCACCAGCCCAGGGGTGGCACCACCTGCAATGAACTGGGCCCTTCCCCCATCAATCACTAATTAAGAAAATGCCCTACAGGCCTGCGTACAGCACAGTCCTACGGAGGCATTTTCTTAAGTCAGGTTCCCTCCTCTCAGATGACTTTAGCTTGTGTTAAGTTGACGTAAAACTATCCCGCACACCGAGTGAATTATAAAACAAAATAGAACACAAGAAGTTATTTCAATTTTCCTATATTGCTGAGATTTGCTCTATGCCCTATATGTGGTCCACTTACAGGAACTTCCCCAGGCTCCTGTGCCAGAGTTTTGTTCACATCAGCGGAGATGGAAGTGTGTCACAGGGGACGATGGCGCGCAGACTCTGGCCTGTGGAATAAGTTTGTCTCTACATGAAACACACTGAACCTTCAAAGATGGACACGACCTTACAGTAAAAGAATAGAAAGACATTATTCCAAGCAAATAAGACTGGGAAACAAGCAGGCTTATCTGATAAAAACAGACTTCAAAACAAAAATATAAAGAGATAAATGTTCTGATCAAGAGAAAAAATCCACCAACGACATTATAACCCTAGACATATATGTAACCAAATTTGGGGGCACTCAGTTTCATACCAGCACAGCAATAGTAGTGACTCCAATTCCCTACTTCCACCCAGACAAAAACATAAAGGGGACTAGTTAAGAAGAGCCCTGGTGGGGGCTGGAGAGATGGCTCAGAGGTTAAGAGCATTGCCTGCTCTTCCGAAGGTCCTCATTTCAAGTCCCAGCAACCACATGGTGGCTCACAACCATCTGTAATAAGGTCTGGTGCCCTCTTCTGGCTTGCAGGCATACACACAGACAGAATATTGTATACATAAGAAAAAAAAAAAGATAAACCGGAGTTTGCCAGAAGGCAGAAAAAAAAAAAAAAAAAAAAAAGAGCCCTGGTGATTATACAGAGACCCTGAGGTCAGCTCTCAGCACCCACGTGGGGCAGCTCACTCAGGTGACTCACAACAGCCTGTATAACTCCTGCTCCAGGGGATCCCATTCCCTCTTCTGGTCTTCACCAGCGCCTGTGCTCACATGCACACACCCACACACATAGGATTTAAAGTCAAATAAATCTTTTTTTTCCCAATATAATATTTTTATTGATTATCTGGGGATTTCACATCATGAGCCCTGACCACATTCACTTCCCAGTCCTACCAGGTCAGCTCCCCCACTCTCATGGCCTCCCTGCCCAAAAGAAGAATTAACAAAAGAACGAGGAAAACAAACAAAGATCCCCCCAAACAAGTCCTGTTGGGAGCTATACAGCCTAGTTTCTGACCAGTAAGTGAGTGCTTGTCCACCAGGTCTCCAGATAGGGCAAAGCCATGGGGTTAGTCTCACTCAGCAAGTACAGCTCAGGATACTGCCGGGACCTCAGGGCCTGCACACCCTCTTCTCTCTCATAATATTGATGAGTCTTTTGGCGGTTTTTAGTGTCATTTATCAGTCACATGTGGGAACCCCATTTTTTTTTTCACTCAAATATTTTCCCCTAAAATTCTTTAGGACCTGATGCTTCCCAGGTTTCTTGTCTGGGGATGCCGGCTGTCACTCTGGACCCTGGGAGCTGTCCCGGATTGGAGGCGGATCACCCCTATTTCTGTAAATATGTGTTGAACGGGATTGTTGTTCTTGAAAATGTGTGCCTCTGTCAATCACCTTTTAGTTTTGTAAAGACAGGATGTACCTGGCTAGATATTTGGCCAAGCTAGGAAAATGAATAATAAGGTGTTGCTTTGGTTTAAAGATGTTTTGATATAAAAGTTGGGAAAAATAAAACATAATTGACTTTTTTTTTCTTTTGTCAGAGGCTAACGTTGGAGGATGGAAAAAACTTATTTGTTCGTATGGAAAAACTTGTTTGTTTGATGTATAGATAAAGACAACTGGAACTATTGGGGGCTGGCTACTTTGTGTGAAACTCATTTGGTGGTCGGACAATTCATTTCTTTGTGCCGACGCCTCTTCCCTGTCTCAGGATCTGAACCCAGGCTGCGGTGAGGCTGTGGCAAAGCCCAGTTTGTGTTGCCCGTGTTCTCACTGGACCATGGTCAAACTCCCTTTGGCCAGCCCCTTAAAGAAAACTGAGTCTGGGACTGGAGATAGGATTCAGTGGCTGGGAGCACTGACTGTTCTCCAGAGAACAAGGGTTCGATTCCCAGCAACCACACGATGACTCACAACCATATATATAACCCTCACACAGATATACATACAGGCAAAATACCAACAAAATAAAAATAATAAAAAAAAAGAAAAGAAGGCCAGGTGGTAGCGGCCTTAATCCTAGCACTTGGGAGGCAGAGGCAGGCAGATCTCTGTGAGTTCGAGGCCAGCCCAGTCCATAAAGCGAGTTCCTGTAGTCCAGATTGGCCTTGAATTTACAACCCTCTTGTCTTGATCTCTCAAATCCTAGGATTATATAAGCGTGTACCACATACAATTTCATTTCTTCTTTCTATTTTCAATGTTTCTGTTACCATACACTGTTCACTGTTGACTATTTAAGGCTCTTTCACTTGGAAAAGAAAAGAAAAACCACCTCCATGCTTGCCTATGTGTTTCTCCCAGATTCTGCATGTGGAACGGCCCCTGGAGCCTAAAAACTGAGCAAGGACTCCTGGAGGACCATGATTCCCGACCAATAAAGCTAACTGAGGAAGGGATATTGAGGTTGTGGTGCTGCCTCAGCAGATAAAGAACTTGCTCTGCCGGCATGAAGACTTGAGTCCAGGCTTCCAGTGCCCACAGGAAATCTGCATGAGGCAGCATGTATCTGTAACCCTCACACTGAGGAGTCAGAGGCAGGCAGGGCTCTGAAGCCCACCAGCCAGCCAGTCCAGCTAAATCCGTGAGCCCCGGATCCAACAAGAGACCCTGTCTCAAACAATAAGGTATGTGGGCTGGAGAGGTAGCTCAGTGGGTATGAGCCCTCGCTGTGTGTGCAAACAGAGTTTGGATTCTAGCACCCACGGAAAAAGCATGGCATGGCGGCAAGAGCCTACAACCCAGTTCTGACAGAGACAGGCGAATCGGTGGGGCTTGCTGCAGGGCAGCAACCTAGCTCCAGGTCCAGTGGCAAACTGTGTTTCTAGAGCGTAAGGCCAAAGGTGATAGAGCAGGGTACCCAACATCCTTTCTAGCCCCTAGTACATCCCCTTCTCTCTCAGACACATACAGAGATACTACACACACACACACACACACACGACTCTCATTTCTCTCTCGCCACACACACCCACACACATACAAACTCCCCCGCATGCACACTCACACACACATACATGTGAACTCACACACACAGACTCCTCCCCACATGCACACACATACGCGTGCACGCACACACACACACACACACACACGACTCTCATTTCTCTCTCGCCACACACACACATACTCACACACTCACACACACATACACGCACACTCACACACACAGACTCCTCCCCACATGCACACACATACGCGTGCGCACACACACACACACACACATGCCCTCTCACGCATGCACATGCCCATACTAATAATAATAAAAGAAAGGATAACAATAATGTGACACAAATCACATGAATGCATGAGCATCTGAGGTTGAAACAGTGAACAAAGAAAGGAGATTTAGTAAATGAAGAAGTTCACTGGTCCCCGGACAAAATGAAGAGCAGAGGCAGGTAGATCTCTGTGAGTTCAAGGCCAGCCTGGTCTACAAGAGCTAGTTCCAGGAAAAGCTCCAAAGCTACAGAGAAACCCTGTCTTGAAAACAAAAAAAGTCTGAGCAAGTTCTTCTCTCTCCCTCCCCTGCCCTTCTTGGTCCTTGGCCATTAGGCAGGCAGAACAAGATGGGAGTCTGTATCTTGGGGAAAGGAGTTGGTAGTAGGGCAAGCACCAAACAAAAAGACATAAAGCTCCCTGAGATCTCATTCTACACCCCCGAGGAGAAAAGGATGTGCGCCCGTTGGGGGAAGAGCTTTGGAGCATGGCTTTCTGCTCGTCCTGAGGACTCCTTGTTTAAGGAGGTCATATAATCCCTCTTCCTTTTCCTGTGGTGCAATACTTCTGATGAAACACACGTCTCGCAGTGACTTTCCCCGAGTTAAAAGCCTTCTCATTCACTGTAGAGTTGTGCTCCTGACACTCGAAGCAAAGCAGATGGTTCTCCCTCCCCATAAGCAGGCGGCCATCTGGTGAGGGGGCATTTGGCTCGGGCTTGGGGAAGGAAGCAAGCCACCCAAGAATTTTCCCTTATGCTCGAAATGCCATCATCCGCGATCATAACTAATGTTTATTGAGCACTTACTATGTGCCAGGCCCTGTTCGAAGCATGTCACATGTGTCACAGTAATTCGCTCACCATGAGACACAGGACTCTTTATAGCAACCTTTAGGGATGGGGGAAGCTAGGTGTGGAAAGATGAGTGCCGACTCGTCACGGAGTTCAGTGCTAGAGCACTTAGCAACCACACACAAGACTCCTAGTTCAGTCTATAGCAGAGAGAGAAGGAGGGAGAGAGAGAGAGGAGGGAGGGAGGGAGGGAGGGAGAGAGAGAGAGAGAGAGAATGGTTGTCTAGCTGGCTTTAAGTGGAGACAGAATGACTGCTGGGATTTCACAGTCATCCTGATCTCCATAGTGAGTCTCAGGCAGCCAGGACTCCATGGTGAGACCCTGCCTCAAGAACGTCAGACCAAATGAAACAAACAAAAAGGTTAAATTACTTTCTCTCTGTGTTAGTTAGGATGAAAGCAGGGTCTAAGCTCAGGCAGCCTTGCTCTGGGCTGAAAACATTATATTTTTCTGGTATTTAGAAATAGGACTGAGAGCTGGATAGTGGTGGCGCACGCCTTTAATCCCAGCACCCGGGAGGCAGAGGCAGGCAGATCTCTGTGAGTTCTAGGCCAGCCTGGTCTACAAGAGCTAGTTCCAGGACAGGCCCCAAAGCTACAGAGAAATCCTGTCTCGAAAAATCTAAAAAAAAAAAAAAAAAAAAGAAAGAAAGAAAGAGAACTGAGGATCTATCTGACAGTATTGGACACAAACATAATCAATCACAATTGCTTAGCTACATACCTCTTGTGCTCTAGTTCAACCGAAATCTCATGTCCGGATCCCAAAGATAAACTTGAGGTGGAGAATAGGAACTCTTGTTCCTATTCCCAATATGTATGTGCCCTTTCTCTGCTTGCCATCATTATTCATCTCTATAATCAGCCTATTGAGCACCAGAGAGCAATCCTAACTTGCTAGGACTTCAAGGGTTCAGACTCCCATCCTAATTGCCTGCTACTCCCAAGTACTGGTGGTCCATGCATCATCACAGCTGCCTTAGGATTTTCCTTTTATGTTCATTTGTAAAATGTGTGTGGGAGTATCAGGAAGTAAACAACTCAGTGGCTTCAGGAAGTCCCTGAAACTGACCAATGTTGGGAGCTGTGAACCACCAGAGTCTGCGTTTCCTGTAAACAACTTGTTAAGCTTGTAGCTGCTCTGAGCAAAACAACTTGTTTTCCTGTGTTTGCAGCTTCTCTGAGCTCGAGACTCTCACGAGTTCCTGATGGCAGGGGAGTGGTTTCTGGTGGGTTTGGCTGGGGCAGGGCTATCAGTTAAGGATCCCTATATAAGCTGCCCCTGGACACATTAAATGGGACATTCCTGTTTCAAGGATGATTCGTGTCTCTGTCTGTATGTCTTTGTGTGTTTAAATCTCCAGGCCTTTGCCTGGCGCTGCAATACAGTAGTACCGTACTGTCACGTAGTACAGGTGGGCGGTACAGACCAGATTCTCAAGGTTTTTCTTTCCCCAAACATGTATAAGGGGTAAGGACAGGTGAAAGACTCTCTGAGACCAGCTGAGCTGCCCGGAAGAAAGGAAGACTAGGCAAGCTGTCTGGTTGCACATTATGTAAGTGTGCTCCAGGTTTCCGGCTTTTGTGGGCTTTTGACCATGCTTATGTGAGCTTTGGTGTCTTTGAGTCATTTCTGTTCCTGTTTGTAACCCCTCACCTATACTCCTGGGAGTAACCCCAATAAAACTCACTGGACTTTTGTGGCATCTGTACTTTGGCCAGTTGTGGATTACTAGTTTGTGTATATGATCACCCAGGAATATTACCACATGTGAGAAAGTGGGGCTCCCGGAGCCCAAGTCTGGCTCTTGTGGGACACTTGGGACTGGCTAGGATAACAAAGGAACTTTCTGGAGAGTGGGGACAAGATGTTAAAGATGAATACGATCAGGGCTGGAGAGACAACCCAGTGCTCAAAAGCACTGGCTGCTCTCCCAGAGGAACTGGGTTCAATTCCCAGGATCCACAACTACCTGTAACTCCATTTCCACTAATATGGTGGCCACTTCTGGCTTCTGCGGGCACTGCGCACACACGATACACCGACATACAATACTCATAAAATAAAACTTAAAAAAAAAAGATAGGCATGATGGTTTTATACAGCCCTAGGTCTAGATGCATTTGGTAACTTCAGTAATAATCACTGAGGCAGGCCTGCTTCTCAGGGGCTTTGTGACCAGAGGAAAGGAAGGTGGATGCTTAATAATGTGCCCTGGAATTGCTATTTATTGATTTCCTTATTATTTTTTGAGCCAGGACCTCATGTTGCGGAGGCTGACCTCAAACTGCTGTGGAGCTTAGGGATGACTTTGAGTTATCGATCCTCCTGCTCTGCCTCTCAAATGCTGGAAGTACAGATGTGTGTCCCCACCCCTAGATGTGGACTAGCAACTCAGTACTCTGCTCAATGGAACCTCTACCTCCTATGCAGTGGCATTATGGTGGTGAAGACAGAACGGCTCACTACAGCCCAGCTAGAACTGTAAAATATTTGCCTTCTCTTGGAACTGAAAATGCCCTGAAAGATGCAGTTTATGTCCTACAACCCCGTACCCGAGGCTGCCACACACTGGCAGACAAGTCTGTTTCCTGGATTCAATCTACCTGTGATGCATCTCACTTTAGAATTTTTTTAAATTTTTCTTAAATATTTGTCTATTTTATTTGAAGTGGATGAGTGTTTACCTGGATACATGCAGTGCCGTGAAGTCAGAAGAAGGCACTGGACCCAATGGAACCGGAGTTACAAATGGTTGCGAGCTGCAATGTGTGCGCTGGGAACCAAACCTGGGTCTTCTGTAAGAGCAGCCGGCACTATTAACCACTGGGCTATCTCTTCAGCCCTTCACTTTAGCCTTGGAACCTCTTTATTCAGGATTACCAGCTTTGTTTGGTTTTTGTTAAAGGCCCCAGAGCAGACACCAGCTCTCTGTTGTACGCTCCTATGCATGTGTGAGCGCAGGACATGGTCTGTGTGTATTTGGGGATTTCAGATTAGCTATCGGTTGTGAACTGGCTGACTAACCAGCAGAGAGGCCCCTGTGGAAGCTCACAGAACCAGGCTCTGGAGTGTAAATGCTGTTTGATTTGACCGAACTCTCCTTTCCTAAAATGACCTGTGGATTCTCGTCCTAGCGCTGAGAAGCTTCTGAATGAGCCTTCCAAAATAATTCTTAGCAGGATAGTGTTCATTATGTTAGTACTGTAATTTTCTTTTCGTCTTCTTCTACTTTTTTTTTCAGGCCATGGTTTCTCTCTGTGTAGCGTTGATTGTCCTAGAACTCAGTCTGTAGACCAGACTCAAACTCGCAGAGATCTGCCTGTTTCTGCCTCCCAAGTGCTGGGATTAAAGATGTGTGCCACCACTGTCCAGTGTGTAATTTTATTTCCTAAATGGTGGTTGACTTTGAGGCTAGGCTCAGGAGAGCTATGGCTAAGACTAAATGGGACCCTATGTTTCGTGATGGCATTTATTTAGTGATGTTACAATGATAGCTTCTGATCTTTTAAAACATATGAAACAGCCAGGCGTGGTGTATAACTACACATATCATCCCAGCACCCAGGAGGGCAAGGCAGGAGGAATCCAGCTGCAGGCCAGCTTGGGGTACATAGCAAGACCCTGTCTCAAAACAAACAAACAACAAAACAGAAAAAAGAAAACATCACACAAAATGTGAGATCAAATTCCATCTTAACCATTCACTTCCTGTGTCTGCTCTAAGTGTGGAAAGGCTCTTATAGGCCTTCATTGTGGATGGGGAAAACACAGCAGTGAGCAGAAGGCAAGAAATCTCACAAGAAACTCACCACTGGACAGAAACAGTGGCTTGTTCCTGTATCCCAGAATTTGGGAGGCCGAGATGGGAACTGTTGTTAAGTTCAAAGACACTTGGGCTATGCACTGAGCATCATGGGAAACCATGCTGCACACACATCCACACGCAGGCCAGTGCTGAGAAACACCAGCAGAAACTTACTCTGATAGCTATGGGAAGTCATTAGGTTGCTTAAAGATAAGTTGACATTCAGATGGACATCCTGTGTTCCTAGCATGTTTGCATGTCCACCCGTAATTACCAACACGTGGGCACGTGCCTGTGATCCCAGTACAGGTGTGGTGTAAGAGGTCCTTCTGTTGTGTGTTACTGTCATTGGTTAATGAATAAAGAAAGTGCTTTGGCCTGATAGAGCAGAATTTAGGTAGGTGGAGAAGACAGAACTGAATTCTGGGAGGAAAAAAGGAGAGTCAGGAGAGAACCTCCATGGAGCCACCAGAGACAGACATGCCGAATCTTTCCTAGTAGGCCACGAACTCGTGGTGATAATATACAGATTAATAGAGATGGGTTAAATCAAGATGTGAGAGTTGGCCAATAAGAAGTTAGAGCTAATGGCCAAGCAGTGTTTTAATTAATACAGTTTCTATGTGGTTATTTCGGGTGTAAGCTAGCTGGGCAGCCGGAACAAACAAAGGGCCTCTCTCCTTGCAACAAAGCCTGAGGCTTGCTGCCAGTTTGAGCCAGCCTGAGCTACATGACAAATACACATGAAATAAAAATAAAAATATCAAGGGTCCAGGAGAGATGGGACCAGAGATTGAAAGCACTGGCTGCTCTTCCAGAGAACTTGGGTTCAGTTCCTAGCACTTACATGGCAATTCACAACTGTCTGACACCCTCACACAGACATACATGCACGCAAAACACCAATGCATTTAAGATAAAAATAAATAACCATTTTTAAAACTATCTAAACAAACAATACAATTCTTTCAATATATTAGCCATCAAGACAGTTCCATGTGACTACCATACAGAAGCCATACACGCCCAGAAACAATCTGTGTGTGAATTGTTGTTCAGCTGGTGTTTTGAGATTGAGTCTCACTGTATAGCCTAGGCTGGCTTAGAACTAAACTATGTAACTCCAGATTGCTTCAAGTTTGCAATTCTCTTGACTCAGGCTCCCTAGTACTGGTATTATAGGTGTGAGCTACTACATCTAGATACGAAAACATTAGTAATATTTCAGAAAAACACCATTAGAAGGAACGGGTTGGCTCACTTGTACAATCCCAGCACTTGAGAGGCTGAGGCAGGAGGATAGCCTCAGTTTGCTCACTTGCCTAATATACTTAAGTCTCTGAGTTTAGTCTTCCATACCTGAGCAACAGTAACAAACCCAGAACCACAAACCAAGTAACACACGGAGAAGATGTGGTCAGGGTTTTCTCTGTCTCTTTAAATTGTTCATGCTGGATCTGAACTTTCTGTGCTGCCTAGGTAAGCCTTGAACTTGATCCTCCCTAGTCTCCTGTGCCAGCAGCCCAGCTCCTCTCATTTTGAAACCCCCAGGTATCCAGAGTCAGGAAGCACAGGGCTGGCCCTGATATCTGGTTTCACATCGCTCAGTCCTCCAAGTTTCTGCAACACCAGTGAACTCTAGGTCAGCTGTCCCAGCATTTGCTAGTCTCTGCAGTGCTGGACGCGTGGGGCACAGCCCTCTATCCCTCCTGGCAGGAGTTACGCAGACAGCACAAACCTCTCCGCAGACGAGGGGTAAAGGGCAGCAGACGGTTTTCTCCTTCCCACAGATAAGGAAGCAGGGCTTAAGTGACTTCCTTGGACAGCCTCGGAGGTAAGACGGGAAGTCACCACCTCCTGGCTTCCACATACAGCTCCCCCATTAGGAATGATGAGCATTCATCTTTAAAGACCTGAAGGTGACAAAATGTCCTGAATGATGGGCTTATGGCTTCTAGCCATGGAACTCAAGGTTAATAGCTGTATTTGTAGGTCTCTCTCTCTCTCTCTCTCTCTCTCTCTCTCTCTCTCTCTCTGTGTGTGTGTGTGTGTGTGTGTGTGTGTGTGTGTGTGTGTGTGTGTAGGCACCACACCAGAATGCAGGCTGCTGCATCCCTAAAATAGTGCATGTGGTACAGCCTGTAACCTCAACATATGGGACCCTGCGGTAGGAGGATTGTGAGCTTAAGGCCAACCTGGGCTGCCTACATAGCAAAACTCTGTTTCAGAAAACAAAAGCAAAAGTCTTGTAGGATCCTTCAGCACGTGGGTGTCTTCCTCTAGGAGCAAGTGACCTTGCAAGCCGACTCCTCCCCATCTCTGTTTCCTCACGGTGCTGTCACCCTATTAACTGGGGAAGAACGAAACACCCTTGCAGTTAATAAGAGAATGTCCAAATAGGTAAAAATAGTAACAGAACACATATAACGCCTACTACGTGTCTAGATAGTTTCAAATGCTGAGAGTGGTGGCTCCGTACATAGGAGATTGCCATGAGTTTGAGGTCACCTTGGGCTATATTCCATGCTAGCCTGCACTATAAAGAGAGCCATCTCTGTAAGGAACAAAAATAGAGAGGCTAGAGAGATGGCTTAGCAGCCAAGAACACTTACTGATCGTCCAAAGGACTCAAGTTCAGTCCCAGCACTCACATCAGGTAGCTCACAACTGCCTGTAACTCCAACTCCAAGGGATCTGATGCAGTCTTTGACCTCTATAGGCACTGCACTCACATTCACAAATCTTTATATAAACATCCCCCTCCCCAACCCCACCCCTTGTTCAGGAAGAACAGGGAGGAATGTTGGGAGGTACTGTCTTCTGGACCTGCTCTCCTGAGCTCACTGAATAAATCTGTGCGGGCTTGCTCAACAATCCAGCTGCAGCTAAGGCTACCTGAATAAATCTGCACAGGATCACTCAACATGCCAACTGCAGCTATGGCTACCTGGATAAATCTACACAGGATCACTCAACATGCCAACTGCAGCTATGGCTACCTGGATAAATCTGCACAGGATCACTCAACATGCCAACTGCAGCTATGGCTACCTGGATAAATCTGCACAGGATCACTCAACATGCCAACTGCAGCTATGGCTACCTGGATAAATCTGCACAGGATCACTCAACATGCCAACTGCAGCTATGGCTACCTGGATAAATCTGCACAGGGTCGCTCAACATGCCAACTGCAGCTATGGCTACCTGGATAAATCTGCACAGGGTCGCTCAACATGCCAACTGCAGCTATGGCTACCTGGATAAATCTGCACAGGGTCGCTCAACATGCCAACTGCAGCTTTGACTACCTGGATAAATCTGCACAGGGTCGCTCAACATGCCAACTGCAGCTATGGCTACCTGGATAAATCTGCACAGGGTCGCTCAACATGCCAACTGGCAGCAATGATTGGACACAGTAAGTTACAAAGAAAAGAAAAAAGATAAAGAAAATGGGAGATGACATGAAAGTAGGAGTGAGATGTACTGAGGTAGATATAATCACAATATATTGTTTACATGTATAAATTGTCAAATAATAAAAGGTAGTCTATGGCTGGGCAGAGGTGGCACACAACTTTAGTCCCAGCACTCAGGAGGCAGAGGCAGGTGGATCTCTGTGAGTTTGAGTTCAAGGCCAACCTTGCCTACAATAGCTGGTTCCAGGACAGGCTTCCAAAGCTTCAGAGAAACCCTGTCTTAAAAAACCTGTCGAAAAAAAAGGTAGTCTATAAATATTTTATATTATATATAAATATAATATATATTATATTATTATTATGTGTGTATGATGTATGGGTAGTGTTGTTTGTGTGCCATGATGAGTATATGGAGGCCAGAGGACAGCTTTCAGAAGTTGGTTCTCTCCTTATATGGGTTCCAGGGGTCAAACTCAGGTCATCAGGCTTTTGGGGCAAGAGCTTTATCCATTGAGCCATCTTGTTAATCCTCGAAAAACATTCTAAAGCAAATGTGGTGACCTACTCAAGAACAGGAGGCGCAGATATTCAAGGTTGTTTCCTGCTATATAGCAAGTTTGAGTCCATGGAATCCTGCCAAAAAGGAAGGTAGGGAGCCAGGGAAGGAGGGAAGAAGGAAAGAAGGAGGGATGGAAGGAAGGGAGGAAGGAAGGAAGATCTTAAACTGGTGTGGTGGTACACCTGAAATTCCAGTTTCAGGAGCCAGAGGCAGGAGAATTCCTGCAAGCTCCAGGTAAGTCTGGGATATAGAGGACAAAAAATCATATTGGGCTACACAGAAAGAGAGACCCTGTGTTAGGAAACAAAAATAGGGTTTGGGCAGGAATAACTCAGTCAGCAAAGCATGTGCCTTACAAGAATGAGGACCTAAATTCAATCCCCAGACCGCTCCTGAAGATTTGGAGCACGGTAGTGTGTGTCTCCCAGGTAGAGACAGGGAGATCTCTGGATTTGGCTGGTCAGCCAATCCAGCTGTTCTAGTGTTTTAGTTGGGGTTTCTATTGCTGTGAAGAGACACCATGACCATGGCAACTCTTCCAAGGAAAACATTTAATTGAGGCCATTACAGTCCATTAACAAGATGGTGGCACACAAGCAGACTTGGTCTGGCTACGTCTTCATCAGAAGACAACAGGAAGGTGGACTGTCTGTCACACTGAGTGAAGCTTGAGCAAAAGAGACCTCAAAGCACACCCCACAGTGACACACTTCTTCCAATAAGGCCTACATCTACTTCAACAAGGCCATGCCTCCTAATAGTGCCACTCTCTTTGGAAATATGGGGGCCAATTGCATCCAAACTACCATACCTCGTTAGTTTTAATCATCATCTTGATGTAGCCTAGAGTCACCCAAGGAAGGTTCTCAGCAGAGGGACTGGCCAGATCAGATTGGGCTATAGGTACATCTGGAAGGGATTGCCGTCACTGCGAATTGATACAGGCGGGCCCAGCTCACTGTCCAAGGTGCCGTCCCCTGAGCAGTTAGATCTGGACTGTTTAAGAAAGCGAGCTGAGCATGGGCCTGCCTGGGTGAGCAAGCAAGCAATGTTCCTCCATTGGGTTCCTGCTTGGGTTTCTGCCCTGGCTTCCTTCAAAGATGGACTGCCACCTCTAAGCTGAATTAAATCCTTTACATCTAAGTTGCTTTTAATCAGAGTCTTCTATCGCAGGCACAGAGCTGAAAATATGAAACTAGCCTAATCGGTGGGTTCAGATCAGTGAGAGGCCAACCATGTTCTCGAGTCTCACGGCCAAGGTCTTTCCCAGTCTCTACTCATCGACGCACATTGCAAACAATAACAACAGAGAAAACGAGAAAATGAAGCAGTCTTGTTTTCCTTTCAAGCCTAAGTTTAAAACGTAACCCAAGTGGTTTGTTGTTGTTCTTTGAGACAGGGTCTCAGGCAGCCCAGGCTAACCTTAAACGCAATATGCAGCCAGAGATGACTTTGAACTCTTGATAGTACCTCATTTTGAGCACGGAAATTATAATTATGTTCCATTGTTCCCCATTTGCAAGTCAAGTATTTATAAAATTAATTTTTAAACCAAGCACCATGGCAATCTGTAATCCCAGCACTTGAAAGGCTGACCTTGAACTCATGGAGATGAGTTCATTAGGACTGGGGTTTTAGGCCTGCATCGCCATGCCCAGTTTTATGTGGTGCTAGCGGTCAAACCCAGGCAAATACTCTACTAACTGAGCTGTTATACATGCCCACCTGTTGTGGATTCACGATTGGTTGACTTTGTAGATACAGACCAAAGGTCCCCTCCCCCGCCATTTTGTGTTTTGTTTTGTTCAGGATAAGGTCGAGGCTGCTTTAAGTGCTTTCTGTAGACAAGGCTCACCTTTTAGTTAGCTACTGATCACCCTGCCTCTACTTTCTCCTGATGTTGGGATCACAGATTTGTGCTGCATGTCTGGCTTCCCATCCCCCTTACTTTCTTTTGAATTGGATAACTTTTCTTCTTAGTTTTAAAAATTTAAAAGCCAGACATATTTTTAAAGCATGCTTATAATAGATAAGTAAATTGTATGGTCTAGATGTAATGGTCTGTCCTGTCCCTTTAAGAGACAAGCCCCGCCCACTCCCTCCCAAGTTCTCCAAGGCAAGTGGATCTTCCTCAGTTCTTCTTTTCCATCTCTGTCCCTAACAGGTAGCTTCTCCTCTCCTCCCTCCCCCCATTTCTCTCTCTCTCTCTCTTTCTTTCTCTCTGCCTCTCTCTCCTTGTCCCCCTTCTCCCTCCCTCTTTCCCTCCCCTTCCATAGCCCACTAAATAAATACCCACTTTCTCTGCACAGTGTGCCTATCAGTCTCTGTCTCTTACTCTCACCCACCACACAACTCCCTGCCTGGGATCTGCTGCCCCTTATGGCCTGCTGCCACTCAGGGAATGGTACCGTTTTTAATTTTTTTTATTAATTTTTTTGAGCTCTACATTTTTCTCTGCTCCCCTTCCTTCCTCTCCCTCCTCTTCAACCCTCCCCCAATGTCCCAATGCTCCCTATTTACTCAGAAGATCTTGTCTTTTTCTACTTCCCATGTAGATTGGATCCATGTTCGTCTCTCTTAGGGTCCTCATTGTTGTCTAGGTTCTCTGGAATTATGATTTGAAGGCTGGTTTTCTTTTCTTTATGTTTAAAAACCACTTATGAGTGAGTACATATGATAATTGTCTTTCTATATCTGGGTTACCTCACTCAATATGATGTTTTCAAGCTCCATCTATTTGCCTGCAAATTTCAAGATGTCATTATTTTTTCTGCTGTGTAGTACTCCATTGTGTAAATGTATCACATTTTCCTTATCCA
Source organism: Microtus pennsylvanicus (assembly GCF_037038515.1). Taxonomy (NCBI): domain Eukaryota; kingdom Metazoa; phylum Chordata; class Mammalia; order Rodentia; family Cricetidae; genus Microtus; species Microtus pennsylvanicus. The sequence continues at coordinate 79,209,679 of NC_134590.1, read as the reverse complement.
TTCTTTAGTCGAGGGGCATTTAAGTTGTTTCCAGGTTCTGGCTATGACAAACAAAGCTGCTATGAACATAGTTGAGCACATGTCTTTGTGGCACGATTGAGCATCCTTTGGATATATAACCAAAAGTGGTATTGCTGGGTCTTGAGGAAGGTTGTTTCCTAATTTTCTGAGAAATTGCCACACTGATCTCCAAAGGGGCTGTATCAACTTGCACTCTTACCAGCTAGTGGGAGTGCTGTTTTATTTTTACCATCACATTAGAAGCATAAAAGGGAAAGTGATGGGTAAAAAGGCAGATCGGAAAAGTTTAAGGGTAGAAAGAGTTTCTTTCCCCCCACATAGGAGGACATGGAAACAGATATTACGATTATTTTCTCAGGTGAAGGGTTTCTCACCAAGCGTAATCAGATCGCCTGCCACCACAGTGACATTGGTATATCCTCCTGGTCTGCAGATGAGGCAGCCACGACAGACATTTCCAGTTAGTATGGGAATGGGTGACAGACAGCGATTGCCTCAGCATTAGTGCATTAGTTCCCTTTCTGTTGCTGTGATAAAATTCCGTGACCGAGGAAACTCACAAAGGGCTTATGGTTCCCCAGGGTTAGATTCCATGACAGTGGGACAAAGGCACAGCAGCAAGAACAGGAAACCTGTGGCTTACATCTTGAACTGTGAGCAGAGCACAAGGCTTGGAGAACAACTGGAAATAGCTTAAATCTTTAAACTCTCAAAGCCCACCTCTAGTGACACACTTCCTCCAAGGGGCCACACCTCCTAAGCCTCCCCAAACAATGCCACCAACTGAGGACCAAACATTCAAATGCTAGAGACTATGAGGGACGGATATGTCTCATTCAAATCACCACCATTAGTGTTGCTGGGATGGGGCCTAGGGTGCTTCAAGCTCCCCATCAGTCACCTCCTGAGGGGACTCTCTTCTTTCCCAGTCATCTTACCTCCAGGTACCCTGGCTATAGAACAGATCATCATTGAGCTCAGATTTAAGGCAGCCGCCTCTCTGTCCTCTGATGTTAGGCTCTGGAGGGTAGGAACAAGTCAAGTTCATTGAGAGCTTGGTTGATCTCCCACTGCCAGAGGCACAGAGATCCTGGAAGTGGGAAGTACTCAGGATAAAGGCTGAGGGTTAAACCTGAAAAGACTGGTACTGTTGGGGAAACAAGTCTCTCTTTTGCATAAGAAAACAAAAGGCCTTTGATGATGATAAATGCACAGGTAGGGCAATCTCAGGCTACAGCTAAGAGGAGGAAGCAGGACACGTGGACCTCCCAGCACCTCAGACCTGCCTCCCAGCAAGGATAAGGGTGTCAGAGTGTCCTTGGGGAACTGTGACAGAACCGGCTCATTCATGACTCATTTTTTAATAGCCTCTTGATTGGGTGACTGCAACTCTCTACACTCTTGTCTGCTGGCTAAGTAATTTGATGTCTGAACAGTGCCCAAATGCTATAGACAGACTCCCAGAAACCATGGCTGTATTTGTTGGGAGAGATCTTAAGAAACCCGATTGCCTTTTAGTTGCTGAGAACATTGATTTTTCTTTTTAATTGCACTTATGGTTTAAAATACCTCAAATAACAGAGGACAATGGAGCCCAGGCCATTACTCCTTCAGGAGACTTTTGACATATTCTGCTCTCCACAGAGTCCTCGGTATTAGTATGTAGGTTAATGTCTTTGGGGCTTCTAGATTTTCGCTATGGCCTGAGGGCAGGCTTATGCTCAGTCCCATGGGAAGATAACATTAGGGGATGCTCATGTTTCCACATGGTTCTGGAAGAGATTCAGCCTAACCGTGATGTGTGCAGCTGAAGATGTCTGCACTCTGTGGATGTATCCTGCCTGACGTATCTTTCTCCTCCATGACCTGGTTTCAGAACCAGCTTACTCAGGAAGAAGAAAAGGCATTTTTCAGGGGAGAATGGTCATTCCTCTTGTCTGGGTCTTGATTTTTTAGTCATGAGTGCAACAGAGAGTGTAAGGATAGTCTAGTTGACGCCATCTTCATAAATGATGTGAGCTTTGAACACAGTCACACACACCTGTAATCTGGTCCTCAGAGACTGAGCCAAGAGAATTGCTGTGGGTTTGAGGCCAGCCTCAATTATATGGTGAGACCCTGTCTTCCAAAAAAAGACAGGAAAGAGAATGCACATGTGTGCATGTGTTTGTGTGTGTGTGCGTGTGTTTGTGTGTATGTGTGTGTGTGTGCAGGAGAAGCAAGCATTCTTACCTGCACAGCAAATTTGAAATCAGCCTGGGTTATGGTGAGACCGTCTCGAAAATAAAGAAAGAAAAAAGAAAGAGAAGGAGGAGGAAGATAAGGTGATCCAGAGCTGGACAGTAAAGTTTTAAAAAGATATTTAATATTCTTTTCATGAACCATTAAACTGAGTTCAAACCAGAGCATAGCATAGCCAAGTGGAGGTTTTTAGCCAAGGAACAAGCAGGACAGGGATCAGAAATTACCAAGGGAGAAACCAAGGATGGGACTCTGGCTGCTTGACCCACAAAACTATTTTTATCTTTTAGATAGTCTCCCAAGGTAGCCCAAGTTGGCCTTGAACTTCTGGCAATCCTCCTGCCTCAGCTTTCCAATTATGTGACTCTAGTCTTTCTTGAGACGTGAGTCTCAGATCCAGGGTCCCGTGGAGCATGGGGAGCAGCAGGAAGTGAAGCCCACAGCAACAGCTGTTCTTTTCTGAGACCTTGAAGATAAAAGAACTTAAAAATAGGCTGGGAAAGAAACCCATTTCCCTGGAGTTTGGGCGATGAAGACAGCAAGGCAGGCAAGTTGAAGATCGCCATAGCCACAGGGCGAGATAGAAGAGAGAAAAGCTCTCTGAGTTAGTGGTCTGGAAAGGCGTAACTGCACATCAACGTGCTATTTGTATCTGAGGCTGTCAGCACATCTCATATGTCACAGGGTCTCCAGACATGGGGGACATTCTGTCTGCTTCTGAAGGATCTGTGGCCATGGGCCATGCCATCGTCACCAGAGGAAGCGGGTACAGATGCGCAGGCGCCATATTTCCCAAATGGCATTCAGGAAGCAGCTATCTGCAAGTGGCCCTTTTTCTTCCCCCTTTCCTTGCCTAGCATCTACATTTGAAGCAGGAAAAAAGACAAGGAAAATTATGGGGACATGAGAAGGGAGAGGTGTCTCTTACCCACAGAGTCCGGCTGAAGCCCTCTTACCGACAGTCAAGAATTTCAATACTAAGGGAGGGTAGCAGAGAAAAATGTATAGCTCAATAAAATTAATTAAAAAAGTCGGAAGACCTACAAAAAATTTTTTAAAAAAAATTCCAATCAACAACATTCACCTAAGGTCTTTCTCCATCCAAGATACCTGCAGAACCACAGAATAATCTTGTGAAAAGGGGAATGAAGATAGAGGAGGCAAGGGTCCCTTAGATACCCATTAATCAATATATATTAGTTACTGTCTTGTTATTGTGACAAAAATATCCTGACAAAAGCAACAGAAGGGAATTAGGATTTCTCTTGGCCCATCATTCTAGGGTACAGTGCATCACAGCGGAGAAGCCATGGCATCAACAGCTGGAGACAGCCAGTCATATTGAACCCACAGTTCAGAAGCAGAGGGAGACGAGTACTTGTGTTCCTCTCTCTCTCTCTCTCTCAATTAATTAATTTAGTATGTGACCTTAGCCCATGGAATGATACCACCAATATTTAGAGGGGTTTTCCAGCCTCAATTAACACCTAACCTAGATACTCCCTCATAGATGTGCTGCTCAGAGATTCGTTTCCATGGTTACTCTTTATTCTAGATGCCACCAAGTTTACAGTCAAAATCGTCCGTCCCACCGTGCATTTCAAATGCTTCCAAAGTCCCAGATATAAACTGGGCATGGTAGCATGCACCCTTAACTCCAGTTCCTAGGAGGTGGAGGCATGTGGATCCCTGTGAGTCTGAGGCCAGCCTGGGCTACACAATGTCCCCAAAGAAACAAAAATCCCATATACAGTAAGCACTAGGGCATGCCTGAGATTACTTGGCATGTGCCAAACATCCATTTGTGGTTTATCTGGATTTTTTCTTTTCTTCTTCCTTCCTTTCTCCCTCCCTCCCTCCCTCCCTCCCTCCCTCCCTCCCTCCCTCCCTCCCTCCCTCCCTCCCTCCTTCCCTCCCTCCCTCCTTCCCTCCCTCCCTCCCTCCTTCCCTCCCTCCCTCCCTCCCTCCCTCCCTCCCTCCCTCTCTCCCTCCTTCCCTCCCTCCCTCCTTCCCTTCCTTTTCTTTCTTTCTTGTTTGTTTTGAGTTTTCAAGATAGGGTTTCTCTGTGTAACCTTGACTGCCCTGAAATCTGTTGTGCAGACCAGGCTAGCCTCACAGAGTTCTGCCAACCTATCTCCGCCTCCCATGCTGGCGACCAGGCTTTTTAAAGTCTGGACTTTGTCATGTTGCCTGAGATGGTCTTGCACTGTTGAGCTTAGGTGATCCTCCTGCCTCAATATCACAAGTACTGGGATAGCAGATGTATGTCACCATGACCAGTAACATGAAGTCTAAACATTCGCCTACTCCTTATCTGCCTGAGAGAATCTGCAAGACTTGCCTGTGAACTCCCTCAGACTGCAGCATCACTTGGGGTTCCCCCAAATTGAAAGCACCTGCTGCTGTCTCCTGCATCATGAAACCCTAGATGCGTGGTTCATCAGCAGTCACAGCCTTAGAGTAGATGGGACAGCAACGCAGAATCGGAGCCAGAGCAGAGCTTGTGGAGACATAGGCTCAGGAGGCTGGCCGTCCGCTGCGCCTGCCCACGTATCTTCCCTAAACTGTGGGACCGAAGAAGAGAACCCACCAAGTCTCTTCAGTTGCCTTTATTTGAAGAGACGGGAGGGAAGTTCTAGCTCTAAGGTGACTTGGGAGACTGGGGTAGATGCCCCGTTTAACTGTCCTCGCCAAAGCAGCTTCCTTCGGATTGGTGCCGCGGATCTCCCGCCCCCTCCCCTTTTCCGGCCTAGACTAGTTGGAGGAAGAAGTCTACAAAGCTGGTTATTTTTAGCCTTTGAGGCCATGCTGATTCAACACCCCCCACCCCCACCGCCGTCCTTTTCATTCCTCAGCCTAGCCCTTGAATTCCCCTAGGAGCCATCCTGGGGCTTGCAGGGCAGCGTCACAAGCCAGCAGGATGTCTGGGCTGGCGGTCAGGGGCTTGGCTGACCCGGCAATAAGGAAGAATCTGAAGGATCTTGGAGATTGGGGCTGTCACAATGTAACCGTTAGGCCATTTATCCACTTGTCAGGATACAATCAGTGGTCTGTGCTGAGACACTGTGGTTTGCTGTTTCCAAGAAAGGTATGGGAACTCAGGTAATACAGCACTGCTCTATCGAGGATGCATTCTAGAGCTTTTGTTACCAAGAAGGAAAAAAGGAGAAAGGAAGAAAAGAAGGGAGGAAGGGAGGGAAGGAAGAGGGAAGGAAGAAAGGAAAGAAAGGAGTATCAAGAAGAAAGAGAAAAAAAGACCAATTGATCATAGTTGCTCAGGCTGTGATTGAGGCTTTCAGGAGGCTGAAGCAAGAGCGGAAGGATCAAAGTCAACCTGGACTACAGCGTAGGGATATAAGAGATTCTGTCTTTAAAACAAACAAACAAATAAAAGCTAAGGCCAGTTTGGTCTACAAAGAAAATTTCAGAATAGCCTGAGCTTCATAGTAAGAACCTGTGGACAAAACCAAACCAAACCAAAAAAATCAAACAATAAACAAAAAGGAAAAACAATACCAAATGACAATTTTCACAAACTTATACTCCAATTTCACTTCCCGTCCCCCTTTTAGCCTGAGTACCAGCAACCTAGGTGACCAAGCGAGCGTGATGCTAGCCCCACCCTAATCTTATTTATCTTTTAGAGTACTGTGTCAGAAAGCTAGAAGTTCCTCAGATGAGCTGGCCCAAACTGGCTGGATGTTGAGTGACCCTGGACAGCCTCCAGCTTCTTTACAGCCCCTCCAGCATGCTGACACACCCTCCTGCTCCGTCAGGGTTACAGTTCCCACGTGACAGCTCCCATGTAATGACTGAAAAGAACCACAGATCAGGGGCCAGCAAACTGGCTCAGCCAGTAAGTAAGGGTGCTTGCTGACAAGTCTGAGAACCTGAGGTAGAGGTCTAGCCCCCAGAACGTAAGGGTGGAAAGAAAGAAAGACTCCCAGAAGTTATTCACTGACCTCCACACATACACACACTAATAATAAATTAAAATAATAAATTAAAATAAAAAAGAAGCAGAAAAGAAAGAAAATATGTGGTGCCTGCATTCCTGGAAAGCTTCCCCTCTCCTCTGTCCCAGAAAAGTCAAGAGTCCCCCATCCCTGAGTCAGAATATCTCCTTTCAATTTTTTCCTTTTCTTCTTTTTTTTTTTGGAGGAGGGGGCAAGTTCAAGGCCCAGGCTGGAGCCTGTATATAGCTGAGGCTAGACTAGTTAGTATAATCTTTTAGAATTTAATCCTATTTATTCTTGTTGTGCGTATGTGAGGATATGCACATTCCATGGCACCTGTGTGAGGTCAGGGGATGACTTTCAGGAGTCAGCTCTTTCCTTCTACCACAAGATCTGGGGATCAAACGCAGGCCATAAGGATTGCACAGCAAGCCTTCGTACTCCCTGAGCTCTCTCGCTGGCCCCCTTTTGGCTTTTTTCTCCCCCCAAAACAAGACCTCTTGAAGCCTACAGTGGTTTCTAGCTTGTGTGTTCTCTAGAGGAACAGAACCATAGAATGCATTTGTATTACAGAAAGAATTTATTGGATTGGTTTACGCTACAGGGCCAGGCGTGCCAGAGGCTGAGAACCTGGAAGCTGCTCCTTGTTCCATCAGGCTTCAGGGTTCAGCAGTCCCTGATTGGGTGCTGAAGGCCTGGAGGACCTCTCTAGAGTTGGTGGCTTTCAGTCCATGTTGAATAGCTTAGGAATCTAGATTCTCCTGTCAGCGGAGAATAGCAGGAGCAGCCACAGAGTAGATGGGCGTGCCAGCAAGGAGTGAAAGCAGGCTGGTAAAATGCATTACTTCTCCTTCAACCTCTCTCTGTCTCCGTGGCTGCCAGAATGTGCTGTCCACTCCGGGAGACGGTCCTCCCTCAATCAGTCTTTGCAGGGAATATCCTCAGGGAGCTACCCAGAGGTGTGCCTCTTACATGGTTTCAGATCCGATCAAGCTGACCACTAAGATTGACCATTACAGGGAGCTTCCTGCCTCAGCCTTCCTGGTCCTGGCTGTGTGGCCTGTGCCCAGAACTCCTCCTTTCTGTGGTGCTGTGTGGTATACCCCAGGGAAGACGGCTCAGACATGGGTTCAGGCAACACAAAGACTTTACCAGAGGCCAGTGGGTGTTGGGGATCCCAGTGTCGCCCGAGCCTTTCTCAGGTTGAGTTTTTAAGCACGAAGTCCTGTCCTGGACGGACAGACCTCATTTAGCAAGAACAGTCACCAGAAGCAGACCTACAGAAGCCAGAAGGAGGTTAGTGACTTTCCCAGAGCTATGGACTTTGATGGATTAAGTCTTTGTTTTCATTTTGACAGGTGGTGTTGTCTACGGGTTTATAGCCTGGGTGATTCTTTCATCATGGAGTCAGTTGTGCTAAGGTTGGGGCCTGTTAGAATGGTTTTACTTATTTTTAAATTGTGGTTAGAAATAACATCACACAGACTGGGTCAAGCTCTTGGTTCTTCTGTTCTTTGCTCCCACCTCTTGGGGCCACATGTCTTTCTGTCCCAGGGTTGTGTGTCTTTCCATCCCAGGGCCATGTGTCTGTCTAATCCCCCTTTGAGACAAACAGTCTCAAAGCAGCAAGAGAAATGGACATGAGATCTTCTGTAAATAGACTATTTCCATTAAAAACACTCCTTCAGCTGGGTGGGTTGGCTCACACCTATATTCCAGAACTGAGGCAGGAGGATCACATCAATTTGAATGCAGCATCATGGACAGTGTGAAACCCTGTCTTAAAGTGAAGCAAAGCAAAACGTTCCTTCCTCTTTTTCAGATCAGCTATTTCATCGTCCCTGGCACCACCCTCAGCAGTTCCCATGAAACACACTGTGATCTGACAAAGTACAGCGGCGTTCCCAATCATAGGCCATCGGTCCTGAAATGGGTCTGCATATGTTGGAAAACGGAGCCCCAGGGGACAAGGTCTCTGCAATTGGACGGTGTGCATGCTCAAGCTCAGAGCTGAGAAGTAGCTGAGAAACTCTCCTATGCAGTATTTACTGCACACCAGCCCACGATCAAAGGAGCACGTGACACCTACCCACAAGTACACAGGGGGCCAGCACCCTCCAATTCAGCTGCCTTTTGTTTGATGTTGAGACAAGGTCTCACTCTGTAGCTTAAGCTGCTCTCAAATTCGTGATCCTCCTGCTCCAGCCTTCTGAGTCCTGGAATAATAGGTAGGGCCAGCACACCAGTCCTGAATTCTCACCCTAATCCATGCAGATCTACTGGGGAAGCTTTATCTTGTTCTGTATAATCGCTGGGCTACTTCACACAAATTTCTCCATGTAGAACAGAGTTCCTGAGAATGGTTACAATAGTTCAGGCTGGCCGGGCGGTGGTGGCGCACGCCTTTAATCCCAGCACTCGGGAGGCAGAGGCAGGTGGATCTCTGTGAGTTCGAGACCAGCCTGGTCTACAAGAGCTAGTTCCAGGATAGGCTCCAAAACCACAGAGAAACCCTGTCTCAAAAAACCAAAAAAAAAAAAAAAAAGTTCAGGCTGGCAGGAGGATTTTCAAACCGTTGGCTAGGAGGTATGACCTATACCTGTGGGCTAAGCAAAGTATTGCACAATCAAACAAGGATTAGCCATTCCCATAATCTGCCATGAAGCTATTTGCTCAGCGGTAGGACATCCTCTTCATTTACTGAATGTCTCCTATGTTCCAGGAAATTAGAAAACACATGAGTGAAACAAAGGAGACCGAAATGAAGAACATTCCTTTTTACCTTATGACATTTTACCATTTGTGAGTTTACTGGTTTTTTTTTTTTTTTTTTTTTTTTTTGGTTTTTCGAGACAGGGTTTCTCTGTAGCTTTAGAGCCTGTCCTCGAGCTAGCTCTTGTAGACCAGGCTGGCCTCGAACTCCCAGAGATCCACCTGCCTCTGCCTCCCGAGTGCTGGGATTAAAGGCGTGCACCACCACCGCCCGGCCATGAGTTTACTGGTTTAGCTGTAGGACACAGTCAGTGGTGGGGAATAGATGTCACCTTGGACAACTTCATTGGCAGTTATATTTTAAGCCATGTTTTAGCAACGCCCAGCTCCAGTACAGACCAAGCTGATTCCTGGCATCCTTGGGGAATGGCTTCATGTTCTCCCCAGGAATCCTAGGGCAGGGACTGGTGGAGGGAAGCCTGAGATGGTGTAGGGCTGGGCAGACAGATTTTAGGACTTCTGCAAAGGGCTTCGTACTAGGACTCATTGTGGGATGGTCATAACTAAACCTCTCGTGCAGAGTGGGTGCCGGGCACTAAATCCTTTAGCAAACCTGTGAAATAGGAGCTGCTCTGTCCCATTTGCAAACAGGGAAAACAAGGCCTGGAAAGCTTCGGCCTACCCAAGGTTATGTAGCTTCAGAAATGGAGGGTTGTTCTGCCCAGTGCCAACTCCATGGCCCATGTCTTCTCTTAAAAAGTAAAGTATATAGCCGGGTGATGGTGGCGCACACCTTTAATCCCAGCACTCGGGAGGCAGAGGCAGGTGGATCTCTGGGAGTTCAAGACCAGCCTGGTCTACAAGAGCTAGTTCCAGGACAGGCTCCAAAGCCACAGAGAAACCCTGTCTCGAAAAACCAAAAAAAAAAAAAAAAAAAAAAGTAAAGTATACCCCTCTCAGTAGTGTGCAGTTCCATGGCTAGCAACAAATGTGTCCAGTTGTATAAGTTTCACTACAGTCCAGTCTATTATCCTAAAAATTCCCTTACATCCATTTGTTATTAATGCCTTCCTTTTGTTTATCCTCAGCCCTGGACAAGTGATGCTTAGTTATCTATTTATGTTTGTTTGTATGTATGTATATATGTATTATGTATACGCACATGTATGTGTGCATTTACTCATGGATGCATGCAAGTGTACATGCATGCACATATATACATGCATACCTTAGATGTATGAATTACACATGCACACACATGCATATACATGTATGTACATATGTGTGTGCAAATATGAACATGCAAACGTATGTATGTGTACGTGTGTGCGCATATATGTTCAATACACATTCACATATGTGAGTATATGTGTACGTGCATAGGTATGTGTATGTGCATGTCTGTATATGCATTACATATGTATGTATAAATGTGTGTATGTATATAGTATGTATGGATGAGTATTTGTATGCTTGTTTGTGTGTATATATTTACATATGTATACATGTACATATATGTGTATATATATATATATTTATGCAGGTATATATATAGTTAGTGTATGTGTGCAGGTTTGCATGTTCCATATCAATAGTGTGGAAGTCAGTGGCCAAAAACATGTGGAATCCTTACTGACTCCACTAGTGATGTGCTCCAAAACAACCTCTTGAAGATAGAGTCTGTGGGTCTTCAGCCGTTTCCCACCACATGTCCCATATGGGGCCTCAGCTCAGAGCAGCATTGTCCTCCTCCCTCGGAACTCAAGCTTGGGAGATCTTTCTCACATTCCGTGATAAACGTAGCTCTGCTCACTCCTCCTCCCACTTTTCTCCACTTTTCTTTATTCTTTTTGTTTGTCTGTTTTTCGAGATAGTAGCCCTGACTGTCCTGGAACTAGCTCTTGTAGACCAGGCTGGCCTCGAACTCACAGAGATCCTCCTGCCTCTGCCTCCCGAGTGCTGGAATTAAAGGTGTGTGCCACCACCGTTACTGCTGTTTTTCTTTATTCCTCTTGGGTGTGAGATGAACGTGAAACCCCCGACTCAGTGTCCGAGCACCTTTTCTGTTGCTGTGGCAAAACCCCATAACCAAGTTGGGCAGTGGTAGCGCACGCCTTTAATCCCAGCACTCAGGAAACAGAGGCAGGCGAGTCTCTGTGAGTTCAAGGCCAGCCTGGTTTATAAGAACAAGTTCCAGGATAGGCTCCAAAGCTACAGCAAAACCTGTCTTAAACTAAAAAAAACAAAAACAAAACAAAACAAAAAACAAACAAACAACAACAAAACCAAAAAAAGCAAAAAACCTGTGACCAAAGGCAACTCGCCGAAGAGTATTTGGCTTCTGTTTCCAGAGGGATAAGAGTCTATCATAACAGGACAGAAATATGGCAGCGAGCGGCAGGCATAGCAGCTGAAAGGCCACCTTACAGTCACAAGCACAAAGTGGAGAGAGAGAATTGGAAGGGGGAAGGCTGTAAACTCTCAACCTGAGACGTTACCTCCAGATGGGCCATACCCCCAAACCTCCCTGACCAGCTCCACAAACTGGGATGGAGCCTGTGGGGGCATTTCTCAAGCCACCACACTCAGGGTGACTTTGGCGACTGCTGATTGTGTGGAACCCAGCTCATTGGCTCTCAAATGACACTTACTGCTATGACCTGCTTCCAGAGAGGGTCAGAGAGTTCTTCTATGGCCTGTTTTAAGGGAAGGGACAGGGACATGCCGAGAGACTCTCGTGCTCCTGTTGTTTTCTCAGTTGCCAGGGCACCGTATTTTCGAGGTCTCCATCCTGAGCCCTATTGAGCACAATGAAAGGATGAATGATTGGCTTGGCTGTGGCTGTGCAGGGCCTTCTGAGAAGTTGCAGGAGGTGCAGCTCAGGCTAAGCCCAAGGTTGCGGGAGCGGAAATGAGATAGCTTTTACTCTTTTGATCCAGCCCTGGGTGATATGATGGCCCCTTGGCATCAGCACACCTGAGCTCGCATTGCCTATGGTTGCGGGTGGGAAAGACCAGGGTGGCAAGCCTAAGAGAATGAGGCTTGTTGGCAGTCTGTTTGGAACCTTCCAGAACGTGACTGCTACCCCTATCTTCCCATAGCACAAAGTCGGGACTGTCTTCAGTCAGCCAGATGAACTGACAGAGGGAAGATGTGTTTTTAGACGGGGTGACTCTAGGGAACAAAAATGGACAACTGTCCTAGAGGAACTGGAGTTTAGAGAACTGAGACTAAAATCTGGCATAGTGACGCATCCCCATGCACTGTGCAGAGGCTAGGGCCTGTCAGTTTGTACTCAGTGCGACGACTGCTAAGAATGCTGTACCAGGCCGGGTGGTGGTGGCTCACACCTTTAATCCCAGTACTGGGGGGGGGCAGGAGGATCTCTGTGAGTTCAAGGCCAGCCTGGTCTGCAGAGCAAGTTCCAGGACAGAGAAATGCTGAACCAGGCTCAATGGTGCATTGCTGTAATCTCAGGACTTGGGAGGCTGCAGAAGCAGGAGGATATCTGTGAGTTTGAGACCAGGTCATGCTTTATAGTGGATTCAAGGTTAGCCCTCGAGTGAGATCATGCCTTTAATTTAAAAAAAAAAAAGGTGTTCATAAAATTTCTCCTTGGGAAAGGACTGGCTGGGATGTGAGAAAGTTTTCAAAGCTATGTTGCAAACCAGACATTGCTGTATCCTAGAGTATGCCAGGCTGTGTCCCGGAGTGTGCCAGGCTGTGTCCCAGAGTATGCTGGGAGCTGGGTGCTGTTAGCTCTGACACTGCTACCAAGAGAGGTCCTGCTTGTCCAGACCTAGGCTCTATGAAGTGTTCAGCTAGCCGAGTTAATATTATCCTCATGTACCAGTCTGGCCTGTCCACTCCCTTGCCAGGGAGAAGGAGAAGCAAGCAAGGAAGCTCTCTCGCAGGACAGGAGCTGAAGATGAGGCCTCAGCTGCCGCCCCTTCAGGTGAATAGGTATATGTCTTCAACTCTGCAGGTCGGGTCTCCGGGGTCCAGGCAGTGTGATCCCAGCACACTGGCGCTAATCCAAGTGTCTGCAGGGCCAGGCTTGCAGGGCTGGGAGCCACTGTGGTCACAGATGTCATCTTATTCAAGCAGTCCTCGTAGGCCTGGGGAAAAGGTGACTCCTTACTGTGTGGCTTGTGTGCTCTGGGCCTGTCTCCACTTGAAGAGCAGTCTTGAGTCTCTAATCCTCAGCCGGGAGCCTCAGGCCCTGCTGCCATTCCTGCTGAACACCTTTCCCACTCTTGATTTGTTTTGACTAGAAGAAAGGGAGAGGCAGCCAGGCAGGCTCTGTGGCTTTGCTATGTGTTCTGTTTATGAGGTAGGATGCTGTAGGTAGCTTAGATGGCCTTGGACTTGTAGAGATCCCCCTGCCTCAACTTCTCCAGTGTTGGGATGGAAGTATGTGTTTCACTCCTGATTCTCTAAGGTCCTCCAGGGCAGCTGTCCACTCTGGTCCCCCGAGTCGCCTATTCTAAAGACGCGTCTCTTCTCTGCCAGCTCTGACTTGGTCATTTACCCTTTCAGGATCTTCTGCCTTACCTTTGTTTCCCTGCCGCCCCCTCCTTCCCCTCTACCTCCACCCCAGAACTGGTTTAGATTTCCTTGTCATTTCCTCAGGGCCTAATTTTAGGGTTTCAGACGTAGTAAGGTAAAAAACATGCCTCTTGATGCATTAATAAGTGAAGAGAACTCAGGGACTCATGAAAATGGGGAGGTGTGGGGCTCTAACTCTGGCATCCAAGTGAGGAGAACCTTCACCTATGCTCACTCCCACAGTTTACTGACTGTTATTGCTGTTTGTAATTATTAATAGTGTAGCCTCCAGAGAGGCCACCAGGCCTTACCTCCTGGCACTCTCATTCCTTTCCTCCTTCCTTGCTTCCTTTCCTTTAATTTGTGTGTGTGTGTGTGTGTGTGTGTGTGTGTGTGTGTAGGCCAGAGGTTGATGGCGGGGGGGGGGGATCTTCTTTAAACCACCCCCCCCCCCCCGCCTTATCCAGACAGGGTCTTTCTGTCTGAACCTGGAGTTCACTGATTGATTAGACTGGCTGGCCAGCAGTCTCCAGGGGTCTCCCGGGTTCAGTCAGACTCGTGAGCATTGGGGTGTCAGGAACACCCATGCTTTTTAACCTGGGCATCGAGAGGAGGGAATGCAGGTTTTCACACTTACTAAGTCATCCCTCCCCCCAGAGAAACCCCTCATCTTTTCTGAGCTATGGTCTTATGTATTTCGGGTTGGCCCTGAACTCACTAAATAACTGAGGGTGATTTGAACTCTTGATTTTCCTGCCACTATCTCCTGAGTGCTGGGATTCAGGCTTATGCCACTATGCTAAGCAAACAGCCTAACAATGGAACTGCACCTCTAGCCTTTAAAACTTTACTGTTATTATTATTATTAATATTATTGGGGGGGGGCATGTGCACGTCTCTCCTTCCATCTTGTAGAGGCAAGATTGTCTGCCCCAGGCTGGCGGTCTGCAAGTTTCTGGGAAAGTCTCTTTCTCTCCCGTCTTGCAGTAGGAGTACTGGAACTTTTTTTTTTTTTTTTTTTTTTAAAGATTTATTTATTTATTATGTATACAGTATTGTCAGTATTCTGTCTGCATGTGTGCCTCCAGGCCAGAAGAGGGCACTAGATCTTACGGATGGTTGTGAGCCACCATGTGGTTGCTGGGAATTGAACTCAGGACCTTTGGAAGAACAGGCAGTGCTCTTAACCACTGAGCCATTTCTCCAGCTCCCTGGAACTTTTTTTTTTTTTTTTTTTTATGTGTTTTTTGGGCATCGAAGCCAAGAGGTTAGCCTTGTGGTTTGGGTTCGGGTATTTTATCTGCTGATCCATCTCGCTGGCCTTCCAGCCCCCTGTCTTGTACTTTTTCAGCTTAGGCCGTCCTGGAACTCTCTGTGGAGCACCAGCTGTCCTGAACTTGTGGGAATTCTCCTGCCTCAGTCTCCTTGATGCAGAGATTGCAGGTATAATCTACCACGCCTGGCTTCTCTGCCTTTGTAAACTGGGATGGGGTGACAGTTGTGGCTTCCTGGGGCTGCTGCGAGGGGGAGGTGAAGCCCACGGAGATCCTTTGCTG
Source organism: Microtus pennsylvanicus (assembly GCF_037038515.1). Taxonomy (NCBI): domain Eukaryota; kingdom Metazoa; phylum Chordata; class Mammalia; order Rodentia; family Cricetidae; genus Microtus; species Microtus pennsylvanicus. Next base: position 79,194,645 of record NC_134590.1, on the reverse strand, counting down.
AGGGTCAAGGATGAATGTGCAGAGAGAGGGCTGTAGCTTCCTCCTCTCCACGGGGAGCTCTCTGCCAGCATGTGCCTCAACAACAAAACTGTACCTTAACTGGGTGCTCCGGAAGCTTCCCTGAAGACACAGATCTAGGCCCGGCGGTGGTGGTGCACGCCTTTAATCCTAGCCTTCGGGAGGCAGAGGCAGGAAGATCTCTGTGAGTTTGAGGCCAGCCTGGTCTACAAGAGCTAGTTCCAGGACAGGCTCCAAAGCTACAGAGAAACCCTATCTCAAAAAGCAAAACAAAACAAAAAACAAAAAAAGAAGACACAGATCTATGCACAAATAGATTACTCAAAAAGTGACTCCAGGAAGCTTGGGTTGAGTGGGGCTCTCAGAAAATCAGGAGCCATTAACTAGTGACGAGCCTACCACAGTTTCTCTCTGCAAAGGGGACAATAAAATTGGTTTTTCTCTCCACTTCCTGCTACTGCTTGAGGGCTACCCTTGAATGCTACCCTCCCTGAGCTTCCAGCCTGCTGTCCACAGGCAAAGGAAGGGCCCAGGCCAAGAGGCAAAGACTCTTAAGAAGGAAACCTCAGGTTTCCCTCAAAAGGCGGTGCTACCGCCTGTATCTTTCCCACGTTGAAAAGCAGCTATGTTGGCTTATTCTTTGAATTCTATGTGTGTGAATGTTTTGCCTACACGCATGTGCTTGGTGTCTGCAGCACTGAAGTCACAGATGGCTGTGAGCCAGCACATAGTTACTGGAACCAAACCTGAGCCCTCTGCAGAAGCAGCCAGTGTTCTGAGCCGCAGAGCCGCCTTCCAGCACGCTCCATCACTTCTGGAGAGCTGAACTAGAGGAGGGGAGGAGCCCACTGTCAGCGCCTGCAGGCTGGGGTGTGGCAGCGTTCATCCTGGTGTGAACACCAGGAGCCTCTGAGGGTGGAGGCCCTGCCAACACCTCTCTTTCGGGGTTGGAGTCTCCAGAACAGCACATTTCTGTTTTTCGTGCTATTAGTTGTTATTATGTGTGTACACACGTGTGGGCACACCCTTGCTGACTCAGGTGCCAGCACATGCCCGTGGCGGTGAAAAGACAGTTTTCAGGAGCTGCTTCTCTCCTTTGCCAGGTGTGTCCTGGGGGTCAGGTAAAGGTTGTTAAGCTTGGCAGCCAGCTCTGCTACTCAATGAACTACCTGCCCCATCGGTCCCTGAGTTTCTATTTATTTATTATTTTTTTAACATTGATTTCTTGATTGATTGTTTGTGCCATGATGTGCGTGCTGAGGCCCGAGGACTCACTTGGGTGAGTCTGTTCTCTCCTTCGTTGGGTCCCGGGGATCACACCTCGGTCATCAGGCTCCCTCATGCTGGTACCTGCTGAGTCACATCACTGCCTCCCGCGGTTCTATTTTCTAAGCTGCAGGCTTCTTTTCGTTAGCCCCAGGGCTTGAAGGGAACAGCGGCCCGGAAGCACGGCTGGTGCTGCAAGCTTTGCAGACTTTTGTTCAAACCCTGTGTTGTGATTGACGAAAGGTGGTGAAGGAACTTCTCAAAGAGTCTGTGTCACTGCGATGTGGGATCTGTCTGTCCGTCCTGGCCACTGTCACGCTGGGAGATTTGGGCATCGGAACTGTCAGGGATGCTGGGGCACGGGACAGCTGCCTCTGGAGGACAGAGTGGTACTGAGGAAGGGACTCATCCTGTGGATCTCAGAGGAGCCATGCTCAGCTTACTCGCCTCCCCATTTTAGAAGGAACTGGATGGGTTCAGGGGTCACCACTCTACATTGGATTCCACTGCTGTTCCTGGGAGTGGAACAGATTCTCAAGAATCCAGGGTCTCCACTGTGGGTTTCTCCAGCCAGCCTCCAGGGACAGGGCCTCGCCAGCACAGAGAGGACAGTGTGGGTCAATGCAGCTATGTTCTCCAGAGCTCATTCTGTCATCCTCTGTGAAAGAACACCGGAAGTTCGACGTGCACAGGTGATTGTAGGTGGTGTCCGTGGGGGTCAGAGGGCAAGTTGCTGCAGGTAGCTTTCTCCTTTTATAGCGTGGGTCCTGGAAATGGACCGCAGGTCATCAGACTTGTCTGAGTCATCACTGGCCACTGGCCTTTTTTTTTTTGAGACAATAGTCTTGTCGTGTAGCCTCTGCTAGCCTTAAACTAATGGGTATTTTGCATTTTTTGAACCACAGTGCTACATTTTAAAAATTGTGAAGATGATAAGAAACTATTTTGCAAGATCGTGTTTTGCTTGTCAACTGTGGTGGCTCATGCCTGTCATTCCAGCATCTTGAGTTTGAAGCCAGCCTAGTTGAGTTCTAGGCTAGCATAGGTGGTGTATGACTTTTCCTGAGGAGCCAAGAACAAACGTCTGTTCATCCCAGACAAGGCTCTGATGACAGACCACGGAAACAATGTCCCCCAAGTCTAGCTTAGTGCACCAGTGAGTTGTTTATTACTTATAAGAGTGTGGGTGACTCAGAGAAAGCTGCGTTCTGAATATACCTGTATCCCTGCAGCTCTCTGCAAGACTGGCAAGCAGCGCAGCAAGGCAGGCCCCTCTCCACAGCTATTGGTCCTCCTTCTACAAACCCCAGGAAGGGCATGTTGAATCTTGTAACTTTCAGGAGTTTCCTGAGCCTTGTAAGTTTCATGTACTTCCTGGCCTTGTATGTTTTGCTTATTTTCTTTCTTTCTTTCTTTTTTTTTTTTTGGTTTTTGAGACAGGGTTTCTCTGTAGCTTTTGGTGCCCGTCCCGGAACTAGCTCTTGTAGACCAGGCTGGCCTCGAACTCTCAGAGATCCGCCTGCCTCTGCCTCCCGAGTGCTGGGATTAAAGGTGTGCGCCACCACTGCCCAGCCCTGTTTTGCTTATTTTCTAATCTTACGCAATGCCCTCCTCCTCCCTTGTGGAGGGAATGCTTCATTTTCAAGGTAACAGCTATATAAGGTTGGGCTGCAGAGTGAGATCTCTTACACACGCGCGCACACACACACACACGTACACACAGAAAGTACTTTAAGTACTTGTCTTAAGATGCTATGTAAGTATTTTGTATTTTAAGAAACTATGATTTTTTTTTTTTTTTTTTTTGGTTTTTCAAGACAGGGTTTCTCTGTGGTTTTGGAGCCTGTCCTGGAACTAGCTCTTGTAGACCAGGCTGGTCTCGAACTCACAGAGATCCATCTGCCTCTGCCTCCCAAGTGCTGGGATTAAAGGCGTGCGCCACCACCGCCCGGCAAGAAACTATGATTGAGGAGAAAGAGAGATGGCTAAGAGCACTGACTGCTCTTCCAGAGAACCTGGGTTCAGTCCCCAGCAGCCACATGGCTCCTCACAACCATCTGTGACTCCAGGGGACCCAATGCCCTCTTCAGACCTCTGTAGGCGTTGCACAGATATTCATGCTGCAAATCATATATATATATATATATCCTCTGTAACTTTGGAGCCTGTCCTGGAACTAGCTCTTGTAGACCAGGCTGGCCTTGAAATCACAGAGATCCGCCTGTCTCTGCCTCCCGAGTGCTGGGATTAAAGGCGTGCACCACCGCAGTTTGGCTTTAGTTAGGGTTTCTATTGCAGAGACAAAACACCATGATCAAAAGCATCTTGGGGAGGAAAAAGTATAATTCAGGGCTGGAGAGATGACTTAGCAGTTAAGAGCACTCACTGCTCATCTAGAGGACCCAGGTTCAATTCCCAGTGCCCACATGGCAGCTCATAAATGTCTATAAATCCAGTTCTGGGATGATCTGACACCTTCACACCATTGCACATAAAAAAATAAATACGTCACAAAAAAATTCTAAAAAAAAAAGAAAAAATGAAAAGGTATAATTCATCTTACAACTGTGGTCCATCATCCAAGGAAGTAAGGGCAGGAACTCAAGGCAGGAAACTGGAGACAGGAACTGGTGTAGAGGCTGTGGAGGAGGATTGCCTACTGGCTTGCTCATTTTGCTGTCTTATAGCAGTCAGGACCAACTGCCCAAGGGTGGTACCTCCCACAGTGATCTGGGCTTTCCCACATCAATCAATCAATCAATCAATCAATCAATCAATCAATCAAGAAAGTGCCCTACAGGCTTGCCCACAGGCCAGTATCTTTCTTTCTTTCTTCCTCTTTCCCTCCCTCCTTCATTTCCTCCCTCCCTTCTTTCCTTTCTTTTTTCTTTTTTCCTTTTCTCCTTCCTTTCTTTTTTGAGACAGGGTCCAGTTAATACCCCTTCAAACTTGAAGTTCTCCTGTTTCCTCCAGGTTTATGGCTGAAGACAGTATTTTAAAAATGAGTGCCGCCGAGTGATGATGGTGCTTGTCGGCTTGCCTTTAACCCCACACCTTTAATCCCAGCACTCAGGTAGAGGCCCGTGGACCTCTGTGAGTTCAAGGCCAGCCTTGTCTACAGAGTCAGTTCTGGGACAGCCAGAGAGAAACCGTGTCTCGAACAAACAAGAATGAGTGGCTTGGGCACGTTTGCACAAGAGGCTCTCAGTACAGAACTAGGGACCCAAGTTAGCTGGGGTCTGGTGACTCCGTAGGCAGAGAAGGGAAAGTGAGTCTGCGCTCTCAGCTCCCAGTGGCAGGTGGCTGTTCTGCATTCCTCACCGCAAGACCAGAGGCCCTTTGGAAGTCTAAAGGCTCTTTAGCAACCATTTAATGGGGCGGGGTAGGGTTTCCCCTGCAGCAGTCAGCGCCAGCTCTAGGCTCAGTTGGTTGCACCTGGGGACTCACAGGGGCAGGGAGCCCCCTTCCCCTCCCTTGGTCTCTTGTCACCTACCGGGTCTCTGTATCTCGCCCTCCTGCGGGTTAGAGGCTCCCTCTGGTTTCCCAGAGAAGGAGTACCTGGAGGTGGGGAGCGCTGTGAGGGCCCTATGCTTGTCCTGCAGGCTGCTTTTGTGAGGCACGCTTCCCTCCTCCTCACTGTTTTTAGGGAGGGCTGAAAATAAACACATTTGTAATACTGACATGTAATTCACACTTTCTTGACAAGCTAACTTAAACCGCAGCCACAGCGCTCAGAGAAGATCGTTCTAATTTGGAATATTCCAATGTAGTCATCTTGCTACTTCTAAGCTAGGGGCCAAGGAGGGGGTGGACTGTTTAATTCTGGAACCCTGGGACCAGAGCACTGCCAGCATTCCGGATTCAAGTCAAGATTTGATGCTGCCGGTCTGCGGAACCCCTGGGCTTCCCCATAAACCATGCTTGGTTAATCTCCCCCCCCTTGCCCCGCCCCATGTGGTTTGTTGAAACCGGATTTCTCTGTGTATCCCCAGCTGTCCTGGACCTCTCTCTGCAGGCCAGGCTAGCCTCCAGCTCACAGAGATCCACCTGCCTCTGCCTCCCCCACAACATAGGCTTGAGCCTAGTGGTTTCTTTACTTATTAAAGACAGGGTCTCATTATGTGTGCCGTCCCTACTACTACGTGTACTACACCTGTAGTGTGGAGCCTGAACTACAGGACCATTTGCCAGCCAGACAAGGGCCTGGAGATTTAAACACACAAAGACACACAGACAGAGACAGGGGTCACCCCTGAAACAGGAATGCCCCTCTTTATAGTGTACCAGAGCTGCTTATATATGGATCCTTAACTGGTAGCCACGCCCCAGACAAACCCACCAGAAACCACTCCCCCGCCACCAGGAACTCATGCTCTGAGTAGCTGCAAACACAGAAAATAAACAAGTTGTTTTGCTCAGAGCAGCTGCAAGCATAACAGGTTGTTTACAGGAAATTCAGGGTCTGAATCCACAGCCCCCAACAGCTATGTAGCTGGCTAGTTCAGAACTCACTACATAACCCAGGCAGGCCTCAAAGTGACAGCAATCCTCTTGCTTCGGGCTTGGAAGTGTTCCTTTTAGTCCCTCAGAGTCCATGCTGACTTTGAACTCACTACGCTGCAGAGGATAGCCTTGAGCTGACCCTCTCTTCTCCTCAGCCGGGCAGTGCTAGGTACAGGCACGCACGAGCATGTTCAGTCTGGGTTGTGATGTGTGTGCTTGCTTGTGTGGTACGAGTGCTACAGGGCAGGAGCAGAGTACAGAGGACCACTTTGCTGGATCGGTTCTCTATCATTCCTGGCCTCCGTGTCCATTCATACAATGCTTAAAATCTGATTTTATTCCATTTATATCTGATAAGTTTATTTGGTTTGTAATATTCTCTTGGATTTCTTTTTAAAGGTGAGGTCTCATGTATCCCAGGCCAGGCTCAAACTCCCTCTATAGCTGGAGGTAGCCTTGAACTCTTGTCCTGTCTTTCTTCAGTGCTGGGATTGCAGGCTTGAGCCTCCGAGCCAGGCTGTGGTCCACAACAGTGTTCTCGCTGTGCACTTTTTATGGTTTTTTTTTTTTTTTTTTTTGGAGACGGGTTTCTCGGTGTAGCTCTGTCTCTGAACTCGCTATGTAGACCAAGCTGGCCTCGAACTCAGAGATTCATTTGCCTCTGCCTCTGGAGTGCTGGGATTAAAGGTGTGTGCCACCACCGTCTGGCTTCATGCTGTCCTTCTGCATGGCTTCCTCCTACGAGCAGGAACTCAGGTACACACTCGATACCAATCTGAGAGAATTTAAGAACAGGTCTGTGGCTAAATATTTCCTGGAACTCCCCACTCACCTCTCCTAGTCTGGAACACAGACAGATAGCCACACTTCTCTCCAAGAGAGAGAAGCTGCATGAAGAAATAGGATGCAAGGGTGGGGAGATGGATCAGCCATGGTAGTGTGCAGGGGCCTGAGTTCAATCCCCAGGACCCAAGGGTGAGGTGGTGCACCTGTGTAACCCTAGTGTCGGGAAGACAAGTCAATCTTTGGGGCTCAGTGGCCAGCCAGCCTTGTCTAATGGCAGATCGCTAGATCTTAGGGGCGGGTTCTGTCTCAAAACAAGAAATCTCTTCTTTTGAGAAACACCTGCGGTTGACCTCTGGCCTCCTCATTTACATACACATGTGCATATACGTGGGCACCTGTGCGTGCATGTATACACACACATGCATACACACGCACACACACGCACACACATGCACACACACACATGCACACACATGTGCACACACCACACACACGCACACACACTCACACACGCGCACACACACATGCACACACGCGCACACATACATGCACACACATGCACAAGCACACACACACATGCACACGCACATGCACACACACGCACGCACACATGCGCACACACGCACGCACACATGCACACACACGCACGCACACATGCACACACACGCACACACACACACATGCACACACACGCACACACATGCACCCATGCACGCAAGTGAATGGATATTTAGCAGGTAAATAGTGTGCCTGCCAGAATTCAGGAGTTAATAATTGATAGAAATACTATATTTTCTGAAATATTTATTAATACAATGCTCAGCATAAAAACAAATGCCATTTTGAGATTTTTATTAGAAGAGTTGCAAACAGCAACTGGCTTGATCGAGAAAATGTGCTGATGCTTTAGTTCAGTCCTTTAGAAAACGCTGGCTCAGTGACAGTTCATGCTGGTCCGGTAGGGTTATGATGACTTTTAGAGGAATCTTTGTGAGTGAACCCGCAATCTGGGAAAACATATCACTTCAGTGTAGCCCCAGGTTTTACTAATGACAAATCTTTGAATTGTCGGCTTGTACTTCAGGTTGCCCCAGTTCCTGGTTCTCACGGATCCATACCAGACGTCTTGCAGATACGGCTTAGAAGGACAAATTTAGTCTAGGGAATTGATTTTTTTATGGAGTCAAGAGGGGTTTGGTTCATTATGCCCTTTTTTGAAGTATGTGTGAGGGTTTTTTAATTATTATTTATTTTCTGAGACACAGTCTCAAGTAGTCCAGGCTGGCCTTGAATTCACTTTGTGGCTAAAATGACCTTGAATTCCTGACCCTGCCTCTGCCTCCGAGGCTGGAATTATAGGCCTGAGGCACCTTGTATCTCACTTTGTAGGTGTGGAAACCTAAGTCTCAAGACCACAAGTAATGAACCAGGCTTTTGTAACTAGTAACAACAAAGCCAAAATTTAAACTCAGCTGCTAGGAATCCAGAATCTATTACTTGTGGATTTTCTCAATGACAGAAAAGCTAGTGGTTGGCAAAAGTAGAATTTACTTCCAGCTCTGACTAGTTGGTCACTTCCTGAGTAGGGCTTGCTTCAGGCTTGGCTTTATCCAAGTGTTCACCCATCAGGGGTTGGCTTCATTCTCAGGCAGCCTCTCTCCGTGGGGTCATTCCGGTGACGCCAGAAGCATGACATTAGCAGTCTCAAGAACTGAACAAAGGCCATCTCTCTGGTAGTTCCAGCATAAGTCTTAGGACTACTCCCAGCAGTTGGGTAAGAGATCACATCTGAGCACTGAGAAGCCAGGGGACATCATGCCCAGTCTATATCCTGTAGTAACTGGTCTGAGGGTCTGAGGATGGGGCAGAGCGGACCTCACCAGAGCAGATGGTTTTATTTATAGGGTGACTTGGCCTTTCCGCAGGGACTGTCAGCTCCTTATTTGGGGATTTGCCCTGAAAAGACACCACTGAAGATGCTGTTTGCCATACTCTACAATGACACGGACAAACCTCTGGACATGGCTGTTGGGGATCACTGGGTTGGTTGATTGGGAAGTTAGAGAACTATGGGCAGCACCATTCCCTAGGCTGGGGTTCTGGGCTGAGTGAGAAGGAAAACTCAAGCCGAGTGCCAGCACTCACCAGCCTCTGCTTCATGACTGCAGATGTACATGGCCAGCTGCCACCACCCCCGCCACTGCGGCTTCCCCGCCACTGCAGTCTGTACCCTCAAACTGCCAACCAAAACAAATCCTTCCTTCCTTAAGTTGCTTTGCCCAGATTTTTTTTTTTGTCATAGCAGCGAGGTAAGTAACTAATACACTTTTTAAAGAGTCTGGGTGAATATCGGACAAAGAAAAATTTTGGACTGGCCAGGCATGGTGTAATGGTCTGTCCTGTCCCTTTAAGAGACAAGCCCCACCCGCTCACCCCCCCCCCACTGAGGCAAACAGCTCTTCCTTCCTCTTCCAACCTGAGCTTCCTGTCTGTCTCTCCCAAAGATGCAGCTTCTGCCTCTCTCCCTTCCCCCCTCTGTTTCTCTCTCTCTCTCTCTCTCTCTCTCTCTCTCTCTCTCTCTCTGCCTCTCTCTTTGCTCTCCCCCTTTCTCCCCTTACCACCTTTCCCTTTCCCCTCCATAGCCCACTAAATAAATACCCACTTTTCCTGCAGGGCGTGCCTAAGAGGTCTCTGTCTCTCACCTGCTGAGCGGCTCCCTACCTGGGACTGGCAGCCTTTGTGGCCCGCCATGGTCTCTTGCCCACTGCCTGCTGCCCACTGCTGCCACTTGGGGAATGGAGTCATTTTACTTCTACAATAACACATGGTACCTATGATTTTATAGTTCTACTCAGGGGGCTGGCACAGGAAGATCATAGGTTTGAGACTAGTCTGGGCTACATAGTGAACCCTGACTCAAAGCAGTCCCCCCATCAGAAACATTTTGGGGTGGTTACAATGGATGGTTACTGCCTTTTGCCTACTTGTTCCTGTTTCATTCTTGGTTTGGATTTTTGCAAATGTGAGTAAATTGCCGAGGACCACAGAGGCAGGAGACTGCCTGAGTGCTGGTGACCTGTCTGCACTGGTCACCCTCCTTCTTTCTCAGCATGGACAGACAGACGGACAGATGGATGGCTACAGCCTGTGGATCTGGACATGGCTGGGAGGTACAGGTTGGAGTTTCCTTGATCTTGGGTACTTAGAGGGACCACTCTAGCAAGTGTGGCCACTGATGGCTTAAACCGTTGGCAGTTATTCTTCATTCTAGAAAGCTCCTGGTTTACTAAGTACCATAGAATCCTCCGGCCCCCCAGGCAGCACAGTTTCCTTAGTTTTGGATCTGTTTAAAGAACTCACCAGTCTACAAGTCCCCGAACAAACAAACACAACACAAAACAAAATCCTAAGCAGAGACACAGCCCAGTGCTGGGGGCAAGGACCTGGATGCAGGGAGCAGTCTAAAGATGTTGAAGTCAGGCCTCTCTCTCCTTCCTCCGCTTTTCTCTTTTTCTTACCTTCCATTCTTTCCTTCTAGGTCTCCGCTCTTTGTTTGGCTTACAAACATTAGAAGTTACAAGGCATCTACTAGGAATAACCAGTTTTGTGAAGGGTTTCAGGAAGGCAGGATGCTCCCAGCAAGACTTCTACAATTGCTTTCCAAACATTTAGCATAGACAGGGTATTGTGCATTTGTGCTGTTTGGTTTAAGTGACAACTCCAGAGATGGCATCTTTTACCAAAACTGCACGGTCAGGGTGTAGATGCTCCTTTGGAATCAGACAGCTTAGGCAGCTACTTTAAGTAGAATTGATGGCCTTGACCAGAATTTGCTCTCTCTCTCTCTCTCTCTCTCTCTCTCTCTCTCTCTCTCTCTCTCTCTCTCTGCATGCTCGCAGAGGAGAAAACCTTTGGCATCATTCCGCAAGAGTCACCAATCTTGTTTTTTGAGGGAGGGCCTCTCTCTTGTCCTAGCAAGCCCCTGCAGGGTACCTGGCTCTTCCTTCCCAGGGCTGGGCTCACACCTGCTGTTAATGTGGGCTCTAGGTACCAATCTACATCTCTTGCTGGCGAGCAAGCATCTTTTTGACTGAGCTATCTTCTCAGGCCTTTCGGATGAGGCCTCGGTCCAGCTCAAGCTAACCTTGAACCTGAGATGACCACCTCCCCCACCACCCGCCCTACTAGGGTTGCAGCCGCCAGCCACCATGCTTGACTAATTTTCCCTTATAAAGGATCTAAGGTTTGGGAGCTGGCTTAGTTGGTAGAGCACTTTCCCAGCATGCACAAAGTCCATGAGTTTGGTCCCCAGCACTGCATGAAACAGAGTGAATATCTAAGCCTAAGTCTATCATCTTAGCACTGGGAACGTGAAGGCAGGGTAAGACTATCCTCAGCAAGATAGTAAGTATGAGGTCTAGCCTGGGCTATGTGAGACCCTGTCATAATGTGAGAATTAGGCCTAGCCTGGACTATGTGGGACCCTGTCATAATGTGAGAATGAGGTCTAGCCTGGGCTGTGTGAGACCCTGTCATAATGTGAGAATGAGGCCTAGCCTGAGCTATGTGAGACCCTGTCATAATGTGAGAATGAGGTCTAGCCTGGGCTGTGTGAGACCCTGTCATAATGTGAGAATGAGGCCTAGCCTGGACTATGTGGGACCAAGTAATAATGTGAGAATGAGGCCTAGCCTGGGCTATGTGAGACCCTGTTATAATGTGAGAATGAGGCCTAGCCTGGGCTATGTGGGACCCTGTCATAATGTGAGAATGAGGCCTAGCCTGGGCTATGTGAGACCCTGTCATAATGTGAGAATGAGGTCTAGCCTGGGCTGTGTGAGACCCTGTCATAATGTGAGAATGAGGCCTAGCCTGGGCTATGTGGGACCCTGTTATAATGTGAGAATGAGGCCTAGCCTGGGCTATGTGAGACCCTGTTGTAATGTGAGCATGAGGCTAGCCTGGGCTATGTTAGACTCTGTCATAATACGAAACAAAGCAAACACCAAACAACCAACATTTCATTAAATTAGTCACGTGGCCCTTGGAGCGCATTGCTTTCCCTGAGTACTGCGTTTGAGGTTTGTCTAGGCTGCTGTGTCATCATGGGCCCATCCTCTCCTGTGGTGCGGATCAGTTTTATTTCGTTAGATGACACACGGTGTGTTCTGACCGGTTGTAGTGGTTATTACCAGGAAGCCTGGGGTGGACGTTCAGGTGTTCTTGAACATTTTAAATTTGTTTATTTTATGTGTATGGGTATTTTTCCTGCATGTATGTGAACCCCTTGTGTACCTGGCACCCTCTGAGTTCAGAAGAGGGTTTGTCATATCCCTTGGAGTTGGAGATGGTTTTGGCCACCGTGTGGGTGCCGGGAATCAAACCTGGGTGGTTCTGGAAGATTAGCCTGTGTTCTAACCCTCGATTTTGTCTGTTTTGAGACAGGATCTCCTTCTATAATGTGGGATTGGTGTAGCACTCATTGTGTAGAACGGGCTGGCTTATAACTTGAGGTGCTTGCCCCTCTGCTTCCTGGGAGCTGGAGTTACAGTCATGGGCCCTTGTCAGAGATCCCGACACACTCTGGATACAGTCACGTGTCCTCAGGCCTGAGTTCACGTTGTCAGAGATCCCGACACTCTGGATACAGTCACGTGTCCTCAGGCCTGAGATCACGTTGTCAGAGATCCCGACACTCTGGATACAGTCACGTGTCCTCAGGCCTGAGTTCACGTTGTCAGAGATCCCGACACACTCTGGATACAGTCACGTGTCCTCAGGCCTGAGATCACGTTGTCAGAGATCCCGACACTCTGGATACAGTCGTTCGCCAGACAGTTGTTTTGCAACTTTTATCCCTTTGATTCCTTGACTGTTATTTTTGTTGTTTGTTTTTAATGTTTGTTTCTAAAATGTGTTATTTTTGTTTGTTTGCTGTTTAGACAGCATCTTGGTAGCCCAGGCTGTCCTGGAACCCACTGTGTAGCTGAGGCTAGCCTTGCTTTTCTCCTCCTCCTGCTTTCACCTCTCCAGTGGTGTATTACAGGCATTTGCCACCATGGCCTGTTCCACTGTCTTTTCAAGAGTAAAAGCTAAATTTCAACTGGGCATAGTGATAAACACAGGATAGCTGGAAGCTAGCCTGGGCTATGTGAGATCCCATTTCAACAAACAGACAGACAGACAAAGTCTTTAGGTGGAGGTACAGGCTGGAGTCAGTGTGTGTGTGTGTGTGTGTGTGTGTGTGTGTGTGTGTGTGTGTTGAGTGGCTGAAAAGGATATGGGCCTAGCACAAGCAGCTTCTGCCAGATCTTACCTACTGGCCTACCCTGACTGCATGCCTGCGGGAAACATACCACTTCTCTCATTAGAACTGTCACACAGCCGGGCGGTGGTGGTGCACACCTTTAATCCCAGCACTTTGGAGGCAGAGTCAGGCAGATCTCTGTGAATTCGAGGCCAGCCTGGTCTACAGAGCGAATTCCAGGACAGCTAGGACTGTTACACAAAGAAACGCCGTCTCAAAAACCAAAAGCAAAAAAGAATGAGGCTTGGTGCTGCAAACCTGTAGTACAGCTCTTGAAGGCTGATGAAGGAGGATTGTGGGTTTGAGGCCTGCTCTGGTAACACAATAAGATACTAGCCTTTAAAAAAACTAAAGAAAAGGAAAAGAAAAGAAAATCAGAAGCATTACAGACTGTAACATGTTTGTCCAAGGAAGACTCAGTTTGATTTCAGGTTTAAGATTAATGAGAAAATTTTAAAAATGAATTCTTTGTCGGGGCCGGGTGAATTCTGGAGAGTCAGAGGCAGGAGGATGGAAAGTTTAGGATTTAGACCAAGCATGATGCCTTATGCCTATAATCCCAGCCCGAGACCCGGCTGTCCTGGAACTCACTCTGTAGACCATGTTGTTGTCGAACTCACAGAGACCCATCTGCCTCTGCCTCCCAAGTGCTGGGATTAAAGGCATGCACCATCACCTCCCAGCCAATCCCAGCCATTTAAAAACAGAGGCAGGAGAATAACAAGGATAGCAGTAAACAGCCTAATCTATAATAGTGAGTTCCAGACCAATCAGGCTACATAGCAGCAAGACACTGTTCTAGTAAAAAAACATTCAAGGCCTGCTTTGGCTACAGACTAAGTTTAAGGCCAGCCTGGGCAATGTAGTGAGAAGGTGCCTCAAGATAAAAAGTCAAGAGGATCGGGACATAACTCAGTGGTGGCATTTGCCTAGCACGGATGAAATTTAGTCCTTAACAGTGAAAGGGATAAAAGAATTCTTTGAATAAATTATTGCTCAGAACAATCTCTTCTGCTGGACTCTGGGATTGACTGATGGATAAATTATTTTTGAGATAAAACCTTGTTATTTAATCACTGTGCTTAAGTCTCCACTGGTTGATTCTCCTGCCTCAACCTCCCGAGTGCTCCTGTTTATGCTCTTGTCCAATGTGCACGTGACTCACTGGTACTCTCTAACACTACGTTTTCGTTTATTTATTTTGTGAACTAGCGTGAGTGTGGAGGCCGTGGGGGCCGCAGCTCTTGTATGGAGGTCAGAGGACAACTCACAGGAGTCAGTTTGCTTTCTACCGGGTAAGTCCTCTCCTCAGCTTGTCAGGCTTGGCAGCAGTGCCTTTGCCTGATGAGGCAGCTCACCCCCAGACTGAGTTTAACTAGGGTTGTTGCTTGCCTGGGCATGGGTCGTCACAGGCAACTCACCAGCGGGTCCATCACTGAAGTGTTTCCGTCTTCCCAGGGAATAAGAGCTGCACAGCTAACACTGCTAGAGAGAATATTTTCAGAAGTTTCTAGAAGAGCGAGCGACCCCTGCACTAACATAGCCCTCAGGTTAGGCTTCTTTTTCTTGCAGCGGCGGGAGGGGGGGGGATTCATTCTCTGGATTTCTCTCCATATCTCTCTCTCTCTCCTGCTGGAGTAGTTTCTTCCTTTCTTTGGTTAAATATGTTTACGAGAGTCTACAGAGGGAAGGGACAAGTACTCGTGAAAACGCACGCAATCAGGGCAAAGGGAATACCATTTGAGAATTCCTCAGACCAAAGAGATATTTCACCAGCCACTGCTTTGTGTGTTTCGAAATCTGGCATGTTCACCTACGAAGCACAGAAAGTCTAGCTAATTACTGAGTTATTCTAGGCCAGAAAAGTGAATTGGAGCTAAAGTTCAAATAAACAAAAGATTCCTTCTCCCACATCCCCAAAATAACAACAAAGTAACTCATCTCCCTTTGTCTTCGGATGCTGAAGCCACTCCTTCTTGTCTGTAAGAAATGGTGGTTGAAATGCTTATGCTCTTAGTGGAAGTGAGGAAAAGGGCTTGAAATAAAGAAAATGTTTCATGTGGTAGATCAGAAGCTGACCAATAAAGCGTTGCAACATTTATAGCGACCAACCCTGTGGTTATTGTTGCGACTCTGTGTAATTATATCTTATTTTAATTTCGTTTAGTTTTGAAGAGCTCAGAGATTTTCTTTTGGGGGGGGGCAGTGCAGGGAACTTCATGGGTGCTGGAGGGTGGGGAGCTGATAGTGGAGTGACCTTCTGAAGGGGTAGTCACCTGACAGCTGGGGAAAGAAAAGTCCCCAGTGCAGGGGGAGGTATTGTCTCCAAGGTGCTGTTCTGGGAGTGGGGAATGTGGCTCAGGAGGTAAGTGCCCTCGGTCAGCACTGTATGGATGGGGTAATGCCAGCACTGGGAAGGTGGAGGTAGGAGAAATTCAAGGTCATCCTCGAATACTTAAGGAGTTCCAGACAGCCTGAAACCGAGGAGGCTATAAAACACAGCAATAGGTCAAATCTGTGAAACCCTACGTGTTTATAGAAAAACACAACCCTTTCTCTTCATTTAGTGCTTTCGTTAGCATACTACTTATACACAGTAAGGAGTTCTTTTGTGATAGTTTCCACACCTGTACAGAGTGTATTTTGTTTTGTTAGAGGCAGGATCTCTCTATTATATTTCTCTGGCTGGCCTGGAACTTGGTGTAGTCCAGACTGGACTTGAACTCACCCCTGCCTCTGTTTCCTGGGTGCGATGATTTAAGATGTAAGTCACAACGATCAGTTTATTTAACATATTTTGGTCACATTCACCCCTATGACTCTCTCTTGTTCCTCTCTCCCTGCCTTCCTCATCCACTTCCTCCTTACAATGCATCTCCCTTCTACTGTCATGTCTTTTTATACACAGTATTTTCTAGAAACCAGAACGTGAAATTAAAGTGAAGTCTAGCACAAAGATGGAATGTCCTTTTCTTTGTGCATCTGGGGGCCCCCTCCCCAGGAGGACCCCAAACTCTTTTTCAATCCACTCTTCTTCATAGAACTGTTGCTCAATCAAACCTGTTCCTGACCCCCAGCTCATGTACTGACTGGAGAATATTCTCATCTTTAATTTCAGAATGGGATTGTTGGAAACTGTGGGGCTTGTTTTTTGGTTCTTGTATTGAGGTTTGGATCCAGAGTCTCATACACACAGGGTAAGTGCTTCTTATGGACCTTTTCCCCCCATGTTTTGAGACAAGGCTTCATTAAGTCGCCTAGACTGCCCTCGAACCTGGGGTCCTCTCACCTCAGGTCTCCCATCCCAGCTGGAACTGCAGGTTTGCACTACCAGGCTCAACACTGCTTGACTTCTGAATAGGCTCGGTGAGTCCTCAGGCATCTTGGCTGTCAATAGTTTGACATATATGTAGTCAATTTTTTTATTATTGGGCAATACTGGAAACAGGGAAAGCAGGGATAATGGCCCCTTTGCAGAGACAGTCTCTATTTTCCCTTTGTGACTTTTGTATTTTGGGGATGTAACTGGGCCTTGAACCTACTGTGTCAAATGTACTAGGAAGGGTCATACCTCTGAGTGATGCTCCCCACGCCACCTTTTGCTTTCTATTTTGAGATAGAGCCTTGCGAAGTGGTCTAGGTGGTCAGTGAGTTTGTTCTGTAGATCAAAGAGGTCTTAAACTTATGATCCCCCTGCCTCAGCTTCTTAAGTAGCTGGGGATTACAGATCTTTACTATCAAGTCTGGTATGTTTTCATTTTTATTTAGAAATAGAATTTCCACCAGAGCACAATGTTATCCAGCTAAACCTCGTAGAGACTAGCCTGCCTCGTGACTAGAAATAGCTTCTGACCAACGGGATGGTGGATATTGTATGTGTGACCTCCAGGGGATGCCTTTGAAGGGGGCGGAATATATTCTGGACCTCCTCCTCCTTGTGCTCTGTGAAGGACAGATAGACTGTGCATAGACCTAAGAAACTGAAGGAAAATGTGACGCTCTAAATCCACTTCACCAATGCTCTGTTACCCTCTGCTCACTTGAACCCGCACCTTGGCCCATAAATATTAGAAGGAAAGAGACAAGGAGGCTCCCTGGCCTCTGGCTCCCTGGACCACAGCTGCTCAGGTGGGTGTGTGCATCCGAAGCCAGCACTGATCGTCCGTGAAGAAGAGTGCCACCCTTGCCTTGCCTTGCACACAGAGAAGCGCCCCACTTAGCTCTCTTACAGTGATTTTACCTTGAAGGATCTTGGGTCTGTGGGACTGAAAGGGAAGGCCTGACGATCTGTGGTGTAGGAAGCACCGTGGGAGTGGCCCGTCCTAGGCGCTCCTTAGACCAAGGCCCTCCGACTGGGCGCCAAGCCACCTGCTGCCACCCTTTGGTTTCACACCTGGCTCTCCTACATGCCTGGAGTGCTTCTGGTCCTTGTGACATGGGTGGCTCACAGCAAATAACATAGCTGCAGGTTAGTTTGGCAGAGTCTCTAGCGGAGTGAATAATGCCGATCATGACATCACTGAATTCAGCCTCGGGCAGCTGCTCATTCTCTTTCTCTGTAACTTACTTAACTCGTGCATTCTGGGTTTAGCCTCAGACTTGGATAAGTTTCGGTAGAAAGAGAGCTGCCAACCCGCTGGCCTCTCCTTGGCCACCTGCTAGATAAAAACCCCTGTGTGAACCTTCCTGGTCTGCCAATAGCTGGCCTGCCAATAGCTGGCCTGCTTTTATTTATTTATTTGCTTGTTAGTTTATTTATTAAGGCAGAAGTTTGACTTTGTAGCCTAAATTGACTTGGGACTCACTGCCATCCTCCTGCCTTAGCATCTCCAATGCTGGGGCCACCAGTGTAAACCACTCTATCTGGCTGGCTGTGCTTGTTTGTGTTCTTAATGAGTGAAGCACTGGATGGTCCCATTCACTCCACACACGCTGTGGAGAGCCAAGGAAGTCTGAATAGATGGATACAGAGTGGATGAGCTGGGCGGTGGTGGTGGCACATGCCTTTAATCCCAGCACTTGGGAGGCAGAGGTAGGAGGATCTCTGTGAATTCTAGGCCAGCCTGGTCTACAGAGAGAGTTCCAGGGCAGGCCCCAAAACTACAGAGAAACCCTGTCTTGAAAAACAAAAACAAACAAACAAACAAACAAAAAACCAAAACAGGGCCTGAGAGATGCCTCAGTGGTTAAGAGCATTGCTTGCTCTTCCAAAAAGTTCAATTCCCAGCAACCACATGGTGGCTCACAACCATCTGTAATGAGGTCTGGTGCCCTCTTCTGGCCTTCAGGCATATGGCAGACAGAATATTGTATACATAATAAATAGATATTTAAAAAAAAAACAAATCACTTCATTTAAAAAAATAGTGGATGGAGTCCTGAGTGAATGCATACTGCTGACGTAGGCACAGCCATGTCACGGACCCCAGAACCTCAGACCCATGGGAATTTGGCAAAGCCTCCCCTTAGGGTGAGGCTCAGAGGAATGGCAAAGCTTCCTCTGGCTTGAATATGAAGGTCGACAGTGCGCAGGTACAAGTGTCTAAGAACAATCCACCAATACGCACACAAGTTAGCACCTTCCATTTCCTCCTCATGGCTGTTTCCAGCCCGAGGCTGCTCTCTCATAGACACCGGCTGCCGAGACTAGTTAGCTCCTCCTATGGTGGTGTTCATCACGAACCTGCTGAGGTTCTGGGCTGTTGGGTAGCTGGTTTGGCTCCATCACAGAAGCACAGCCCATCTTTTCTGACTCTGGTCTTTCTCTATACATGTGCCCACTGTTTCTTCATTCCCTGGGTGTGCCTAGTCAGAGTTTCAGGACCCGAGCTACTCTGAACTCTGAAATGCTCCTCGAGTCTCACTGAATTGTAGGGCACTAGCCCTCATCACGCATCTCTTTCTTTCTTCCTCTTCTCTTCATCTTCTTCCTTAAGACAGAGTGCTATGTTCGATGGTGGTGGCGCACACCTTTAATCCCAGCACTCAGGAGGCACAGGCAGGTGGATTTCTGAGTTTGAAGCCAAGCCTGGCCTACACAGTTTCAGGACAGCCAGGGCTAGACAGAGAAACCCTGTCTCAAAACAAACAAACAAATAACAGGGTCTTGTTCTATAACTGAGGTTGACCTAAACTCATGCTCTTCCTTGAGGAGATTACAGCCAACTGTTTTTATCTATCTATCTATCTATCTATCTATCTATCTATCTATCTATCTATCTATCATCACCTCTCTCTCATCTAATTTTGATGCTGGAGATCACACCGAGTGTCTTCTCTACATGTTGTTTGCTAAGCATTCTACCACGAAGATACACGCCAGTCCACTTCTGTGACTACATGTGTGTACTACTGTGGCCCTCGGAAGGTATTTTTTGGGGGACTGGAAAGCTCTGTATTTTTGTTGTTGTTGTTTGCTTTTCGAGACAGGGTTTCTCCGTAGCTTTGGAGCCTGTCCTGGAACTAGCTCTTGTAGACCAGGCTGGCCTCGAACTCTCAGAGATCCTCCTGCCTCTGCCTCCCGAGTGCTGGGATTAACGACGTGCACCACCACTGCCCCACAAACTCTGTATTTTTAATTTGAAGCTATCAGAAGAGCTTGGTGTAAGAAGAGCAAGCACTTCCTAGGCAGACCCTTTGCTGTAGTAACCAAATAGTACATTATCTTGAGCTATGATTTAATTATAGTGTACTATCAAAATAAAACAAGAGTAGGGTGTGGTGGCACATACCTTTGATTCCAGCTTTTGGAAGGGAGAGATAGGTTGATCTCGGAGTTTAAGGACAGCCTGGTCTACAGAGTGAGTTCCAGGACTGAAATTGATGTGGCATTGTTTGTGACTTACGCCTTCACAGGACAGCCAGGACTGTATAGGAAAAGCCTGTCTTAAAAAAACAAACCAAAAAAAAATGGGGGGGGGGCGCTGGAGAGATGGCTCAGAGGTTAAGAGCACTGGCTGCTCTTCCAGAGGATCTGGGTTCAAATTCCAGCACTCACATGGCAGCTCACAACTGTCTGTAACTCCAGGCCCAGGGGATCTGACACCTTCACACTAGCGCCCATGAAATAAAGTTAAATAAATTATCTTTTTTTAAAAAAGAGTTTGTTCTTAAGAAAGGGAGGCTGCAGCTGAGTGTGGAGATGCTCAACTATAATTTTAGATTTCTGGAGGCAAAGGCAGGAGGTCAGAGTTTAAATAAAACCAGCTTGGGCTATGTAACAAAATGCTGTCACAGAAAACAAATTGGAAGGAGGGATAGAAAGAAAGGGATCCTGAGAAAGTTTCTGTTGACTTTAGAATTAAGCCAGTGCAGGCAAAACCGTCATGCCTGGGTTGTCCTTTGATGCCTTGGTGGGACCCAAAGGGACAGAAGTGATCAAGGCAGTTTTAGGTGGGGTAGAAACTGGAGCTGGTGTTCTGATTCTGAGCCCCAGGCTTATGGTGGAGTAACAGGATGGTTTGGATGCTTGTGTGAGCCAACTTCCTGCTCCAGAAACAAGTCCTAGATGAACAGCGTGCAAATCCCCCCAGATAACCAACCTGTAAAGAGTGTTGCTTTGTCAGTCTCAAAGGCTCCGGTTTATCACTGTCTTGTCCTGGAGCTTGTGGGTAAGGTGGCAATCATGGTGGGAGCCCTGGCAGAGAGGAACCACTCACGTGTTGCCTGAGATGTCAAAGGGAGAAGAGAACAAGTTCCATAGCCCCCTTCAAGGGCGTGCATGCTTCCAATGACACCACCTTCCCCACTAGGCTCTGCCTCCCAAAGGTTCTTTCTTATAAGCACTACCCTGGGAGCATTACCCTTTGCCACATGAGCCTCTGGGGGCCCCTTAAGATCAAACTGAAGCTCTTATCTTGGATTTTCCTGTTACGTCAGGTGAATTGAACTTGTCTTGAGATAGTTGAGGAAAAGCCTGGTGCTGTGGGCTGTGACTCCTCCCCAGTTCCTGCATAGTAAAGACTTTTTAAAAAAATATTTATTTATTATGTATACAATATTCTGTCTGTGTGTATGCCTGCAGGCCAGAAGAGGGGTTACAGATGGTTGTGAGCCACCATGTGGTTGCTGGGAATTGAACTCAGGACCTTTGGAAGAGAAGGCAATGCTCTTAACCACTGAGCCATCTCTCCAGCCCCTAGTAAAGGCTTTTTAAACCACTCAGCAAATGACGTTTTGTTACACAGCTTGAGCAGACTGAGATGCCGTGTTGGATTATGAGCACTCCTTTTACGCTGTTGGCGTTGCCATCAGAGGTCAGGGCACAATGACCAACAAGATGGGCAAGGCTCTCACGTCCCTGTCATTCAGGACAGAAGACAGAAGAGTTCCAGAGGAGGTAACAGTCTTGAAGTTGTCTTGGAGATAACAGCAGGGGAAGCAGTTGGGACCAGGAAATACTGCTGTCCCTGCCAGGCAGCTGCTTCCCCTCAAGAGTTGCCACCTTTGGATGAAGCTAGAGACCGAGACCCACATTGGAGCACTGGACTGAGCTCCCAAGGTCCAAATGAGAAGCAGAGGGAGAGAGAACATGAGCAAGGAAGTCAGGACAACAAGGGGTGCGCCCACCCACTGAGACGGTGGGGCTGATCTAATCGGAGCTCACCAAGGCCAGCTGGCCTGGGACTGATGGAGCATATGATCAAACCGGACTCTCTGAACGTGTCGGACAAGGAGGGCTGACTGAGAAGCCAAGGACAATGGCACTGGGTTTTGATCCTACTGCATGTACTGGCTTTGTGGGAGCCTAGTCTGTTTGGATGCTCACCTTCCTAGACCTGGATGGAGGGGGGAGGACCTTGGACTTCCCACAGGGCAGGGAATCCTGACTGCTCTTTGGACTGGAGAGGGAGGGGGAAGGGGATAGGGGAGAGGGGAGGGGAAAGGGGAGAGGGAAGAGAGGAGAGGGGAGGGGGGAGGGGGTGGAAAATTTTAAGTAAAAATAAAAATAAAAAACAAAAACAAACAAACAAACAAACAAAAGAGTTGCCACCTTTGGAGCTTTCCCCTCTCCTTTGTCCTCACCTCCCCTGGGCAGCACAGTGCAGCAGCCTTCTGGGTTCTTAGGGATGATGGGGTTTCCTGAGCAGAACCAATAGTCCTTGGGGCTTTCTCCTGGGCTTTTCAATATTTGTAACTCAAACATAGTCCATCAAGCTCCCCTGTCTTTGGCCTTCCAGCTAGAGAAACTCCTGGTCTACACAGGCTTTAAGCCTTTATAAGAAGAAAAGGTCAAGACTAGAGGAAAAGGGCGTCTTTCCTGGGGTAAAGGTGGTGCCCGAAGTCCTTCTGTTGCCTCTTGTCCCTCACTGCCCTTTCCAGAGGACCTGGGGTGAGGGTGGGGATAGCCATGGGGCTCCGTCAGCCACTGCCCTCCTCATGTTTTGGTGGCGCTAGTTTCAGCTTTCCCTGCTCTTGGGATCCTGCTGTTAGATTCAAAGGCCAGGTTTATACGGCCCGAGAATCAAAGCAGCCCGTGACTCACACTTTCATGTGCCTTGGCCCCAGCCTGTTGGCAGTTTCTGGACCAACTTGTAACCACTTTGCTGGGGCCAGGGTAGGTAAAGGAAAGGAACTTAGCAAACCAGGAAGGGTAGGCAGCCTGCCACAGCCTGCCACAGCCTGCACCCAGGCCTGGGCCTGTGATGTGGTCAGGCCACGGTGCGCCTAGCTCTTTAGGCCCCAGCAGCTCTGCACAGACAGGCCAGGGCATACACCAAGAGGGGCCCGCTGGCGCCTGGAACGGTTCCTAGGTCCCTTGAAGGGTGGGGCAAGCTGGCTCGTATGTTCCCAGTGCCACCCTCCAGGGGGACTCTGAGATGGGGAGGCCAGGGAGGGAGAAAGAACCCGGTGTGTTGGTCAGCCTCCCGTAAAGGTTGAGCTCTGTAGTAATTTCCTGTGTGCCCTCCTTCTGCAGGGATGGGTTTCCCTCAGGCTTCCAGCCATCTCCAGGGGAGGAGAGCTGGGCTTTAGGAATGCAAGCTTCTCTGATGTGAATCTACAGGCCAGGAAATCATGCAGGGCCTGAAACCAGTTTAGTGGACTGCAAACAACACAGAGGAGAAAAGATGATCAAATCAGTGTTAAATGTTAGGTGTAACAGCGGCATTGTATTGCTTTTTTTGCTTGTTTGTTTGTTTGCCTCTTTTTTTTTTTGGTTTTTTTTTTTTTTTTTTTTTTTTTTTGGTTTTTCGAGACAGGGTTTCTCTGTGGCTTTGGAGCCTGTCCTGGAACTAGCTCTGTCGACCAGGCTGGTCTCGAACTCACAGAGATCCGCCTGCCTCTGCCTCCCGAGTGCTGGGATTAAAGGCGTGCGCCACCACCGCCCGGCTTTTGGTTTGTTTTTTAAGACAGGGTTTCACTGTTTAGCTCTGGCTGTCCTGCAACTTGTTTTGTAGACCAGGCAGGCTTTGAACTCACAGAGATTCCCCCTGCCTCTGCTTCCTGAGTGCTGCTATTAAAGGAATGTGCCACCACCACTCAGCTGGTATTGTAGCTTTTTTGTTTTGTTTTATTTTTTTGTTTTTCTGATATTTTGAGACAGGGTTTCTCTGTGTCCTGCTGTGCTGGAACTCGCTCTGTAGACCTCAAACTCACAGAAATCCCCCTGAGTGCTGGGATTAAAGATGTGCGCCACCACTGCCGGGCGGCATTGTAGTTTTATAAGAGACTTATTTCTTTTTTAAAAACAGGAGGGTCTCCCACTCTACCGTGTAGTACAGGATGGTCATGGACTGGCAGCCATCTGCTCTGGTCTTAGCCTCCCAGGTGCGGGGGTTATGGATGTAACCACCAGGGCTGGTGGGATTATCTCTATCTGTGGGGTGCAGGGTAAGTTATTTTAAGTAACTTGTTTTCTCAGTGCAGACACAGTTTCTGTTTATGCGTGAGTGTTTAATGAGGATACTGAGGTAGATTGGTGACGTGGCAACTGTGTTGGTGTGAGTAAGAATGGCCTCCAATAGGGTTGTATATTTGAGTGCTTCATCGCCAGGGAGTGGAACTCTTTGATAGGATTGGAAGGTTTAGGAATGTGGCCTTGCTGAAGGAAGTGTGTCACTTGGGGTGGGCTTTGGGATTTCAAAAAACCCATGCTTGGCCCAGTCTCTGTCTCTCTGCCTCCTGATCAGGATGTAGCTCTCAGCTATTTCTCCAGCCCCATGCTTGCTGTGCCTACTGATGCTCCCCGCCGTGATAGCAATGGACTAAACCTCTGAATCTGTGAAATTAAATGCTTTTCCTTTATAAGAGTTGCCTTGGTCATGGTGTCTCTTCTCAGCAATAGAAGAGTGTCTAAGACAATACTTCTCAGTGGGTGTGGGTCCTTACCTATCAATAGGGGTTGATTTTACCAGAGACACTGGGCAATGTCTGTAGACATTTTTGCTTGTAACAGTTGGCGTGGGGATACCAGTGGTGACTGTGGACAGAGGCCAGGGCATTTTGAATAGTCTGTAATGCAGAGAATGGCTCTCCACCAGACTTTGCCAGAGCAAAATAACAACAGTGCCAAGGCAGAGTGGCCCTGGTAAGTGAGGGTTATTTTGTATTTCTACAACTGTTTTGTAGATTTGGAAACGTTCAAGAATAAATAAAAATAAATAAGTGAAGCAAAGCAGACAAATAAAATAACTGAAAATTCCAAAGTCAACCATAGTAATTATTGTTTGGTGAAGCTTCTTTTTCTTTTGGTAGCTATCTGTTTCTGAGGTGTAATTTTAATTGTGTATGTGTGTGGGGTGTATGTATGTATGTGTATGTATGTCTGGAACCAGAGTTTAGGCAGTTGTGAGCTGCCACACTGGTGCCGAGATGCGAACACAGTTCCTCTATAGGGACCGTATGTTCTCTTAATCACGCAGCTATCTCTCCAGTCCTAAGGGAGACTGTTTGTTGACACCTGACTGCAATATAAAAGCATTTCTTTATGGGGACTGTTCTCAAATATTGAAAAATATTGCTTAAACTGTACCCCGACTTTGCTTGCTAGTGGAGATATAGAGAAGCCTGTCTGGGCTCTGCCCACCTCATATAATAGCAGCATGGTATTATAATCCTATTATTTGTGCTTGCAGTGTGATGTACCGTGTGCTCAGGCATGGATCTCATTTAGTCTCCAATTGATAAGGGGTGGTGAGGTGGCTCAATGGATTAAAAAGAGAATCCACACGCCCTGACCTGAGGTCTGTTCCCTGCGTTAATTTAAAAGGCCGGATGTGAGTCCTAGGCTCATTAGCACGCCTGTGCCTCAAAAGCAAGGTGGGAGGAGAATGTCAGTTCCCGCAAGTTGTTTGTCCTTCGATCTTCCTTCATACAGCCACGCATGCACACAACGGCAATCAGAGAAAATAAAAACATTTTTCCCAAAGGTAGTCAGTCAGTCCTGTTGTGAGTATTGATCTTTCTTTCTCTACACGGCCAACAAGGTCTTGTCTTGAGAAATGACAGAACTGAAATTGGGTCCCCGAGATGCCAGATCTAAGCTCTTAATTACTTGTCACACATTCTGCCCCCAGCGTCCTCAGCCCTTCTGCATCTGATATTGCTTGCTTGGGAAGTGACAAGAGCCTCTTCCTCCTAAAGGTGGGGTGTGCACTGAGCCCGCTTGGGGTCCAACTTCTGGAGTCAACCTGCGTGTGTTTGATGGCTGTTTTGGGTCTCTCAATAAGGATGGGGCTTGTCTTGAAGTGTAGAAAATTTACTGGGAGGTAATTTTTAGGGATGAATGACTAAAAGGCAGCATGTGATCAAGAAAACATTGTCCTCAGATTGTGATTTGACTGAGTTGAAGGAACCTACACACAGATTTCACCAGCCCCCAGAGTGCTGTGTCTGAGGTAGTAGCAAGATGCTCATGGTCTTCCTTCTGTCTGGGCAATTTCCAGAGCGTAAGTGACTGTTCAATGACTTGCCTGGGGCCCATAATTGTGGCCCCTGCCCTGTGTGATCATAGCATTTAGGGCCCAAAGAAAATGAAGTCTAGGTACTGCATTCTCAGTCCTGATCAATTTCCAAAACTGTCTTTGCAGAGAGAACTCTGATCCTAACTAGCATATTTGTGTCAAAAGTTATCATTGGCTGTGGTCGTATTCTGTAGCAGAGTGCTAGCATGCTAGGATCCACCCCAGCACCACTGAGAAAAGTCCTCATTGCTAGTCAGGTTGGGGAGTACACACTCATCATCCCAGCACTTGGCAAACCGAGGCAGGAGGACCACAAGTCCCGGGCCAGCCTGGGCTACATAGCAAGAGCTTCCCCTCTGACCCAATTGGTTTCCGTCTTCAAACATGGCAGACAAGTGGCCTACTCTCCTTGAATGCTGTGTGTCCTCAGCTGGGCTTACATTGGTAGACTGTACAGCACAGGAGGAGGCTGTGCAAGCTGGAGAGAGAGAATAGTTATTTCAGTGTTGGTGAGGAGATGTTGTAGCTCTACTTTGGGCCACGTGTTGTTGACTTCTGTAATCCCAGCACTCGGAAGGGGGAGGCAAGAGCGGGAGTTCAAGGTCATCTTGATCTACCTACTGAGTTCTAGGCCAAGCCTGGGCTACATTCCATGCTGTATCAGCGGAAGGAAGCGTTTCTGCTTAGGTCTAAGAATGGCTTCTAGGTGGGTTGGGCACACGGACTCTACAGGAGGCATTTTCTCCCAGATGGAAGGCATGGGCCCAGCCTGGGGCAACCTCTATTTTCTTGTTCTTGTACTTGTTTTAGGTTTTTAATGTTTTTAAAGATTATTTTGAAATTTATCTTACGTGTATGGGTATTTTGTTTTCATGTGTATCTGTGGACCACTGCCTAAGGAAAAGGACATCAAATCCCCTGGGACTGGAGTTGCAGATGGTTGTAAGCCAATGCGTGAATCCTCTGGAAGACTAGCCAGGGCTCCTAACCAATGATTTGTGGCCATTTTGGATGGCATGGAGTCTTCTGAGGGCCAGATGTTTTGTCTTCAGCACCTACTGAAGGGCCCTTTATCAAGGTGGGTGTTTCTTTAGTCCATGCCATGGTGGCCAACCCAGAACTTCAGGGTTTTGTACTTAGCAAATGTCTATCTTTATCGCTCTTGCTGCTGTCTTAGATAAATTTACTCTCACCTGTGATATAATACATGCTGTGATGTCACCTGCACTGTGGTGTCACCTGTGATATAACGTGCTCTGATGTCACATGTGATGTAACATAAGCCGTGATGTCACCTGCAATGCAACAAGGCTGTGATCTCACCTGCGATGCAACAAGGCTGTGATGTCACCTGTGATGTAACAGGGCTGTGATGTCACCTGTGATGTAACATGGGCTGTGATGTCACCTGTGATGTAACACGGGCTTGATGTCACCTGTGATGTAACAGGGCTGTGATGTCACCTGTGATGTAACAGGGCTGTGGTGTCACCTGTGATGTAACACGGGCTTGATGTCACCTGTGATGTAACAGGGCTGTGATGTCACCTGTGATGTAACATGGGCTGTGATGTCACCTGTGATGTAACAGGGCTGTGATGTCACCTGTGATGTAACATGGGCTGGGATGTCACCTGTGATGTAACAGGGCTGTGGTGTCACCTGTGATGTAACACGGGCTGTGATGTCACCTGTGATGTAACACGGGCTGTGATGTCATCTGTGATATAACATGTGCTATGACACCACATGTGATGCAACAAAGCTGTGACGTCACCTGTGATGCGACACTTGCCAGTCTTCACATACGCATTCTTGCCTCAGTAGTCTTGAAGAAAGATCCAGTCATCACAAGGCTTTGTGAGTGCATTGGGGAAAGCTTGTGGTAGCATTTCTCCCCTACATTTTTATTGTAAAATTTATGTAACATGGAGACTACCTGATTTTAATTTTAATTGTTTAAAAAGTACACACATTAGTAAGATCCCTGCTGCCGAGAAGCCATCACTGTTACTCATTTCTAGGACTTTTCTAATCTTCTGGAGTATAACAGTGGTGTACCGTCCATACTACTACATGTACTATGGTACTATGCATGTTGTACGGAGCCTGCATTATAGGACCATTCGTGAGCCGGGCAAGGGCCTGGAGATTTAGACACACAAAGACACACAGACAGGGACATGGTTCATCCTTGAAACAAGAATGCCCCTTTATTGTGTAACCAGAGCCACTTATATATGGACCCTTAACTGATAACCACGCCCCAGCCAAACCCACCAGAAACCAGTCCCCGGCCATCAGGAACTCCTGAGGATCTCGTGCTCAGAGTAGCTACAGACACAGAAAAAACAAGTTGAATTTGTTTTGCTCAGAGCAGCTGCAAGCATAACAAGTAGTTTACAGGAAATTCAGGGTCTCCAACATGGTGGGATAAGATAGGCCATTTTATATTGTGTAGCTCAGAGTTTTTAGTTTACTTAAAGACTGTACACTATTGCCACTAATTGCATGCATTAGTTACTTTTCTTTTGCTATGAGGAAACACTGTGACAAAGAAGACTCACAGAAGAGGAGGTTGTTTGGGCTTACAGTTCTGGAAGGTGAGAGTCCATGACCCATCATGGTGTAAGAGTATGACAACAGACAGGCCTAGTCTCAGGAGCTGGAAGCTCGAACCACAAATAGGAAACAGAGGGTGAACTTGGAAGGGTGTATAGCTTAGAAACCCCAAAGTCTGTCCCTAGGGATATGTCTTCTGTAGCAAGGCTAAAAATCTTAAACCTCCTAAGCCTCCCCAAATGGCACCATCGACTGGGGTTCAAGTATTCAAACGTCGGAGCCTACGTGGGACATTCTTGTTCAGACCACCACACCGCAGATCCACCCTCATTTTTTGTTTTGTTTGAGACAAAATTCTCCTGCCCTTGCCAACCAAGAGCTGGGATTTCAGGTGTGCGCCAGCCTGCCTGGTTTATATCACTTCCAGCTCTGGTTTTCCACATAGCCTCATCCTCTCTGCTGACGGGTGCATCTGTGGTACAGCTTTCTTCTTTTCTTACTGTAAGTGTGTGTGTGTGTGTGTGTGTGTGCGCGCACACACGTGTGGAGGCCCAAGACTGATGCTGGTGTCCTTCTCAATCATCTCTAACTTCTATGTTGAGATGGGGTCTCTTGCTGAACCCAGAGGTCCCCAATTCTGCTAACCCAGCTAGCCAGCTTGCTCTGGGAATCCCCTGTCTTGCCTCCTGTGTACTGGGGTTATAGCTTTTGTGTGGGTTCTGGGGACCCAAACTCCGGTCCTCACACTGGTTTTACTTACCAAGCCATCTCCCCAGCCTTATGCAGAAGGGGCTCCACCGCTGTTTCTGGCATTTTCTCCCCAACCCCTTGACACCCACCTGCATGTCTGGATGCTGACACCCTCCCGGTGATGTCAGGCCGTGGTGACTAGCTGTGATTACCCACCTACCTGGCAACAGCTGTGTGACACATACTGATTTAGAGACGTGAAAAGTGTGGGTCTGGACGCTGGTGAGCTCAGCAGTTACCGCACGGCTCCCACCGAGCGTTTCCCGTGACTCAGTCCTTACTCAGACTTCTGGTGGCATCTTTTGAAGCTCTCCAAACTCACGCTGCCTGGGACAGACCCTATTACTGTCCTCATAATTAGTTCTTGCTCTTTATAGCCCAGGCCAGTCTCACACTTGCGATCCTCCTGCCTCAGCTTGACTCCCCAGTCACATAAGTAAAATCTGGGTTTATGTCCTGGCTCCTTCCATAGACCAGAAGCCCCTACTTAGGGATTGTGCAGTAACACGCCAGTCATGTGTGCATCCACTATGTATATAGTATTATCTAAGGAACAGAAGTACTTAATACATATTTGTTGACCCAGCCCTGAGTAGAGAACTCCCTCAAACTTCAACAGATTTGGGGGCGCACATACATAAAATTTCCTACCTGTTAATCTCCCTTCAGTCCGGTCTACTGATGAACGTAAAGAGCTCTTTTTAGGTAGGCAGAGTCATCACCTTCAACATAAGCAACACAAGCTACCCCGAGCAGCTGCAGACACACAGCCTGCTAGGAGGACACAGGAGTGAGAGGTCAGAGCTGCAGATGGCCGTCCGTGGAGAGGGCGCTTCCGTCTAGTGTAGGGGCTCCCAGGCTAGACTTTCCTAGATTCTCATTCAAAGCCTCAGAGCTCATGGTTTGACTGAGTCTGAGTTCTGGGGTCTTGGGGGTCCTCAGGATGACCTTGAAGGGGGGCACAAATACAATCCCTAGGTCTCAGACTATATACAATTTGGGCTGCAGGTCACTTTTTTACCAGGAGGAGGGGATGTTGGGGGCCACAGTCAGTAACCCGGTCCCGTGGGAAACTGGCTTGATTTTATGGCATGCCTTGGAATGGGCTCACAAAACCCAGTGTTGTCTCTGTGTTGTCTTGGTCTTGTGGTGGCCCTGTCTAGCTGTAGGTAGGAATTCCCACTGTAGGTGGACTCTTGGCCAGGCTGGACATGGGAGCCTCTGGGAGAGATGACAGCCTTTAGCTCCATCCACATCTGGAAATTACCTGCGTCTGTGTGTCCTAAGGGCAGGGGCTGCATGTCCCCTCATGTGCAGACACTTTGCTGACCAATCTTGTGTCTCTTTCCTGGGACCTCTGGTACATTGTTTTTGGGATCTGCACCCAGCATCTCGCTCGGTAACACTGTAGGCCTCACTGAACTTTGGCCTCCTTGACCAGGAAGCCGGTGTCCCTGGGTCCCTCCCTAGTGGAACTCTGGAAGAGCAGTGTTGGGCTCCATATCACAGGGTTTGCCCCCTCTTGAGTACGGTGAATGGAAGAGGAGGAAATGCTGGTTGTACGTGTCCGTCCTGGTTTCTCATCTTTTGCCCCAGGGTAGTCCCGAGGCCCTTATTTCAGGCTGGAACAGACTGCTATTGGTCTCTCAGAGTCCATCCTGAAATTAGATCTGGTCCTCCCTTCCCTCCCCTCCCCTTCCCTGCCCTCCCCTCCCCTCCCTAACCTCTTCCATCCCCTGCCTTCCCCTTCCCTTTCTTCCTTTCCTCTTCCTTCTCTTTTTCCTTCTTTTGACCTGGGGACTGGGTATGTAGCCCAAGCTGCTCTGAAATTCTTGCTGCGATTCTCCTGCCACCATGTCTGGTACTTCTTGCAGTCTTGGTACTTGACCCAGCAGGCCAGCATGGGGCCTTTATCCATCCAGCCTTGAGACAGCAGGAATGCTTACTGTGTGGAACCAGGATGAGTATGGGGGACCCCTGTCCAATTTGTGCCACCCATATACATGGGTATGAGGACACCTACTAGGGACTGACCAATCTACCATAGAGCACACCCCTAAAGAAAACTGACTCCCTCCCTCCCCTACTAGCCACCAGTCATCCATAGTTCCTCACTAGGAGTGAAGGTTTGTGTTTGTGACCCCTCCCCATGTTGGAGTGTTGACGGGCTTGATCTTACGCCGGTCTTGTGCAGGCAACCATGGTTGCTGTGAGTTTGTGAGTGCGTTGGCTCTGTTGTGTCTAGGAGACACTTCTTTATCCTGGTCCTTCCCAGTCTTGGGCTCTTACACTCTTTCTGCCACCTCTTTTGTGATGTTCCCTGAGCTTTGGGGGTTTGAGATGTGATGTTGATGTCCTGTGTAGGGTGAGCATTCTACAGACTCTTAGTGTTTGCCCTTTGACCAGCTGTGAGTTTTGCGTTACCCTCCATCCGCTGCACAAAGCCACAGTGACGAGGACTGAGAGTTACACTAGCTATGTTACTGTGAGTAAAGACACAAGTCTTTAGAGGGCGCTTTGATACTATGCCCATTTAACAAAATAACAGTAGCAGGTTAATCCCTGTGGTCAGAGGGCTCCCCAGTCCTGGGCTCTTGGTCAGATCTATAGTACTCGGTATATGTTTTATCCTACAGAGTGGGCCTTAAATTCAATCAGAAATCAGCTAGCTATCCCCATAACCTTCAGGCCACCGTTACACCATAGGCATAGCTTGCCAGACTGGTAACTATTATAGTTCTCAGGGTTCACAGCTGTGCAGAACTTGATGCATTTTCTTCCCCAGGACTCCACATAGCACCTTTCAGTATTATGAAAGCTAGCCAGCAGGGAGGAAGCTTTCCAGTCAATAGAAGCTTGATTTCTCAAGTCCTGTGACCAAATGTTGGTGTCTCCAACAATAGAGTCTTACATCAAGTTCAATGCAATGCAAGTATTAAGATGTGTAGGGGAGCTCCAATTAAGCACTCTGTCTGTCTGTCTGTCTCTCTCTCTCTCTCTCTCACACACACACTCACACATGCTTATAAAACAGCAGGTTTCCATATGGTTCCTTCAGATATTACTGTCAATTATCCCTCTTCCTTCCCCGTCCCGCTCCCCGATTCCTTGTCCTCTCAGCCTCTTTACCCCTTTCCCCTTTTCCCTTTCATAACACCTATGTTCTGCTGCCCCACCTCCCTTAAGACCTTCCTTCCCCTCCTCAGTGGCCCCTTTCTAGTTTCTGGGAGTCTATGTGAACCCCAAGATAGACCCACAAATATAAAGATTGGCTCTAGGATTACACGTAAGGGAGAACATTTGACATTCGTCTTTCTGGGTATGGATTCCTTACTCAGTATAACTTTTTTCTAGTTTATTACACTTGTCTGCAGATTTTGTTTCTCTTTAAAGCTGAATAAAGTTTCACTGTGTATAAGTTTGTGCTCATTATCCATTCATCAGTTACTGAACACATAAGCCCTTTTCATGTTCTAGTCGTGAAAGAGAATAAAGATGAATATGGATAAGCACACATCTCTGTCATAGGAACAGAGCCCACCGGGCCTGTGCCCGGGGGAGGCGCTGCCGGGTCATGTGATCGATCTACTTCTAGCCCCCTGAGGAAGCTCCATGCTCGTTTCTGCAGTGGTTGCAGCAGTTCGCACTCCCACAACAGTGCATGAGGACTCCTGGTTTCCTACATCTTTGCCAGCCTTTGTTATTATTTGCTCTCTTAATCTTAGCTACTCTGAGTGGAGCGGGATAAAATCTCAACATAGTTTTTCTTAGCTTTTCCCTGACGGCTAAGAATGATGGACCTTTTAAAACACTTCTCAGCCATCTGTATTTCTTCTGTGAACTCTCTGGTCAGGTCCAAAGCCCACTTTTTTTTAACTGGGTTTGGTTTTTTGGTATTAAGTCTTTTAGTTCTTTGGATACTTGAGACACTAAGCCCCTATCAGCTGTTCAGCTGGTGGATTGTTTCCCAATTTTGTAGGCTGCCTCTTCAGTTAGTTAGGATTTTCCTTTAGAACAGAGAAACTTTTAAATCTCGCGAGGTCCTGCTCTTTGGTACGGTCTTTTTGTAGGACCCATGTCCTGTTCAGAGAGTCCTTACCTGAACGTGCTGACCTGTATTTCACACTCTCTCCTCTAGAAGTTTCAGTGTTTTAGGTCTAAAGTTGAGATCTTTGACCCAGCTGAAGTTGACTTCTGTGCAGAGTGAGAGACAAGAATCAAGTTTCATTCCTCTAGGCGTGATACCCAGATTTCCCAGCACTGTTTGTTAAACATTCTGTCTTTTCTCCAATGTGATTTTGGTCTCTTTGGCAAAAACCAGGTGGCTGTAGGTACACAGACTTATATCTGTGTCCTTGATTGCATTGGTCAATGTTGCTCTTCTTGTCTCATTGCCATGCTGTTTTTATTACTACGACTCTGCGTATAATTTGAAATCAGGAATCGGGATGCCTCCAACCTTCCTTTATTATTCAGTATTGTTTTTGCTTTCCATGGTAATAAGAATTTTAAAATACAAATTTTAAGATTTTTTTTTTAATTTCTGAAAAGAACCGTGTTGAAGTTTTGATGAGGATTACATTGAATCCTTGAACGGACATTTCCACAATATTGGCCCTGTAGTTCATATGCACAGGAGGCCTCTCCATCTTTTGGTGTCTTCAGTTTCCATCTTTGGTGTTCTAAAGTTTGCATTGTAGACATCTTTCCCTCCCTCGGCTAGGTTTATTCCAAGGTATTTTAGTTTTGAGGCTGTCTCGAGTGGATTGTGTCCATGGTTTCTCTCTCGGTGTGTTTCTCTCTAGTGTACAGAAAGGCTACTGGTTTTGGGGTGTTAGTTTGGTAACCTGCCACTTTCCTGAAAATGTTTATCAGTTCTAGGAGTTTCCTGGTGATGTCCTTAGGGTCACCATGAATACTGCAAGTAGAGATACTTCACCTTCTTCCCCTATTGTGTCCCTTTGACTCCTGTCTTGTCTTACTGCTGTAACATGAGGACATCAAGCACTATATTGATATGAGTGGTGAGAGCAGAGGTCTTGTCTTGTTCTGGAGATTAGGAAAAGGTTTTGGATTTTTTCTCCTTTTAACATGCGATAGTTACAGCTTGTCATATATAGCCTTTATTATGTTGAGAGTATTTTTACCAGGAGGAGATGTTTTATTTTGTCTAGGGCCTTTTATCAGCAAATTGATATTACCATGTGATTTCTGTTCTTGAGTCTCTTTATGTGGTGAATTATGTCTATTGGTTTATGCGTGCCAAGCCACCCCTGTATCCCTGGATTGAAGCTGACTTGATCATTGTATCAGATATTTGGGATATTCTTGTGGTTTGGATGAGAAATGCCCCCCCATAGGGAGTGGCCTTATTAGGAGGTATGGCCTTATTAGGAGGTTACAGAACTTTTAGAATGTGGAGCCTTTGGAGTGGGATCTGTGAGCTTCTACCTCCCTCCTCCTCCAGCTCACTCTCTCCAGTTTTTGGGTGTAGATAAGGAGGTGATTTGTCTTCCTCTTGCTATCTAGTCTTCTGTGACATCGAGAGCATCCAGTCCTCTGGAACTGTGAACTGTAACGTCTTTATTTTATCCAGCTGTCTGTCCGTGTTCTGTAGAAAGTCCTGGAGTTCTTCTGAGCCGTTTGTTTTACAAATTTGTAACCATTCCTTTGAATTCTGTATCTAGAATTCCTTCTAGGTTATTGCGATTGGGATCGCTAATATAGGGTTAATAAGTGTTTGAAGAAGACAAGTAATCTTGGGTTTTTTATGTTTATATGCTTTTTTTTTTTTGTACTCGTTCCTGCCATTTAGGGTTAGATCACTGCCTAGTAGTTGTTACGAGGCTGTGGTTGTTCACGCTTTTCATCCCAGAACTCAGGAGACCGAGGCAGGCTGACCTCTGAAGATTACGTAGTCAGTTCCAGGCCAGCTAGGGCTACTCAGTGACAGCCTGTCTCAAAGACTAAGTAAATTTTGTTCTTGTTCCTCTTGCTCCTTTAATTCAGCTTGCTGCTCTCAGTGAGCGTGTTCTCAGTGTTCAGGAGAGGCTAGTTTGGAGTACCATGTGATCTTTTATTCTCTCTTCTTCTATTACGTGTATTATTACATTATATGTATAATATAATACATACATTATACCCCCTCTCCTTGTCTATTAGGCTAACTTCCCGGGTACCAGGCTTGACTTGCAGTGTGCCCCTGCCTGCAGCAGTAGTCCCA
Organism: Microtus pennsylvanicus; assembly: GCF_037038515.1. NCBI lineage: Eukaryota > Metazoa > Chordata > Mammalia > Rodentia > Cricetidae > Microtus > Microtus pennsylvanicus. The sequence continues at coordinate 79,159,328 of NC_134590.1, read as the reverse complement.
TGGTGAGCCAACTCAGATGCTAACGACTGCCAGACATTCCATAGGTACCTGGTTGTTTATGGAGTAAAAGGCTCTGATGGTGCTGTGTGCTAATGCTAGCTGATGAGGGTATGAGTTGGAAAGGACAGGAGAGGCAAGCCGTCATCCTGAGACTAGTTACTAGGAGTAGGTTGTTAGGTGAGCGTCTGTGTGCGAGTGACTGTGCGTTTTTGCAAAAGCACATGCACGCATGTGAGAGCATGCATGTGTCCGTGCACATACACGCGTGTGAGAGTATATGCATACGTGTGTGCGTGTCTGTGCACGTGTGTGAGTGGACTTATGTGTATCATGTGTGTTTGCGTGTATCTGTGCGCATGCACATGTGTGTGCACGTGTGTACGTGCGCATGCATGCACATTCATGTTTGCGCGTGCATGTATGTTGGCGCATGCGTGCATGTGCGCGTGCTTGCGCATGCGTGTGTACTCGTGCTTGCGCATGCGTGTGTGCGTGTGTTTACGGATGTGTATGTTTGTGTGCGCATGCGCACGTGTTTGTGTGCGTGAGCATGCACTTGTACGTGCGCGTGCATGAGTGTGCATGTGTGCGCATGCGCATGTTCATGTAGTGTGCTTGGGATTGAGTGTGTGTGAGGGTATGCACTTATGAATGTGCGCATGTGTGTACATATGTGTGTACCTGTGTGTGTATGCATCTGTGTGTATGTGCGTATGCATGTGTGCGTGCGAATGTGGAGGTGTTTATTTGGGTAGCTAGACTAGATGTGCTGGCTAGTTACTGCTTTGTCAACTTGACACACTAAGGTCCTCCGGAAACAGAGATCCTCATCTGAGAAACCATCTCCATCAGTTTGGCCTGCAGGTAAGGCTATGGAACCTTTTCTTGATTAATGATTGTTGTAGGAGAGTTCAGCCTGCTGGGGGCAGTGCCAGCTCTGGACAGATGTTCCCGGGGGTATAGGAAGGAAACACCTGAGCCTGGAGACGCAGCCAGTGAGCACCACTCCTCCGTGGGCTCTGCTTTGGGTTCTGTCTCCAGGTTCTTGCCCCTCTTAGTTCCAGCTTCGCTTCCTTCCGTGACGGACTGTGATCAGGATGTATACTGAGATAACCCCTTTCTTCCCAGGTGTTGATCAAGCAATAGAAAGCCTGAGATAACAGACGAGCCTCAACCTTTCAGAGACTGTCCTGCCTTCCCGTGGAGGGCCGCATATTTGCAGCTGTCTAGTCCTGCCATGTGAGTGTGATTGAAAGTCCCTCCACTAATAGCTGCTGCTGGGTGATTCTTCACGAGGGACAAAGGCCCTTGTCACCCCACTGCTTTCTGAACTCTCACAACGGTCACCAGGATTCTAGCAACTTCTTCACCAGGTGCTTGGGTATGCACGTCTGCTCTGCCCGGTCAGAGATTGTAGGTTGGGTGCCACCGAGGAGCTGAACACACTCACAGATGTCTGGCTGCGTATGGCTTTCTTGGAAGTGACTCCCAGCCTCGGCTCCTTACCTGTAAGGTCGACCCCAGTGGCCCTGGGTTAGAACTCTGAGGCTGGCCTGTTGTAGCCACTGGCATGAGGCAGCTCTGGAGAGTGAAGGGGCCAGGAAGGCAACGCTCCTGCTGTTTTACTCCACTGCAGGAGGTGCAGCCCCTGAGACCACTGAGACCAGAAAGGTGAGGGGTGGTTAGTGTGGAGGGAAACACCATCTTACAGCTTCCGGGACCTGGAAAGGGACTCCATAGTTGTTTCTTCACACCAGGGCAGCAGGAGAGGTTTTCAAAGGCCCGCAGGCGGTTTTCGTGAACCTTACTGTCAATTGTGGAGGAAATGCATTCTTAAAAAGATCTACTTTATTTATATGGGTGTGTGTTTTTCACGTGCATACGTCACAGGCAGTTGTGAGCCTGGGTCCTTTGGAAGAGCAGCAAGTGTGTTCTTAACTGCTGAGCCACCTCTCCAGTCCCAAGAGAAAATGTGTTTGTTTTTTTGTTTTTTTCTGGGTCAAAAATCTGTGGCTTTCACACCCCCCCCCCCAAGAGTCCGTGACTTGAGAATGAGACCCACTGGTGCAGACTCTTACAGCAGGGACGTTCTGCTGTGTCTTGTTCCTCCTGGTTTACGAGAGTGCAGTGGGTAGTGGGGTGCTGCCCAGCTTGGGCACGCTGTCAGCAGCATCGCTGGGCATGGCCTGGCTCCTGGGAAGAGGCTGTGGCGGGCTCTGAGGAAGGGACGCAGGATCTGGGGGGCGGGGGATGCAGGTGATTGCTGGGGTGTGTTTACCCTCGACTCTGCCTTCGTCCCAGGGGCCAGATGTCTGCACCAGCTGCCCAGATTGGAGGTGCAGCCTGTAATCCAGGCACTTCCGCAGCCGCGTGGGTGGTCCTAGCCGACGTGAAAGGTAAGCTTTGGTCTCCTTATAAGCAGGAACCCTACAGAGCAAGGGTAGTCCCGTCTCTCCAGGTGGCTCTGCCCTCACCTGCAAAGGATAAAAGGGACCCACTCTGAAGAGCCACGTGGCTGGCTTGCAGCCAGGGACACTGTTACCGGCTGCTCTTTCTCCCACCTGGAGCCGAGGTGGTCTCTGTGGCCCCTCCCAGGTTTATTCAAAATACATCCGGGCCCCCTGCCTGGCTGTTTCTTTGAACACCCTGGGTTTAGCGTTGTGGACGTTGAGGATAGGGCTTGCCTGAACAAGGTTCCTGATGGCACTTTCTTTTCTAGGAACCAGGTATAGGTTTCCCTGGACAGAGTCCCATGCCGCTCTTTACCCCTAAGGACAGCTGTGTCCTATATCACCGGGCTACCCTGCAAGTGAAGGGCTGTCTCTCATGTCTCCGCTGAAGGAGAAATCCCACCGGGTGCCCAGCCCCTGCTAAACTTCATGCATATTACATTCAGGCTTCTGGAGTGCACGCACGATCCATACTGGAGGGGTATTTATTTCCAGACCTGCCACATGCTCCCCGAGGCAGCCCCCACACAGATTTTAATTGCTAAACCGACTTATTCTGACTCAGGGTCTGTTTAGTAAAATGTCTGGAGACACACGAAAGGGGCGGGGGAGGGGGGAACGGACGGGGAGCTGGGCCAGATGCTGTCTATGACTAACAGGACATCCACCGAGGGGGCTGAGCAGCTCGCTGGCGTGTCATAGGTGGGTGGGTTTCTCGGAGCTCTTAGCTGTGCCGCGCTGTGCTAAAACTGTAGTTTGTGAATAAGCATTAGAGCGCCTGGGCTGGGCTGACTCAGGGGTGGTGACTGTTTCTGAGGAAGGCCTTCGGGTCGCAGGCTGCCTCAGCTTCTGGAGTGCTGCTGCGATGGCCTCGTGCCCCTCCTTCCCTTTGTCACCAACCAGTGGTCTCTGAGAAAAGCCGGTGCAATGGGCACTGGGGCACTGGGGACACCAGTTTCAGGGCCAGACTTGGATACTCCCTAAAATTCTCACCCTTTCTTTTCCATTTTTCTTTTTTATTGGTGGGTGGAGTGGGGGAGGGAGGGACACACACACACACACACACACATACACACACACACAGAGTGATCCTCCTGCCCCAGCTTCTGGAGTACTGGGATTACAATTCTGACCCCAATCCTGGCCCAAACCCTTATCATTTTCATTTGTGGTCTTTGGGTCCTGTTCCAAGGGTACCATGGGCACCTGTGGAAGCCCCATGCCTCTGAGGTGGGAGCCCACAGGCTGAGCGGAGGCGCCCAGGCTGAGCGGAGACGCCCAGGCTCAGTGGCATGGGTCATGTAAAGTGTTGTCATTGCTCCCTTCCCAGCTGGTGCCGTCTGAGTCTTCGTGACACAGAATTTGTGTCACGGGATTGCTTCCAAGAGCCCCAGTCACAATGGAAGGAGAGAGGATGTGAGCAGCCGGGCTCTGGTTTCCATTAACACTGACTTGGGATCCACTCATATTTTGAAAGACCAGAGAAGCAGGTTCGGGGGACCCAGGTTTTAGTAGCACAATTTTTTGAGAAAGAGAATTGGGGAGATCTTAGCACACAGGGTCTGAGGCCCTGGAGGGAAGCCAAGCTGCTGGACCCTGGAGACACTATCATCCAGCCAATGTCAGTTGGGGCAGCATTGTCACCGCCCCCACCCTGACATTTGGTAGTGGTTGCAGATGCCTTTGTCAAGGTCACAGAGCCTTATGCTAATGAGTAGATCTGGGACACTAGTGAAAGATCCCATAATGCAGAGGTCAGTGAAGAACCATCTAGCCCTAACATTGGCAGGGCCACTCTGGAGACTGTTGTCACCAGGGCTACAAAGCAGAGTGGCCATGCTCACACGTCCTCTTCCTTCTGCTGCCTGCCTTTGGCATTGCCTGTGTAATCCCTGCCAACCCTGCTGAGAGCGTTTTGTGTGCCAGGCACAGTGTTGTGATGAACAGGAATCCAGGTACAACTGAGGCCAGTCAGGAGGTGTGTCTGAAGGCAGCCATCCTGTCTAGGGCACTTGGACTCTCCCGTGTATCTTGGGATTCTCCCCAGCAGTGTTTGATGGTGACCTTTGTTCTCAACAAATGCCAGCACTCACAGGGGACCTAGGAATCTGAGAAGAGATGACCTTTCCCATGGGGTCCATGTCATGTCCTGTGCTGGTGAGATCTGGGGTCCACATGCTGTTTCGAAGGCTTGCTGGTTTCTCTTCCATGAGCCTCCCACTCAGGGACAGTCCAGTCCTCTTTGGGGGATGGTTAGAGACTCGCATGCATGCAGAGAGTCCAAGTTTTGTGCTCCTTCTCAGCAGTGACTATTCATGACTGCCCTGGAATTTATGACAGCCCCAGGAATCCTGCCCTAGAGGCTGGATGTACTTGTGAGGGTTTTTTGTTTGTTTGTTTTTGTTTTTTGAGACGGGGTTTCTCTGTGTCACCCCGTCTTGGTTGTCCTGGAACTTGCTCCGTGGACCAGGCTGGCCTTGAACTCACAGAGATCCGCCCTGCTTTTGCCTCCCAAGTGCTGAGATTAAAGGCATGCACCACCTTCTGGCATGATTTTTTAAAATTAAAATAACTGTAGTTTGAGGTGGAAGATCCACCTTTTGAGGTGGCAGCCTATACATGGAAGAAGGAAGCGTTTGCTCTTTGCCTGCTGGCTTCTGTTCTTATAGCTATGTCTTTGGGATGCTGGTGTAGAGTGAAGACCAGCTGCGACATCCGCCTTGTGGACTGAACTGGATTCTAGGACATTCTGTCTGTTGACAGGCATTGTTGGATTGGCTGGGGCCACAGTCTGTAAGTCATTCTAATAAACTCCCTTTCTCTGTATCTAGGCTCATTCTGTATGTTCTGTTCTTCTAGAGCATTGGGCAAAAAGCTTGTAGACCAAAGAACCTTCAGTTCAGAGAAGGAACTCTGGCTTAGGGGAGATGGAGAAAAAGTCCACCTATGGCACAGTCTCAAAGGTTGTCTGTGCCTTTCCCAGTCCACCCCAGGCTATCCAGCGTTGTGTCCCCAAGTCTGCTCACCGGAGCAGGAATGGCTTCAGGCACTTCCATTGCTGATGGAGCGAGAGCCTAGGGTCTCTTTAGTCTCACGTTACTTACATCCTTCTCACTGGGTGCGGAAGGTGCTGGAGCGATTGGTAGGGGTCTGTGGGTAGCAGGCCCTGGACCGAGTAAGTCATGTGCGTCTGTTCTGTTATTTTATACATATTGCTGTAATTAAAATGTGGACATCGAAGGGCTAGAGATATGGCTCACTAGCTGAGTGCTCACTGCTCTCGCAGAAGACTGAGTTCAATTCCCAGCATCCACACCGGGTAGCTCCTGACAACCTGGAGCTCCAGCTTTGAGGGAATCAAATGTCCTCACACATACACGCTCACAGCACGCCAATACACACATGCTCACACACATGTTCACATAGAGATGCACACATGCTCAAACACACATGCTAATACACACATGCTTTCACACACATGTTTACACACAGATACACATATGTTCACACATGCATGCTCATACATGCTCATGCACACAATGCTCACACATGCTCACGATACTCACACAGAGACATACACATGCTCTCACACACATGCTAACACACAGACACATACAGACACATACTCACGCACAGACACACACATGCTCACAATACACTCATACACAGGCACACACATGCTCACACAGACACATGTGCTCATACATACATGCTCACACAGACACACACATGCTCACACATACACTCATACACAGGCACACGCATGCTCACACAGACACATGTGCTCATACATACATGCTCACACAGACACACACATGCTCACACACACACTCATACACAGGCACACGCATGCTCACACAGACACATGTGCTCATACATACATGCTCACACAGACACACACATGCTCACACATACACTCATACACAGGCACACGCATGCTCACACAGACACATGTGCTCATACATACATGCTCACACAGACACACACATGCTCACACATACACTCATACACAGGCACACGCATGCTCACACAGACACATGTGCTCATACATACATGCTCACACAGACACACACATGCTCACATATACTCATGTAATTAAAAACATAACAAAAATGCAGAGACTGATTAGCAATCTCCTCCCTCTGCCCCCAGCTCTGGCCAGTGTTGAATCAACCCCTCAGGTTGCCTGTGTCCCTTGGCTGCTCTCCCTTTGATGGGGACTCGAGTCTCTCAGTTACACCTTGTAAAGCTGTCCTTTATCCCGCATCTCTGTCCTCAGAGCCTGGCCTTCCTGTTTCTCACTCAGAGATGCCACAGTGCTACACATTCTTCAGGGCCTAACTCTGTCTGGCAGCCACCAAGTCCACCTTCCTTCTGATCTACATAATTCCCAGGGGAGAGCATCTGGGGCTCCCTGGCCCCTTTCTGCTATTCCACTTGCTTCACAGAATGGAATTAAGAACTATTGTGTGAAGGCGGGGTGGCACGCACGCCTCTAATCCCAGCACTCTGGAGGCAGAGCAGGTGGATCTCTGTGTGGGCTGGGTGAGATGGCTCAGCACGTACTTGTCAGCCCTGATGGTGGGGTTGTTGGATCCCCAGCACCCACCGGTGGGAGGAGACAACTGACTCCAGCAGCGTGTCCTCTGACCTCCACAGAAGAGCCAACACACATCCCCACACACAGTAATTTTAAAATCTATAAGAAAAATAACTTTTATAGTAGGCATGGTAGCACATGTCTGGAATACAGGGCTTGGGAGGTACAGGCAAGTTCTAGGTTGCCTTCGGTTATGTAGGCAGTTTAAGGTCAGCCTGGGCTCCATGAGGTTGTTTTGAACAACAGAAAAACCACACATCTACAAACAGTGGTAAAGCCACCAACCAAACAAAATCTTATCTCTCAAACATGAAAATGAGAACCATAATTTCCATACTAATATTTACAAACCAACTTAAAAACCACAGTTGTGTACCATTACATACCAACCATCTAATATTATCCTATAGAATTATTCTGTTATTTTCTCATACTCTTTAGAATAAAAGGGTCTTGTATGTTTGTTATTCCGGGGCTCAGAGGTTAAAGGCAGGAGATTCAGGAATTCTAGACCCTGCTACATAGTGAGTTCGAGGTCAAAGTGGGCTGTGTGAGTCTCTTTCTCAAAAACCGTAAACAAAATAAATTACCACCAACGAAGAACCCTCCCTTCCTGTGCATATAATGTGAAACCAAGATAGCAAAGATCAGAAAGTCTTTTTCGTGTTCGCCAAATTTTTATTGTTTTGAAACAAGCTGCCCCAAACCTCAGGCCTCTGCAGACTTTTGTTTAACCCTAGACTTCTGCAATCATTGAGTTCATTGAGCTCAGCCGCTCAGTGTTTGGGAGTCCGCGCCACAAGTAGTGGCGCAAACAGGCGCGCTGGCTCCCTCTCGTGGCCAGCAGGGAGAAGACACGGGAAGAAAAGGGTGTAGAAGCCCGAAGCAGTATTTCACTGAAATAGACCTGAGCAATGAGGTTCGCAATCCAGAGCCTGAGGAAACGTTGTAGTTTTCCGGGTAAGGTAAAAAGGACTGTCCACTGGAGGATGCTTTTAAGACATAAAGATGGAATGTGCTGGTAAGGAAAAAACGGCAGCTACTTGTTCAGCCACGGTAAACTTTCTTTATGAGGGCAAACTCCAAGAAACAATCACTCTAGGGGCCTCTCTTGCTCCTTCTGCCTTCTCCCAACTGGAAGAGGTGAAGGGCACGGCCTGAGTTCCCGTGGCCAGGGCTCCCCAGCATAGCCTGGCCTCACCTTAGAGCCCCGGGGCTGCCTGGACGGGAACACGGGACCCCGCCTCTCTGATTCGTCCCCGGTCAGATGTTCCGTTCCGCTCATTCCATCCACAGCCCCAGCAGGCTTTCAGGCCTCTCTGCCAAATCGAGTGAGTGTGTATTTAGGGAGATTGGTCGCGGCCTGAGACATTTTCCCTCCAAAGCATGAGGCCCGCGGGGCTGTGCTGCGCAGGACTGAGATGACGTCACCAATGAGGCCTTTTGCATGCTCACCCTCTGTCATCCTGTTTGGAGGTTCCTAGGCTGTCCTTGCCTTATTTTGTTTTCAGTACCGGGTCTCATGTAGTCCAGGTTGGTCTCAAACTGAACAGGTAGCTGAAGACGATGGCCTCCCGCCTCCACCTCTTACTGTGTGGCCCCACCTGGTTCATGGTCTTTTATTTTGATGGTAAAGAGGCAGAACCATTTCTATCTGATCACCGCGACAGCTTATGCTGGTGGTTCTCATGGGTTCCCAAGATCCAGCTGCCTTCCGGTCTTAGTGTGGGGGTCAGTTACTCCAGCAAGGCCTTCTTTGGGTCCCTCAGGCAGGGTGAGGTTTCCCTAACGCTGTGCCTCTTTTAGGGAGACAGAAAATTCTGGAAACAGTGATAACTGAACACGGAGAACCCTCTAGTTAGATGTGGGCAGGAGAGACCCTGTCTGTGTGCTACACCTTAGAGGGTCTTCATGGGTGAGACTGTAAGGGGCAAGGGTACCTGGGCCTCCCTGTCATGCTTTGAGGATGTCTGCCCAGGATGTCTTCTTTCTGAGGCTGTCACCAATGAGGTCTTTTGTCACCAGGGGCCTTCCCCAGCTTTTCCCTCCCTAAATGCCCTATGCTGCTGGCCCGCAAGCCCCCAGATTGGGGGGGGGTGCTGTTTTGGGGCGGGTGGATGCCCGGGTTGCATCATGGGCACACAGGCTGAGAGGCCCTTACGCTCAGGATGAATGCAGGAGATAGAGAAGGTGGCTGAAGGGGGGCGGGTTTAGTTGATAAACTCAGTGGGCAGGGAATGAAGAGGTGGGAAGAGGCCCTGCTGGGGATGGACAGAGTTGATTGAAGGAGGTCACACCTGGAGGAGACCGCAGAGGCCACTTTCCGTTTTTGTCAATTTCGCTGGCTGCTGCTGACTTGAGCTCCCGGCCTCCAGCCGGCAGCTGTGTCTGACTCCCCCCTGCTTGACCCTCGGGCTTCAGGGACGGCTTCCCGCGTGACGAAAGTGACGAAATTCTGGGCCGAGTTTCAAGAATGAGAAAGGACCTTCCAGGAAAATCGCTTTCTAGAGAGTAGCGATAGCGTGAGCGGGAAGAGCACCCGATTGGGTGTGGCAGGAAGGACCCTGTCTGCGCGCTGCACCTCAGAGGGAGTTCTGCCCCTCATGGGTGAGAAGCCTGTGGAACTGTGGCTGTATGCATCCCGTCTCGGGATCTGTCCTCCCACAGTGTCAATGAACCCCTGGAGCGTGAGGGAAAGAGGAGCGTTGGTGTCTTCAGTGAGAATGGTGGGGAAGGAAGGACAACAGGAGCAGACGTCACCTGGTTATCAAAGACACTGGCGTTTCTAACGCTACAAAGGACATCCCTTGCTAGCGATTTCAGTGGGCTGCTGAGGCGGGTCTCCAGGTGTCAGTGGGCCCAGGAGAGGGTGGGAGGCCAGAAGCAAAAGCAGAGAGCAAAGACAAGGAAGGAAAGATCAATTTCCAACATCAGGCTCAAAGGAAAAAAAATGGCCTGAGGGAGCGTGTTTCACAAGAGAGAGGCAGAAGGGGCTAAATTGTCCTCTTAGTTCTCCGGTATGTTATGGAATTATGAAGTGTATGTGTTTAAAGAAAGCAAATAATATAGTCAGTCTAGTAATGTGGAGATGAAAACCAAATTTCAGAACAAAGCAGGGAGTCAGGCAGAGGGCCAATGGGAAGTCACAGAATGCCAGCCGTCGCTCCAGGGGCAGGGAAAACCCAGGGGGAGAGGGGAAATCTCACAGGGCAGGCTGAGGCAGGCAGGCTCCTTTGTACATCTCCTGTCGGGACTAGAGGAAGAGACAGAGCAGGGAGGAGAGGGGTCAGCGAGTAGGAGGGACCACCACTTCATGACGCCCATGGCAGAGATGTTCACTGGGTGGCCCAGGTCTGGGTGAGGCCAGGGACATGGGCTGATGGAGGTGAGGGTAGAGGGGACTTGTGAGCCTGGACTTCACTGTCTTTCTCCGTGTCCTGGAATCTCTTGAGAGAATGCTCGGTGTGGTGTTCTCCAGAGAGGTAAGACAAAAGGGACCGTGGCCGTGGGAGCTGTTCAGGGTGTCAGAGAGAATGTCTATGGAGGAGGATGGAGGTCTTAGAAGCAGCAACTAGGAACAGGAAGCAGATCTGTGCTATTTCCTGCCCTGGGCCCTGGGAGTGTGGGAGCTGAGCAGCCTCCCCCCTGGGAAGCAGAGGGTGGGGATGGCACAGAGCTTCATGGGAAAACGTCTTCAGAGTATTCTGCGTGGGAAGGGACTGGGGAAAGTGGGGTGGCTCCTAGTGGCTTGGATCCGGTGGGGGGGGTGTAGGGGTGTGTGTGGGGAGCTTACATAAAGGCTGGGATGTGTGAGGGAACGAGAGGAAGACCCCAGCGTTCCTGTCTTCAGACACTTAGTTTTGTTGAGAAAATTGGCTGAAGTCCCAGGCAAGTCTAGGCAGGATCTGAAGAGAGAAGTTGACCCCTCTTGACTAGGCGTGGCTAGGTATCATAACAACAAACCAAGTCTGTGGCTTTTTCAAGACAGGGTTTCTCTGTAGCTTTGGCGCCTGTCCTGGAACTAGCTCTTGTAGACCAGGCTGGTCTCGAACTCACAGAGATCCACCTGCCTCTGCCTCGGAGTGCTGGGATTAAAGGCGTGTGCCACCACTCCCAGCTTGGATATCAAATTCTTTATGTGTATGTTCATGTGTACATCCACACACGTGTTCTTTGCCTTCTTTTTGAGACAGGACTGTTTTCGCTGCATCGGAGACTCACTAGTTTGGCTAAGTTGACTGGGATGGGAGCTCTAGGACCCTCCTGTCTCTGCTCCCCCAGCACCGGGATCACAGGCTCACTCCGCCTCTCTGCTCGCTTGTGGGGATTGAACTCAGATCTACTTTGCTCCTTTCTCAGACACTTAATGAAAATCTCAAGAACAAACTTATTAATTTCCCCCTACAGTGGAATCATTGACTTCTTGTGCAGCTCTGTGACCTAGGTTTGCCTTGTCAGCGTCATTTGTGCACTGCAGGAGTAGCCTGTGACGGAATATTTAAAAAATACACTTTATTAAATTTCAAAATTATACTTATTTATTTGTGTGTGTACGCGCGCGCGCGCGTGTGTGTGTGGGCACCTGTGTGCTGTTGTCCACACATGGGGACCAGAAGACAACCTAAGAGAGTCGGGTTTTTCCAGGCTTGGGGGGCAGAGGCAGGCAAATCTTGATGCCAGGCCTGGTCTAGAAAGCAAATTTCAGGACAGTCAGGACTGTTTCACAGAGAAGCCCTGTCTCAAAACAACCAAGACCAAACCAAACAACAACAAAGAGAGAGAGAGAGAGAGAGAGAGAGAGAGAGAATTAGTTTTCAGTTACCACCACGTGGGTTCCTAGGACTGCATTCAGGTCCTGGTTTGACAGTAAATTCCTTTCCCAACAGAGCCATCTCACATCTCACAGGCTCCATCATTTTGTGTGTGTGTGTACACGTGCATGTACGTGAGTGTGCTCAAGTGTGTGCACACGTGTGTGTGTTCACATGTGTGTGCACGCAACACGTGTGTGCAAGAGAATGAGTGAGTGTGCTCAAGTGTGTGCGTGTGTGCACACGTGTGTTCACATGTGTGCATGAGAATGAGTGAGTGCTCAAGTGTGTACGCGTGTGCACACGTGTGTGCTCACATGTGTGTGCATGTAACACGTGTGCGCAAGAGAACGAGTAAGTGTGCTCAAGTGTGTGCGTGTGTGCGCACACGTGTGTGTGTTCACATGTGTGTGTGCACGCAACATGTGTGCGCAAGAGAATGAGTAAGTGTGCTCAAGTGTGTGCATGTGTGCGCACATGTGTGTGTGTTCACATGTGTGTGTGCACGCAACACGTGTGTGCAAGAGAATGAGTGAGTGTGCTCAAGCGTGTGCGTGTGTGCACACGTGTGTGAGTTCACACACGTGTGTGCAAGAGAATGAGTGAGTGTGCTCAAGTGTGTGTGCGCGCACACGTGTGTGTTCACATGTGTGCATGCAACACGTGTGTGCAAGAGAATGAGTGAGTGCTCAAGTGTGTACGCGTGTGCACACGTGTGTGCTCACATGTGTGTGCATGCAACACGTGTGTGCAAGAGAATGAGTAAGTGTGCTCAAGTGTGTGCGTGTGTGCGCACACGTGTGTGAGTTCACATGTGTGTGCATGCAACACGTGTGTGCAAGAGAATGAGTGAGTGTGCTCAAGTGTGTGCGTGTGTGCACACACGTGTGTGTTCACATGTGTGCATGCAACACGTGTGCGCAAGAGAATGAGTGTGCTCAAGTGTGTACGCGTGTGCACATGTGTGTTGACATGTGTGTGCATGCAACACGTGTGCGCAAGAGAATGAGTAAGTGTGCTCAAGTGTGTACGCGTGTGCACACGTGTGTGAGTTCACATGTGTGTGCACGCAACACGTGTGCGCAAGAGAATGAGCGAGTGTGCTTGGGCATGTAACTCACCGTAGTGAATGTGAGGAGGTCGGAGGGGAACTCTCTGAGATCACTTCTTTCCCACCTTCGTGTGGTTCTGGGCATTGAGCTCAGGTTTCAAGCCCTTGACCTGCTCAGTCATCTGTCTGACACAATAGTTTCTAAAAATGGACTTTTTTAAAAATTGAATTCTAAATCTATTAGAATTAAGCAATTTATTTGTTGACAATATATTTTATGTTTTGCCCCTCCCCAGTGCCTCCCAGACCCTTCCCACCTCCCTTACCATCCATTTTTATGTTTTCTTTTCCCCTCTCTTTACAACAAACGAACCAAAACAAAAAATAAAACACAACAGTAACAAAATCCACCAAAACATAATTCACCTTTAAAACCACAAAAACAGAAATCAAAATAAGCAAAAGACCCAATAAGACAAAAAAAAAATATACAAAAATAGCACTGAGTTCGTTTTGCATTGGCCAGCTGCTCCCGGGCGTGGGCCTGCCCTGAAGTGTAGTTAATGTATGCCGTGACACTCCACGCGAGAAAACTGACCTAAGAGGGCTGATGCACATATGAACTCAGAGATGGTGGCAGTACGAACCTGACCTGGGCAGGTTCAAGCCAGGCAGAGTCCTAGGACCGAAGAGGGGGGAGTAGATAGACACTGGCTTCCACCCCAACCAAAAATTAAGAGAATTCTCTGACTTCCTGAGACCCTTAAAAAAAAAAAAAAGTTTCTTTTCAAAACTTTGGCGACAGCGACACCTAGTGGTCATTGCTTTGTATACAATTTCGCTGGTCTCCTTTTTTCTTCTTGGTTTTTCGAGACATGATTTCTCTGTGTAAAAGCCCTGACTGTCCTAGAATTCGCTTTGTAGGCCAGGCTGGCCTCAAACTCACAGGGATCCACCTGCTTCCGCCTCTCGAGTGCTGGGATTAAAGGCGTGAGCCATACCCAGTCCTTTTTTTTTCTTTTTTTGATGATCAAGCTTCACCCCAGATAAATGTCAGACTCCCTGGGTTTGGGAGTCGGGCACTGTTCTAACCAACCAACCAACCAACCAACCAACCAACCAACCAACCAACCAACCAACCAACCAACCAACCACCCACCCACCCACCCACCCTTTCTGCATTGTTCTGAAACGCAGCCCAGTTGAGAATCGGAGCTGGCAGCCGACACAGCTGATTCTGGTTTGTAGCCACGTGATTGCACTGGGCCGAGGGATGCCACAGAGGGGTTGCTAGTTTGTAGTATTTATTTGCTTGTTTTGGCGAGGCAAAGACTTCCTAGCATTGGGATTATCGACACTGGACACCATTCCCAGCTTGTGTTTGTAATTTTAAAATACATTGGGGATGGGTGGGGGTGCGGATATGTGTGTTGGGGGGTCTGGGGTGCCGTGGGCCCCAGGAGCCTGACACCGTGCTGGGCAGTGTGTGCTCGTTTTCACTCCTGTGAACTGAAGGAGTGAACGGTACTGCTTCTCCCATACTGTCACGTGATGGATACAGCAGCTGTGTTGTGGGGTTCAGACAGTGACAGGCTCAGCTGAAGGTGACTTGGTCTCTCACACGGCGTGCTGGTTTATTTCGTGAGGGCTCTGTTATCTCTGATCCTCGGGGAGGGTTTTTCTGGGGTTAACAGAGCACATTTGCTAAGAGTGTGGTTAAGCGGTCAGAGCTCCTCCGAGCATTTCCCTATTTCTGTGACATGCAAGGGTTCTTTATCACAGAATTTCAAAATTAATCAATTTTCCTAGTTTTGAGATTATTTCTTTTCTTTTTTTTTGTTTTCTCTTCTCCCTCCCCCTCTCTCTCCCAAGACAGAGTTTCTCTGTGTAACAGCACTGGCTGTCCTGGAACTTGGTAGACCAGGTTGGCCTTGAACTTGCAAAGATCTGCCTGCCTTTGCCTACTGAGTGCTGGGATTAAAGGCATGCCACTACTGTCCGGTCTGGTTTTATTCTTTACTTTCTTACCTGCTGCAAATAATTTAGTTTGCTAAAAGCCTTAATTACTTGATCACTTAATAAAGCTAAAACCAAAATAAAAGTGCTTGCCGTGAGGGAGAGGTGACTTGGGTGCTCCTAGGAAGGCTGTTTGCTCTCTTTTTAAGATGAATTTATTTTTATTCCCTGTGTATGGGTGTTTCTGTCCTGCACTTACATACGGGTTTTGTGTGCTTACCTGGTGCCCTCAGAGCCCCTAGAACTAGAGGTGAGGACGGCTATGAGTCACAGGTAAGTGCTGGGAACTGAACCCGGGTCCTCTTCAAGAGCAGGTGTCCTTAACTGCTGAGCAGGCTCTCCAGTGCCACGGTTTAAAAATGTGTTTTAGACTGTACATGTATGGGGGCAGTTATGTGCATGTGAGTGCAGGTGCCCCAGGAGGCCAGCAGAGGGAGTTGGATCTCCTGGAACTGGGGTTACACTTGGTGAGGGACTTGAAGTGGGTGCTGGGAGTTGAACTTGGTCTTTTGATTCAGTGCATGCTTGTAATATTGAGCCATCGTTCTGGCTCCGGCCCCCCAACCCAAGTTTCTTGGCTACAAATATGTGAGCATGCCCAGAGGTCCTGTGTGTGTGTGTTTCAAGAGATGGGATTATCTTGGTTTAAGACAGTCACAAGTTTCTCTCTAAAGAGACAGTTACTTTCTCTCTGCCTGAGTGAGGGCTGGACCCCGACTTCTTCTAACGAATATAACATATGGACGAAGTTAAAGGTCTAGCCAGCCAGAGCTCGTCAGAGGCCCCATGCCCCTTGGTGCTCCCTTGGTCCTATTGCTCTGGAGGTGGTCGGCTGTCAGCGCGAGGCCACTTACTGTCTATGATGCAGGGTGCTGAGTTCAGTCTGAACTTCAGAGAAGGGCCGCTGCCCTCGGTGTGGGCAGAAGCTGGCGGCGCCTGGGGAAGGGCTGCGACCGCGCTTGGGATGGAGGGCCGTAGCAAAGAGGCTGTTCTGATGGCTCTAAGGTGTCCTGTGCACACTGGGGCTGATTTCAGGGCCGCGCTGATTGTCAGGCCTTTTCTGACATGCTGCACACGTGGGCTGTCTTAAGTCCTTTTGGCTGCCCCCTCACAGAAGAACTTCCTTCCGACCAGTTTACTGGAAGGATACACAGGTGGACCAGCGGGAGGCACTTCCGCGCGTCTTGTATGCCAGGCAGGCGCTCTACCACAGAGCTGTGTCCAAGACCTTTTCTGGGTCTTTCTCTTTTTATTTTCGAGATGTCTGGGCTGGGCTTGAGCTTGGGGTTTTCCTGCCTCAGTTTCCACAGACGCTGGGATGGTAAGTGTGCACCACTGGATGTGGCGTCTCTTTTGGAGGTGGGGACCCCGAGCTAGAGCTTTGGTTAGACTCAGGTTCTTCTCTGTTGAAGACACTTGCTGGGTGGAGTTGGGACACATCATGGCAGACTGTTTTCACCCACAGTTCCTCTGGTCCTGTCACACGCTCTCTCACTGGCCAGGGGCCCAGGGAGCCCCTTTCTCTTCCATCCCCAAGTTTGGGGGACCACCTTCTTTCTGCAGCTTCTACTCAAGGATTTTATTTATTTATTTTAAAACAGGGTCTCATTGAATAGCGCTGGCTGGCTGGGAACTCTCTATAAAGACTAGGTTAAACTCAGATCTGCCTGACTCTGCCTCCCAAGTACTGGGATTAAAGGTATGTGCTTCTACTCAAACGTTCTGCCCATTTTTTATGCATTTGCCCGGGTGTTTGGCTCGCGCTGGGCTCATGTGAAGGACTGTACCTTCTCTCATGAATCGGCACAGCGGGACATGGCAGACCTCAACACATACTTGATATGTACAGAAATCAAAGGCACACGGATGGCTCAACAGCCCTGGAATCTGACTAGCTGGAGGCATCGCCTCTTTCCTTGGGGGAAGGTATGGAACCAACACAGCAGCACTTCCACGGTCAGTAAAGCAATGCCACAAAGCCGCCCACTGGAGCGGCCTTCGGCTTTGGTGAAGGAAGTCCAGCCGTGGGTTATAGCATGGACCTGGAGAAGCTCATCACAGAAAGGCAAACACGGCACAGTCCAATCTAGGGGAGAAGGACACGGGAATCTGAATGAACGAATAGGTAGGGGCTCGGAGTGGGAAGGGTTCTAGAGGTCTGTTGTGCACGCAATTTATTGCGCAGTGCTGGGAATGGAACCAGGACTTCTGGCACACTGGGTGAGCACTCTCTAGCCCTGTGTTATACTAGTGATAATAATGATGAAAAATAATGAGAATTCAGAATAGGATTATGTGCGTGTTATGTCTTGAGAGACAAGGCTGTGCTGGAAGGCGGGGGCAGGAGGCGGAGCCGCTTCATCCTCTGGCTTTGGATTGTGAGGTCAATCAAACTCTGAACTACCCCATGCCGTCTCCACGCTACCAACCTCCTGTGCCGGCTGTGGTGTGGGCCTTTCTCTGCCACCCAGCTGCTAGGCCACAGCTGGAAGCAAAGGTACCAGCCTGTTTAGGACCGCTTTGGTCCTCAGCAGTGGGCAGACACTAGGGCGGCCAGGGGCAAGTTCCGCTCAGTGAGCTTTCCCTTCCCCTGCTGCGGAGAGGCCCCAGAGGCAGCAGAGGCAGCCCTGGGCAAAGGCTCTCAGCACAGAGGGTGGCCTCACACCTAGCTTGTCATCCTCCTGCCTCCTCTTACCTCGGCTTGCCAACTAGTTAGCACTTCTGCTGAACAGAAGGGGCCTTGCTCCTCATTCCCACCTTGCCTGAGCCTTGCTGTCCTCCCAGGATGCCGATAGGGGTGGGGGTGGGGAACCACCAGGATTCCCCTACTCTGAGAAAGCGCTCCAAGCTGTCTGTATACATCTAGAAAGGACAGGGATGAAAATTAACCTCCCCCAGCCCTTTCTACATTTCCTGTTCATATGAGATGTTTTACAAACTGTTTTTTTTCACAGCAGTGATTCCTATCTCATCCCCATACTTTATCTCTCTCCTCTTTGTGTCTTTCCCATTGTGCCTCCTGATTCCACCCATCTCCTTCACCACTCCAAAATAAAATACAATTTAAGAGAAAAAGGGGAAAAATGAAGAAAGGGAAAACCTCGTCATGGAAGCTGCAGTGTGACACAGTGAGTCACGCAGTGAACCCCTTATCCACACATTTTTACATGCATACAATTGTCCATACAATTTTACATTTTTATTGAAAAGAATCAAGGCCCTGGTCTCTGCTGCACCATTCACGTGGGGCCTTCGCTGGGATTCTTCCTGGACATGCCGTTGCTGTCTTGTGTTGTAGAGATCCTGCAGCCTGGTCCATAGGACACACACACACACACACACACACGCACACAGAGATGGGATAGATGTTGGGGTGAGCCAACAAGTAACCTTGGTTCTGGGCCTGGGTAATTGCAGGATTGATTGGTCAGCTCTTACTTGTCTTTGCCACCAGGGCTCCAGCATTGCCCAGGCTGTTTATCCCTTGCAGTGGTAAATAAGGGAAGAAGCCAATTCCCTAGCTTTCACATCCTCAGGGCGGGTTCTTCCACACCTACACCCTCAGGGCCAGTTTGATGCCTTGCTTTCTCTTCACTTCTGTTCTGAATTTTGTTACAAAGGTCAGTCATCCATAATGAGGTGTTTTCAGGCTTGGAGAAAACAAGAGGCTTACAAATCCAAAGATTTGGATGTGTTGACATCAGAAATAAGGATAATTAGAAAACAGGGGTAGAGTTAAGGGAAAAGAAAGTTAAGAACCTCTTGGGGCTGGAGAGATGGCTCAGTGGTTAAGAGCATTGCCTGCTCTTCCAAAGGTCCTGAGTTCAATTCCCAGCAACCACATGGTGGCTCACAACCATCTGTAATGAGGTCTGGTGCCCTCTTCTGGCCTGCAGACATACACACAGACAGAATATTGTATGCATAATAAATAAATATTAAAAAAAAAGAGAACCTGATAGCTCTGCCCAGAGACCGGCAGGCAGTGGGGTTAGGAAGCCATCCTGGAGGTGACTGCTTCTGAAATAGCAACTTCAACACTTTGATAACTGGGTCTTGCTTTGCCAACCTCAGGAGGAGGAAGTGGCCAAATAAGGGAATAGACCTTGATGGCTATCCCCAGGGCTGTAATCTAAAGGCTTTCAGAAGGGCAAAGTCGGCCAGGCCAGAGTTCCTTCAAAGGCCACCCAAGAAGTGTGAGCCTAAGTCAGACACGCAGGAAAGCGCATGCTCCGCATTTACTGTGAGCTGGATGCCTCTAGCGTTCTCTTCTGGTGCGCGGTAACTCCAGGGCAGGACTGCCCTACAACCCACTGTAGAGAATGTTAACTTCAGGAAGGCCGTTTACCCAGATGACCCAGTCCCAAAGATCCAAGAGCCGTGTCCCATCTCTCTGAGTCTTCCCTCTTTTAAAAGAGTTAGTGCAGGTTTGTTGTTTTACCGTCTCCGTGTGCCCGGCATCCACTCTCCCTCAAGCTGCTTTGAGAGTTATGCTCTTGGTTTTGTTGTTGAGCCTTGCGTGGTACCAGCTGCTTATTTTAAGCTGACGAACAACCTTCAGAGTCGTATTTCCTGGCTGGTGTCTCAGGGGACAGAAATAGAAATTCCCGTTCTGCACCCCCATTCCAAGTTACCACTTGATTGGCCCAGCCCCGATGGCCCCTTCTTTCGTGAACCAGTAACTGAGATCAGGGGAATAGAATGGGCTCAAGTCAAGTTCCACCCTGGTAGGATGCACTTTCTCAGAATAGAGTGTAGGGGAGGATGAATCCATGGAAACCAGAGTTGTTCTGGGAAGGTGGGTTAGCTGGAAGCGGGGATGCTCGGTAGACATGTTGAGCAAGAACGGGAGGAATGGGTTGAGGAACCACCAGAGAGGTGGCTTTTACTGGAACTTCCTTGCTGAGCACTCATGAGTTCGTCCTAGCAGTTCATCAAGTAGCTTGCTTTTTTTTTTTTTTTTTTTAATCACAACTCACCGACAGCACTGCCTGATACATGCTGGGGCCTCCAAGGAAACACAATAAATTCTATCCTACTTCCCAGGAACTTCTGGGCTCCCAGACAAATGGAGGCACACAGCCAAGGATACGGATAATGGCCAGGACACCATGAGCACCGAAAAGGAAACGTTGGAGGTGTCACAGGGACTGCAAATGAAGCCTCGAATCAGACCCTCACGGGCACCCAATTGCAACTGGCACCAGGTCGGGTGACTCCTGACCTGAGGGAATGGTGGAGACAGAGACTGTCATTGCTGTAGCCCATGGCTTGAAAGAGCGGAGGGAGGAGCCAGCCGGATACATTGGCTGTTCTCACATTTACCAACCAGGCAAACCACCCTCCTCCCCAGAGATAAAAGGAGTTAAAGGGTGGAGGCAGACCAGGGGACTTTAGGGGACATCTCTCTCCAAGGAAAGCAGAGCTGAATAGATATCCTCTCTCTTTAAAAACTTCTACAAATAAGACTTATTTACTTTTATTGCATGTGTATTCCTGTTTTGTTTGCATGTATGTGGGTGCACCGCTTTCATGCAGTGCCCACAGAAGCCGGAAGAGGGCACCAGATCCCTCGAAACTGGAGTTAGAGATAGTTGTGAGCTACTCTGTGGGTGCTGGGAATTGAACCCCTATCCGCTGGAAGAGCAGCCAGTGCTCCTAACTGCTGAGCCATCTCTCCAGCATAATATAGTCTCTCTTAACAGAGTGTAGCATTTTACAGCTCTCTCTCTCATCAGTTTGTCTAATCTGTTTTACAAAAATGAATTTAGACCACACACGCTTCGGATATTTTTCTGTATTTCTATATGTATACACTACTATTCTCTAAGTGGCTATGCGGTATTCTGTTGTTTGATTTGTCATGATTTATTAAGGACCTCCTAGCTTTAAATACTGAAGTATTATGCATTTTCCCCACCGTGCCGCCACTCAAAATCCTTCTGTGAATTCCTCAAAATGGTCACGGCAGTGAGATAGTGTTAAAAATGGTTATTGACTTAAAAAAGATGGTGGTACATTTAAGGTTTTTATTATCTTTTCCAGATTTCTATGCAGAAACGTGTGTAAAATTAAATTTTTCCAATAGTACATGGGGAAAAAAAAATCCCTGCTCATTTTGTCGATGTTGGCTGTAAGTGGAGTGTGCACACTCGGTAAGCGTGAGGACCTGAGTTCAAGTCCCCAAACCCATGTAAAAAGCCGGCGTGATGAGAAACACTGTCAGTCCCTGCTCTGGGGAGGAGACATCTCTGGGGCTCGAAGACCAGTCTAGTGTTCTTGGTAAACTCTGGGCCAGTGAGAGACCCTGTCCTCAGAATGAAGTGAAAAGGTGCATAGATTCTGTTTGACACATTTGCATCCTATTGAGTTCAAGGGAATGTAACTTTAGAAGGGACACATTGCCAGTTGGGACAGTAGAGATTAAGCAAAGTTCTCGCTTCTCACTGGGGAAGAGACATAGAGACTTGGTTTGCATTCCCTGGACTGTCAGGGGTCAGCGCAGCGTCCTTATCCGCAAGGGCTTTCAGGGAGAATGGTGCAGTTTTCTCATGATACTCTATTTCAATCCTAGAGCTATTTCACCCTTTCTCTCGATGCCCTCCAGGATGCTGCCTTCATGGCATGTGTCCTCTGTCCTGGTCTTCTGCCACGCTCCCAGTTTTACCACGGAATGGAAGATTTACTAAGGATTAAGAAGGGAGAAATGCAAAATTACACTTTTAAAATGCCTACCCCCAAAGTCGTGGTTTTAAGTTATTTTGAAGAAAAAGTTTTATACACTGATTAAATTGAAAGATACTTAAAAAAATTAAAGCTGTTTTAAATGCAAAACAAAAACTAAAGTAAAAACAAGGTGGCTAGCACCTGAGGAATGCACGTGAGGATGACCTCTGACTTCCACATGCGTGCACACACGTGTGTAGTGGCACACACATACACACATTGCACACACGTGAACACACACAGTTTATGGGAAAACTTTCTGTTTTAATTTTTACTTCGTGGTTAACAAGTTTGATACTGTGTGTTCATATGCCATTCATTTTCTATCTTTTGTCTCATTTGCTTTTCTGGCGATATGTATTTTTCTGGACTAAAAAGATTTTTTTTTTTTTGAGACAGGGTTTCCCTGTGTAACAACCCTGGCTGTCCTGGAACTTGCTTTCTGTAGACCAGACTGATCTCAAACTCACAGAGATCCTCCTGTCTCTGCCTCCTTGTGCTGGGATTAAAGGCAAGCACTACCACCCAGCGACTAAAAAGTTCTTTGAACCTGGTACACACCTGTTGTCCCAAGACAGGGATGGGAAGACTGTGAGTTGAAGGCCTGCCTGGGCTGTATAAATAAGATCTTGTCTAAAAACAATCCTTGTATATAAAGGACAGCAGCTTATGTACTACAGTTTCCTCTCCGACTTGTAGTTCAGATTTTATTCAATTTCTCTGACCAAATGAAAAAGAATTCCTGTGATCATGTTGATCAGGATAGTGACAAGAGTGTCTCCATAGGCTCTTATTTAATTCCTAAAGGGAGGCCCTCAGATACACATGAGCTCCAAATGGGGGCGATATGCTTTTCATTTTGTTTTCTTGAGACGGAACTTGCCAGGTAGCCCAGGTGCGAGCCATAGCATCCAGCCTGAAGTCTCCATTACTTCCCTATCCCCCTGGGAAGTCGCACTCCTCCCAGGTCTCTGTCTAATGTAGTCTAGACTCCCCTGTCTGGTTCCTGTACTAGGCTCAGTTTAGGGAGGTCTTGGTGTTTGCTCTTAATAGTCTAAAGAAGATGCAGCTTCACCCAAGTGTGGTGGTGCTTGGGAGGCTGAGGTAGGATGTAGTGATAGGAGCAGTGGGGCTGCGTCCCAAAGCACCCCGGCCACCTGCTAGCTTATGCCCCGAAATAATTATATGGACACTGTATTCTTTTAAACACTGCTTGGTCCATTATATCTAGCCTCTTCTCGGCTAACTCTTGCACCTGGACTAGCCCATTTCTAATAATGTGTGTACCACCCCAAGGTGTGCTTACTGGGAAGATTCTAGCCTACGTCCATCCTGGGTCGGAGCTTCATTGCGTGTGCCTCAGAGAGCAGAGCTATCGAGTCTGCCTGGGAGAGGGGAGCATGGCGTCTCTGAGCTCACCTCCTCTTCCTCCCAGCATTCTGTTCTGTTTACTCCACCCACCTATGTTCTAACTAATAAAATGGGCCAAGGCAGTTTCTTTATTTTTTAACCAATGACCTTCCTCCATCAGTAGGAGGGTTGTTAAGAGTCTGAGATCAGCCTGGGCTATACAGTGACGCTTTGTCTCAGAACAGCATCTTCCTAAAACACACAAGCCAGCAAGACAGACAAAACAAAAACAAAGCAACAAGCAAGCGTAGCTCAGGGAGACCTAGTATTAGTGAACCGGAGCCTCAATAATTGAGGGCTGGACGAGGTCATGAGCAGCTCTGGGAGGAGATGGGATGAGACCTCTGCAAGAATGGAGAGTCCCGGGAAGCTGAGAGGAAGTCCTCTTTGTAGGATGTGTGCATGTGTGTGTGTGTGCACGTGTGTGTGTGCACGTGTGTGTGTGCACGTGTGTGTGTGCACGTGTGTGTGCACGCGTGCATTCATGCGTGTGTGTGCATGTGTGTGTGCACGTGTGCATTCATGCGTGTGTGTGTGCACGCATGCATTCATGCGTGTGTGCGTGCAGGTGTGTGTGTGCACGCGTGCATTCATGCGTGTGTGCGTGCAGGTGTGTGTGTGCACGCGTGCATTCATGCGTGTGTGCGCGCAGGTGTGTTCCCGTGTACACGGATGAGTGAATGTGAGTGTGACAGATGTGCTGAGGATTTGCTGTGGTTAAGGTCTTGTTGTTGCTGTAACCAAGGAACACAGACTGAGAGGCTTCAAACAACACGAATTCATTCTCTGAGTTTTGGAGGTGGAAATACTGAAATCCAGATGAGAACAGGGCTGCTGTGTTTCTTGGCAGCTGTGCCTAACCTCACAGCCTGTAGACAGCAATCATCCTCAAATCTCTCCTCCTCCTCTCTGACCTCTGCTTCTGCCCTTGAATCTTCTAGCAACTTTCTGTCTGCCCCCTCAGTGATGAGGAGGGAACCAGGGCCTTGCATATGGTAGGCTAGTGTGGTCCTGGGTGAAGCTGCAGTTTCAGCCCTGTCTTCCTCTCCGATAAGGACGGTGTGACTACACCTAGCTCTTAGAGTGGTCCAGGAAAACCTCTCCATCTTGCTATTGATCACCTGATCCCCTTTGCCATGTAAAGTTACATGACCGCAGGCTTTGGGGATTATGATGCTGGCGTCTTTGGGATCATCATTACGTCAACATGGCGGGTGCTACCTTCTGCGCTGCGGATTCAGTGAGAGTCAAGGGTGATGATGGTGATGATGACAGTGTTTGTTCAGATGGTGACGGAACATTTTCAAGAACACGTAAGACTTATTTTAAATTCATTAAAGTGACGATGAATAGCAAAGGGACTTTGAACAGGGCCCTGATTTCCCACTGACTAGCCATAGTTACAATGGCCTGCAGGCGACTTACCCCTCTTCTAAGGGCCTAGAACTCATGTCTGTCCATCACGAAATGTCAGCAACAGGAAGAACTGGCTACATAATGGGTGAGTCAAGAACTGGGGATTTTTGTGGAGCTCTTCTTTTGGAGAAGTGCTTTCCAGCTCTATAGTCTGGGATGAATTTACTAACTTGTCAAGAAATATTTATCTATTTATTTACTACGACTATTATTTTTTTTTGATGAGGTTGGGGAGTATTGAGATGAGTCTCTTGTAACTCAGGTTGATCTTGAACTTGCTGTGCAGCAGGAGATGACCTGGAGCTCTTTAAAAAAATTATTTATTTTTTATTTAAGTGTTTGCGTGTATTTAAGTGTTTCTCTGTGTGTATGTGCCCTGTTTGTGGCTGCTGTGGGAGCCAGAAGAGTCCTCCTTGTTTCCTTCGATGGCCTTTCATTCATTATTCACCCGTGTGTTATTTCATCTCCATGGGTTTGTGCCCTTTTTGTCATTTCTTTTGCTATTGCTTTCTAGCTTTATCCTGTCAGACAGAATACAAGAGCATAAGAAACTGTTGCAATTTTGTATTTGTTGAGATTTACTTTTTGCTCCAGTACTCTGCAGATGTATATTATGTCTGTTGTATATCTATGCTTCCATTTGACATCAATTTTTTATTTTAAAACATTTATTTTTAATTATGTGTGTGTGTTATCTCTCTCTCTTTCTCTTTATCTCTCTGTGTGCGTGCACGTGTGTGTGTGCACGTGTATGTGTGTGCACATATATACATTAGTGCAGGTGCCCATGGAGTTCAGAAGAGAGCATTGGAACTCCTAAAGCTACAGATGGTGGGGAGCCATTTAGGCTGGGAACTGAACTCTCAGGTCTTCTGCAAGAGCACTAAAAGCTCTTAACACTGAGACATCTCTCCTGCCCTGCTCTTGAAGTCTGGATCTTCCTGCTTCCGCCCTCACAGTGCTGAGATTACAGATGTGAGCTGGCACGCTGATTTGCTCTCTGGCAGAAGATAAGCGTTCAAGGGGAACTGTTCTATGTCTGCAGCTCCCCAAGTGTAAGAGATGAGATGGTGGCTGTGTGTGTGAGCCAGAGGAACACTGCACTCACTGTGGCTCCCTCCTCAGCACTTGCCAGGAGGTGAAGAATCATGCCAACAGCCTTGCTGGTGTCTCCCCAAACATGCCAAGTTCCTGTGGGACCCCTGGAAGGTCATCAGGGTCAAGGGGAAGTAGGACGAGCTGAGCAGCATATTGACCGCCCTGGGGAAAGCACATGATTTAAAAACTACTAAAACCAAGTTAATATTTGCATAGTATATATTTACCATAATTCTGCCTTTAATTATCACATGATTATTATGTTTAAATGTTTGTAACTTATTTAAAAATTTAATATTAGTATATGGTTGGCATTTAAAATTTTATTATTATTATTATTATTTTTATGTTTTTGAGATAGGGTTTCTCTTTATAGCCCTGACTGTTCTGGAACTTGCTTTGTAGATGAATCTGGCCTTCAACTCAGATATCCACCTGTCTCTACCTACAGAGTGCTGTGAATAAAGATGTGTGCACCAGGCCAGGCTTAAAACTTTTAATTCAATTTTAATTTTTTTGTGTATAATATTATGCCTGCATATATGCCTATTCACCATGTATATGTCAGGTGCCTGTAGAAAATATGAGAGGGCATAAAATCCCCTGAAAATGGAGTTATAGATGGTTGTGAGTAGCTACGTGGGTGCTGGGAACTAAACCCATGTCCTCTGCAAGAGCAGCAAGTGCTCTTAACTGCTGAACCATCTCTCTTTTTCCCCAGAAAGGAGGCTTCCTTAAACTGTGCACACACGCACAGAGAAGTGTGTGTGTGTGTGTATATATATGTATTTGTATTTATGTGGTGTGTGTGTGTATGCACACATGCGGAGGTACTCATGAAAATAGGACAGCTTGCTGGAGTCAGGTCTCTCCTTCCACCATGCGGGTTACAAGGAGCAAACTCAGGATCAGGCTTGGTGGCAAGCACGTTTACCTGCCAAGCCATCTTACTGGCCCCTGGTCTCCGATTTTTGAAACAGGGCTTTACTATACAGGGCAGGCTGACCTGGACTTGGGATCTTCCTCCTCAGCCTCCATATATATGGATCACAGACATGTAGCTCACCGGCTTTCCATGTATGTAGAGATTTTGTAATGTGTTAGTGTTTTATGTGTTCTTAGTTGTTTTCTGTTGAATTCCTTTGATACGAGTCTTTTTTTTTTTTGAGATAGTGTTTCTCTGTGTAATAGCCTTGACTGCCCTGGAACTCACACTGTAGACCAGGTTGGCCTTGAACTCACAGAGATCTGCCTGTCTCTGCTTCTTGAGTGCTGGGATTAAATGCATGCACTATCACTACCCAGCATATGTGTCTTCTTTATCGTCCATGTTAACATGATACTTGTCAAGTGTGTTGTTTACTGTTGGTGGTACGCTAATGCAGCAACTATGGAAATAATGGAGGCTCCTCAAAAAACCTAAAGTAAGAGTTACCAACTATGTGACCTAGCTTTTGGGTATATACCCAAATATCTTAATGTCAACACACCCTAGAGATACTTGCTTGTCCATGTTCAATGCTGCATTACTCACAATAGGCAGGAAATGAAACAACCCTAAATGTTCATGAATAGGTGAATGGATAAAGAAAATGTTTATAAGAAACATGTAAAATATTTTAGATAAATAAAGAAAATATACAGAGCAGAATTTTATATAGCTATAAAAGGAAACTGAAATCATGACATTTACAGGAAGCTGGACACTGTGACAGGCAGATACCTCCAATCCCAGGATGTGGAAAGGGGAAGCAGAAAAAATCTGAGTTTTGAGGTCAGCCTTAGCTACAGTGAGATCTGGTCTCAAAGCAAACACACAAAGAGAAAAAAAAGACATTCTCAGGAAAATGGCTACAACTGAAATCATTGAGTGATATAAGTAATGGTCAGACAGTTACCATGTGTTTTCTTTTATTATGCACAGCATAGAAATTAAGATTACATGTGTTTACATACATGTGCATATATATGTGTGAGTAGAAGTTTTAAAACTAGTAGTGGGATTATGAGAAGGGAGGGGAGAAGAGAAAACAATGGAACAAATGTCATGAGAAAATGGAGGGAGGCCAGTGAGATTGCTCAGCCAGTGAAGGTGCCTGCCCGAGAGACTGATGACTGCTGTAGGAAGTCTTACAGCCAGTGGTTACCCTCCCACTAGGGCGTGGCCTCTTATACTATATAAACTGATGTAGAACATGCGTCTGCTCTTTTTTCTAGTTGCTGGATTCAGTTTCTGTTCTCTGTTCAAGCAGAGGGTTCTGATTCGTGAGTTTACCCCTAAATTAAAGGCGTGCGTAGTGTGGGATTTTTTTTAAAGCATCCTTCCACAGATGACTTGGGATCCATTGCTGGGACCCACCTGGTGAAAGGGGAGAACTGATTTGACTCCTGAAAATCGCCCTTTGACTTCTGCATGGGTGCTGTGGTACAGAGATTGTGGTTTTCTTACAATAAAATAAATGCAAAATTACTTTTCAAAAGAAAAGAAAGCAGAAGGGGGAGCCGTGTGGGATGGAAAGGAACCAGCTAGAATGGGGCATAGGGCATAGGGACACTCAGTAGGAGAGGTGAGCAATTGAGAACAAAGTACAATGACACACTTGCAAGAAAATGTGATAAGGAAACCTATTTCTTTGCATGGTAACTCTCCAAAACAAAAATCAACCAACCACCCAATCAACCAACCTACCAGCCAATCAACCTATCAACCAACCAACCAACCAACCAACCAACCAACCAACCAATCAGCTAACTACCAACCAACTTACCAACCAACCAATCAACCAACCAACCTATCAACCTACCAACCTACCAACTTACTAACCAACCTACCTACCAACCAACCTACCAACCAGCCTACAAATTTACCAACCAACCTACCTACCAACTTACCAGCCAACCTACCTATCAACCAACCAACCAACCCATCAACCTACCAACTTACCAACCAACCTACCTACCAACAAACCAACCTACCAACCAACCTACCAACTTACCAACCAACCAACCAACCAACCAACCAACCAACCAACCCATCAACCTACCAACTTACCAACCTACCTACCTACCAACTACCAACCCACTAACCAACCTACCAACTAACCTACCAACCAACCTACCACACAAAATAAACAAACAACAACAAAGAAAAAAAGAAAACAGCCAGTCAACTTCAGTAGGTTTAGAACTGGAGCTCCAGTCTTCATTGGGTGTACAATGATTTAGCATGAGTCTTCCCTGAGCATGAGTCACTTAGGGGTTGGTGTCCTGATGTGAGATTCCCCTCTGTATACTGTGAATACCATTGGTTAGTAAAGACTCCGCTTTGGGCCTACTGCAGCACAGAATAGGGCAAGGTAGGACTTTCAAGCAGAAAGATGAGGAGAGAGTAAGCAGAGTCAATGAGATGCCATGTAGCTTCTGTAGGAGACAGACACACTGGAACCTTGCTGGTAAACCATGAGCCTCATGGTAAAGTATAAAATAATAGAAATGGGTTAATATAAGGTGTAAGAGCTAGCTAGAAATACGCTTAAGTTATTGGCCAAACAGTATTGCAAATAATATAGTTTCTGTGTGATTATTTCGGGTCTGGGTGGCCGGGAACAAACGAGCAGCCTCCACCAACAGTAGCCTATGCTTGGTAACTCTCTGAGTGTTATGATCTGCCTCACACATGTGTAACTTAGACCCATATTAAGTCCAACACCGATTTAGGAGGTCCGTTCTCTGTTCTCCAGGCTCTTCAGCATCCTGTAGAGGTAACCACCTGTTAGTTTCCTGTGCAGTTATGCAGGGATGAACTGCTGTGGAGCTCACAGTGAAAGGAGGTAAGAGAGGAAAATATAGGGTTTCTCTTCTTTCTTCTTCTTCTTCTTCTTCTTCTTCTTCTTCTTCTTCTTCTTCTTCTTCTTCTTCTTCTTCTTCTTCTTCTTCTCCTTCTTCTTCTTCCTCCTCCTCCTCCTTCTTCTTCTTCCTCCTTCTTCTTCCTTCTTTCTTCTTCTTTTTTTTTATTTTTGGTTTTTCGAGACAGGGTTTCTCTGTAACTTTGGTTCCTGTCCTGGAACTAGCTCTTCTAGACCAGGCTGGTCTCAAACTCCCAGAGATCCGCCTGCCTCTGCCTCCTGAGTGCTGGGATTAAAGGCGTGAGCCACCACCGCCTGGCTTTCTTTCTTCTTCTTAAGGTTAGCACATCTTATGGCCAGAAAGATGAGGTTTTGGATGATGGGAGCTCAGCAAGCAGGACTGGCTTGAGGTTGGTGCATAAATATAAATAAGTGGTTGCTGTGTTAGTTTGGTTCTCTGTTACCGTGATGAACACCATGAGCAACAGCAACTTAGGAAGGACATGGTTTATTTGATTTACAGGATACTGATGTGGGAGTGTCATATATCAATCTGTGATTTCATTGGCTAAGCAATAAAGAAACTGCTAGGCCCATTGGATAGGCCCACCCTTAGGTGGGTGGAGTAAACAGAACAGAATGCCGGGAGGAAGAGGAAGTGAGCTCAGACTCCACAGCTCTCCTCTCCGGAGCAGACGCCTCAGGAGAGACGCCATGCTACCTGCTCCAGGGAAGATGCACGCTATGAAGCTCCGACCCAGGATGGACTTAGGCTAGAATCTTCCCGGTAAGCGCACCTAGGGGCGCTACACAGATGATTAGAAATGGGCCAGAGCAGTGTTTAAAAGAATACAGTGTCCGTGTAATTATTTGGGGCATAAGCTAGCCGAGCCAGGCGGCTGGGGATTTGGGGACGCAGCCTCGCCGCCGCCCCTATTACTACAGGATACAGTTCATCATGGAGGAAAGTCAAAGTAGGGACCTGGAGGCAGGAACCGAAGCAGAGACCATGGAGGAACACTGCTTACTGGCTTCTTTTCTGTCGCTTGCTCAGCCTGATTTCTTATGTAACCCAGGACCACCTGCCAAGGGTAGCCCTGTCCACAGTGGCCTGAGCCCTCTCATGTCAATCATTTAGCAAAGAAATTCTCCACAGACATGCTGACAGGCCACTTTGATGGAGGTTATTCCTCAATTAACTTCCCTCTTCCCAGATGACTCTAGTTTGTGTCAGGTTGACAAAAAACTAATCAGCCAGTTGTTTACCCACATTCTTTGGAATACAGGAGTCTTTTTTTTTTCTGAGCATAAAATGGAGGGTTCCTTTGAAGGGTCACTATTTGTGTGTCTGTCTGTCTCAGTCTCCTGATGTGGGACCCTCTGTGAGAGAGCTGCAGGAGAAAAGAGGACACAGTTCACTTATGTGCCGAGGGTCTACAAGCCTTGGATACCCTTTTTGCTCTGCCTCCTACTTCCCACTTTTGTCTTCTGGGAGAATTTTATACTGTAACCAGCAGGAAAGAGTCTAGGATACAGTTTCCTCCATCTGGATTAGCACTTGGAGTCCTCACACTTCCGAGTGACCTGCTCAGTCTGCATCTGCTATAGAGGCGTCAGCCATTCAATTCACCAGGAGTGCTTCCTGCCTGGTCCCCCCTTCCCTCTCCGTCCAGCTTCCCTCATGGAAAAGTTTTGGTACCTCTTAAGCCTGGGCAGAGAACTTTGGGTAACACTCAGCTCTCTGCCGTGATTCCTTCTGGAACACAGAGATCCCAAGGTTCTCTTCCCTTGGGTTGTTTGCAACAGCCGTTGTCATTGTGTGTCCGTGCCCGTGTGTATGCATATATGTGTGCACATGTGTGTGTGCACATGTGTGTAGTCTCTTTTTCTTTTTGATTTTTCGAGACAGGGTTTCTCCGTAGCTTTTGGCTCCTGTCCTGGAACTAGTTCTTGTGTCACATTTGTCATGTGTGCCATATTCGTCATGTGTGCCGTATTCGTCATGCGTGTCGTATTCGACATGCGTGCCATATTCGTCATGCGTGCCGTATTCGTCATGCGTGCCATATTCGACACGCGTGCCATGTTTGTCATGCGTGCCGTATTCGTCATGAGCGCCATATTCGACACGCGTGCCATGTTTGTCATGCGCGCCGTATTCGTCATGAGCGCCATATTCGTCACGCGTGCCATATTCGACACGCGTGTCATGTTTGTCATGCGTGCCATATTCGTCATGAGAGCCATATTCAACACACGTGTCATGTTTGTCATGCGTGCCGCACCCGTCATGCGCGCCATATCCGCCATGCGCGCCATATCCGACACGCGTACCACGGTTGTCATGCGTGCCATATTCGACACGCGTGTCATGTTTGTCATGTGTGCCGCACCCGTCATGCGCGCCATATCCGTCATGCGCGCCATATCCGACACGCGTACCACGGTTGTCATGCGTGCCATATTCGACACGCGTGTCATGTTTGTCATGCGTGCCGCACTCGTCATGCGCGCCATATCCATCATGTGCGCCATATCCGACACGCGTGCCATGTTTGTCATGCGTGCCATATCCGACACACGTGCCATGTTTGCCATGCGTGCAGCATTCGTCATGCGTGGCATATTCGACACGCGTGCCACGATTGTCATGCGTGCCGTATCCGACACGCGTGTCATGTTTGTTATGCGTGCCATATTCGACACGCGTGTCATGTTTGTCATGCGTGCCACGATCGTCATGCGTGCCATATTCGACACGTGTGTCATGCTTGTCATGCGTGCCATAGTCGTCATGCGTGCCATATCCGACACGCGTGCCACGGTCGTCATGCGTGCCATACCTGACACGCGTGTCATGTTTGTCATGCGTGCCATATCCGACACGCGTGCCATATTCGTCATGCGTGCCACATTTGAAACGCGTGTCATGTTTGTCATGCGTGCCATATTCGACACGTGTGTCATGTTTGCCATGCATGCCATATTCGTCAGGGGTGCCGTATTCATTCGACACGCGTGCCACGATTGTCATGCGTGCCGCATCCGACACGCGTGTCATGTTTGTTATGCGTGCCATATTCGACACGCGTGTCATGTTTGCCATGCGTGCCATGCTCGTCATGCGTGCCATATTCGACACGTGTGTCATGCTTGTCATGCGTGCCATAGTCGTCATGCGTGCCATATCCGACAAGCGTGCCACGGTTGTCTTGCGTGCCATATCTGACACGCCTGTCATGTTTGTCATGCGTGCCATATCCGACACGCGTGCCATATTCGTCATGCGTGCCACATTTGAAACGCGTGTCATGTTTGTCATGCGTGCCATATTCGACACGCGTGTCATGTTTGCCATGCATGCCATATTCGTCAGGGGTGCCGTATTCGTCATGAGCGCCATATTCGACACGCGTGTCATGTTTGTCATGCGTGCCGTACTCGTCATGCGTGCCATATTCGACACGCGTGTCCTGCTTGTCATGCGTGCCATATTCGTCATGCGTGCCATATTCGACACGCGTGTCCTGCTTGTCATGCGTGCCATATTCGTCATGCGAGCCATATCCGACACGCGTGCCACGGTTGTCATGCGTGCCATATCCGACACGCGTGCCATACTCGTCATGCGTGCCATATCCGACACGCGTGTCATGTTCGTCATGCGCGCCATATTCGACACGCGTGCCACGGTTGTCATGCGTGCCATATCCGACACGCGTGTCATGTTTGTCATGCGTGCAATATTCGACACGCGTGTCATGTTTGTCATGCGTGCCATATTCGTCATGAGAGCCATATTCAACACACGTGTCATGTTTGTCATGCGTGCCGCACTCGTCATGCATGCCATATTCGTCATGCGCACCATATCCGACACGCGGGCCACGGTTGTCATACGTGCCATATTCGACGCGTGTGTCATGTTTGTCATGTGTGCCGCACCCGTCATGCGCGCCAAATCCGTCATGCGCGCCATATCCGACACGCGTACCACGGTTGTCATGCGTGCCATATTCGACGCGTGTGTCATGTTTGTCATGCGTGCCATACTCGTCATGCGTGCCATAATCGACACGCGTGTCCTGCTTGTCATGCGTGCCATATTCGTCATGCGTGCCATATCCGACACGCGTGTCATGTTTGTCATGCGTGCCATATCCGACACGCGTGTCATATTCGTCATGCGTGCCATATCTGAACACGCGTGTCATGTTCGTCATGCGTGCCATATTCGACACGCGTGACACGGTTGTCATGCGTGCCATATCCGACACGCGTGTCATGTTTGTCATGCGTGCAATATTCGACACGCGTGTCATGTTTGTCATGCGTGCCATAATCGTCATGCGTGCCATATTCGACACGCGTGCCATGCTTGCCATGCGTGCCATATCCGACACGCGTGCCGTATTCGTCATGCGTGCCATATTCGACACGCGTGTCATGTTCGTCATGCGTGCCATATTCGACACGCGTGTCATGTTGGTCATGCGTGCCATACTCGTCATGCGTGCCATATTCGACACGCGTGTCATGTTTGTCATGTGTGCCGCACCCGTCATGCGCGCCATATTCGTCATGCGCGCCATATCCGACACGCGTGTCATGTTTGTCATGCGTGCCATATTCGTCATGAGAGCCATATTCAATACACGTGTCATGTTTGTCATGCGTGCCGCACCCGTCATGCGCGCCATATCCGTCATGCGCGCCATATCCGACACGCGCACCACGGTTGTCATGCGTGCCATATTCGACACGCGTGTCATGTTTGTCATGTGTGCCGCACCCGTCATGCGCGCCATATCCGTCATGTGCGCCATATCCGACACGCGTGCCATGGCTGTCATGCGTGCCCTATCCGACACGCGTGTCATGTTTGTCATGCGTGCCATATCCGACACGTGTGCCATGTTTGCCATGCGTGCAGCATTCGTCATGCGTGCCATATTCGACACGCGTGCCACGGTTGTCATGCGTGCCATATCCGACACGCGTGTCATGTTTGTCATGCATGCCATATTCGACACGCGTGTCATGTTTGTCATGCGTGCCACACTAGTCATGCGTGCCATATTCGACACGTGTGTCATGCTTGTCATAGTCGTCATGCGTGCCATATCCGACACGCATGCCACAGTAGTCATGCGTGCCATATCTGACACGCGTGTCATGTTTGTCATGCGTGCCATATTCGACACGCGTGCCACGGTTGTCATGCGTGCCATATCCGACACGCGGGTCATGTTTGTCATGCGTGCCATATTCGACACGCGTGTCTTGTTTGTCATGCGTGCCATACTAGTCATGCGTGCCATATTCGACACGTGTGTCATGCTTGTCATAGTCGTCATGCGTGCCATATCCGACACGCATGCCACAGTAGTCATGCGTGCCATATCCGACACGCGTGTCATGTTTGTTATGCGTGCCATATTCGACACGCGTGTCATGTTTGTCATGCGTGCCATGCTCGTCATGCGTGCCATATTCGACACGTGTGTCATGCTTGTCATGCGTGCCATAGTCGTCATGCGTGCCATATCCGACAAGCGTGCCACGGTTGTCATGCGTGCCATATCTGACACGCGTGTCATGTTTGTCATGCGTGCCATATCTGACACGCGTGTCATGTTTGTCATGCGTGCCATATCCGACACGCGTGCCATATTCGTCATGCGTGCCACATTTGAAACGCGTGTCATGTTTGTCATGCGTGCCATATTCGACACGCGTGTCATGTTTGCCATGCATGCCATATTCGTCAGGGGTGCCGTATTCGTCATGCGTGCCATATTCGACACGCGTGCCATGTTTGTCATGCGTGCCGTATTCGTCATGAGCG
Source organism: Microtus pennsylvanicus (assembly GCF_037038515.1). Taxonomy (NCBI): domain Eukaryota; kingdom Metazoa; phylum Chordata; class Mammalia; order Rodentia; family Cricetidae; genus Microtus; species Microtus pennsylvanicus. Next base: position 79,124,057 of record NC_134590.1, on the reverse strand, counting down.
CCATATTCGACACGCGTGTCATGTTTGTCATGCGTGCCATACTCGTCATGCGTGCCATATTCGACACGCGTGTCCTGCTTGTCATGCGTGCCATATTCGTCATGCGAGCCACATCCGACACGCGTGCCACGGTTGTCATGCGTGCCATATCCGACACGCGTGCCACGGTTGTCATGCGTGCCATATCTGACACGCGTGCCATATTCGTCATGCGTGCCATATCCGACACGCGTGTCATGTTCGTCATGCGTGCCATACACGACACGCGTGCCACGGTTGTCATGCGTGCCATATCCGACACGCGTGTCATGTTTGTCATGCGTGCAATATTCGACACGCGTGTCATGTTTGTCATGCGTGCCATATTCGTCATGAGAGCCATATTCAACACACGTGTCATGTTTGTCATGCGTGCCGCACTCGTCATGCATGCCATATTCGTCATGCGCACCATATCCGACACGCGGGCCACGGTTGTCATGCGTGCCATATTCGACGCGTGTGTCATGTTTGTCATGTGTGCCGCACCCGTCATGCGCGCCATATCCGTCATGCGCGCCATATCCGACACGCGTACCACGGTTGTCATGCGTGCCATATTCGACACGCGTGTCATGTTTGTCATGCGTGCCATACTCGTCATGCGTGCCATAATCGACACGCGTGTCCTGCTTGTCATGCGTGCCACATTCGTCATGCGTGCCATATCCGACACGCGTGCCACGGTTGTCATGCGTGCCATATCCGACACGCGTGTCATGTTTGTCATGCGTGCCATATCCGACACGCGTGCCATATTCGCCATGCGTGCCATATCTGAACACGCGTGTCATGTTCGTCATGCGTGCCATATTCGACACGCGTGACACGGTTGTCATGCGTGCCATATCCGACACGCGTGTCATATTTGTCATGCGTGCAATATTCGACACGCGTGTCATGTTTGTCATGCGTGCCATAATCGTCATGGGCGCCATATTCGACACGCGTGCCATGTTTGCCATGCGTGCCGTATTCGTCATGCGTGCCATATCCGACACGCGTGCCGTATTCGTCATGCGTGCCATATCCGACACGCGTGTCATGTTTGTCATGCGTGCCATATCCGACACGCGTGCCATATTCGTCATGCGTGCCACATTTGAAACGCGTGTCATGTTTGTCATGCATGCCATATTCGTCAGGGGTGCCGTATTCGTCATGCGTGCCATATTCGACACGCGTGTCATGTTCGTCATGCGTGCCATATTCGACACGCGTGTCATGTTGGTCATGCGTGCCATACTCGTCATGCGTGCCATATTCGACACGCGTGCCACTGTTGTCATGCGTGCCATATTCGACACGCGTGTCATGTTTGTCATGTGTGCCGCACCCGTCATGCGCGCCATATCCGTCATGCGCGCCATATCCGACACGCGTACCACGGTTGTCATGCGTGCCATATTCGACACGCGTGTCATGTTTGTCATGTGTGCCGCACCCGTCATGCGTGCCATATTCGACACGTGTGTCATGCTTGTCATAGTCGTCATGCGTGCCATATCCGACACGCATGCCACAGTAGTCATGCGTGCCATATCTGACACGCGTGTCATGTTTGTCATGCGTGCCATATTCGACACGCGTGCCACGGTTGTCATGCGTGCCATATCCGACACGCGTGTCATGTTTGTCATGCGTGCCATATTCGACACGCGTGTCTTGTTTGTCATGCGTGCCATACTAGTCATGCGTGCCATATTCGACACGTGTGTCATGCTTGTCATAGTCGTCATGCGTGCCATATCCGACACGCATGCCACAGTAGTCATGCGTGCCATATCTGACACGCGTGTCATGTTTGTCATGCACACGCGTGCCACATTTGAAACGCGTGTCATGTTTGTCATGCGTGCCATATTCGACACGCGTGTCATGTTTGTCATGCACGCCATATTCGTCATGCGTGTCGCATTCGTCATGCGTGCCATATTCGACACGCGTGTCATGTTTGTCATGCGCGCCATGTTCGTCATGCGTGCCATGTTCGCCATGCGCGCCGTGTTTGTCATGCGTGTCGTATTCGTCATGCGTGCCATATTCGACACGCGTGTCATGTTTGTCATGCGCGCCATGTTCGTCATGCGCGCCATGTTCGCCATGCGCGCCGTGTTTGTCATGCGTGCCATATTCGACATGCGCGCCATATTCGACATGCGTGCCATATTCGACATGCGTGCCGTGCTTCCCATGCGTGCCATGTTTGTCATGCGTGTCATATTTGTCATGAGTCTCGCGCATGACATATTTTGCCATATTTGCCATGCGCGCTGCATGTGTCATGCGTGTCATATTTGTCATGAGTGTCATGCTTGCCATATGCGCCATGGTCGTCACGCGTGTCGTGTTTGTCACGCGTGTCGTATTTGTCATACGTTTTGTCATGTGCGCTGCGGTTGTCATGCGTGTCGTGTTTGTCATGCGTGTTGCATTTGCCATGCGTGTCGTATTTGCCATGCTGTCGTATTTGCCATGTGTGTCATATTTGTCATACGTGTTGTATTTGTCATGCGTGCGCCAAGTGTGTCGTATATGCCATGCGTGTCGTATTTGCCATGCGTGCCGTATTTGCCCTGCGTGTCACATTTGCCATACGTGTTGTATTTGTCATGCGTGCGCCATGCATGTCGTATTTGCCATGCGTGTCGCATTCGCCATGCGTGTCGTATTTGCCATACGTGTTGTATTTGTCATGCGTGTCATGCGTGTCATATGTGCTGGGATTAAAGGCGTGTGCCACCACGGCCCAGCTATGTATGTAGTCTCTTGAGTTCAAGGTCTAGCTCTCCAACACAGTGTATCCTCAAATCACCTAGGTTTTAGAAACTCAGAGACCTTTACAAAGAGGCTAGTGGAGATATTTTCTAGAGTCCCTCTAGTTCTGAAGATGGGTGTGCAGGAGTGGCCTGAAAGTGATCTTTTCTGTATTCCTATGTACATTGTATCATGTAGGATTTGGTCTTCCATTTACCCTTGACTTTGTTTATGAAAGATATATTTTTTTTTGGTTTTTCGAGACAGGGTTTCTCTGTGGTTTTGGAGCCTGTCCTGGAACTTGCTCTGTAGACCAGGCTGGTCTCGAACTCACAGAGATCCACCTGCCTCTGCCTCCCAAGTGCTGGGATTAAAGGCGTGCGCCACCACCGCCTTGCCTGAAAGATATTTTTTGCCTTTCTTTCCCTTGCTCTGTTGTGTACTTGATCTGAACCTTTCTATAGAATGTGGAGTTTTCATTCCATTGATGTCTTAGAATCCAGGTGGGCAGACAGATATGTGTACATCCCACCCAGGAAGTGAGCCTGCATCAGGAAGTGAGCCTGCATCAGGAAGTTAGCCTTCACCAGGAAGTGAGCTGCACCAGGAAGTGAGCTGCACCAGGAAGTGAGCTGCACCAGGAAGTGAGTTGCACCAGGAAGTGAGTTGCACCAGGAAGTGAGCCTACATCAGGAAGTGAGCCTGCCTCAGAAGGTGAGCTGGATCAAAAAGTGAGCCTGCATCAGGAAGTGAGCTGCGTCAGGAAGAGAGCCTGCATCAGGAAGTTAGCTGTATCAGGAAGAAAACCTGCATCAGAAGGTGAGCTGCACCAGGAAGTGAGCCTGCATCAGGAAGAGAGCCTGCATCAGGAAGTGAACTGCCCAGGAAGTGAGCCTGCAACAGGAAGTGATCCATTTCCCACTTGTATCGCCATTCCTTCTGAACACCCACAAACTCTGATGGAGAGAGAGATGTGGGGACTACCACAAATTCAGAGGAAACATTTCAAGTTCAGCTCCACCCAACTCCTGTCTGTTTTCCCCTGAGTAAAGCTCTCACTCTGCAGCCCAGGCTGGCTTGAACTCAAGACCATCCTCCTGCTTCAGCCTTTCAAGTGCTGGAATTACAGATGTGAGCCCTCACCCCTCCCCCAGCTTCCTTCTGGACTGCCTTTTGCCATTAGCCCTGACATTAACTATGCCCCCAAGGAGGAGGTGGTTTCTCTTTGGGAGGGTGGGGGCAGGTGTGTACGTCCCTAGAATTTCCCTTACTGTTTTGGAGCCGTCAGCTAAAGGAGAGAGCATTTGTATGCTGGTCACAAGGCCAGGCAGATGGCAATTTTCTGAGGTGCTTGTTTTCCAGCTGTTTGTGCCCCCCATGGAGGGCAGAGTGCACATGAATACATAGGAAAAAACCCCACAAACTCTGTTTAGGATGCTAGTAAGTAGACAAGTAGAATAAATATTGAACAAAAACCAGTGCCTAGGGATATTTGTGTGTATGTCATATTTTGCCCAGTGTGCGTGTATTAATCTTTCACTGGGAAGGGCAAATTGGCATTAATTTAATCTGGTGCTATGCTCAGAAGTCCCTGGGCCCATTTTCCATTTGGAGTGAAATCAAGGAGATTAGGATGTGAGCCTGGTCCTTTTTGTTTTTTTCTTCTCCCATACCTTGTGAAAGACAAGCCTCTTGTGTTTCGGGTGATGTAATTTTCTTCATGGGAGAGGAGCGTAGGATTAGTGCTTGTCTGCCACCTCTGAGTCTGCCTTTTGATTCAATTATCCTGTAGGAGTAATCTTTTAGTCGAGTGTTCTGTCACAGCTTTAATGCCATTTCTGATTTTGCCTATGTGGACAGGGCCTGAGTCTCCTCCAAGGGTTCAATTAGGATAAGCTACGAGAACAAAGTGGGGGAAGTGACATTGGATATTATACCAAAGCCATTTAGGCTATCAAATAATGATGTCTCTTTTCTAGAAACACATAATTATATTTGGAATTCGCGATAACATTCTCCAGTATTTCAAAATCCAGACCCCAAACAGATAAAATATCAGGGGAAGGCGAATGCTTTTGATGTGTCAGAATCCATTTCTTTCCCAAGTCATTGTGCTTTGTCTAACAGTTAGTGAATGGGCACTTATCAAAGCATAAGAAGGTTGTTGTTCAAATGCTCCACTCTGAACACTTGCCCAGATTTGGTTTAATATACTGTGTCAACATGAAGAATGCCGAGGAAGGGTAGCAGAGAGACCCGGGAAGAGTCTGGAAACCTAAATAATGCATTGCCCCCAAAGATTTAAAAAATGTTTATTTAAGTTATAAAAATAATACATGAGCAGTTACTTAATATGAAAAAGTGAAAATAATACTTGCTTAAATATATTACAACATGAAGTAAAAAAATTCTGCGAGCAATTTGGGAATCTATCTTTTCATGGTTAATACCTATAATTTAGCATTTTTTATAATAAGCTAAATTTGTAGCTGCCTGTTAAAGTATGTAATTTGTTATTTCAGTTTCTCTTTCTAATATTTTGCCTTTTGGTTTGCCTTCTTTAGCAAGGAGATTTATTATATAATTTTCTAAAGCGTAGCACTCTTTTTGCCCATTGATGTCTCTATTTTTGTGATTTGCTTTGGTGAATCAATCACTGTTGTGTCTTGTACTTTTCCCCCAAATGTGTCTTAATCTCCTGCCAAATTGTAAGCTCCTCGGATAGTGCAAGTCTGAATTCTGAGTTTTCTTGTTCTATGTCACTGAACGAATATTGTATACAGTAGTCTTTCACTTGATAGACATGATAGACATGCGGATAAACGTTAGATTAATTCCAATCTGCTAATTAATTAGCTTAATTAGTGTTATTTTCAGGAGATGGTGGTGGTGGTACAAATCTTTGCTATTTCTAGCCAACAGTAATAATTTGACTTGACTGTTCTCTCTCTCTCTCTCTGGAGTTTTATTTGAGTTCATGCTTTAAGAAGGGATTTATTACTATCGGGCAGGCATGGCAGCAGGACCATAAGGCGCTGGACACGTGTCTGGCATCCAGGACTCATGATAGAGTCATCTGGGCTCTGGAGGCTTTGGGTAGTCCTGCCTCTCCGGCTCCCCTGCAGAGAGCATACATATAGCTCTTGGGACCAAATCCACTCTAGACCTACAATTTTCTTTGGTGGATGTCCACGTGGTCTTGGCATCTCTGGTATCCTGGTGTCTCCAGCTTCATGCATTACCTCTCAGGGCCTCCTCCTCCTTGCAGGGAGCCCATCCTTACCACACACTGCCTGGTGTCGGAAGATTGATGGAACCCTGATCTAGGCCTCCATGGTCTGTTCACTGCTACGTATGCATGTCTGCAGAGCACTGCCAGATCCCGCGACCAGCTCCCTTTTATCACAGTGGCACAGGGAACCCTTCCGCGCCATTCTCAGGCTGTGCTTAAAGAATTCGAGTTTTCACAAGTTAGAACCTTTGGTGGGTGGGGCCTTGCCCTCAGTGTCCCAGTGCAGAACAAGAAGTTTCTCTTTAATGATGCCAGTCTGTCTGTCAATCATAGTTGCTTTCCCAGCATTCCCTGTCTCTGGCTGTGAACCCGCTCTTGCCCCTTTCCTTGCCGAGCTGCGCATTTTGTATCTCTCTGATGCATTTGTTGTCTTCTGCTGTAAGCCTGGCTATGGTTATTGTAGTAAGCAGTGCCACAATGTAGTACTGGAAGTTACATTGTCTTGAAATTTTCTCTACCGGACAACTTAACCAATTGCTTTTAATTCATTCTTACTCAAGTTCTCAGGACATAGGCAGAATGCAGGCAGATTCTTTGTCAGAATGTAACGTGAATGACATCTAGTCTCCTCTCCAACAGCTCTGTTCTTCTCTGAAATCGCATGATCCAGGCCTCCTCTTCATTTCTCTTTGCATTCTGGCTTCCCAAATTCCTACCAGAGTGGCCCTTTAAGCTCTGCTTTCTAGAATTTCACTAACGGCTGCTCCAGACTCTTCTGCATTCTCCTAACAAACCAGTTCCAGAGCCCCAAGCACCCCACAGTCAGGTTTACTCCAGCAATGGCCTCGCTGCTCAGTGCAAATTTCCTGTGCTCGCTACTTTTCTTGTTGTTGTGAGAAAACGTTGGACAAATCCAGTAGAACAGGCAGGTTTACTTTCGGTTAGTGGTTTTAACAAGGGGCACTGTCCGTCACGGTGGGGAAGGTATGGAGCCCGGTGGCTGTCACACTTCCTCTGCAGCTGGGAAGTCGCGACTGTTTCTTAATGAAAGAATAAGGTAGAAGTGGTGGCATGTGTCTATAATCTCAGCATGTGAGGGGCTGGGGCAGAAGTCTTGCTAGATAAACATTCGCCAGAATCTCATTCACTGGAGTGAGATGCAGTCTCCAAACAAAAAAAGAAACAAAGAAGCGATGTGCTGATCCGTTGAGTTTCACCTTATGAAGATTTTGGAAAAAGGGAAATTAAATGAAACGTTGAGGTTTGAAAGTGAGGTAGAGACCAAGTGCCTCTTTCCTGGGATGCCCCTCTCACCTCCCCCCTCTCCTCATACACACATGTCCCCAATTCTGCAGTTACGGCAGGGTCAGGATGAGCACACCCTTCTCTGTAGAGGAGAACTGGGGAGCGTCAAAGTCTGCTGGCATCTGAGGAAGAACTGGGCTCTCAGACTGATACCACAGAGTAATTCTGTCAGTGGTGACAAGGACCGAGACGTGGCTCTTTGTGTCCGCCGCCCACCGCAGTCCTAGTGAGTCTCTTAATCTTTTAGAGACCTCAGCTTAGGGTTGATCCTCGGCTTTGATGCAGAAAAGAATTTCGGGATGAGCCAGTATGAAGCAGAGTTGGGATTTATTAAGAGATTTCAATAGTAGAGCTTCCTCGTGAGAAAGAGAGGGGTACCCGGGAAGATGGTAATAAGACAGGAGAGCACAGTCGTGGGCTGAGAGTCATTCTGCACAATAGCCGTTGTCTTTACAGTAGAAACAGGTAGGAGTTGTTATTTCTACTGTCATTATCTTCAAAAGGTTGTTGAGGAAGTTAGATGAGATCACAGGGTGGGTCTGGAGGTGACCTGACAGGACAATGATCAACGGAGTGAGAGTCTAAGTCACAGATGCGGGAAGGTGGGACAGCTTCCTGATAAACAAGTTAGCAGTCCCATTGGAGATTCTCAGAAAATGTGTGCGTTCAGACCTTGAGCCTGGTTCATTGCTGCCTAACAGAAAATGTCTGTCTATGAAAAGAATGTCAAATCTTTGTCAGCAGCCTTACCAGCAAACGCTCACTGTGTTGAAATTCTTGCCTGTTCTCTGCTGAAAGTTCTTCTGGTGAAAAAACTCTAAGGCTCTTGGCCTTTCCTACCTCGCCATCATGATGTCTGTTTGTCTGTTTATCTATCTATCTCATTTCAGTTGTTTTGTTCATTTTATTCATATAGGGTTTAGTCAGATTATATAAATGAATATATGGTCGAACTGGGTTTCCCATCCTAAGGATAAAATTGCTTTCATGTTATTAAGAAAGGTTCTAGGGTCTGAAGAGCTGGCTCCGTGGCTAAGAGCACTTGCTGCTCTTCCAGAGGACCTGAGAATTCCCATTACCCACAGCAGGTGACTCACAACTGCCTGCAACTCCAGCCCCAGGGGATCGGACCAACACTGTCTTCTGACCGCTGTGGGCACCTGTAGACACGCGATGTGTGCATGTGCACTCGGCCACACACACATACATAAATTGAGAATTATAATAAGATAGACAAGCACATGTAGATAAGACAGCCCCTATGAGAGTTTCTTCTGGAGAATCATAGTCCCCATAATTGTTACATAACCTACAAAAAAGAGTTTGTTTTTGTTTTTACAATGTATGTTGTCCTGGCTAGTTTTATGTCAACTTGACACAAGCTAGTCATCTGAACCCCAGCTGAGGAAATGCTGCCATCAGATCCAGGATTTTCTCAATTAGTGATTGATGGGGGAAGGCCCAGGCCATTATGGGTGGGGCTGTCCCTGGGCTGGTGGTCCTGGGTTTTTTAAGAAAGCAGGCTGAGTTTGGGCAAGAAACTTCTCTTGCTTCACTGGACATGCAGTACCCACAGAGAGATGACTGCTAAACTTGCCTAAAGGTGAGATGATCCTTCAGGGTTCCTGCTTCATGAAAGAGTCTGTGAGATAGGCGGAGTAGACAGAACAGAATGCTGGGAAGAAGGGAAGTGAGGCAGACGCTATAGCTCTCCTCTCCAAGATGGACACAGGTTAAGATCCTTCCCAGTAAGCCACCACTTTATGGTGCTACACTCATTAATAGAAATGGGTTAATCAAGATGTGAGAATTAGCCGATAAGGGGCTAGAGCTAATGGGCCAAGCAGTGTTTAAAAGAATACAGTTTCTGTGTAATTATTTCGGGTGTAAAGCTAGCCGGGTGGCCGGATGCAGCCCGCTGCTCTTCACAACATTTGAGGACAGCCTGACCTATAGAGCAAGTTCCAGGACAGCTAATGTTACACAGAGAAACCCTGCCTCAAAACACAAAACAAACAAACAAAAAAGACTTTAAAAGACAAACAAAATAAATATCAGAATCAAGCAAACAAACAACAACCCCCCCAACCCCAAAACAACAACAACAACTGTAATGATTTCAGCCACATAAGGCTGATATTTCCGGGTTCTAGGGGCCATGCAGGTGCTTCAGGCAGAAGTGCCTAATGGCCCCTGGGGATGTTAAAGTGCCCCGCGTGGCCCATGTGTGGTGTGGATTACATCATCCACGTATGACTCGGCCAAGCCCTTGCGTGCATGCGTGAGCCCTGTCGTCTGTGCATGATGTAACCCCGTTAACCCCCTGTGCGCATGCGCTAAGCAGCTTTGAAAAGCTGGACTCACCAACTTCCTCTCGCTCTCTGCACACTGACTTCCCCAGGCCTGTACACGCCCCCTCTAATAAACTCCTGAGTGGGTTTGTTGCGTGTTCCGTGTTTCCTCCTCGCTCGTGTTGCGCCAGGTAATTTCAACAACAACAACAACAAAACCTCCATAAAGAGCTAGAAGAAAATGTAACCATGATTTCAAGGAAAATCTAATAAAGCTTGGCAGCAGCTCCTGACGGCTCCCTTGTCGAAGTTTTTGGATAACAGGGACGAAGAAAACAATGAAGATGAAATTCCAGGAAATAACCCAATCAGGTGTTGCTTAATGGGGTCTACCGTCATTAAAATGCAATTCGATTCATCTGGAGCGTGAAATACCACAAGTGCAGCCACACCGGAATGGCTCTTGGAAGACGGAGTTTGTATAAGCTGGGTTAATTCCTTGAGCACCGATTTAAATAAAAATCGATAAGACACGAGGGGTTTGGCAGGCGTGAAGGCCTGTGGTGGCAGCGATGACACCAGAAGCTGCCTTTCCTGCCAAAGGGAACTAGCATAGGAGGCAGCTTCAGAGCCCACATCCACATCCACAACGCAGGCAGTGGAGACAGAAGTCCAGCTGGGGAGCAGGAGCCCTGCACACCCGTGCCCCTCATGGGAGACCTGACCCTCGTGTGGGCAGAATTGCGTGTTTCTTACTGAGTAGAGCTGTGCTTCCCCTTGGCTGATGAGGTTATAATTTTGGAAAACACATCAGCAACAGAGTTTCTTTGGAACAAGCAACTTGATCTCAAACAGGGTCCCTCTCAATGTAGCAGTTAGGGAGTGGCTCACGGATGCCCCCTGGAGGTCTGAAAGAGTTAGAGTCTCTGCAGGGGCCCATTGGACTTGTCATAGGCTGGGCTGGAGATATTGCGGGGATTGGGTTAGGACACTCTAATTACGAGGACTAGGCCTTGGACTTGACCTATTTTGATAATTGACAATAATGAGCAGGGGGTTGGATATTTGTTTCTGCTTGGCAAATTCTTGTAGGATGCCATAGGCAGAGTGCGATTTCAAAGGCATGCGTATGTTGATCTTGACAAGCTTTTAATTATTTCACATACCAAAAAAAATGCTTGGGATAGTCTTAAGGATTTTAATGCACTCAGTAATAAGACCCTAGCTTTGCTTGCATTGCCTATGTGTGGGGTAGGATGCTTTGGCTGAAAGGTTCGCAGGGCCCATGTCAGAATAATAGAAACAATCTTGAGTAATTAGGACCCCAAGTAGGCATCAAGTGTTGGGTCCTGGGCAAGTCAACTGTCTGTTGCTGGGGAACTAGGAAGGGTGCACTCCCTATGACTAGGCAGAAGGTGTAGGGATCTTGGTGCTATATCCTACCTGGGAGCTATATCAGCCCAGTGCACATAATTAAAACAATTCTCCAAAATGCATTTATCTAAAGGGACTCAGTGATCTCTTGGGCCGTGAATGCACTGTGGTCCTTTTTCTTTATCCCCATCTCGGCTGTTGTGTAGTGTATTAACTGTATGCTAAGTGAAATAAACCGATTACAAAAGTCAAATTCTATAGGTATGTGGTCCCTGTAATCCCAGCACTAGGGAGGCTGATACAGGAGGATTGGGATTAACGAGGCCCTGTCTCAAAAGCAACTAACAGATCAACCAGACAACCAAAGATAACAACAAAATGAAATGGCAGGGCGGGAGAGATGGCTCGGATGTCAAGAGCACTTGCTGCCCAAGGAGAAGGTCCAGAGCATGCATTCCGGCACCCTCACAAGTTGGCTACTGGCTTGCCTGAAACCCAAGCACCAGTGGTATGGGGTTGAGATTGGATCACTGGGACTTGCTGACTTCAGTCCTAGCCAACAGAAGAAAGGACAAGGCATGACAAAACAAATCAGAAGCCCCAGGTTCAGGGAGAGACCCTTCTTCTTGGGAATAAGACAGAGAGGATGGAGGGAGACACCCAGTGACATCCCTTAGCTTCTGTGCATACACAGGTGCGCACCTGTTCGTGTGTGTGTGTGTGTGTGTGTGTGTGTGTGTGTGAGTAGCTTCTGTGCCTATCCCGGCATGTACCTGCTCGTGTGTGTGCATGTGTACGTGTGTGTATGTTTACTAAGATGTCTACAGTAGCCCCCACCCTCCCTCTATCCTGTACCCCCTTAATAAGCTCTCTCACTAACGCCGTTACTTTTGTGGAGACAAAGATCTGGAAATGGGTAGAGGAGAGCTGTCACTTAAAGGGTAGTGTGTCTGTTCTGCAGGATGAGGAAGTTCTGGTAGCCTCTCTCCGAACAATGTGAGTGGGCTTAGCACGGCTGAGTAATGTAAAATAATGATTAAGATGGCATTTAAAACTATTTTTTCTTTTTTTTTCGGGGTTATAATATAATTACATTTCCCTCCTCCCTTCCTCTCCCACAGACTCTCCCATCAAGCACTCCTTGCTGTCTTTCAAATTCATGGCCCCCTATCCATGAATAGATCACCAGGGGCTTCTGCCTTGAACAGCTGCTGAAGCGATCCCCACTTCCAGAGGAGAAGGAGGACTCACTGGCATGCAGCCCACTCCTACTTTTCTCTCATTTATAGCTTTTGTTTATGCTCTGAGATCGCCGCCAGTCAGTTGTTAGTGTGACAACCAAGACTCCCCAGTTCTAGGTCAATGCAAGAAATCTCTGTTCTGAGGCCACTTTTCTCTTTTTATTCTGGGCTGTGAAGTCTCTTTAGTCAATGTATATAGAAAGCTATCCTTGATGCCCAAAGTGAGGCCCGGATGAAGGACCGAGGAGCATGCTGGGAGGGCCCTCAGGTAGCCCGACACGCCCATAGCTTCCACATAGCTCTCCTGAAATGCAGGGTCAACGTCTTTCGCTTGTGTCTCAGGGCACCGCCCTCCCAATAGGAGCAACTAAAACATGTTTGAATCGAGGAACGGAATGAATGAGTCGGGTGCCGCGACTATGCCTTCCTCCACGTAAAATAGGGTTAATGGTTTTTAGGGGGTGATTGCAAGTGAATCTATCCCTCAAATTAGGTTTTAAAATATCACTCATATTTCCTTTGGGTGTCCCATTTGCTCTTGGGGTAGGCGGTCTGGTGGCTGTGCTCCACTGTGGGCACTGGCTGAAGGGCTGCTGGTTTTTTCAAAGGCATTGGCTTCTTGCCTCGCTTGTGTGGTGAAATGGAAAGCACTGCCTTTGTTAAGGGAATTTTCAGGTGCTATTTGCTGGGAGGGGTTCGCCCCTTCCTGGGCCCCCAGATCCTCTGAGTACTTAATCCACCTTGCTTACTCTAAAGGCTGGCCCTGGTAAGCCTGGTTCTGCCCGCACTGTTGGGCTGTCAGGAGGATGGAGTGGAATGACGGATGGATGGAGGACTTTGAAAGTTAGAAAGCTTCTCACGGATGCAGACTGTTAATCCACAGTCATCAGAGAGGTACCTCCCTTGAAAGCAGCCCCACCTCTGAGGAGATGCGGAGGAGATGGGGACAGTCTGGGAAGAAGTATCACTTACCGGTTCCTCGCTGTAGAGGGAGAAAAGTCCCAATAGTGTGCAGGATATAAAGCTGTTTCGTTAGATCACCCTCCCACCTCCCGTCCCACTCCCAAACCTCTAACATGGAACACGGGGTAGGCCCACCAGTGGATAATGGGGTGGGTGCGGTGGGACAGCCTGGTCTTTGTACTTAAGTCTCGTTACTTCAGGACAAGTTTTAGCTTGGAGCCACTTTAAAGCTTCTGGAGGTTGCATGAGTGGATTCCCTGCATTTGATTTGGCTGTGTGAGGGGAGAAGAGCTTTTTCAGGAACAAAGTGGGGGGGCAAGTGAGGCTAGTTGGAATCTGGGAGGAGATAATGAGTCACAGAGTCTGGGATCCCTTTTTGTTCCTGCTTTTGTTCTGTGGTGGGTAGGGTGGGATGGGGGAGTAGGCAGATGGGGAGGCTAAAGGTGATCAAACCCTGGATCTGCTGCATTGTGTCCTCTCTCCTTCCCCCCTCTCTCTCTTCTTTCCTCCCTCCCTCCCTCCTTCCTCTTTCTCTCCCTCCTCCCTCCCTCCCCTTCCCTCCCTCCCTCTTTCTCTCTCTCTCTCTCTCTCTCTCTCTCTCTCTCTCTCTCTCTTTCTTTCTTTCTTTCTTTCTTCAGATAGAGCCTCACGGTGTAGATCTGGCTGGAATTTGCTGTGTAGACAAGGCTGGCCTTGAGCTGACAGAGGTCTGTCTGACTTCTGGGATTAAAGACTTGGCCCACCATCTCTGGGCTTCCGAGGCTTCTCAGTGTAGGCCTGATCTCATCAGGAAACACGTTTTAAAGGAGGTGGTGTGTGTCTGCTGGGGAGATGCGCTACCCTTAGAGGTGGCAGTTTCCAAAGCTGGTTGGAAGGAGGAGAGAGAGGTCCCTGCAGTCCATTTACCTTCCTGTGCTTTCACCCTTGTGGTCCTCGAGAACAGTCCTGCCGGGGAAGGGTCTTGCTGGCAGCTGTAGGGGGATGTGTTCACATCAGGAAACAACTTTGTTTCTCACCGTATTATAAAGAGATGACCTTCTGGGTTCTGGAACCTTCTAGGGCATTGTGGAATACCCCCAGGAGATGAATCAGTTCTTCCCACAGAGTTTCCCTTCCTCCGTTGTCATTACTATTCACATCCACTCACCCTCCAGGGCTCTCTGTTCAAATCCCACCCTCTCTTACACTCCTGGAACAGTTTGCACTTTGTACACACACAGCACACGAATGGCCTTTGGTTACCTGAAACTCCACTTTATTGATAGCTTGACAGTTTACTTTGAGTGTCTTAAGGACTGTTCTCTGTCTGTACAGTCTATTATTATTATTATTTTTATTTTTTATTTTTCCAAGACAGGGTTTCTCTGTGTAGCCCTGGCTGTCCTGGAACTCCCGGAAATCCGCCTGCCTCGGCCTCCCTAGTGTCAGGATTAAAGGTGTGCACCACCACTGCCAACACAAGCTGTGTTCTTAAAACTGACCTTTTTTTGAACAACTCCATGCCCCACCTTTTGCACATTTTTCAATTCTGGATTTTATACTGAACACTGCTGCTTAAAAACCCATTGCTCTTCTTCATTCCTATTTGTGAGAAGTTACAGGCCATGGAAGGGGAGACATGACCCCAAGGGGAAAGGAAATCTTACCCTCTTTCTGTCACCCAGAAATCCACCAGGGCTGGCGCATGCCTGGATGTTCTCACAGGCACGTGTTGTCCCGTGGCGATCTCGTGTCTCTCTTTTTTCTGTCTGTCCCGAAACAGCTGGAATAGCAAGGGAGACGAGCAGGCTAGTCAGAGTCCAGGGGCCTGTCCTGGGCTTGGGAGACGGTCCCTTGTAATTTAGCCTCACTAGGGAAGCTGCATGGTCGTCACCATGGAAAGGGAATCAATAGCGCTTTGAGGGTCTATCGGCGCACACCTGGTCTGGGCATAGACTTTACAGTGTGGTGTTCTAGGAGGAACAGCCAGTGCTGTGAGTGTCTTTCTTCTGGTCCTCTGAGATTTAATGGTTTCTACAAGAAGCTAAGGTTAAGATAGGGCTGTTGTTTACTTCTCCAGGGGTGTATCCACCCTGCTGGTGCTCATTTACTAGCTGCGTGTCCCAAACACCCAGTTTCCCTCTGCATCCAGACGGGTACTCAGGCTTTGTCGGGGGTTGCAGGATCGCGCCTATTCCTTCTGTCCTGAGGTGGCCAGTAGCGAGTGGGGGACTGTGTGGAGCCGAGAAAGGCCAGCCTGAACTCTCTGTGGGCATTCTACCCTCCAGATGTCCCTGTGGACTCAGATGGAGGGAGCAGGGCTCAGGTCATACGTGGGCTCGGCTTTTCTCCTGTTCTAGTTTCTCCTGGGAGCACTTGACTTCAGTGGACCTGGAGAGTCAGCTGACTCTGGGGAACACGGCTGGGGAACCAGAGCAAGAGTGGGCGGTGACAGTGAGAGGCTGGAGGTCACAGGTGACGCCAGTCATGACTGACGTGGAGCTGAGCTGAGTCTTGACTGTGGGCTCATGGCCTGTACATAGGTGCCAGATGACCTGAGGATCTGCTCACCAGCAAGGCCATGCAACTGGCAGTTTGCAGAGGACTCCGCAGGGTTGAGGCTAGAAATCTGGGTGGCAAAATCAGTTTGAGTAGCTCAGGTCAAAGTGCTCCTGGTTGGCAGAGGGTTGGTACGTGGATTTCTGTGTTTTTTTTTTCCCACTGATTGAATGACTTTATATATATATATATACCATTCTATATATAGATATATACCATTCTCCATTTTCCGATTTCTTTTTATTTATTTATTTTTTAAATTTATTTATTTATTAAAGATTTCTGCCTCCTCCCCACCACCGCCTCCCATTTCCCTCCCCCTCCCCCCCGATCAAGTCCCCCTCCCTCATCAGCTGGAAGAGCAATCAGGGTTCCCTGACCTGTGGGAAGTCCAAGGACCACCCACCTCCATCCAGGTCTAGTAAGGTGAGCATCCAAACTGTGGTTTCTAAGGCTGGAGTCTGGCACCGTCCTTAAGTTAGTTAGGACGCTCTCTGGGTCAGAGATTCCTCACATAGCCACGCCCCTTAAATGCTGTTCCTGGTGCCACCTGAAAGGGTGCACTCTTGGGCGGGACACGTTCTAGGCCTTTATGGGAAATCCGCACTCTCTGCTCTTCTCTCTGGTACTCAGGTGCGTAGATTACTCCTGTGGGAATGAAGAGAAAAATAAAGCCTCACATTATTTCCCAGAAATTCTAAATGTACTCCGCAGACACTCGGTCAGCTGTGACCACGTAGAATCTCTCTCTTTCTTCCCTCCTCCCACTACCTGCTTTTTTTTTTTTATCACTATCGCATGAGTCAGAATGGGTGTATCACTTTTAATTACGGTTGATTACCATTCATGTTGGAACAGCTACCTTGTAATGCCACCTCCTATCAGGAAATAAATGCCGACTTAGTGACCTGCGGGAGAGAGCTGGCGACCCTTCTCACTGGGGAGACCGCAGCCAGCCGCCTGGCGCTTGTTGAATTAAGAAGTGTGACTATAGTAATTAGCAGGCGCTCTCGGGCACGGGCTAGAGTAGATTCTGGGCGAGCATAGTTGCCACGCACGCTGACCCCAGCGCGGAAGAAAAGGAGGGATTTGGGATTGGGGCCTAGAGGGCCGGGGCAGGGGTCACAAGAAAGAAAGTCAATAGTAGAAACCAATTTGATGTCTCTGAGCTTGTAATAGGGTTTCCTGTGGGCTTGGGGACCTTGGGGGTGTCACCTGTGTACGAGCTTGTTGACAATTCTGCAGCCTGGGAGGTGTGTGTACCTGGACCGGAAGAGTTAAGTTTGGATTGTTTTGCCTGTAATAAATCCTTAATGGAACGCAAGCGAAAGGAAGAGACGCGGTGTTAAAATAGAGCGGGGCCACAGATGGGGATGCTACGTGATTACTAGCAGTTGTACAATTTATGGAAAAAATGTGCACACAGACCCCTTTAGGAAGTGTTAGTAAAACAGATGGATTTACGGGGAGGGGGGTGTTTAGCTCACCCAGCTCCCATATCAACAAACGCTGCCCTCAAGGTAAATTGAAAAAAAAAAGTTCTAGCTTGTATTAGTCACACCCATTTATTTTTGGCAAATTTGTGTGCTATTTGGAAGTTGGCAAGAACAAGAACGTTAGGGCCAACATTTGGTCTTGCTTCAGGAGTTTCTATGAACACAAATGCCTGGAGTTTACATAGGCTTACGCTGTCACCATAGCAACACGTATTTGTTGTGAAAATATAGCCTTTTAAAGTCAAAAGTCCGTATGTTAGCTTCAAATTCAACATGCTATCTAATTCGGGTGTTTTAAAACATTTTTTAGGACTGTTCTAATTCCAGCACTGGACTGGGTCGGAGGGTGAGCTGATGGGAGGAGCCCTTGGAATCTCCGCACTGGGAACCCCTTGTTTGTAGGAGCTAATCTTAACATTTTTTTTTCCCAAATGGAGCCACATGGTATGGACTATAGATCAGAGAGGAGCCGGGGGAGGCCTGAGAGGTGAAACTCTAAAAAGAAAGGGGTGTGGTAGATTGTGTTCCCCCCACCCAGGGTGTTTGCAACTTGGGGGAGACCTTGGCAGGCAGCTATGCTCACTACTATACCACCAATGCGTTATCTTGGGGAGGCCTTGGGGATATCTGGCTGCTTTTGAGAAGAGTTCCAGGGGTGCCAGCCAAAGAGAGGCATGTCCAGCTTGATGCCCACATGGTTTCGTGTGGTCTGGGTCGTTTTTGGCTATGATGGGGTTCTTAGTAGAGTTGCAGTCAGATTCCGGTTGCCGGTGGGGCCCTTTGCTGATCTGTCCAGGGAAAGGGTTAACTTTTTGTGACGTTCTTTTAGTCCAGGCTCTCCGGGTTGTGAGGTCCTGTGTCTTTGGTTTTCTTATCCTTAGGACTTCCTGGGGTCCTCCCATTCACCCTTCCGGAAATTACTGTCAGAGCAGGATAAGAGGAACTGCTAACCCAGGTATGAAGGGGAATCCTTCTAGCACTTGGTCTGGGACAGGCTTGGGTGCCGTGTTGCTGTCTGGGAACTGCTTCTTACAGATGATAGCTGAGTGTATGGAAACTCTTTAACCACCCGCTTTAGTTTAAGAATGAAAAAGGAAAAGAGTACTTGTTCAAACGAGAAAGATTTGTTAGACTATCAACTCCGGCTCAAATGTAAACTTATTATCACTGACACTTTCATAAAAGATGGCAAATAATTTTCCGTGTGTGTCCCAGTTTTTCTCGTCGGGTACTAGTTGCTTTGAGTGCTGTGCCAAAGACCCTAAGATCACCTCATGAGGCAGAATAGCTTGGATTGATTAGTCATGTCTGCCACGGTCACAGGAGACTGGAAGGATGTAAACCAGTGTAAAGAGTTGGTGCTCCTAGTTCATTTGCTTTTAACAGAGATAGAGGATATGGATGAAGATAAATCTATAGCAATAAAATTTGAGGTATCAGCATATGTATACAGCTTTGCTTTGAGAGAGTGAACCCCATGATGTCCACAGTCTACAGTGTACGTGGTTCTTACTCTGTGTGTGGAAGACAGTGCTGGAATTATTCCCCGTGGCACTTTCCTTGTGGTCCCGGTCAGGGAGGTACTAACTGAGACCATCGTTTCTTCTTCTCTTCCAGTGGTTCAGTGGATCCTTTGCTTTTCTTTCCTACACTTTGGCATTTGGTATGATCCCACTCAGCCCTTGGCTTCCACTGTCCTCTCCATATCTAGATACCAGAGTCTTTCCTTAATCTTTGATGTAAACCAGGGCCTTGAGTTTGCTAAGCCTGTGCCCTACCCTTGAGCCACACATCTGAGCCCCTGGTATGCTGGAACTTGGCATGCGCTGCATACCCATTCATCTATGGAACTAAACAGAGGAAAGGAATTCTGTCCCACGTTTTCTGTCTCCTCAGTTCCTCATCTAATGTAGGAGATACTATGATTGGCTAAGCAAACTTCAAATTAATTATTATTTTTCTGAACTTGTATTCATTTTAAAATTGAAGTATTTGCCAGGCGGTGGTGGCTCACGCCTTTAATCCCAGCACTCGGGAGGCAGAGGCAGGCAAATCTCTGTGAGTTCGAGGCCAGCCTGGTCTACAAGAGCTAGTTCCAGGACAGGAACCAAAAGCTACGGAGAAACCCTGTCTCGAAAAATCAAAAAAAATTGAAGTATTTGAATAGAGATCGAGGCAGATGGATCACCTAAGCCTTTAAGGTTGGCTTGGTCTACATAATGAGCTCCAGGCCAGCCAGGGCTATATACAACAAGATCCAGATCTAGAGAATAACACAAACCAAGGGTGCAAAAAGATGTCTCTAAGGACTCAGAGGAGTTATTACAATCTAATATGAAAGGAAAATCTAAAGCTAGAGGTGATGCTGCAAGCCTATGAAACGGAGGCAGGAGGATGACAAGTTCATTATCCTTGGCTGCTAGTGAGTTTCAAGCTCTATGAGGTTTTATTTCACACAGCAAAAACAAAGACGAAAAGGAAAGCCAGGAGTATACACTTACGTTGAAAGCATTGTCTATATTATTTAAAAATTATATCTCAGTATTTACACATAAATAAATACCTACAAGGAAGGCAGTAAAATGGTAATAGTAATTATTACTTCTAGAACTAATATTATGACAGGTAGATAATTACTGTTCATGGATGGCAAATTTTGAAAGGCATCTTTCTGCTTTTGGTAGTGGTAGTA
The DNA here is from genome assembly GCF_037038515.1 of Microtus pennsylvanicus. Classification (NCBI taxonomy): domain Eukaryota; kingdom Metazoa; phylum Chordata; class Mammalia; order Rodentia; family Cricetidae; genus Microtus; species Microtus pennsylvanicus. The sequence continues at coordinate 79,104,129 of NC_134590.1, read as the reverse complement.
TTGTCTGTAAGTAGCTAAGTGTCCCTCTCTCTGCCACACACACACAGACACACGTCCCCCCACATGCACATACACTGGCATGCATACACACACATGTATACACACATGTACACACATACTGCCCTCCACTGAGACCTTCATGCTGCTGTCTGTAGTTTGGGGTTGACTTTGATGGTTTGAAAATCAATTGTCAACAGATACAGAGACCCATGGTCAAATATTAGATGGAGAGAGAGCCCAAACTGGAGATCTCCTTCAGGTCCCTCCCCTGGGAGCTTGGGGAACCCTATGGAAGAGGAAAGGAAGAATTGCAGGAATCAGAGGGGGTCCATGAAAACACAGAATCAACTAAGAAGGCCCCTTTGGGGCTTAGAGAGACTGAACAGTCATAGACCCAGAGTGGGTTTGGACTAGGCCCTTTGCATGTGTTAGCTTGGTGTTTCTGTGGGATTCTCAGCAGTGGGAGTGAGGGTGTCTCTGACTCTTTTGCCTGCTCTTGGGACCCTTTTCCTCCTACTGGGTTGCCTCGTCCAGCCCTGATATGAGGGTTTGTGCCCAATCTTATTGTAACTGGTTATATGTTCAGTTAATAGCCCTGGGAGGCCTGCTCTTTTCTGAAGGAACATGGGGAGGGGGTGAATGGATCTGGGGGAGAGGAGAGGTGGGAGGGGTGGGAGGAGTGAAGGAAGGGGAAACTGAGGTAGAGGATGTACTGCATGAAAGAGTAAACTCAAAACACTTTTCAGCTAAGGCTATCATTTGATTTCCCAAGTTTAAGGCCAGGAAGTGTTTGTTCACTTGTAACACAGAAACGACAAACTTATAGGAAAACCAGAAATTCTTCTTAGGATACATCTTGCCTTCAGGATTATTCCCTTTTGTGTACCCTGGGGGGCTCTGAGGATGGGAGCTGGACGGGCAGTGCTCCTACCTCCTGAAACTCCCTTGCAGCAGACCTCCCTCCCTTGGGAGGGTTCGGAGGGGTGGTCTGTGCTTGTCAGGGCTCCTTCCAGTGTGAGTCTGTTAGGCTTCTGGGATTCCTTAACCAAGGAGGTGTGACTGTGGCGTGCCACCAGGGCTCTGCCAGGGGGACCTTATAAACCGATCGTGCTTGCTTGTGTTAATCGTCATTTACATGCCCCAAATCCCTTATATAGCAACGGGATAATAGCCTTTAAGGCTATAGTTACTATTTTGGGTTAGGCTCACTTGTAAAATTGGATCTTTTTTTTTATTGTAAAGCTGCTTTCAGTTAGAGGAGTATATAAAACCCTTTGAAAGACAGAATTTCAATTTTGTGGTTGCTTTCTTATATAGTTTAAATGGTAAAATCATTGCACTTAAATATATTATATATACATATCACACACATGCACATATGCATAGAACAGGTTGAAATCATGATCTGAAGCCTGACTTCTTTTATTTTAAATTATTTTATTACTTATTGTGTATAGGTGTTTTGTCTTTATACTTGCCTGTTACCGTGTGTGGGCCTGGTTCCTGCAGAGGCCAGAAGAGGGCGTTAGATTCCCTGGAGCTGGAGCTATATATGGTGTGAGCTGCCATGTGGGTGCTGGAAACTGAACTGGGCCAGTGCTCTTAATTTCTGGGGCATCTCTCCAGCCTCTGAAGTCAGACTTCTTAGTGGAGAGCCACAAAATAAAACAGAATTTGATTTAGTGTACAACTTTTCTTGTGACTAGTTGTATCTTTTACTTTGGGGAGGCAGGTTCTCCCTAGGGATGACGTGTTCCCAAGGGAGTTCAGGGTACTGAGACTAGTGTTTGATAAAAGCCTAGTGGACACAGGTTGTATGGCTACAAATAAGTCAGAATATGCTGGTGTGTGTTAAAAGGGGTTTCAGAGTACCAAGCTTAGAAATTTCTGTTCTCAGAGACAGAATGTCAACTTGGCGTATTAGGAGGTCTCCACATAGTAGGAGGTCCCCAGACCCCAGAGCTGACTGTCTTGTTTTGCAGTCTTGGCTCAACAAGTGAGTGGGTTGTGGGGATCCCACTCTGCTAGATCTGGATGTGGGGTGCTAGCTGGAGTCAGCTGACTGAGAATTGCATGATGTCCGACAGTTTCCTGCCAAGCAGAGGGGTCAGGAAGTTCCCATAGCCTGTTGGTTACTGTATCAGAAACAGCTGCTCCTGCAACAACTGAGACTGTGGTGTTGCTTCTCATGTGTAGAAAACCTGCCTCCTGAATCCCCATCCTGTGGCTCCCATAGTTGCCGAAGAGGTGTTGGATCTTGTGACGGCTGCAGCGTGAAGTCTCCCCCACAGGTTCATGTCTTTGGATGGCTGGTTCCCAGCTGAGGAGGCTGTGGGAAGTGTGGAGACTTTAGAACTTGGAACCCAACTGGGGAAAGTGGGCCACTAGAGATGAACCTTTGAACATTGTACTGCTTTCTGGTTCTGTCTTGTATCATTGCCTCCTAGTAACTTGTGAATGTGAGGACCCAATGCCATACACGCTTGCAACTATAGAACACATTGTGATTGGCTGAGATCCCTCGGAAGCTGTGATCCCAAATAAAGCTAATTAATGGAGACACACAGAGGCAGTTTCCTTGACAACAGGGTTATACTTTGATAGGCCCATCATAAGGTGGAACATCATAACTCAAACATGCATTTAACATTCATAACCTGATGACCCTCACGGCTTAATAACACAGTGATTGGTGGTTGTCGTATTACTCTTGCTCGCGTCCAACCTCATGACAGAGGATTGTGTTGCCCAGGGAAAGAACAAAATCCGAAATCCAAAGTGTGATGTCTATTGAATATGAGTCACCTTTACACATCACTGTGAAGTATTGTAAATATTATCACTGTGATGCCAGGATTCTTTATATGCAGCAGATGAGAGAGCATTTTATACAGGAGGGAAGCCCACTGTGGCTCACTCATTCACTCAAGTCAAGAACGGGTGTAATCTATCATAGGAGGGAGCAGTTAGATGGTCATCGTGTCAACTTCTGTTGAGAGAGATCAACTGAGGCTGTGCCTAGCGATGTAGGGACTTGGTGGAGTTAGGCTTGGTGCAGTCATGAGTCCTGTGGAAGTGCAGCCGGATGATGAGGGAGAGGAGAGCGAGGGTAGCCATCATGAGATGCTGAGGAGGAAAGAAGCGAGATTGGAAGTAGCTGAAGGGAAACATGGGTGTGAAGGTTAGATAGGAAGGGTTTGTGGGAAAGATGAGACGAAAAGGTAGCAGCATACAGGGCATGAAGAAGGGACTAATCATGGAAGGTTCTAGAAAGGACAAGAAGAGATGGGAACTTGTTTTCCAAAGCTGAATTGACCCCACACAGTTTGTAGAGCAATCTCTATAGGGATGTTAGTGTAGTTGGCCTAGAGTATGTGGACGTTGAAAGGTTTGTCAGTTTGGTGCTGGGTAACTGGTAGAATTCCTTTCTTACGAATTCTGTTGCCTCTCTGGAATAAGAGCAAGGCTGTCTGTGGAGGGAGTAAGGTAAGATTTGCAGCAGCATATGAGGAGTAGAAGAGGTCTGTAGAGTGAATTGAATTATCTCTCTAGTATTTCATAATTTCTACACTTCCCCTGTATACCTCATTTCACATCATCCAATCACACACTTGTAGAAGGAGCTGTGGGCTGTGTTCCTGCCGCCTGGCTCCCGGCCACTGGCTAGCTTTATAGCCGAAATAACAACACACAAATTGTATTCTTTTAAATGCCTGGCCCATTAGTTCTAGCCTCTTACTGGCTAATTCTCACATCTTGATTAACCCAAGTCGTGGTGGCTTACTGGGAAGATTCTAGCCTACATCCATCTTGGGCCTGAGCTTCATCACGTCTGCCCTGGAGAGGAGCGGCATGGCATCTGCCTAACTTCTTTCTTCCCAGCGTTCTGTTCTGTTTACGCCACCCACCTATGGTCTAACCTATCAGGCCAAGCAGTTTCTTTATTAATTAACCAATGAAATCAACAGACTGATATATGACACTCCCACATCACACACTGTATTATATTTTTTTATTTTTTAATATGAGAAAAGGTTCTAAGTTGGGTTTAGGTTATTCTGGGATCCATGCTTTTGCATTTGGTCCCTGGAGGGTCTGATAGGCAGCTCACCTAAGCCAGCTTAGTGGGTTTTCTCTTTTTGAGTCTTCAGAATGTTAGAACCCCTTTCTGTATCGTCTAGACTGTGGTGTCTGAGGAGAACAAGAAATCTTTGGGGAATCTAATGAAGTAAGAGCACATTTCATTCACAGGGCAGGTGTCTTGTCTCGAATTTTTAAGATGGGGTTTTATGATATAACCCAGGGTACTCGTTGCTGTCTGGGGGCCATTAATAACACCTCCCTCCCTCCCTTCCTCCCTCCCTCCCTCCCTCTCTCCCTCCCTCCCTCCCTTCCTCCTTTTCCCCTTATTTGCTTGTGCTCAACCATGTGTGTGGAGGCTGGAGGTTGATGTTAGGTACACCTCGATTGCTCTCTCCTTTAATTTTTGAGCCAAGATCTCTCACTGAACCTGGAGCTTACTGTTTTAGCTAGACTGGCTGGGCAGTGAGTCCCCAGGATCTGCATAATAAAAGAAATGGATGGATTTCATTAAGTAGAAGTTAAGCAATTTTGTCCAGTGAAGAGAGGACAAAGTTAACTGATAATAATTTTGGAAAACACATTTGTAAAATAACAGATTCCAAGAGGTAAATATTTAGGATTTCCAAAGCACTGTTACAGGTCAACAACAGAAAGACAGAAACTGTTATGGAAAAGCAATCAAGGGGTTGAATCGGCGGCTTCCAAGGAAACGTCATGGCTGACAAGCACGTGAAGGCAAACCCGGTGACTGGTGAGTCGTAGGAAGACAGTGAGCCATGCTGTGTCCAGTGGGCCAGAGAGCTGTGGAAGTAGAACCTGTTACTTCCCTAGGCTGCTGTACTGAATTGCCAGAGATGAACAGTGTAAATAAACGGGTGGCTTTAGTGACCTACGGTTTTATGGGCTGTCTGCTGACTTGGTTCCATTTAAGGGCTATTGGGGGATGCTCTCTTCAGTCTCCCTGCTTGCTGCTGGTGATTGCTGGCTATCTGGATGTCCCCCGACCCACAGATATTTTGCCTCAGTCTGTGTCTTCAATTTTACATGGTGTTCTCCCTGTATCTCCCTACGTCCCTCTCAGAATGTATATCTTTGTGTTTCGATATTCCTTTTTTCTAAGGACACCAGTCTGATTTGTTAAAAACCCTCTTTAGTGACATTATCTTTATTATCTGAAGTGGATAATTTCCTGAATGCGTTGCACTCTGAGCTACTGGGAATTAGCAATATAGCATAGCGTGTTCACATGTGTGTGTGTGTGAGAGTCTGTATGTATGTGTGTGTACACGTGTGTGCATATGTGTGCGTATGCATGTGCAAGTGTGTGTGAGTATGCATGTGTGTGAGAGAGTCTGTATATATGCGTGTGTGGCATGCATGAGTGTGCATGTATGTGTGAGAGAGTCTGTATGTATGTGTGTACATGCATGTGTGTGAGTGTGTGTAAGAGTGTGTATATATATATGTGTGTGTATGTGTGTGTGCGTGTGTGCATGTGTGTGTGAGAGAGGCTGTATGTATGTGTGTATTGCATGTGTGTGCATGTGTGTGAGAGAGGCTGTATGTATGTGTGTATTGCATGTGTGTGTGCGCATGTGTGTGCATGCGTGTGTGAGAGAGTGTGTATGTATGTATGTACATGCATGTGTGTGTGTGAGAGAGGGAGTATATATGTGTGCGTGTGTGTGTGTAGGGTAGGGTGAAGGTGGTTATTTTAATCCTGAACATGCTGTGTTGGGATGTGGGCCTCAGAAACTCTCAAGCTCCATTGACTGGAGGTGGGACAATCCCGTGGCTACAGACCTGTCAGTAATTAGTAAAACCAAGTTACACACACCAAGTGGTTTGGCTTTTCTTTCTTGGGAACACATACTAGGCCATTTTCCATGTGGGAAAGAACAGATCTGAGGATGTCCATCAGAACATTGTGCCTGAGGGGATGTTGGAAGCTGTTGTCCTTCCTTGTCAGTTTGGATCCCAGATGATAGAACATTATTTGATGTTTGGGAGAGAAAACTTGATGACCATTTAGCAGTATTTAAAAGCATCATGCAGGGTGAAAACAGGGATAGATAAGAATCTCAGAACAGTTTTACTACGTGACTCAGTTATACCACTTGGGGATGTATCTAAAGGAAATGAAGTCACACACCAGAGGTGTCAGTATGACCATGGTCACTGTAGTACTATTCACCATGGGGCAAATACAGAACCAGCTTAGGTGTTCATCAGCAGAGAAACAGATAAGGAGAATGTGGTGCCTACACACAATGGAGTATTATTCACCGTAAAGGAAGAGATCTTGTCATTTGCAGCAACATGGCCACCAGAGGACGTCATGTTAAGTGAAATAAGACAGACATAGAAAGACAAGGTGTACATGTTCTCTCTCAAGTGTGGAAGCTAAAAAAGCTAAAAGCAAAAGTTGATGGGAAAATTCATTTACTAGGGTCTGGAGAGGGCAGGGGAACTGGAAGGAGGATGGCTGGGTTTGATTACTACATGTTGTACGTGTGTTTGAAAATATGTCAAACCTAATTAATATGTGCAATTAATACATTAATAAAATAAACACCTTGGGAGCATACACTAGTTTTATACATGAATTTATCTGCATGAACTCTTTAATAATAGTCAAAGGTATACACAGATAAACATAAAGGAATGTCAGTTGTAGGGAAAGATACTGGGCTGTGGATGAGGAAGAAAGAATTTCAAAACAGAGCAAAAGGGTTTATAGATGCCAGTCAGTGCTGTTTTTTGAACTGAGATATTTGGTGAAATCAGTGCTTTGCCTTGAAACAAGCATCCTTTCCAGCTACTTCATTTCCACTAATTTAAGGCTCACTGCAACTACATCTGTCATTCTTAGTTTCTGAAAAAGCTTTCACCCTAGTGGGAATTTCAAATCTTAGGGTGGAGGAGAGCATTTCTTGGTCAGTTACTCTTGTTCTGTATGGTCTGCCTGTGGAGAAAAGTGAAGTGCACTTCCAGACCTCATGATGGGAAGAAGACACACACAAGCAGCCTCAGCATCCAGCCGTGCCCCAGGAAGTGCAGCTCTGCCAGTCACAGGTCTCCAGTCCTGTGAAGGGTGTTTCCCATTCACGTGGCTTTTGCAGCCTTTTAGGAATAGCCCTAGAAAACACTGCTCTGGTTTCAAGCTCTAAGCAGACTATCCTTAGCGGGAATCTCTTAGGCCCTGCCCACCGTGCGGGCCAGATTCTTGGGCTCATCAGAAAAAGGCCACTGTGAAGCCTTAACGAAATCAAATCTAGTGTCTCAGTTTCTTTATCTGTAACATGGGACTAATATTAATACCACCCTTGCCGCATTTAGAAGAAAATCAAACGATGGAGCAGTAGCTGGAGAACCAGTGCTCAAGTAAAAGTGGTGTGGCTTGAGCGGAGGCAAGAAAGATGATGTAGGATGTGCGCATGCGTGCGTGTGCATGTGTGTGTGTGTGTGTGTAGATGTGACAAGATGTGCACATATATGGATGTGGGGGAGTGAGAAAGGAAGATGTGGAAGAGTATATGGATGTTCTAAAGCCTTGAAAGCAGAGTGATTAACTGGAAATGTTTCTCATTGAGGCATTTCCATAAACATTTAAAGAATATTCCAAGACTGTTGGTACTTTTCAAAACTTCTGGGAATGAGTTTGCGTTGTCTTTGACTGTATCTTCATGTGGAGATCCAATCAACAATATTTACATGGATGTTGGGTTGACTGATCACAGGATACAGTCTTTTATATAGGATCAGAAATTTGACAAGAATAGTTGAACATTTTCCCAGAAATGTACTGTTTGGTGCAAATGGCGAGAGTTACACCTAGACTTGTCCCACATGTCAAAGGTGTTGGGACCTTTTCAGAGTCCACGAATCATGCCTATGCAGTGGTTTGTGGGGAATCAGTTGGTACCACAATGTAAGAACCAGACAGATGTGTAGAGATAGTCTCAAATCTGTCACTAAGAGACATCGCTCTTGCAGCTTAAAATTGGCCATGATGAAGGTGTTCACATTATGGAATTTCTGATCTGGGTGTTAAACACGGAGCAGCACCGCACTGCAGACATCACGCTTAGCCGTCTTAGCAGCTCCCACGTCCTAAGACTGTAAGGATCATGCTAAGAAGGGCAGAAACACTGGAGAGGAAATGTCTTTCGCTGGTAAAAATTTTAATAGGGTGACTATCAGAATATCAGTTCTTAGTTTTGAGGAGTTTTTTTTCCATGCAATTAATCAAATTTTGCTTTGTTTTGACATCATGCATTCTAGGGACATAAAGTGGATGTAAAATGATTGGGTTTTTATGATTAAATGGGGTGTGTGCATGTGTGAGAGAGAGAGAGAGGAGGGAGAGAGGAAGAGAGGGAGTGAGGACAGACACAGGATATTTGTGGTGTGTTAAGAATTTTGAACAGGAAGGAGATGATATATGGCTGTAGTTATTAAAATATATTTCGTCCAATTATTTCTCCATGTTTCAGTTAAATTTGTTTCTTAGTCTTTGTTTTTCATTGTATGTTGCCTTGCTGTCTCCCCACAAGGGTATTGCAGGGAGAGCAATGGTTTTTTAAAAGTGTATGTTTTAACATGAGGTCATCTCCTAGGAGACTCAGAGGTTACTGAGTTGTCCAGGCAATGCCGAACATTATTTAGAGACTTTTTGTTTTGTTTTTTTCAACAATAGCTAATTTTCAATGAAGAGATTATCTTGTAAAATTGAAGTGAATTTGGAAAAGAGTCAATTAAAGTTTCACACATGGATGCTGCAGAAGTTGGCGATTATCAGTGATTAACTCTAATTAACACAGGAATGTGATTCCAGAAAGGGTGTGTGATGTCTTTTCTTGCGGCTCCTACCTTGTGGAAGAACCAACTCCTGTGGAAAATGGAGTCTCTGCAGCCATTGGCATACAATTATGTGGGTTTTGTTTGTTTTTATAGAACAGATGCAAGACAAAGAGCATAGTATGAGATATTGGAATGCAATTTCAAAACATATGTTTCCAAAATTATGGAAACGTTCTGGATGATAAATAAATCCCTTTCAGCCTCAGAGGGTGCAGGCTGCAGGGCTGGGGGAAAGGCGGGTGTTGGATGGGGAAAACGTGGTTTAAGTAACAGGATGAATAGTAAGTACATCAAAGCCATTAGAGCATAAACCCCCAGATTTAAAAACGTGAGAGGCGAAAGATTATGTAGCAGGGTCTGGCGGCTTTATAGAGCCCGTTTCAAATGAGGGATAGAACAAAAGAATGTACGATTGAAGCTCTCGAAGAGATTTATTTCTGGAGAGAGGCAAACATTTTGCTCTGATACCAATTAGCCGGGAAGAAGTACCACGTCATAAATGCCAATATTAAAAATGTAAATCCCACACCCGAGGGTGCACTGAAGACAGGTCACAGCGCTTGGAAGATGGAATGCACAAAGAGGCCCGGGAAGAGAGCCTCCACCTGCTCAGCATACCTGCTTCTGCGTCCTGGGTCCGGGGGAGGGGTATTGCCATGAAGACGCGCACCCTCGTCTGGGGGAACTTGGTTTCTCTATCCATTGTGTGGCTTTAGAGGCCGTTTGAGAGAGCTCATTCTGGGAACTCCAAAAGATCCTCTTTATGGCCTCAATTTACCTGCAGCAGCTTCGGGATGCTCCAGGGTTTTCCTACATTATTTTTGATAGCGTAGTTTACACCAGGACGGTGTATGGGTGTTTGCGAAATGCAGAGAGAACTCCAGCAAGTGGGACGAAGAGCACTTTTATGGTTTTTAAGGCATATTTGTATCCACTGGCTGTGGTTCTGTATGAAAGGAGAAATATACAGAGCTACAGTCTTCAAAGCTCAAGACAAGATGGGGTGACATAACCCAGCTCTTTCCAAGTGGAAAAGAGACCCAGATGGGGGTGCGGTGGGTGGGGGCTAAGAGTTTTTCTATCCATTAGTCTCTCTGGGGGAAACCGAGCAAGGCGAGAGCTGAGCCTTTCACTGGCCACCAGCATCCATGCTGGACCCTGCCATCTCTCATCAGCGCTAAAGAACCGTTCTTCTGAAAGGGAAATCCTCTAGAATGTCAAACAAAAAGTGTTGTCTCGGATAGAGGTGTCTGTTGCTACAAAAATATTCAACTCCTGTCACTGGCCTGAGATAATAAATCGCTTTCCCTTTAGTATTTTGGTGCATTGAAACATTATCTTTTATGATCATAGGTGTTGCTCCATTATTTAAAGCATACTTGTTATTGCAGGGGAGACAAGCTCACGTTTGATTTATAATGGGACAATTGTGCTTTGAGTTAAATGAAAGTTCAAAGGAAAATGAATTCTAAATAAGAATAATTGAAGAGATTCAAGGTTCATTTGAGTTTATATTCATCAAAGCAATTGTCTCCTGAAGTCCTCTTATTTAAAGCAACAGGACGGATCATAACTTATAAACTTCGCCTTTCCAACACCACTTAATTCTATATATCATCATCAGAAACGTTACGCCGCAGCAGTAATTTATACAAAATGTATTGTTACAGAGTTATAAATGTCATTAAGTGGTAGACTTATGCCTCGGTGTCATGCAAGTTGAAGCTTGGATTTAAAAGTATTACCCATAATGCAAGATTTCTATAAAAACATTCTCGGTACTTTCTCTTCCAGGGCAGCCTCATATTAAAGTTTAGTTCCATTTTACACCTGTTCTCTGCTCTGGGAGTGCAACCTTTATTTCTCCCTCCTGTTTTTAAAGTCACCTTCTTAATTCTGGTAGAACATAACTCAACAACTGAAAACGGGAGGAATGGATTTACAGTCCCTCCGGCTGCTCTCTACCTGGGACGGGAAGGAGAGCGGGGTGGGAGGTAACGTTTCCTGCCATCAAGGGACATCTAGGGAGAAAAGGCGATTAATCATGATGTGCCAAGCAGTTTTGATTATTCTGGGGCCTGGGATGGAATCTGCGGGTTGTTCAGGTCCCTGGTTTACTAATTTGGTATTTCACCACACAGTGGCACCTCTGGAGGCCAGCGAGGCCTGGTACGATGGGTCTGTAAGGAACAGTCCTGTTTAGGCCACCTGCATTGTGCCAACACGGAGAAGAAGACACATTTATATGCATATCATCTTTATTTATACCTATATCAATATAATATGTATGTTATTTATCATCTCCAGCTCTATCATTTACAGCATATATACACACACATATATATCCATTCCTATTCCTACACCGCCAATACCTGTATTACCTATACTTACACTTCTTTCATCTCTACAACATGCCTAGGAGGAAAGTATTATGTTAGTGTGCACAAATAAAAGACAAAAGTTCGCTTCGATGAATGAGTTTCTCAGATCTCTGGTGGGTGTATCCTGCAAGCCCCTCCCTGAGATAAAGATGAGAGCGTTATTTATGCTGGGGTCCCAGCCCTCACTGAGGTTATTGTGTGGAGACTTACTCCACGTACTGAGATTAACATTATAGAAGGTGTATCTATGTGTTCTGAACCAAAAAAATGTAAGGGATTATGAGGTTCAAGATGCATAAACAAAAGATGCTCTTTTTGTGGGGTCAGCTGGATGTGGCATCTCTGAGGGTCTAACCTTCGAGAGGGCAGTTAAAGGACAGAGACGCTGTGGAAGGCCGTACACACAATCAGGCAGAATTGAGATTCAAATGCAGGCCTGTTGGAGCCAAGTTCTATTCATGTTATCCCACTATACGTATTTGAAGCTCTGACTTTGGTCCCTTAGCCACTAATCACACTCCCCATCTAGGGCCGTGGACCGAGCCTGGGTGTGAATTGGTGGTGCCGAGCCCCGTGCCTTCTCTGCAGGGAGACTCGAGGGTGAAGTCGCCTGTCTGCACATTCCTCTCACTTTCTGCATGGTTTTGTCGGGATTGCACTGGGGAGCTGGCTGTATGGTGTCCATCGGTTCTGCTAATTGAGGGAGAAGCCAACTTCAGACACCTGGGACAGGCTAAGTAATGGGTTGCCGAGGCCGGAGCTCAGAAACCTCGCCTGGTCCAGCCTCCTCCCCACTGCCTCTGCTCCGTGCTGCCTGGCCCAGTCTGAGGCTGTCTTGGAGATTGGCAGCCTGCCCTCAGAACTCCCTGACCTACAGCAACTGCAGCGAGGAGTCCTGTTAGCAGCCCTGGAAGGGAGGCTGGAATCTGACCAGAAAATCCCTCCTGTGTTTCCACCTAGTGGCTGTGTAGCAGATGAAGTGCCCTGCTGGATGGACATGGTGGCCTCCCAGAGCTGAACCTTCAGCCAGGCACAGGGGTGGGGATGGCCTGGTACAGGCACAAGAGGTGTGCTGCTTTCCCGCCAACAGCTAGTAGCAAGGTGGGGATTTACTAACGATGCAGAGGCATTGATGACTCTTTACCCACTCCAAAGCCAAGCTCCAACCCTATATGAAGGAAACGCCTTTCAACTGCCGGAATTTCTGCTGTTCATCATTGACCGTGTGCACCAAGCGACGTTGCTTCTGCCTCAGTGCGTTTGTTAAAATGCGAGCTACTGGGGAGAAGGCGAACTTCAAGTGCCGGCCACCTCGACGTGAAAGAGCTTATTGTATCTCTTTTCTGAGGGCTATGGGAGGATTGCTGAAGTAGAGGAAAAATAGGAGTAGCCACTTTCTTTGGATCCAATTCTCCAGCATCCCCTGTGCGAAAAAGCAACAGTATGTTATAGACACTAGGGGGCGGAAGTAGGCCGGCAATGGCGCCTGTTACTAGTTAACAGCTCTGAGAAACAAAGTTAGCATTATCAATGTTTTCTTTTTCTTAAGCATCGGAATTCTCTGAGATAGTATGAATGTGAGCATTGACCGCTATGGTGCAATGAAGAAAATTTCAGAAAGTAACATAGAAAGTGGATTTCAAAGAGAATTCCATCAATGGACTTCCACGCTGTTCTCTACTGTTTTTATTATGACGATTTGTTAAACGTTTCTGGGAGCTAAAGTTCAAGTGAGAACAGTGGAGAGGAACTTACTTCTCAAATTCCCAGCAGTGACCCCGATTTCACCAAAAACCTGGCATGCCAAGTATACATTTTTTTTTATTATAGAGAATAAATCCACGTGAGGAAGAGAGAAAAAGAGGTCCCCCCACAGCCAAACACATATCGTACTGTTCCGGGTGGCTGTTCTGACTGAATAAATCTTGCTTAGCAACCTTCCACCAGAGTAAATAATAAATCACTCCCCAAAGCTCCAGGCATCGGGTTCTTTCTGGGCAGTAAAACTCTGCAAATGTCTTGACAGCGTTTTGTAAAATCATAATTGCTTAGGGAATGCGATTCTGGATGTCTTAAAATATACAGAATTAAAGTGAAGCTGTTCCTTTGAGGAAAATTATCCTAATGCGGTGCGCATTATTCTTCTGATGCATTCTCGATTATAATTTACAGAACCCCACCATGTCTGTGAGAAGTGTAGAACCAATGCATCATGCCTAGGTTTTATAGTCATTCTTAAGACCATCAGGGCAAAAGTACTTAACCATTTGTAGAGTTAGTTGGAAGTGTGTTTATTTATCAGAGTATTCTAGAGAGTTCCACCTTAAACATATGGTACCTAGGTATATGTAAAGAAGGGGGCTGAGTTGTGTCCCTCAGTTCATATGTTAAAATCTTAACACTTTCTCCCTGTATCTCAGAATGTTACTGTAAGTGAGTAAGGTCTTCAGAGACACACTGTAGGGTAATATCTTGTAGAAGGAGCGGTGGGCTGCTTCCCGCCTCCCAGCTCCCTGCCACCGGCTAGCTTTACCCAAAATAATTACACGGAAACTGTATCCTTTTAAATACTGCTTGGCCCATTAGTTCCAGCCTCTTATTGGCTAATTCTTACATCTTGATTAACCCATTTCTATTAATGTGTATAGCACCACGAGGTGGTAGCTTACCAGGAAGGATCTTAACCTGTGTCCATCTTGGAGAGGAGAGCTATAGCGTCTGCCTGAATCTGCTTCTTTTTCCCAGCGTTCTGTTCTGTCTATTCCACCTATCTAAGCTGCTGTCCTATCAAAAGGGCCAAGGCAGTTTCTTTATTAACCAATGAAACAACACATAGACAGATGACCCTCCTCTATCAATATCTTAGTTACTTTTCTATTGCTGTGATAAAACACCTTGACCAACTCAAACAACTTGAGGAGGACAGGGTTTATTTCAAGCCTACAGGTCCACAGCACAGTTCATCATAGAAGGAGGTGGAGCAAGAACTCAGAGAAGAAACCTGGAGGTAAGAACTGAAGCAAAAGCTATGGAGAAGCACCATCTTGCTCCCCATAGCTTGCTCAACCTCCTTTCTTAGAGCACCCAGGACCACCAGCCCAGAGGTGGCCCCATCCACAGTGGACTGGGCCCTCCCACATCAATTACTTATAAAGAAAACACACTACAGACTCGCTTATGAAGACAATCTTATGGAGACATTTTCTCAGTTGAGAGTCCCTCTTCCTGAATGACTTTAGCTTGTGTCAAGTTGATGTAGTGCTAAGCAGCACAGGTCATTAGGACAACCCTGGGTTCAACAGGACCCGTATCCTTGTAAAAGGGAAATTCCAGGCAGGCACAGTGAGAATATCCAGTGTGGACATAGGGAGAGGAGGTTGTTAGGCAAAGGGAGGCCCTACAAAAGGATCTTGGTGACACCTAGACTTTCCCAGAACTGTTAGATAGGAAATCATTTTTACATCTAACATGAAATTGTATTCAAAACAACAAATAAGATATTATTTTAAAAAAGTCCCTGTGTAAAAACCACGCTTCTGCATATTGAAGCAGAGTTCAGAATTTGGACCCTTTTAACATTAGTAATTTTTAAGTAGAATGATTTGAGGTGCAGTCAAGAAACTCCTGCTATTGGGTCAGTACCCCTATTTTAGCACCGGCTCTTGGATTGAAGGCAGTGACTGGTCTTTATCAATTTATCCTTCTCAGGAAGTGGGACGACTTCTTGGGTGTGCTCCTTTCTGTCTTTCCCCCAGATCGTCACAGGCATTTACCTCCAAGTCTTGCAGAGTTAAAGTGGAGCCTGTCTGTCTTGTTTTACCCAGCAAAACAAGGCATTGCTCCCCGGCTCAGTGATGAAAAGATCCATCGCTACCGCCTTACCTGCAGTGCTGGGGAAGGCCAACAGTACCTTATCAGATTCCCCGGGGGTGGGTATGGAGTGAAGAGTTAGCCACATGAAAGCGTGGACCTCAGCTCTCCTTTCGGGAGTTTTTTCATGCAGTTTTTCATCTTTCTGCCTCATATCACCAGATTGACTCACTGGATAAGAACTTGGATGAGTAGTCGGGAGGCTGGGATGAGGCCCAGCTTGAGTCATGGTCATCTTCTGGAATGTTAGCTTCTTCCTGTAAGGGGTAGGTGCCTCTGTGGGCTTCCTTACAGTGCTAACATTCTCTGTGGAAATTGATATTTCAGGCCAGTGGTCAAGGGCCAGGTTTGAATGGCTCCTGGTGGAACATCGCTGCTTTGGTTTTTCATGGCTTTTAAGAAAAGATGTGAGTATGTGTGTGTGTGTGTTCGTGTGAATATATGTAAGTGTGTGTACAAGTGTGTGTGTTTGTATGTATGTGAGTGTACATATGCATGTATATATGAGTATATAAATAAGAATGTATGTGCGTATGTATATATCTGTGCACGTAAGCTGCGTGTATATGTATGTGTGTTTGTGTGTGTGTATATGTTCACATGTGTGGGTGTGCATGCTTATGTAGACACAGAACAGAGTGTTGTGTAGAAGAGACCCAGTCAATCACCTTACTTGTAGGGCGGGGTCCCCCGAGGATATTTTTTACTTATAAAGATTGTGGGCTCGCTCCCGGCTGCCCGTTTTTCTGCTTTCCTGTTCTCCGCTGGAACCTGTGGTTCTGTAAGTCTATTTCCCAATTAAAGCTGTATATATTTATGACAATTTCTGTCTGCATTCATTTACGCCGTTACACTTGGCGCCCACGTTCAGTCTGGGTCTTCCCCCACAGTTAAACATCCATAACCCCCTTATAGACACACCCAGAGGTGCATTTCCATGGTAATTCTTAATCCCGTTAAACTGGCGATGACTAACCATCAGTTACCGCATCCCAGATCTCCCGGGCAGAACCTCCTCTGGAGCTCAGTCCCAAACAGCTGGGAGCAGGTGGAGAGGAGCCAAAGGGCCAGGACCTCCATCTGCGCTTCACACTCGGAAGACAGTTCTCTTTCTTACTGGGGAAGGAAACGGGTGGTACAAGAGGTATGTGACATAGTTGCTCTGAGCTTGTGAGCAGACAGTGTCAGACAACTCTAGGAGATCATGTCAGCAAACTCACCCATCTTCATTCTTTCATGGGCAGATTTTTCTGCACAGAAACGATCGCAGCAAAGAATGCATACTTTGATGTATACTTGATAACTTTGGGCAGCCCCGAAGTTATTCTGTATTATTCTGGTAGCTTGAGACTTGTAGGCAGATACTTGGGTGGCACTTGAGTAGGTAGAGCAAGGTACACAGGAAGGGATCTATAGAATACTTTTTGCGTGTACCGATGGATGGATGCATAAGTCTTCCCAGTTTGCGGCTTTCCTCATGGCCTCTCCAATTAGGGATGAAGTGACCCTGGGTGACACCAACTGTGCTCCTCTGCTCCATACTACGTTTGCAGCTCCCGGCAGTGCATTATACTGTGTAGCACCCTGCACACACACAGGCACACCACTCCTGCCCTAGCTGGAAAACATACACAGCGTAAGCAGAAGTCCTAGGAGTTCCTCCTCATCCAGAGTGGACCAGAACAGATGCCTCTGGGAGCCAAGGGGCATCGTCACAGAGGGCCCGTGCTTAATGCCGTGGTTTTATGTTTTGCCTTGGCCAGAACATGTCATGGCCACAGATGAGGTGAAACTGGAATTCAGGAGATACTTTCTCCCTGACTGTCTTGTGGTAGGTGGTTTGCTAACTCTAAGGGTAACAGTGGCCTAAATTATCCCAATAGATGTGTTTTAGGACTCTCTCTCCCACTTTTCCACAAAGGGAATCAAAACAAAGGTGGTTTGCATGTCTAGATTTTCTTTCTTTTTTTCTTTTCTTTTCTTTTCTTTCTTTTTTTTTTTCTTTTTTTGCACACACACACTGTGAAGATCTGGGGAGACAGAAAAGATGTGGAAGACTACTCTTGGTCATCAGGCTACCTGAGGTTACATTTTAGGAGGCTTCAAAGATTCCAAGAGTCCCCCAGGGATGGCCATGCAGGAATCATCAGGCCTCTTGGTAGCAACTGTTTGTACATCCAAGGAGAGCGCTCAGCATTCCTTTATTATTCTTACGTAGTTCTTGCAGATATAGCACAGGTGCACTTCTGAAAGATGAGCTACGTTATGAAAAGCAAAAGGAAATATAAAAAGGCGTTCAAGAGCATCAGGTCCTCTGGGACTAAGTGCAAAGAGAATAAAGCAGACATTGCATTACATAGATCAACGGGCCTGGGGCAGTGTGGAGAGGCTTTCCCAGGGAGGCCTGCAGGGCCCGACTGTGAAACAGAAAGCCATGGAGAGGGATCTGGTCACTCCAGGAGAGCCGAACTCAGGGTGGAGGTGCTGCTGAGCCTGTATGAGGTGAGCCCCTGCAGGGGTAGCTGATGGCCGTTCATGTCTCCTTGAGTCTTGCTCTGTTGCCTAGACTGTCTGAGCACCTGGGTTCAAAAGATTCCTTTGCCTGAGTGTCACTGCACCTGACTCCCTGTTGGGTTGTCGTGAGGATACAATAGAGAGGAGGGATGGAAGTGGCAGGACCATGCTCTGAACAGGCCCTAGCCTCGTAATTTTCTTCCTTTCCACATTATCTTCTTGTCTTTTTCCTAGGCGTTTGACCGAAAACTCCTTTGGACGTGCTGTCTGAACATAATGCTCCCCTGATCAAAAGTGTTAATGGTCCCACTGTCTTTTCAGTGAAGTCTGAATGTCACACACACACACACACACACACACACACACACACACACACACACACACAGTTTCTGTGTGCCCTTGCCCTGGTTCTCTCTAACTTTACTGTCTACTTCCTATTTTAGCTAACCCAAAACACTTGCTCCAGAACAATCCATGTCCCATGTTGTGTCCAAGCTCCATCACTGCCTTCACCCCCTTTCCCTTGGGCATTTCCTGCTTCTTCTTCAAGACTCAGCTCAGGCATTGCAGTTCTTGAAGACCTCAGCTTTCCACAGTGTGGTCTGTTCTTCTGCGGCAGCTCACCCTCTCTTGGGTGCTGGTTGGGAATTCGGAATCTCCAGCCTCAGTTCAGACCCACATGCAGGACCTGCATTAGCCTGATACTCTGGGAGAGTTGCATGCCCAAAGTGCTGTTTAGAGGAGCCTCATCCACCCTTCTGTACCACACTCAGACTGATGTAGTTCCCTGGATAAGTTGACTTCCTTGTTTTCACTACTAGACTTTGCCCTCTTGGGGATTTGTGACTCCATCTTTGCTGACTTAGAAAACAGCATATAGTTGGTGCTCCAAAAATGCTTGTTGCGGGCATCAGTAATCAGCAATGGCTCATTGTGGAGAGAAATAGTGGGTAGCAGCCTAATGCAACGCTTCCATGGGACCTGTCTAACCTTTCTATTCAAAACCTATTTTTTAAAATTATAATTTCAAAGGTTATAAGATTACCTCATCTCTCCCTTCCATTTTCTCCCTCTAAACCCTCCCCCTTGCTCTTTTTCAAATCCATGGCCTTGTTTTCTTTAACTATTGTTACATATTTATGTAACAGAAACGTATACACATATGTCTTAAATATATAAATACAACCTGATCAATCCATACATTGTTACGTGTTTATATATGTCTTTAGTGCTGACCATATGGTGTTAGATAACAAGTTGTTTCATTCTTCTTTAGGGAAGATTATTTTTCCTACTCTCAGCATTCCTTAGTTGCCTGTAGTTCTTTGTCTAGAACTGAGGGCTTATGAGCTTTCCCTCATCCATGTTAGCATGTGTACTGATGTCTTCCTTGTTCAGGTCAAGTTTAGGCAGTCATGTTGGTGAGACATCATGGGTGTAGCTTCTCTGACATTTCTAGGAGACACAATCTCACAGCAAACTTCTCATTTTTTTTGGCTCTTACAATGCCCCCTAGCCACCCTCAGCTCTTCTGAAGTGTTGAATCTTTTACTCACCTATTTTAGAGGAGACACAAGACTAACCAGGTCCTCAGTACCTGCCAGATCCCAGAGCTGGTACTGGTGAGATGGACGCTTATGCCCAAGAGACTTTCCCCTAATGGGAATGGGAATGGGAATGGGAATGGGAATGGGAATAGGAATGCTCTAAAGCCCCTTGGATGAACATGAACTATTTCTCCAAAAGCAGCCTTTTCAGTTAGCCATTTTTCTTCTGGTCAAAGGTCCACTTTTAAGACTTTTAAATCTGACTTAAAGTGAGGATTAAGGGACCACGTGACATGGGGCATCACCTCTGACTCCTTCTTCTCGGGAGTCCCCAGTGACTTCTAGGTCTCTGAAAGACAGAGGTGGTTATCCAGTCCCAGCATTGAGTTTCTCTCTTTTGCCTGGGAGAGGGAGGTGGGTAATCTCATGCCCCTTTGAGCAGGAATTCCAAGGGGATGAGTTCAGAGCCCAGTTGTAAGATTTCAGCACTGTCTACAGAGGCAGAGGAGAGACTGTGGAGGTCAGGCCTTGACCTCAGAAACCCCCTTTCCACTACAGAATAGTTTTAAGTCTCCTCTTTCCCATCCATCTACCCTGCGTTTTCTCTTCTAGAACATGTAGACTTGGAAGAGTAAACTGTCTTTCTGACGGAAAGAATGCCTTGCAGTGTGAAGGGTTTCACTCTTTTCATGGTGAAGGGCTTCACTCTTTCCCATATTTTTCAACTTTCCACGCTGACTGACTCTCCTGAGAGGCGGCAGAATGGTTTCCTTGAGTCCACCCTAGACATGTGGGATGGATTGAAGAGAGGGGAGGAGACCTCCTTCAAGACTACATGGTTAATGGGGATGCTGAGCTGGGTCCTTACATCTGACTCCTGATCTAGAACTCTTCGCAGTCTGCTTTCTGCACATGTGTACCATGGCTAAGGATGTGATGCCTGCTCTCTAATCCTCACTTTTCTGAAGGTGGGCATTCTGCCTTCCCCACTGAAGACTGAGAGTCCTGTTGGACCCTCTGTCATGGCTGGTCAGATCCATCAAATCTGGACCCCCTTTCTTCTTCTCTAAGAGCCAGCCTGATTTTCCTTTTCTTTTGACTTTCCCAGTAGCCATGACTGTCTCCTTCCCACTCTTCCGTTGAACCTGTTTGTCCCTGTAACACCTACATTTGGCTTTTGGGCGATTTGAGTGTGTCATTTTCTTTTAAAGTATAGGATTTAATACAGGATAGCAATATTCTTTCTTCTACTGAAATTTCATCTTAAGTTTTGTTTTCTTGGAGTTCTCTGGAGTAAAGAAAAGTACATTATACATCAGGGTACATTTGACAGATGTAAGTGATTATACTAATAGTGGCTTATTTCCCTATGTGTCTAATGTATTCAGGCTTATTCAGATGAGCTGAACCTTGGACTCATCCCTAAAAATGAAATGAGCTCTTTAAATTTTTCCTACTTACCAATTTCTTTTTTGTCAAATTCTTAAAGATTTCCTTTTTAAAAATTTAATATGATGAGGCTGTCTGTTGCCTGTAATTTTATTTAAAACATTCTGTTACAGTCAGGCTACATAAGCTCACATATACATATTTTTGTATGCGTGTTCACACTAATGCATACTCAGGTTTGTAGCACAAATTCTAATTGGTCTTAATAATAAAATTCCAGAGTCAGATATTAGGGAGTGAAAGCTAAGAGATCAGAGAAGCAGTGCAGCCAGCCACTAGGGAGATCTTTTACCTCTACTGAATCCTCAGACTGAAGGGGTAATCCTGTCTCTACGAATCATCAGACAGCAAGCTCAGACTGTATTCTCAGATGCCTCTCAGACTGCTGCCTCAGACTGCTTGCTCAGACTGCTCCTTAGGCTGACTTCAGACTTCAGATTGAATATCAGATATCCTGCATAGCAAATATTTACATTACATTCACAACAGCAGCAAAATTGCAGTTGTGAAGTAGCAACAATGATAATTGTGCGTTGGGAACTCACCACATGAGGAACTGTATTAAAGGGTCGCAGCATTAGGAAGGTTGAGAACCACTGCGTTAGTGCTGCAGAGATTATAGAGGTTGTCAATATGCCCTGGTTAGTTTCTTTTCTTTCCTTTCCCTTTCCCTTCCTTCCTTCTTTTTTTTTCTTTTTTAACCAACTTAACACAAACTAGAATTATTTGTAAAGAGGAACCTCACTTGAGAAAATGCCTCCATCAGTTTGGTCTGCAAGCAAGTCTGTGGGGTTGGTTAATGGTTGATATGGGAGAGCCCAGCTCACCGGGAGTGGTGCTAACCCTGGGCAGGTGGTCCTGAGTTTTTAAGAAAGCGAACTGAGTAAGTCATGACTAGCAGGTCAGTAAGTGAGCAGTGTTTCTCCATGGTCTCTGCTTCAGCTCCTGCCTCCAGGTTCCTGTTTCGAGTTCCTGCATTGGTATCCCCTGAGATGGACTGGATGGCATTTTATTGCAGTAATACAAACCTAACTTCGATGCTACCCTTGTGCAGAAATCTATTCTAATAAGCCCACATTTTAGAGTGAAACTCAATGCTTCATTATGAAGTCATCAGAGACCTGTGGGGTCATTATCTGGCACTGGGCTATTTGTTATGTTTACGTTTGGTCGGCACGACTTCCAGCTTGTAGATGAGATTGTATGGCTGCTTGGTGGTCTGCTTGCTACAAGAATGGATGTGGAAAAGTCTGTATTGTGACTTGATAACATTATGGATCTCTAAACTCTACCCACCCCTAACTGTTGGATGCTACACTTATTAGAAAGAACACAGTCATCGCTTAATAGCTAGATAGATTAAGGTCAGATTATGAGAGGAGGCCATGGAGTAGCAGTTCTATTTCACAGAGGGCCTATGCCTGCTCTAATGGAGGCTAGTTCCATTTTTAATGATACTAATAATCAGCTTCCTCAATTTTTCAGCGGAGTCTAATAAAACATCCTCCAAGCAAACAACAGCAAGAGCTAGCTCCTTTAATGATGTCTTAGATCCAACTCATTATCTGCTAAAGCTAGTGTTAGAAAATGTAGTGGGTGCACTGGCAAATGGATGTCCACTCGACCAATGTTAGTCTGTTCAGAGAGGCTGGACCAAGGGAAGGTGTGCAGGAGGCTGGACCGAGGGATGGTGTGCAAGAGGCTGTACTGAGGGATGGTGTGCAAGAGGAAGGACTGAGGGGTGCTGTGCAAGAGGCTGAACTGAGGGATGGTGTGCAAGAGGCTGGACCAAGGGAAGGTGTGCAAGAGGCTGGACCAAGGGAAGGTGTGCAAGAGGCTGGACCGAGGGATGGTGTGCAAGAGGCTGGACTGAGGGATGATGTGCAAGAGGAAGGACTGAGGGATGGTGTGCAAGAGGCTGGACTGAGGGATGATGTGCAAGAGGAAGGACCGAGGGATGGTGTGCAAGAGGAAGGACTGAGGGATGGTGTGCAAGAGGCTGAACCGAGGGATGGTGTGCAAGAGGCTGGACTGAGGGGTGGTGTGCAAGAGGAAGGACTGAGGGATGGTGTGCAAGAGGAAGGACCGAGGGATGGTGTGCAAGAGGCTGGACTGAGGGATGATGTGCAAGAAGAAGGACCGAGGGATGGTATGCAAGAGGAAGGACCGAGGGATGGTGTGCAAGAGGCTGGACTGAGGGATGATGTGCAAGAAGAAGGACAGAGGGATGGTATGCAAGAGGAAGGACTGAGGGATGGTGTGCAAGAGGCTGGACTGAGGGATGGTGTGCAAGAGGAAGGACTGAGGGATGGTGTGCAAGAGGAAGGACCGAGGGATGGTGTGCAAGAGGCTGGACTGAGGGATGATGTGCAAGAAGAAGGACCGAGGGATGGGATGCAAGAGGAAGGACTGAGGGATGGTGTGCAAGAGGCTGGACTGAGGGATGGTGTGCAAGAGGAAGGACTGAGGGATGGTGTGCAAGAGGAAGGACCGAGGGATGGTGTGCAAGAGGCTGGACTGAGGGATGATGTGCAAGAGGAAGGACCGAGGGATGGTGTGCAAGAGGAAGGACTGAGGGATGGTGTGCAAGAGGCTGGACCGAGGGATGGTGTGCAAGAGGAAGGACTGAGGGATGGTGTGCAAGAGGCTGGACCGAGGGATGGTGTGCAAGAGGAAGGACCGAGGGATGGTGTGCAAGAGGCTGGACTGAGGGATGGTGTGCAGGAGGCTGGACCGAGGGATGGTGTGCAAGAGGCTGGACTGAGGGATGGTGTGCAAGAGGCTGGACTGAGGGATGATGTGCAAGAGGAAGGACTGAGGGATGGTGTGCAAGAGGCTGGACTGAGGGATGGTGTGCAAGAGGAAGGACCGAGGGATGGTGTGCAAGAGGAAGGACTGAGGGATGGTGTGCAAGAGGCTGAACCGAGGGATGGTGTGCAAGAGGAAGGACTGAGGGATGGTGTGCAAGAGGCTGGACCGAGGGATGGTGTGCAAGAGGAAGGACCGAGGGATGGTGTGCAAGAGGCTGGACTGAGGGATGGTGTGCAGGAGGCTGGACCGAGGGATGGTGTGCAAGAGGCTGGACTGAGGGATGGTGTGCAAGAGGCTGGACTGAGGGATGATGTGCAAGAGGCTGGACTGAGGGATGGTGTGCAAGAGGCTGTACTGAGGGATGATGTGCAAGAGGCTGGACTGAGGGATGATGTGCAAGAGGCAGTACTGCTGTCAGGGTCACCACCAGGAAGAGTCTTCAACTTCTTCAGCACAATTTACCTTATGGGATGTGTTAGGATACTGGGGAGGAACAGTGATACCGTTTGGCAACTCATGGCCTTATAATTCCATTTTGTCATTGTTACATAGGCTATTCAAGGAGGCTTATCGAGGGAAGGAACATGCAGTGTTATTCCAGGACTCAAAGACAGGGAGCATGCTCATCCGTATAACATAGGCTAGAGAGGCAGGCCAGTGAGTGGTAGAGATCTACCTGTCTCTGCCTACCCCAGCACTGTGGTTACAAGTGCGTGCTACCATGCCTACTTTGTTCTGTTCTTTCTGTCTATTATCTATCTATCTATCTATCTATCTATCTATCTATCTATCTATCTATCTATCTACCTTTCTATTTTATCTACTTTATGGGTGCTGGTCTTGTGTAGTAATATGGAGCAGCGGCGGGGCTACGTCCCCAAAACCCCAGCCGCCTGCCCGGCTAGCTTTACCCGAAATAATTACACAGACACTGTATTCTTTTAAACACTGCTTTGGCTCATTTCTACCTAGCATCTTCTAGGCTAACTCTCCCACCTGGACTAGCCCATTTCTTATCATCTGTATAGCACCGGTCTTACCGGGAAGATTCTAGCCTAAATCCATCCTGGGTCCGAGCTTCATAGCGTGCGTCTTCCCTGGAGCAGGTAGCATGGCATCTCTCCTGCGTCTGCTCCGGAGAGGAGAGCTGTCGAGTCTGACCTCACTTCCTCTTCCTCCCAGCGTTTTGTTCTGTTTACTCCTCCCACCTATCTCCTAACCAATGAGAGCCAAGCAGTTTCTTTTAATTTAACCAATGACCTTCCTCCATCAGTCTTGAACTCAGGTCTTTGTGCTTGCAAGGCAAGCATTTTATGAACTGAGCTATTTCTCTAGCCCCAGGCTGGTTTTATTACCATTTCCCCCAGTGCTCTTTAGTGAGACAGCACCAATTACTGACTTCCAGTAGCAACGTAAGAGAAGGTAGCTTCTAAGTCAGGAAAAGATGTACTTGTGGTTCTAGAAAATTGTTTGCCCCTGTGCTAGGCGAAGGGAGAGATTGTACGTGGATTTCACTGTCATGGGTAAAACACCAATGACCAGCGTCTCACATGTTTCCTGGCCATTCTTGCTTGTAAATTGTCCTTTCATGAACTTCACCCCTTTCTACTACTGGTGTGATCAACATTTAATTTTAATTCATCAGTTGTCTTTTGCAGTGGTTGAAATGAACCCAGGGCCCTGTCCAGGTCATGCAAGCGCTATATCACTATCATCTACACACGTGATTTTTAATTGAAATCACAGTCACAAGGAAAAGAGATGAAAATGCAAACAAAGCCTAGCGTCTTGATTGGTCTCTATCTTGTTCTTTCGTTCATTGCTCATACAGAAAAAAGCCAAGAGCCACGCCCCGAGTCTGACCTGTCCTTCCTCCTTTGATGGCTCTATTTGGATTTTGAATTTGGAGCAGCTCGCTGGTGCAGCCTGGGAAGCCTTTTATGGTGACTCCTCTCCTCTTCAGACTTATTTCTAATCCTTTGTGTACAGTGCCAAGAACCATTCACCCCGTCCT
The DNA here is from genome assembly GCF_037038515.1 of Microtus pennsylvanicus. Lineage (NCBI taxonomy): Eukaryota > Metazoa > Chordata > Mammalia > Rodentia > Cricetidae > Microtus > Microtus pennsylvanicus. The sequence continues at coordinate 79,078,597 of NC_134590.1, read as the reverse complement.
CTAGTCTCCAGGAAGCAACAGCTGCTCTCCCTGGGCACTGTGGACTCTGTCCTCTGCATGGTACTCTCTTTGGTTCTTTTCCTGGTAACTAGCACTCACCACCTGGGTTGAGACTGGACCCAGATTCTTTAGGCCTGTGTTCTCAAGTGGGGGTGATGTTTGTGGAGACCTTTTGGCCATTACAGTAGGAAAGACTTACTCTGCTGACATCTAGAGAGTAGAGGCCAAGGCCAGAGCTAAGATTCCTCAATCTGCAGGATAGCCTCCACCACACAGAATTACGTGACCCCAGTGTCAGTACTGCTGAGACTGAGAAATTCTGTGTGTGATCCACACAGTCCTTTCCCCCCTCTCTCCCATTTTAACCCATGTGGGAATCTTTCCTGGCTCTTTCTGGCCTCTCCACGTGCTACACTAACACCCTCACAATGCTGTTCCGTCATCGTCATTTAGGCTAGAAGCTCACTGATAGAAAGAACATGTGTTGTCATCCTAGGGCTCACACAAAGACAGGGCAATTGGTTCTTACCATAGCAGAGTATGGACAGGGAGCCAGAGCCCGGATGTGAATCCCGCTTGAGGTGTTCCACCTTGAGCCAGTTGCTATCTTCTCTGTACCTCAGTTTCCTTCTCTGTAAAGATCCAAAAAGGTTTACCACGTAGAGTTTCTAGGAAGAAAAGCTGTCAGTTATATTCAAGTTAAATCAAAAGAGGAAGGAGAAAGAATGTGAAAACCCAAGGGTGGGGAGGAGACGTGGCCTGGCCGTGTGCTCATGAAGTCACGATCGCTGTGGTTGACCTGCGCAGGAGCTGCATAGGGTGGGCTCATTCTACATTCCATCCCAGAGGGAGGAGGGCTTGGGATGCCCTATCCCTCCCTAAAGACCCACGGGCAGTTAGTGGGTACTAGGGCTAGGAAATACTTTTCTCTAGAGGTGTGGGCTTGATCCAGTAAATGGCCCCACTCCTACTAAGCAAGCTACTCTCATTAAACTCAGTGGGTCAGGAGAAGAAAAAAAAAAGACAATTAGGAGGAAGACTTGCTGGGAAGAAAAAGGGGTTCAGCAGGAGTGGGAGGGGCCAGAGGTAATAATGGGGGGTGTAAATATATGATCAACTTCTAAAAGTTGAGATCAGAAATAAGAATGCATGACAGTGTGTTTGCGTGGTCATGGGGATTAAAGGGGATTAAGCTTATGGCTTTCCACATGGCATGCATACACTCTACCACTGAGCTACAGCCCCAGCCTTCTTTTTATTTCTTTATTTGAGACAAGGTCTTACTAACTTGCATAGGCTGGTCTTGAACTCTCTGCAGCACAGCTCGACCTTGAACTTGTGATGCTTCTGCCTCCTGAGTAGTTGTGATTTCAGGCCCATACCCCCAAGCCTGGCTAAATATTTGTTGATGAAGGAAAGGCGTAGGTTGCACTGACCAGCTCCCTTATTCTCCTGTCCCAGCAGGTGACCATTTCCCCAGCAACTGAGCACGTTTTCTGTCTTTGTAACTTAATTTTCATTGGCTCCTATTATATCTTTAATCTCTGCAGAAAAAAAATGCTAATATTTCTGGAAAAGCAGTGTTACGTTATAGAGCAAAAGAGAGAGGGCAAATGTTATCCAAACACACACCTCAGGGACACTTTAATTTCTAATCTCACATGTGGGCTATGCTACACACACACACACACACACACACACACACACACACACACACGCATGAGTGTATTTAAACTGATAGTTATTTGAGTTCTGGGGCACAGTTTGTAGCGTGCTGTGTATTACAGCCAACCAGTGTCTGCTCTGGCATAGCTGAGGTGAATTTGACGTTGAGGTAAACAAATCAAAGAATGTTTACAGAACAATTAGACCTGATTCTCAGTGCTGGGGCTAAGAAGTTTTGTCACAATTACCGAACAGTGGTTTTCTTTGTTTTTGAAATTCCATAGCAACACACCAAAATAAAGCTGTTACCGTTACATGAGTGCTTGCATAGTCTCGGGATCCAAGAGTGAGTGTGTTCAGAGGATGAACCCAACATACCGTTCAAATCTCAGTGTGGCTCCAGCAGTGTGACCTGGGCAAGCCTTTGGGAACTGATAGAAAGAGGAACTTTCGTAAGCAGAGTCTAGCTGCCAAAATGGCTTTCAAATGGTTTTCCTGGTTGCGGCTTCACAGGCAAGTTCATCTGCCCGCGCGCTGCCCTTTGTCTCGGGGCCGCTGAGGAGAGCCATTCGAGTTGGGAAACGAATGCTTCCTCCCTGTCTGCGATAGGAAACTTGATAGTCTTGAGAAAACAAAGCAAGGGAGTGCCACACGGCTTGGTCTCTTTTGTTTGTTTTCTTAAACAATCACATTTTCCAGGAAAGTCCATTAACTTCCCTCAAGTATTGCTCGCCACCTATAACCCAGACCGCGTATCTCAGAGCGGTGCCTTCTGGGAGCTGAACGACAGTGGGTGTTGAGGTGCAGAGGCAAACGCCCTAGGTCGATCTGAGATGTCTCGCTGGATATATGTCTCCGGTTTCTTAAGCCTCATGATGCTGGGCCCTTGCCTTAGCGCGCCCGTTTGTCTAGGGTGCTTGTCTGCTCTCATCGCTTATTTGAAGACCTTGGGTGATAGTGGGCGCTGTGTGGCTGTCAAATCTGGGGTCTGCTAAGTGTTATTTTAATTCATCTTCATCTAAATTCCTCCTAGAGATGCTTTTGAGACACAAGACTGTCTTGTTAAGAGTACTTACTGTAACACAGAGTGAGTGCTACCTCTGATGAAGGCAGAAGAGGCCAAGTTTGATGGGCTGAAAATCTCTAGACAAAGAGAGTAATTAATGGCTTAATTGCCTCTTCACCCTTTTCTTTGTAAGTAAAAAAAAAAAAGTTTTTCTCCATTTCTTTAAAAACTGTCTGGCTAAAAAAATGAAATTCCCAATGGTATTTTACAGTTATGTTAGAAAAAAAAGATAAAGAATAAACCAGAGCCCAATTTCTCTGTTACATTTTTCTTCTTTTTCTCCGGAACATCGTCCTCACTTAAGAGACTCATCTGTCGATTCTCCCTTTGGTGGCGTTGGAAGCTCTGGCCATCTGCAGAGAGTTCAGGGCCGTGCTGGGGTTTCCTTGTGTGACTGATAAGATACGTGGCCAATTAATGAAATAAAAACAGCATTGTCAATAAACAGAAGCAAAAACCACTTTCAATGTTTGTTCAACACTCGTTGCTTTTCAGGCCTAGACAAAATTAGCGGGCAGGATTAAAGAATATATTCGTCTTTTATCCCATGTTTGAGGACTTGATCATAGAGGCATGGTTTAATCCAAACATCAATAGCACCTCGTCAATTGCGTCGGAGACAGCTGTCAGAGTGGACTTGGGGTTTGTTAGAGGTTTGTGTTTTATCCTTTTTTTTAAGGTCACGGAGTATTTTCTTTGATTTTTGATGCTGAAATCTTTCTTAATCTTCTAAACTTGAGAAACATCTGTTAAGATTTAATGGGGTGGCTTTTGTCTTAAAATTGGAGGCTGCCTTGCAAATCTCTTCCACCTCCGTTTCTTCCCAGGCCCCAATTAGGAGAATGGGGAGACAGGGCCCAGGCGACACAGCCCAGGTCACCGATGAGCACAAAGCTCTCAGCTGGCCGGAGAACAGCTGGGCACTTGCTGCTGGGTGTGTGCCCGGCGGGGCGCGAGGTTCTCAAATGCCCGCTGCTGTGAAGCCCGTGTTCCATTTTGGTTTGTTTCTCAGAGACACTAGCAACTTCTTTGTAGGATGTCACTTAGCCTGGATCCGAGTGACAGATTTATGGGTCTCGCAGAGTGGTAATGAGACAAAAATGACGCAAGGAAGGGAAACAGCTGGAAACAGGAATTTTAACCTTTCCCCTACGCCTCCTTATTACCAGTTGTACAGTGTCAACAAAATGTAGCCCGTAAAATAGCTGGAGGTACAGTAACGGCATCTAAAAATACACAGCTCCAGATTAGCGCAGGCAGCTGTCCCGACTGTTAGTAATGCTTATCCCCACCCAGACATGGAGGCATCCCGCTTTTCCTAATGGAGGCGTTTACATGAAATGCCAGTGATTTGAAATGCTCTCCGATCAAGCCCTCACCACGGTAGCCAGGGTTGTTTCTGTTCAGCCCTTCAAAGATATCTTTGTGTGTGTGTGTGTGTGTGTGTGTGTGTGTGTGTCTGCATGATGTTGTATGTGTGGACACACAGTGCTGAGGTGCACATGTAGAGGTCAGAGGACAGTTTTGTGGGGAAGGGTCTCCCCACCTTTATGTGGGTTCCGGAGATCAGACTCAGGTCGCCAGGCTTGTGTGGCAAATACTTTGCCCTCTGAGCGATCTCGCAGGTCCTACTCCAGTCTTTTTTTTTTTTTCCTTCCTTCCTTCCTTCCTTCCTTCCTTCCTTCCTTCCTTCCTTCCTTCCTTCCTTCCTTCCGTCCTTCCTCTTTTTTCCACTGCTGGGCATTGAGCCTCGGCTTTGTAAATGCTGCGCATGCGCTTTGCCACTCAGGCTAATGCCTACCCCATGCAGGGTATAGGTCAGGCCAAGCTCCTCAGAGAAGCGTGAAAGTGCTTCTGCCCATTGCTGGAACAAGGCTTTGTGTTTGGTTTTGTTTTTTCAAGACAGGGTTTCTCTGTGTCACAGCCTTGGCTATCCTGGAACTCGGTTTGTAGACCAGGTTGACCTCAAACTCACAGAGATCTGCTTGCTTAGGCCTCTTAAGTGCTGAGATTTAAGGTGTGTATAGGGAGGTTCTTTTCTTTTTTTAATGAGAGTTTTTAAAAAAAGATTTATTCTGTGTGCAGTGGTGTTTTGCCTGCATGTCTGTCTGTGTGAGGGCGTCAGATCCCCTGGAACCGGAGTTACAGACAGTTGTGAGTTGCCGTGTAGGTGCTGGGCATTGAACCTGGGTCCTCTGGAAAGGCAGTCAGTGCTCTTAACCACTGAGCCATCTCTCCAGCCCCATTGTTTTTTTTCTAATGGAAGGTTCCCCACATCTGCTAGTAGATTTGTTTACATAGCGGGGCTAGACAGACAGACGGTCTTCCTCTCCTCTCCTCTCCTTTACATTCTCCAACTAGGCAAGGGGAGAATTCTAATTGTTATAAATAAGTGTTAGTGGTTAATTAATGGCCCTGTGTCTGACATTGCTTGAAATGGTTATTCATGCACATATATTCACTGTTAATCTTTGCCATGACCCTATGAAGTAGGTGTAGTTCTTATTCCTGTACTATAGGGGAGAGGCTGAGACTCAGAGAAGCTGAGTTGTCCACCAGGATTACTATTGGGGGGTACCGGGCCAGTCCTTGACCCAGGCAGCCTATTTCTAGAAGCAGTAGATGCTCCATGTTCACCCAGCAAGCGAGCTCCGGATTCGGGTAGGTGTCTTGGGGTCCATCAGCTGCATCTGTGTGGTGTTTGGGTCTGCGGGGTGCTCTCTCAGAGACAGCCTGAGTCTGGACTCCTGGGGGCCAGGACTGTCTCGGCTGCTGTGTGTAACACAAGAGGTGGCTTCTGGCAAGGGATGGTGCTCTCCTTTTGGGCGATTCTGGTCATGTCTGACAAGGTGTCTATTAACAACATGTAGAGGGCCAGCCTGTTCCCATTTCATACAACAGACATAACTGGATTCCCCGGGAGGACGGCTGCGAAATAAAGACCATGTCAGTGGAAAGGCAACAGTAGTGTACCTCTGGGAACAACCGAGAGTAGGAAGTGCTGGCCACATGGGGCTGGGGGTCATTTGGGATGTGGCGCGCACAGAGAGGAAAGGGGAGACTTGGTTGCTACCGCGACAGCAAGTGCGGCCACTGGGCTGCAGGAAATTGAATCTCTCTATTGGCTTCTGGTTTCTGGATGAACATGTGTGACTGCTCAAGTCAGTTCCCTTCCGGAAAGTGAATGAATCTCCACGATCCCTCAGGTCCGTTTCATGGAAGGCCTTGGTCAGAGGCATAGGCTGGTCAGCAGTGTGTTGTCTCTTTTCAGTCGTGCCCATGCTCCTGATTGCCGGGGCAGCTAGGATGCCTACTTTACACTTCACCCGGAAGCTGGGATATCTTCCCATTTGTTAGAGAACGCTAGCTAGCACAAGCTTTCCAACACAAACAATATACATTTGCCATCTCCTTCCGACCCCAAGTTCAGGGTCTACCTGAAAATAAGGGCTCACTGAATTGGATAGCTTGAAGAAGATGATAAGACAGAGCTACATCAGTCTGTTTTATGTGGCTGTAACAAAGTATCAGGGACGGGGTAACTTACAGAGTAAAAAGGTTGATTTCAGTCACATTTCAGGTGGTCGGAGAACCCATATGGCATGATGCTGGCATCGTCATCCTCACAAGGGCTCCGTGCCGTGTCATAGTGTAGTAGAAGAAGGAATGGGGACATGTTTTTAGTTGAATGGACCAAAGTCACAGGGCTGCCCCACCCGAAGAGAACTAACACGTCCTATAAAACTAGCATTGATCCCCTCCTGCGGGTGGGACTCCCATGACCCCACGGCTGCCCACTAGGTCCTGCCTCTTAATGGTTCTGGCAGCTTATCATCACACTGGGGACAAAGCCTCTAGCACATGCCAGCCATGATGAAGCTACACTGTGTTTGGAAGCAGGAGCTGTAAAAATCTTTTAACGAGGTGGTGGGTGGCCCCTAAGTCCCCAGTCCACAGTTTATGTCTTTTCCCTAAGGCCCAGTTTGCTGCTGGAGAGAACTAAGGGACTAGGATGGGCTTCCATCGTTTTGAGAGGAGACCAGAACTGGTGGGCCAGAGAGAAATGTGCTGGAGGTCTGGATGCAGAGCATGGCCTTTCCTCGGGGCCTTGTAGGCCTCTGGGTAGCAGCTGTGACATGTTGTGGGGGTTCAGGACCCTGCCCTGTCTTGTCAGTCAGAGGAGACAGCAAAGGTAAAGGGCCAGGAGTCATGTGGTATCTGACGCCATTGCCAGAGCTCTCCTCTCCTCAGCTTTGGTTTTTTTCTATATTTCCTTTCTTCTCCCACCCAAGAAACACATCTTCTTCCCAGCCAACTTCTTGTTGAGGGCCCTTTGGGGTAACCAGTTCCCCACAGGACAGACCTGAGTCATCCGCCATGGAGTGGGTAGTCATGAGAAGGGATGTGTGGAGACAGGTTGTGGGAGACTTGGCTGCCACTGCCTGCAGTTTTGGAGAGAACAAGGCTCAGTTTCAGGTATGGCCCTCGGTGCTGGGCAGTGCCTTGGTGGGGACAGGAGGGGACATGCAGAAAGAAGAGAGAGTGAAACTCACTTGGTAGTGAAGAGTGGCTTGTATCTCCAGAAGTTTCTGGGAGGCATGGTTTTAGCTTGTAAACGAACCTTCTGGCCTGAGAGCACAGCTCTGGGGTGGAGCTTGCTGCTTGCCTAGTGTGTGCAAGGCTCTGGATTTGACCTCCCGGTGCTTCAGAACAGAATCAAACAAGCCCGCCTGCATGTCATGGACTGCTCCCTCCCCCTCAGCCTGACACTGACCAGACAGAGGGACGCAATGGACATTTGGGGGGGGGGCAAGGGTCCCCAGCTATCGAATACTCTTGCTACTGTGAACCCCATACACAAAAGGCTAAGTGCCATTTCCCTCTGAATTCTTGAGGAAATTACTCTCATATACAGCACCCACCTTTGGCTGGGTGACAGAGACGAAGTGTCGCTTGCATGCCATTACCCGGCTGTGAAGTCTGCTCTGAGCTGCCTTTTTGGAGTTTCCAATCTTTTGGGATCCTTGGAGGGTCGGCCCGCAGGTCAGGTTTGTTTAGTCTGGTCCACAGTGGTGTAAAGTGGCCTTGGCTGCAGAGCCCACCTAAATAATACTCTATCTGTGCGATTCTCCAGCCAGTCCTTGGAGCTGTGTGTGTATTTCATTTTCTAAGAGGCAAGGGCGAATTGGATTTCATTGTTAATAGATGGTAAATTGTTTCTAAAAACAACCTCATCCTCGCTTTGAAAGTTAGCCAGAGTTCAGAGAGCCCCGGCTTTAAGGGTGATCGTCATTTCCCTGGGAAAATCGTGCCACGCTTCTGGGTTTTGCATGCACATTCTGTCCCTTTCTGCATTTCTTTTGGGAGCCTCATCTGAGCATCGGCTCCTTTAAAACCTTCCAACTGAAGGATAATACACAGGGAACGTAGCCTCGGCAGAACTCGCATGGTGATATTTAGTAAACACAGAACAGTGCAGCAACAAGAAATCGCCCCTCCGCGTCCTCCATTTGAGCGCAGACAACTTGAAATTTCTCGTGTTTATAGTTTATTCGAGTGCTTTATGTATTAGAGCTTATCCCTTTTCGTCCACCATCTGACTCACCCCATACAGATAGAGAGGGGAAAAGCAAAGTTTGTCTGATCTTCCGTTAATAAGAAACAGTGTGTGTCAAGTCCTGAGTGTGGCCTTGTCGTGTCCCATGCCAGCTCTGTGGATTTACCATGCTCAAGTTAACATGGGGCTCGTTTGTGTATGCCTCCAGCTAAAAGCTCAAACCATCTTCCTTTACATATTTCAATAAAAACCCTCCCATGGGCTGGAGAGACGGCTCAGCAGTTAAAACACTGTCCGCTCTTCCACAGGACCCGGGTTGGGTCCCTAGCAACCATGTGGTGTCTCACAATCATCTGTAGCTCTAGTTCCAGCGACTCCGATGCCTTCTTCTCTCCTTGTGGGCACCAGGCGTGAAAGCGGTACACAGATGTCCATGCAAATGAAACACCCACCCACCCATCTGCTTTTGGAATGTTAGCCCATGTGACATGACTCTGTCTAGCTCATGCGATGGTTTTGTGACCAGTGTGGTAACTACTTTATGAATGTGTGTGCGTGTGCATGGGCACGCCCATGCCTAGGTGTACGTGTGCATGGGCATGGCCATGCCTGGGTGTACGTGTGCATGGGCATGGCCATGCCTAGGTGTACGTGTGCATGGGCATGGCCATGCCTAGGTGTACGTGTGCATGGGCACGCCCATGCCTAGGTGTACGTGTGAATGGGAACGCCCGTGCCTAGGATACATGTGTGTGGACACGCCCCTGCCTGGGTGTACGTGTGTATGGACACACCCATGCCTGGGTGTACGTGTGCATGGGCACGCCCATGCCTGGGTGTACGTGTACATGGGCATGGCCATGCCTGGGTGTACGTGTGCATGGTCACGCCCATACCTGGGTGTACGTGTGCATGGGCACGCCCATGCCTAGGTGTACGTGTGAATGGGAACGCCCGTGCCTAGGATACATGTGTATGGACACGCCCCTGCCTGGGTGTACGTGTGCATGGGCATGGCCATGCCTGGGTGTACGTGTGCATGGTCACGCCCATGCCTGGGTGTACGTGTGTATGGACACACCCATGCCTGGGTGTACGTGTGCATGGGCATGGCCATGCCTAGGTGTATGTGTGAATGGTCACGCCCATGCCTGGGTGTACGTGTGTATGGACACACCCATGCCTGGGTGTACGTGTGAATGGGCACGCCCATGCCTGGGTGTACGTGTACATGGGCATGGCCATGCCTGGGTGTACGTGTGCATGGTCACGCCCATGCCTGGGTGTACGTGTGAATGGGCACGCCCATGCCTGGGTGTATACATAGAAGTCAGAGGCCAGCTTCCCTGAGTCAGTTCTCTTCATCTACCGCGTGGGTTGCGGGGGTCAAACTCGGGTCATCAGACTTGGTGGCAAATACCTTTACCCACTGAGCCACCTCACTGACCCCCTTATTGCAGAATTTCGACTCAGAGGTATTCAGGGGTAAATGGATCCTCCTCCCCGGCCCTCTTATGTAAGCCCTGTATCTACAGGCTTTCCCTCCTTTCGGAAACAATTCAATTTCTTTCTTCACAAGCCCTTCATCTCCCAGAGCAGCTTTCATTACTGCAACATAAATAAAAAGTGACATAAAATTATATAGCCTTGTGTAAAGTAGTTTAAGGAAAATGTCTTTTATGGCAGCTTTTATGATTTCACCAATTAGTTATTAGACTTTCTCCATTTTGAATTTGCTATCCCGTAAGTGCATTCTCCACGTCCCCCCACATCTCTCTTCTGGGTGAGATGCCGGGGTTGTTCAGCCCCAGCTTAGGCTAGCATTCTTGTTTCGTGGACACATTCCATTTCAGCCTATTGCTAGATATGGGCACAGCAAGACCTGGGGGTGGGGTGGGGGGAAGGGAACCGGCACCGAGTTGTTTTTTGAGTGAGGAGGTTTCCTCTTGTGCTACCTCTGTCCCAGGCCGCCACTGAAGGTAGTGGCGGCTAGACCACAGTGTTGCGTGGCGGTGGCTGGACCTGAAGCTGATAAATCCTGTGTTTTTGATGACTTTCCAGACATTCCCGGGAGGTGTGAAGAGCAGAGATTTACTCCTGCCAAAATTTAACCAAGCAGAGAAAGTAAAATTTAGGTCAGTGTATAGATTATTTTTAATGTGATTGCTTGACAGAGAAGGGCAAGGAAGCCAGAAGTGGGGTACTTAGCTGGGTGCGTCTAGACCGTTGCAGTTTGATTCACTTAGGGGGAATTGTGTTCGGGTTGAGGCTTTGGCTTGGGCGAGGCCGTTCTTTCTGGGAGTGCATGATGTCATCGTGTCAAGCGTGTCACAGCCAAGGCATTCTGGTATTTATGTTGGCCTCAGATCTAGCGCAGGCTACATGGCAGCCTCGATTTATGGCTACTCTAACTTTGTTTAGTCATGGAGAGGCCTTATTTATGTTGGTAAATTTCAAACAGTGGCCAGCAGTGACCACACAATGAAAGGGCCGGCAAGATTCATCATCAATAAATCACCTTGTTGCCGAGTTTCTTTAATTAAGGAAAACCTCCATCTGTGGATCCCTGTGGCCGCTGGAAGGAAAAGTGGGGTGTGGAGGGCTTTGATTAATCCATCTATCAGCCCAGCCTTGGAAAGTGAGTCTCCTGTTTCTGATTGTAGCTGGGCAAAGACCTAAATAAAAATTTATCTTGTCAAAACCTATGGGCTAACTGAAGGCAAATAAAAAAGTTTTATGACGTCCACATAAAGTTAAATAAATAGTCCTAGAGTGCAGCGCATCCTACGGACATTTCTCCGCAAAGCATGCGGCCGTTCTTGGGGGCGGGGAGCCCAGCAACCTGGAGAAATCACCTTTAATGGACCATTTGTTGCTGTCCTCATCAAACGCTCTCCTTGTCTAATGTTCCAGGCTTAAATCCCTGATTAAAACCGAAGACCGGAGCTTGAGACTGTATGCCCTTTGAGTTAATAAGGATAGGAGGCACTGTATGCTATTAAAAAAAAATACAAAAACAAACCCCAAACCAAATTCTTCAAGAATTTTATCCACGTGTACAGTGTATTTAGATCAGCTTCACTTCCAACCCCTCCCCCCAACTCTTTCAAGTCTGCTTCTAAAGGGGGAAATGTGAACTTTGCCACTGTCCGGGAACTCTTTTGATTGATCTCTGCCAGGTGGTCAACTTTCCTGTGGTTGTCGCAGTCTGGGAGAGGGCTGCAGCAGAAAACGTTTATGTCTGACAGGACCGGGAACTTCATCTCTGTCGGGACTCAACTTTGAGGTGTTATCTTTCTTCTGCTATAATGGTCTAGGAGAGTAGATTGGGACGGAAGACTTTTCCATCAAATAGACTTCTCTCTGGGTGTAGGCTCACAGAGGAGTACATTTCATTTCTAGTTAAAAATGTCTTTGAGCCAGATGAAAATACCGCAGTGCATGCTGAAGAAGGACAATGGTGCTACAGGGATGGGCCTCGGATGAGGGGATACAGGAATGGGCCTAGGATGAGCTGCTTTCCTTTTTAGGTTATGGAGAGACTGCTTTCCTGGTCCAGGCTTCAGGAGCCATTCACAGCAAAGGGCAATCTCTTGGCACTGGATGCATCTGGCAACAAGTCCCTGACAGAACTGGCCGGTTGATATGGACTCGGGGGAGTCAGACGCTTCGCGGGCTATCTCCGTGGGATCCTTGGTGTTGTAGGCTTCTCCTTTGGGACGTGCCATGTGTTGACAGAATAAATCTGTGTGTGAATGTTAGTTGATGCGTACGCTGGTTCTGGTTGTTTGGCTCCTGCATCCTGTCTTTCTTATGCAGTATAGCTTCCATGACTTAGGCTGGCGGTCATGGTGGTTGTGCGTGAGTGGGAAGTCTGCTCTACCAGAGTCTAGTTAGGAGAGCTGTCAGGGAGGGCAATGGGGAGGGGGCATACTCTTACTTAACTACCTGGGTTGGGATCACTGAGATGGAAGGCTTTGATTTTCCTCAGATGCCAAGGTGTCCCTGGATCTGCAGTTGTAAGGCTGGTGAGTTCAAGTTTCTGGCTAGCCTTCCTTTAGGCCGGGGCACAAATGTTTGCTTGAATGTGAAACCATTTTAATGTAGGTTTTATAATTTGACCCATAGAATTTGGTAATAGACAGATTAAAAACTTTCCAGACACGCTTCATAATGACTAATAAGGAACTTTTTGTCCCCTCCATTTGTTCCAAGATGTCAGTCAAGGGTGCTTTGGAGTGACTTTACCTGCCCTGTACATTAGGAAGACTCCAGTTTAGCTGAGGCCACAGGTTAACATCAGGGCTCTTGCCAGGGTCTAGCAAGTGCAGGGCAGCAAGGAGATCACACCTTGTCATGAGGAGGAGAAGTCTCAACTTTTTAAAGATTCATCTTATTAAAAGTGTGGTGTGTGTGTGTGTGTGTGTGAGGGGAGGTGGGGGAGGACTTAGATGAGAGGAAAAATGGGAAACTGCAGTCAGGATGTAATATATTAGGGAAGAATAAATAAAAAAATAAAAAGTGTCTCTGTGTGTGTGTGCATGTGCATAAATACAGGTGTTCATGGCGGCCAGAAGAAGGCATTGGATCCCCTGGAGCTGGAGTACAGGTGATGCGAACACATGGGGACTGGGAACCGAACTCACGTCCTCCGCAAGAACAGTATGTGCTCTAAACCACTGAGCCATCTCTCCAGCCCCCAGAGGAATTCTGATTTCCCCCAAAGATGCCGGCTTTGATGGAGGGCATGGACTCACGCGTGCAGGGTGCCAAGGTGAACATCGTCCTCCGTCCCTCCTGCTTGTAGGCTGTGCCGTCCTCTCCTCATTCCCTGGGCGAGAGAAAAAGTTCTCTCACACACTGCTAGTCACTCCATGCTCTTTTGTTTGCAGAAATGTTCTTAACTCAACATTACCACCATGGTTCTTAGCCCAGGATGCCCTTCAAAATCTCCTGGGCAGCCTTAAAAAATATTGATGCCCAGGCTGCCCCCTAGACCAATGAAATAAGAATCTTTGGGGACAGTGCTTAGACATCAGTAATTTTAAAAGCTCCCCTGGTGATCCTAATGGGCAGCCAGGGTTGAGAGTATGGATATGAAATATGCAGTTCTGGATAAATAATGAAAACTTCAGATTCGATTTCAAATTACGGCTTCTCTTCCTTTCTGTGGCCCGCAGCACTGAGCTGGAGTGGAGTTCTTCCTAATGTACAGGGCCAGCTAAAGCGGCTCCAGAGTACCCCTGCACTTCCTGCTGATGGTCCTGTGGTTGGGAGTGGGGTGGAGGAGGGTGAGGGAGGGTGGAGGAGGGTGGAGGAGGGTGGAGGAGGGTGGGCGGGGACAGCAGCAGGGAGACCTGCACTTCCTGCTGACGGTCCTGTGGTTGGGAGTGGGGTGAAGGAGGGTGAGGGAGGATGGAGGAGGGTGGGCAGGGACAGCAGCAGGGAGACCTGCACTTCCTGCTGATGGTCCTGTGGTTGGGGGTGGGGTGGAGGAGGGTGGAGGAGGGTGGAGGAGGGTGGAGGAGGGTGGGCAGGAACAGCAGCGTGGAGAGTCTAAGTTGATTGTCATTGATGCCACCTGGCCGGGTAGCCTTTTCAGGCTATGGCAGACTCAGGAACATTTTTATTTTTTGATTGACAAATAGTAATTGTGCATGCTTTGGATGTATAATACGATGTTTTGATCTATGTATACACCGCAGAAAGTCAATCAATTTAATTAAGTATCCATCATATGACCACCCATTTCTTATCGTGAGAACATTAGAAATCTATTCTTTGACCAAGTTCAAAACACACACTACATTATTATTAACTCGGGTCCTGATCTAGTGTAATAAATCACAGAAATGTATGATTTCTCCAGTCTAACCACCTTTCTAGTCTGTGTTCCTGTAAGGTAGACTTTATGTAGTTGAGAAGATACAGGATTTGGCGCTCTGTGCCTGGCTTATTTTGCTTCATGTCATGTTACCGAGCGCCATCAATGCTGTTGAGAATGACGGAATTTCTCGTACCGTGTGGTAGAGGTCATGTGGGCATCCATCAGTGTACATGATATACATGATATCTCATCTTACTTAACCATTTGCCTCTTGAGGGTCACTTAGGCTGCTTCCATCTTGGCTGTTGTGGACTGTGCTTTGAGGAGTGTGGGAGAGAAGGCACTTCTTCAACATGTGGATCTACACACATGTGCACACACACATGCACACACACACACACACACACACACACACACACACACACACACGTGCGTGCACACAGACACACACCCACCCAGCAGTGCATTGCTGGATCAGATGGTAACTCTTTTCCAAAGTGGCTGTAATAATTCACTCTGGCAGATGTTTAACGCCAACTCTTTATAGGGTAGGAACGAGCATTTGTGTATTCTTTAGAGACTGCCTTTTTTCCCCAGGACTTTCTTCTCCGCAGTTGCCTCTTGGTTCTGACAGTCTGATCTGCACGAAGAAACTTTGCATGTGTCCCGGTGGCTCTCCAGGTGACTTTCTCAGTGAAAGCTCTTTGAGATGCTGCCAGGCTGCTCTTCAAAACTGGTACTCACAGTTTTCCCCTGAGGTTTTCCCACATAGCATCGTGCACCAGCTTCTGGTGCTCTATAGATTTTAGGGGACCTGGTGGGAAAAGCCGTCATTTCTTTATTTAATCAAATGAGTATTGCATGTGTATCTGTTTCCAGCTCTCCTCCATCAGCCTTCCCTTTTCCTGGAATCCCAGTGTATGCGCCATTTTAGTCCACTCTCCAGGTACCAAAACATTTCCCTCAAAATCATCTTTTCCTCATAAGAACTAGCTAACGGGGTACAGAATATTAGATTGTACCCGAGTCAGTGAGGAACAGTCAAGATTCCCCCTGCTTTAGGATTAACAGGTGAAAATCGTTTCTGCGGGGTGGGCTCGCCATTCCTTTTTGGACTGCTAAGCATCCTTCCTGTTGAGATCACTTCATCTGAGTCGTGCTCTCTTGGTTCATGACCTGGTCCTCTCTTCAATGCTCTCGCACTCACATCGGCCATCTTTGTCATCAGGACTGGCATCCGTACTTTCCCCTTAGAACTGTGCACACTTCATTGTGCCATCAGTCTCTGCTGCTCTGTAGATTTTAGGGGACACCGGACAAGCTCTGACGATCTTCCCACCAGATTTGTGGTGAGGGAACTGCTCCCCAAACATCAGCTGTCCCCTGACATTTGTCCCGTTTTTCTACAGTACTAGAGAGAGCTGTATGGTTGTGGATGTTTTCCAAAATTATAGACTATTCTCTTGGAAGCGAGGTTTTGTGACTAATTCGTGGATCAGTGGCATGTTGAGTGTGGATGATGTCCAGGAAATGTCTTTGAAGGGCAAATGGATGCCCTTCCCATTGCTTTTTTGGCTGGACAGATTTAGTCAGCTGGCTTAGAAGAGCCATCTTGGTCCCAGAGTTGGAAGCAACATGCCGAGGAGGTCCAGCAGTAAGTTGCAAGCAGCTGGGACCTCTGACGACTCAGACACAGAGTGACTGCTCTCACTCGCGTGAGAGAGAAAAGAACATTCGTCTTTTAAACTCCATGGTCTATTGTGGCCTTCCTGACATTCGCAACTAGATTTCATGCTTACCCATATAGAATTTCGTCCTGAGCTGGAGTGTGAAGTAGGAGCTTCAGGAGGATACAGGCTGCAATGACACAGAAACCACAGACCAGAAAGATGGCCACCCCTGCCTGTTAGGTAGTAGCAAAAACATGTGGTCAGCATTGCATCTCGGAAGACAGAGCAGATGTTGTGGAAATGGTTTCACAAAGTCATCTTGCTGGTGGTGTTAGCTGCAGCCTGTTGTAAAGAGCAGAACTCTACCAGAGAGTTGAATTTAGCCAAGAGCCAGTTGGTCTGCGGGTAGCTGCCGAAGGAAGTGTAGCTGTGTTAAGGAACAGACTCTCCCGCAGCCTAAACTCGCATCTGACAGTGTCTCACCAATGATATGAAGTCTTTGCAATGTTGAAGAAGCTGTGCCTCTACCTACAATTGAAGCCATTTGAAGAAGTGACTGCAGAATGGTAGCCTAACATCTCCCTATGTAAGTTTTCTACCCTGGAGCTGGTGAGATGGCTCGGCAGGCAAAGGTACTTGATCCCCAGAACCCACATAATGGAAAGACAGAACCACTCTCACAAGTTGCCCTTTGACCTCCCCAGGTGTACTATGGCACGTGTATCCATATACACGTAAAATAATAGATACATAAATGTGAAAAAGGAGGGTTTGTAGTTGGTTGTTTTTACTTTTTAATATTTTGGGGGTCTGCCACCCTGCTACCAAATAAATCACACACTCGTAGGCTTATTATTTCTTATGAATGCCCACCTTTAGCTTCTCTTTTTTTCTAGCCAGCTTTCCGTAACTTAAATTATGCCTTTTGCCTCTGGGATTTTTCTTTTCCTCGCGTCTGTAATCTTACTTCCTCTTTTACTGTGTGGCTTCTTCTTTTCTTGCTCCTTGCTCCTCTCTTGCTTCCCGATCCCTCTTCTTCTCCTTTTTTTTTTATTCTTTCTGCTTGCCAACCTCACCTGTCCTTGCTCCTGCCTAGCTATTGGCCATTCGGGCGTTTTAGACAGGCATAGTAACACAGCTTCACAGAGCAAAACAGACCCAACCAGAGGGAGTGCAACACATCTTTGCATCATTAGACAAATGCTCCACAGCATAGACAAATGCAACCCATCTTCAACTAATATTCCACAACAGAGCTCTCTGCTAGGCAGTGAGCATCAGCCAAGCAGGATGTGGAGTCAGTACTACCGGAGTAGTTGCCACGGTTCCCAGCTAGAACGCCGAGGCCAGAACGCAGGCCAATGTGTAAGAGGTCTTAGGCTTCACCACTCTGTGGGTCCCATGTGTACAGCCAAAGGCACTGGAAGGATTCTATTAAGAAGCAGAAGTCCACAGCACCAGCCGCTACAGTCCTAGCCGGGCTCTTGGGCTGTGTTCACAGAAGGAGGCTGTGGAAAGCTGTGATGTGCTCTTCCACTCTGATGGGGTCAAGATGAAGATGGTTAAGGAACAAAGCTGCAGGGGAGTCTATGGGAAGGGAAGCGACCCTTGAGATTATTCCTAGGAAGGAGACTGGGTGGTTGCTTAAGAGTCCGAGCAAGGGAGTGTACTATGCTTCTTAGTCCAAGGCGAGCCGCTCGTTCCTGCCCAGTGGACTGTGACAGGCTGACCACCAGAAACTTCTGGGCGTTTCCAATTCTCCTGTCTTTCAAACTAGAGTTTTAATCGCGTTATCTGGTTTATTCACTGCCATTTCTGTTCAGGCACGTGACGGAGAAAGAGCCCACAGATCACCCAGCCATTGGAAGCTCACTGCATTAGCAGGGAGCCCCGAGCCCCAGCCACATGCTCCGGGTTTGAGCAAGCTGAGGTTGCTGCTTTGGTCGGTGTCTTTCTTTTTTTTTTTTTTTGGTTTTTTCGAGACAGGGTTTCTCTGTGGTTTTGGAGCCTGTCCTGGAACTAGCTCTTGTAGACCAGGCTGGTCTCGAATGGTCAGTGTCTTTTTGTGTATTCTAACAAGGACTCATGAGGGGATTGGGAGCACAATGGGGAGAGTCTAAGGAAGGGTTTCTCACCGCCACTGTCTTCCCTTTCCTTCTTGGTGATGTAGTCTTGGAGGCTTCCTGGAATAAAGGCCATATTTCCTGTTCTTCCTTGTTGCTTGGCTGTGGCACTAACTCCTGGGCCTTCGCTTTCCCTCGTGTCTTTCCTGTTAGTGGGGGTGTGGGGGCTCCTCCCCAGCAACCCTGAACCGTCAGTGTAGACCCTTGCTGGAGACTCAGTTCTATCCTGTAGGAGGCATTTGTCTGGGTTCGCCTCCTCTTGTAGTTGACTCCAATACATAGCGCTTTTTTGTTTTGTTTTGTTTTGTTTTGTTTTGTTTTGTTTTGTTTTAGTGAACTTTCTTATCTGCTGTCTTCTGGAGTTGACAAATAAACCACGTGAGAGTTTCTCAAGCACTGCCGCTGCCTCAAGGTACTCCCCATTTCCTTGTGGAAAACTCACAGGTTTTCCTGCCTCTCTTCTCCTCAGTCATCCCCCGTATCTAACTCCAAAGCCAGTGCCTAGCTGCAGAGATTCCCTTGCTAACACACCGGGGTTCTGTATGTAATTTAGCAGCTGAGTATGTCGCGGGTTATCAGTGCCCTGCGAATGTACCTGGCTTCTGTGTGTAATTCGGCAGCTGAGTTCTTCACGGGATGTCAGTGCCCTGCTATCACACCCAGGTTCTGTATGTAATTTAACAGCTGAGTACTTCACAGGAGATCAGGAACCTCCCTCCAAAGCAGAGGTGGCATCTTTAAGCCAAGCAAGAGATTCCTGGCACACTTCATAGTGATTGGTAGAGGAACTGTTACTTGTGTGATCACTATGGTAGTAGCCACCATGCGGGGGACAGATTGGAGGACAGAGCTAACATGTTTGGGAGAGAGACCTGAGGGATGGAAAAAGCTGGGTCTTTGATGGTGTTGGCTTAGGAACCAAGCACTGGGGATTGGTTTCTAGACTCCCTTGCTGTTTGGAGGGAAATGTCACAGCTTGGCCACTCGGCTTACTCTCTGCTGTCCGCCTGGCCTGCCAGAGCGCTGCATCCTGACCTTCTCATCCTGAGCTCACCTGGTCAGAGCACTTACTGCTGCTGAGTTCTCTGCAACCCTGACGCTAACTGCCTGGGAGATAGGTGGTCTAGCCTTGACCATCCACTGCTTCATGGTAAGCAGGGGTCAGTCCCTCCAGGCACAACCTGCTGTAAACCCTCAGCTCAGCCCAGACTGAGACAAACCTCTGAACACGATTTCCCAGAAGGCATGTAGTTCATGGGACAAAGTATGTGTAGCCTATGGGTGCCGCTTTGGGGCTGGCACAGAACCACCTCTAGAGTGGCTTAGCAGGCCGACACCCCGTCTTACTCCCTCCACTCACTCAGCTTGGCTAGCCTGTGTCACCATGCTTTTGGAAGAGTAGAAAGACCTCCTGGCATCAGTCCCTGTTCTGTGCTAAGTGTGGTTCAGGGATTACCTGGGAAACTGTTAGGAATGCAGAATTTCAGGCCTGCCTGACCACCCGCTGAATTCTAAGCTGTGTTTGACTGTCTAGGCGAACGGGAAGAAAAGGAAAGCTTAACAAGTCATTCTGGCTTCTAACAAGTCATGCTTGCCTTTTGAGTTGTCTGTTATGGTTTGGAAATGATTTGAGATGTGTTCCTTAAAGGCTCACATCTTAGACTCTAAGCAAAGTGCAGCGATGTATATTGATGAAAATGTCACAACGAAACCTGTTATTTTTGTATGCGAACTAAAATAATTCTTTAGAGAAAGCTCCAGGTCCCAGAGTTCTGGGATTAGCAGGTATCTCAGAACTATAGAGAAGTGGGGTCCACTGGGAGGTGCCAAGGTCGACCAAGCCCATCCCTCAGGAGGAACCGTGCCTCTGGATCTCTCTCTGGCTCCTGTTTTCTAATGTGATGCTTGTGATGTCGTTGGCCTCTCCCCAGAGGCCACACCAGTAAGGCTACTGGAGGCTGTGTGCTAAATAGATCTCTTTATGAGGTTAACCTGCCTCAAGCATTTCATTACAGTAATATGTACCCAAGTAGTTACATCCTCATTTCCTATTCCAGGTCTGAACTCTCTCTGGGATGACTGACAATGGGAACACTCATTATTTAGTTATTTGTTGTACGAGAAATTCCACCCCCACAGTGATGTGGCTCCAAGGGCTGAAGAAGATAATCCTTGGAATTTTTACCCAGCTCCAGTTTGGCCGTGAAAAAAAAAGCATCCTGACTGTGCAGCATTGACAGCCCCACCCAGAAAGAGGCTGGTCCTGCTCCTTTTATTCGTCCATCTTCTTTTATTAGGAAAGTAATATTAAAATATTAGCATTTAAGACAAAAATGAATTTTATATAGGTTGACATTACCTTTCATCTTGTCTACATACATATTGAATTTTTACATATTTGATTCAATATTTTATGGTTCAGTTTTATATTCCACACTTTCGTTGACTATCTCATTGAGATGCACTTGTATTCTGCCATCCCCTCTTCTTCTTCTTGTGTTTGCCTGTCCTTGGTCTCCAGAGGAAACAAATATTAGAAACTTGATTCCCAGGCTGCAAACCCTTCTCGGTTCTCACATAAACACACATTAGATGTATAAAGAAACAAAATTCCATTTTGGGGTCAAGATTTCTTTTTGGTTTTAACACGAATCAGATTGTATGGAGCATTTATTTAGCTTATTGCCTCCCCCTCCCCCTTTACTACCATGGTGCTCTCTCTGGGCCAGCAGGCATGGAGATACCCTTCAGTAGACATACTGCTCTGTGGGGCGCATGCTCCGTGATTCTTCCACTTCCTCCTTGTAGGGGGTCCTCAGGCCATTTCGGGTCTTCCCAGCTGCTTCCTGACCCACAGAATCTTACACAATGCTATTTTTACCCCTAACACCTGTTAGGACTCTTAGCAGCTCAAAAGATACATAGGCTATAGTAAGGTAGATGCTGTAACAAATAGCTCCATACAGAAACAATGTTTCAGATATCACAAGACGAAACAGTCCAAGCGATTGTCAAGTCCTCAGGAGTGCCTGCTCCACATAGGCGTTCAGAAGTCCAGGCTGTCTGTTGCTGTTCCCACTAACCAGGGATTCTGCTGTCTTACTTGAGTGAAGGCATCTGGGAGTTAGAGTTTATGTGTGTCTGAAGAAGGAGAACCAGTGTTTGCGAGTGACCTGTTTCTGCTACAAAAGTATTAACGTGTGTTTCTTTACATGTTAGCAGGCTGTACACGAAGGGCAGTAACCTCTCTGGTTTTGCCTCTAGTAAAGCAGGGAGACTCCAGTAATGAACGGGATGCTGGATGAGCCAGTCCTCACATGTTTCTAAATATGAAAACAAATAGTAGTATTTCTTTCATTTTCATTGCTCTGAATATCAGTGTTTAAGTATTTTCCCCTTAAGTTTTAATAGTCATCTAGCTAATTCATTTCTTTTCTCTTTGCTTTACCTAATTTGCCTTATTGTTGTGACTTTCTGGCTTTTTCCCCTGGATGAATTCATTTTTATGACTTATCTATCTCCCCCTCCTTAAGCTTGTTAGCTTTCCTGTGTGTTTTACTACTCCCTTTTCGAGGTTATCTTAGAGTTCAAATGTTTATTTTATGCTCTGACTGCTTTGCCTGTATGTTATTTCTGTGTCACGTGTATTCAGTGTTTTTGGGGACAGAAGACGGTGTCTGGTCCCCTGGACCCGGGGTTACTGACAGATATGAGTCACTGGAAGTTAAACCCAGGTCCTCCGCGAGAGCAGCCTATGTTCTTAACCACAGAGCTGTCTCTCCAGCCCTGTAGGTTACCCTAGAATTTTAAAGGTTCAAGATCATTTTGAATAAGATGAAATAAGCTTGTAATGATTTTGAGATAATACAAGACGAGGAAGTGAGTCTACACAAAACACATTTGTCAATAACATTACACTGGGAGACGGGTAGAAAGAACGGGGCTTTGTGATGACTTTGCAAGCTTGACTTGCTCACTGTACAAAAGAAAAACAGTCTTGGAGAAACATAGAGAGAAGCTCCGACAACTTGTACAGTTTCAAACTCTGTCCACTCCACTTTGCGTAGTAGGCCCAAATAAGGCCTCTAGCATAAGGGAACGTCCATGTTTGCAGAACATAGCACATATTGTGGGGTGGATTTTCAGTTTCCCATTAGATGAGCATCGGCTTTGAGCCTGCCCTCTCTGAGGCTTAGTGCTTACAATGTCAAGGGCACTCTGCAGTTTCTTTCCTTTGTGCCTAACTCTTCAGTATCTTTGAAATGGGTTTTACCACACACCACAAGGCCACCCCCTTGCTCCTAGTCTTGGTCCTGAGTATTCCACACAGAGAATGGGTGGACAAGATGGAGTCTCATAGGATCCCCACCCCCATAAAGATAATATTAGCTGGATTAACGTTAGATGCCAGGCGTTAAGCTCATACAGTATGTCATGGGGTTCTCATAATGATCCCCTGGAAAGGTACAATCACCATGCCATGTTCTCAAAACAAGAAAATAGATGCTTGGAGAGTTTCCATATTTCCAAGACGGCACACAAATAATAACTAAGGTACAGGTCTAGACAGGGCTTGACCCCTGGGCCTGTTGACTCTGAAATGTAAGTTCCGCTGTGAGTGTCCTATGCTACGGGAATTTACAGAGATTAAGTTAACTTTATGTCCTTTATATAAAAAAACAAGCAAAAAATATCAAGGTTCCTATGAAACTAAGGGGTTGGGGTTGTGATCAATCCATGGACTGCTTGCAAGAAGCTTTGAGTTCCATTTTTAGCGCTCAGTAATTGGGTGTGGTGGCCACAAACACGAATCCCATGACTCAGGAGGTGGAGGTCAGAGGAACATCAAGACCATGCTCAGCTAAATGTCAAGTCTGAGTCCAGCCCACACAACAGTAGAGAACATCTCTGCCGCATCCAGCGTGACTTCCAGGGACTCGGACCTGACTGTGGGCAGGGAGGGAAGGAAGAAACGAGGGACACAGACAGATACACAGACAGAAATCCAGGATTAGGTGGTCTGAATTCTCTCCTGAAGAAACCGTAGCACTCTGGTGGCTCAGCATGTTTATTATATACAGTTGGACAGAGAGGCAGGGTTGTTGCGTCCAGCTGAACAGGAAGGCGGGGTTTATGGCGTACAGCTGGATCCAGGAGACAGGAGTAGCAGTCTCTGTTGGGGAGCAGTCTTCAGGCCAGAAATATCTGGGGGTGGGGGAGAAAGTCATGGTGGCCGTTTTCTGCACACACTGTCATCACTCACTCTCTCTCCCCCGAGGAAAACTTTGCCAGCCCTTTGAGCATGAGTTCCTGAGGTCCTCGACGTGACCCTGCCTATGTCAACGAAACACACTCATTCAGAACTTCACTTGCCCAGGGCTTCCTGTGCTCTTACATGTCTCAGAACCCCAAGATCAAACCCTAAACAATGACAACACCCTCCCCCAAATGAACAAACAAACAAACAAAAGATTGTGGTGCTGGGCCGAGTGAAGAGATCGCAGGTCTGGAAATGGCCGCCTGTGAAGCCCTGTGACGTCATCCTCTGACTATCTAACAACTGCATGTGGCACATTTTTTTTTCTTGGCCATGGAAGAACAGGAGGAGATGGGATTTCTTGAGTCACAGTATTTGTCTGCCAAGGTCATGACCTTGTTTTCCATGAACAGGGCTCCACTGCTGTTGGCAGAACATCAGCAGATGCTCACCTCTGGACACACTGTCTCCTCTGGCACTGGGTGGAGCCCGACTCCCAAAGGGAAACAGTCCAGGGCTCCAGTGTCTTATGAATTAGTTTCATTTTCCCAACAGGTGGGGGCCACGTAAATCCTGGCAAAGATAAAAGCCCACCATGACGAAGGCGGAGGAAAATTTGGAAGGTAGGCCCAAGAATTATTGAAATACAACGTACCCTAGGACTTCTACAGGCCTAAACTGGAGAACTTCGAGTCTAATCGTCATTTCAAGGGACTCAGCAGACAAGAGAAGCCCGTGACTGTGTCTATAGAATGTGACTTTGGTTCTCCCACATATGTGACAGTGAGAGGGGTCTCCAAGTGGCATTAGCCAGACTCGATGCCACTAGGAGAGGAGATAGGGTAGACATAGGCGTCCCTGCTCCAAAGATTAAGGTATGTGAACTCTTCAGGACAGAAGATTTCAGGTGTCTGACTGTCTTTGGATTACTGGGCTGGAGTCAAACACTAGGAATGAGGGGAAGTATATCAGATGGGTTGCACATTATTTAAAATCAGGGGGAGAGGGGAATGAGAGGATGGGAAAACTAGGAGGTGATGTCTTCGTTAGGGTTACTATTGCTGTGATCAAACACCGTGACCAAGGCAACTTGGGAACAAAGAGTTTATTTGGCTTACACTTTGATATCACTATTCATCATGGAAGGAAGTCAGGACAGGAACTCAAACAGGAAAGGATCCTGGAGGCAGGAGCTGCTGCAGAGGTCATGGAGGGGAGCTGCTTACTGGCTTACTCAGCCTGCTTTCTTATAAAACCCAGGACTACCAGTCCAGGGATGGCACCACCTGCAATGGGCTTGGCCCTCCCTCATCAATCACTAATTAAGAAAATGCCCTACAGGCTTGCCTACCTTCCAATCTTATAGAAGCATTTTCTAAATTGAGACTTTCTTCTCTCTGGTAACTGGGAGGAGGGTCAACAAGATTGACAAGGATGGGTCCATGCAAAGATCACGTGGAATCCCACCACCTCACAACACAATTAAAAATATTCTTGGAGGGATAATAGAATACCTTTGATATGAAAGGAGAGGGGGAAGATATGGAGGTTAAAATATTAAGCAGGGATAAGGAAGGGAGGATGGGGAGGATCACAAGTGGATTAACCAAAACCAAGGATCTATGAAAAAATGCTATGGAAATACCCATTAGTAAGCTATTTTCAAAATATGATTAATAGTAATAATAATAGCAATAATAATAAATAGAGGCGTTCCAACAGAGATGCTCTACATAGGTAGGTAATGCTGCTCCAGAAGGGATGGGTTATTAAATTAAAATCTCAGTGCAAGGCAGGGCATAACTCTTTAAAGTTATTGGTAAAGTTGGCTCTAGAGGTCTCCTACACAAAACAGACTATTGCCATTGCCCTTGATTACATGATCAGGACCTATTGCAGCAGAGACAATACACTGTGCCTGCAGGACATAGAAAAATCATTCTCAAATTGACCTGGAAAATTCCTCCCTGCTGGCTAGCTTTCACAGTGCCAGAAGGTGCTGAGTAGGCTGCAAAAGGAGAAAAAAAATCTATAATCTTCCCCACAGCTGGAACCTGCATGCTACAGTACTGACCTGCCAGGAAAGATGCACCCACTGGCGCTACAGTGGTATGAATTGTTATGGGGTAACCAACCACTTTTTTGATTGGATTTGAGGTCTTCTCCACAGGAGGGAATTTCATGCCTGGTACTGTAAATCTGGGCCTCCCAATGACTGGGCAGTCATCAGCCCTAAGGCAGAACATACTATGGTTTTTCTTCTAAATGGCCACGCTGTCAAATCGCTTCTAGTTGCTTACCCACAGATCTGGGCTATTCTCAATGTTGGCCTAAGCTTTTTGAAGCGGACAGTCATCAATGAAGAGACTCATAACTGCTCAAAGTGCAAGAAACAACTCTAAGTGCTCAGCTCTAAAAGGAACATCTTTACCCCTTCCCCTCACTAAGGCTCTGGAAGGTCTGACTGGAGGAGGTTGGAAAGACGTAAGAGTCAGAGGGTGGGGAGAAGAGCTATGGCACGCTGTCCTCTGGACATGACAGGCTGTTGTATTTATGAACGCACAGAAGCTATGGTCACCTGCCCAAGGTCTGTACAAGATCAAGCCAAACCAAATTCCAATGTAGTGTAATAGGCCCCAGACCTTTGCACAACTGACTCCATGATGGAAGTGCCATTCAGGCTGTAAAACGCAGCACGTAGACAGCACCACCTGCCAAAATGAAAACGAAGACCTAATCCATTGAAGTCCATATCGTTCTGGGAAGGTCTCTAAATGTATCCACCTTGTCTTTTGGCTTCCGTAGTTCTGCTTTTGGCTAACTGTTTTTGTTAACTGAAGTATGCCCACCAGAATATGGCTTTTGAGCCACCAAGTGGTTGCTGGGAATTGAACTCAGGACCTTTGGAAGAGCAGGCAATGCTCTTAACCACTGAGCCATCTCTCCAGCCCAGAATATGGCTTTTGTGCTTAAACGCTCACCCTGAGAGAGGCTCAGGATTACACTGGGATCCTGAATACTCAGTGTAGTTGCCTGCGAGCTAACAAAGACTTTCTATTGGCTTAAACCCATGACCGAGCAGTCTTTTCTGGTGGGTACCCCACAGCACATACACGGACTGAGGGGACTCTCCAGATCTCACTGAGGAGCTATTGGTAGTCGATACTGCTATGTGGAGGGAGAATCATTTTTCTTTGAGGATGTGTTCTCTGGTAGGTTGCTCATGTTCTTCTAGTGGATGGCCCTATACCCATGCATATATAAATAACACTAATTGGACTTAATGAGCTTGAAAAATATGGACAGGACATGAAGATAGGAGGGATACATATTGTAGAGGATCCAGAAAGATTTGGAAGGGAAAAAAGGGAGTGTATATGACATATATATATATATATATATATATATATATGTGTGTGTGTGTGTGTGTGTGTATGTGTGTGTGTTTGATATATATGTGTATAGTACATATATATGTGTGTATATATGCTCGTATATATGTATTCTCAAAGAATAAATAAAAATTAATAAAAATGTATTAAAAATAAAGCAGGAATAGCATACAGTGTGTTTAAGGGCTAAACTTCTAAGGTTGCTTCTGAGAAGTTTCCTGATCAGTATCTTGAATGATATCCATCAACTATAATTAATAAAAAGAACAAAAAAGAATTTCGAATGTGTTCTTCGTGGAAAGTAGATGGCATGGTTAAGGAGATAAACATTCACTATCATTTAACAATATATGCAAGCATTGAGACACATGACATCCTCTAGGTGATTACTTTTTTATTTTATTTTATTTTATTTTATTTTATTTTATATTATTTTAGAGACAGGGTTTCTCTGTAGCTTTTTGGTTCCTGTCCTGGAACTAGCTCTTCTAGACCAGGCTGGCCTTGAACTCACAGAGGTCCGCCTGCCTCTGCCTCCCGAGTGCTGGGATTAAAGCCATGCGCCACCACCACCTGGCTAGGTGCTTACTTTTTGTTTTAATTTTTATCCCTTAAAAATAAGTTTAAGCCAGGAAAAATAGACATGAGAACGTATCTTTTAAACAAAAAAATGTTCTAGCTAAAAAAGGCAGAGAGTTGAAAGTGAATAAGAGAATGAAGGAAAAATGAGAAATATGCTAAAATACCTATCGAATTTGGTTATCTTCAGTGTAGAGCAGATACTGTAGAAAATGAGACTATCCCCAGAATTAGTGGGGGAAAAGACAAAGATGAAGATGAAAAGGGACACAGGGAGGCCAGAGAACAGAGAGGACAGCAATAAACATTGTTGAGGATGAGCCCGCACTCCAAACTGCCCAGAAGTTATGGAGAACAGGAAGAGAAAGAACCAAGAGAGGCAAAGTCTTGACAGAAGCTGGGTGACCCTCTCGGATTCTGAAGAGCCTGTGGAGGGGTCGGCTCTGGGATTCCAGCTGTACCGTTCGGTTAAGCAGGCTATAGAAAGATCCTTCAGCATTCAGGTTCAAAATTAGTCTGTGAAGGGAGGACTTGAACGTTCCCTAGCAAAGTCTAAGCCAGGAAGCTGATTGACTGATCCCGAGCTCTGGATCCCTAGGAACCGCCGTAAAGATAGCACTGGAGATCTTGCAACATAAGGAGGTGTGGACAGAGCGAACAGTTATTCAGAACTGTACTTTAGCCAGGCGATGGTGGCTCACGCCTTTAATCCCAGCACTCGGGAGGCAGAGGCAGGCGGATCTCTGTGAGTTCGAGACCAGCCTGGTCTACAGAGCTAGTTCCAGGACAGGCTCCAAAGCCACAGAGAAACCCTGTCTCCAAAAACAAAAACAAAAACAAACAAACAAAAAACAAACAAACAAATATAAAAAGAACTGTGCTTTAGCCAACTGAGAAGGAAAGACTTTGGAAATGAGGACGCCACGGTCAGAAATGATTTATAAATACTTTCTTAAGTGTAGTTTAGATTCCGCAGGAATTTAATTGTATCAGTTATTCTCATATGAGTTTGTAATTCGGGGGTATGGGGAGGACCTGCAAGGTTTCCATGAATTGTTATTCTTACTCTTGGCTGTTTTATATATTTTTATTTTATGGGTTTGGGCCTTTTGCCTACACGTATGTCTATGCACCATGTGCATGTAATGCCCGTGGAGGCCAAAAGAGGGCAGAAGAGTCCCCCTGGAATGAAATTAAAAATGTGAGCTGCACTGTCACACTGGGAATTGAACCCGGGTCCTCTGGAAGAGCAGCCAGTGCTCTTAACCACTGAGCCATCTCTCCAGCTCCTGGTTTGGCTGTTTTTCAATGTCAGGAAATGATTTGATAATGCAGTAGGCCCTTCAAAACCACCTATGTGGATTCGGTTAACAACCTGTCAATAGTATTAAAAAGGGAGAAACGGACAAAGATTCTTACCATTGTCTCTAAACAGCACAGTCTATCAGCTGCTTCTACACCAGATTCACTCTCAGGTGCCCTGAGTGCGCCAGAGCTCCTTTAACAGACAGGCCTTATGCAAATCCGCACCATTTTATATTACGGCCTTGAGCATCCGCTGGCTTTCTATCTCCCAGGGTCTGAGAACAAATGCCCCAAGGAGACCAACAGCTGTCCTCTTACCTGGTGGCTTCCCTAGAATCTTCTGCTACTGAGCACATCCAAACCCACTCCTTTTCTGTTGTAAAACCAGGCCTTCACCACGTATGCGTGTGTCAGGGATGTTGTGTGTGCGGAAGTACGGAATCTGGAAAGTGTTTCCTTTATCCTTGCACTGGAAGAGATTTTTGCTCAGTGTTCCAAATCCTTGCACGGACAAAGGACTTGCGTCATAATTGTATGCTTCTCGGAGCTCATTTTGAATGACCTGAGTGTATAGTTTTTTTTTGTAATTATGAAAAATGAATAAGATGCCGGTGGCACATACGATCTGTGATTAAGATCCTCTTTATAACATCTCCCAACTAGGACTTGTGAATAACTCTTCTTGGGTTAATTGTACTTAAAATCAGAATATGTAGTACAGTCTTAACTGTGTTAAATTATGCATAGAAAAAGGATGTTAAAGAAATAACATAGTAAATTAGAGGAGCTGTGTGGTGAGGTTCTGGGGAATTTCAATTTTCTTTATGCATTTGTATATTTAAGCAAATTTGGACAATAATACATTGTATTCTTTATTTTCAGAAAAGTGAGTACTGTTATTAAAATAAATATACATAATTTTCATGCCATGTTATACAAATTATGAAAATATTACATAGGAGGATAAGATTGAGGAGGTAGGCTATTGTGTTAAATGAATAGTTCAGATATCAAAACGATAATGAGTTCTTTTGTTTTCTTTCTTTTCTTTCCTTTCTTTCTTTCTTTCTTTCTTTCTTTCTTTCTTTCTTTCGTTCTCTTCTTCGTTTTTTTTTGAGGTGGGTTTCTCTGTAGCTTTGGAACCTGTCCTGTCCTTGCTCTGTAGACCAGACTGGTCTCAACCTCACAGGGATCTGCCTGTCTCTGCCTCCCAAATGTTGTCTTTTTTTTAAAAAATTTTTTTTTGGAGTCAGGGTCTTCTATGTAGCCCAAGCTGTCCTGGAACTCACTCTGTAGACCAGGCTGGCCTCAAACTCACAGAGATCTGGCTGCTGCTGCCTCCTAAGCGTTGGGATTAAAGGTGTGCACCACCTTGCCCCACCTTTAGGTTTGTTTTTATTTATGTGTTCTGTGTGTATATGCCACATGTGTGCTGGTTCTCATGGACATTGGAATAGGGCATAGGATCCCTTGGAGCTGAAGCAACAACTATTGTAAGCTGCTGGACATGTACTGGAGATCTGACTCAGATTTTCTGGAAGAGCAGGCAAATGACGTACTGAGCTGTCTCTCCAGCCCTCTCTCCTCTATTCTGAAAAAGGGTTCACTGGTGGTGTGGTTATGTATTCTTGATTGAAAAAATTTATTATGTAAACATTAAAATAAAATATATTTTATCACTACAGTATTGTCTAAGTAGGATACACATTCCGTTTTTAGCTCTCTTTTTGAGGTAAGGCCTCACTTTGTAGCTCAGGCTAACCTCCAACTCATAATCCTCCTGCCTCAGTTCCCAAGTGTTGGAACATAGCTTTGTCTTTAAGGATTAAAGCAGAGTTTATGCAGTCTTTTCCTGTTTTTAATAAGTTAATTTAAAAACTGGGGATGGTTTAAACAGTGTTGTTCACTGCAAAACTCATAATAAAGTAACTGACAATAAAAATAATTATGTTTATTCCAGAGTTCTTAGTGGAGAGGATTGTGAGTGTTCCCTACGTAAAGAAAGAATAAAAGTCTAAAATAGTGGACTGCAGACATTCGGAAATAATCACTGCACACCATTGCACACAAGCTTTCGGATGTGATCACTGCACATTGCACACAAGCTTTCAGGTGTGATCACTGCACACCATTGCACACAAGCTTTCGGATGTGATCACTGCACATTGCACACAAGCTTTCGGATGTGATCACTGCACATTGCACACAAGCTTTTGGATGTGATCACTGCACATTGCACACAAGCTTTCGGATGTGATCACTGCACATTGCACACAAGCTTTCGGATGTGATCACTGCACATTGCACACAAGCTTTCGGATGTGATCACTGCACACCATTGCATACAAGCTTTCGGATGTGATCACTGCACACCATTGCATACAAGCTTTCAGGTGTGATCACTGCACACCATTGCACACAAGCTTTCAGGTGTGATCACTGCACACCATTGCACACAAGCTTTCAGGTGTGATCACTGCACACCATTGCACACAAGCTTTCGGATGTGATCACTGCACATTGCACACAAGCTTTTGGATGTGATCACTGCACATTGCACACAAGCTTTCAGATGTGATCACTGCACACCATTGCACACAAGCTTTCGGATGTGATCACTGCACATTGCACACAAGCTTTCAGGTGTGATCACTGCACATTGCACACAAGCTTTCAGGTGTGATCACTGCACACCATTGCACACAAGCTTTCAGGTGTGATCACTGCACATTGCACACAAGCTTTCGGATGTGATCACTGCACACCATTGCACACAAGCTTTCAGGTGTGATCACTGCACATTGCACACAAGCTTTCGGATGTGATCACTACACACCATTGCACACAAGCTTTCGGATGTGATCACTACACACCATTGCACACAAGCTTTCAGGTGTGATCACTGCACATTGCACATAAGCTTTCAGGTGTGATCACTGCACATTGCACACAAGCTTTCAGGTGTGATCACTGCACATTGCACACAAGCTTTCAGATGTGATCACTGCACACCATTGCACACAAGCTTTCAGGTGTGATCACTGCACATTGCACACAAGCTTTCTGATGTGATCACTACACACCATTGCACACAAGCTTTCAGATGTGGTCGCTGCACACCATTGCACACAAGCTTTCGGATGTGATCACTGCACATTGCACACAAGCTTTCAGATGTGATCACTGCACACCATTGCACACAAGCTTTCAGGTGTGATCACTGCACATTGCACACAAGCTTTCAGGTGTGATCACTGCACATTGCACACAAGCTTTCGGATGTGATCACTGCACACCATTGCACACAAGCTTTCGGATGTGATCACTGCACATTGCACACAAGCTTTCGGATGTGATCACTGCACATTGCACACAAGCTTTCGGATGTGATAACTGCACATTGCACACAAGCTTTCGGATGTGATCACTACACACCATTGCACACAAGCTTTCGGATGTGATCACTGCACATTGCACACAAGCTTTCGGATGTGATCGCTGCACATTGCACACAAGCTTTCGGATGTGATCACTGCACATTGCACACAAGCTTTCGGATGTGATCACTGCACATTGCACACAAGCTTTCTGATGTGATCACTGCACACCATTGCACACAAGCTTTCGGATGTGATCACTGCACATTGCACACAGCTTTCAGATTTTAGATTGTGTTCCACAAATACGCAAAATTATGATGTACTGGTTAAAAACAAAAATATATTTTAAATAACCGTTTACAGGAAATAGCTATAATGAAGTCATTCTTTTTTTTTTCTTTTTTTTTTGTTTTTTCGAGACAAGGTTTCTCTGTGGTTTTGGAGCCTGTCCTGGAATTAGCTCTTGTAGACCAGGCTGGTCTCGAACTCACAGAGATCCGCCTGCCTCTGCCTCCCGAGTGCTGGGATTACAGGCGTGCGCCACCACCGCCCGGCCCTGAAGTCATTCTTTTAAATCCATTTGTTCCACTGAAACAGAAGACCCGAATTTTGGACTTGAAATTCTAAACAAGTGAGTTTTGAAGAATAAAAGGTTTTAAAGATTATTTTAACTCACTTTTTGAGACAGTCTGACTTTGAACTTGCGGCTCCCAGTTCCAAAAGAGCTTTTTTGTTTGTTTATTTGTTTTTGTTTTGTTTTGATACAGGGTCTCATTTTGTAGCCCTATCTGTCCAGGTTGGCCTCAAACTCACAGAGATCCGCTTGCCTCTGCCTTCTGAGTGCCAGGATTAGAGGTGTGTGCCACCATTGCCTGGCAGGAGCTTTTGAAGTAACTTCAAATTCAACTTTCATACTGTTGGATGAGGAAGCAGTGTTAAGAAGAAAGGGGTAGATGAGTTTCACATTTGTTTGTGAAACAGGGTCCTCTGATTTCTCGAGAGTCATGAGGAGTCCCTGGGACAGGTCATGTAAGAAAAGAGAAGCAGAGACGAGAGTACACAGAGTAAACCAAGAAAAGATGTTTGCGGGCATTTACCCATCTTCATATGCAAGACGAAAAGAGGGCTTCTTTTTGTTTTCATGATATTCAACGCCCCTTTGATCCCTGTGGCACAGCCTCATCCATGGCTCAAGCTGCATGGGGACCATTAGTGGGGAGGTCCACAGCCACCGCTGCTCTCTTAGCTCAGAATCTCTGTGTAGAATTCCGTGGAGGAATATCCATGGACAGATTGCTGAACTAGGACAGATGGAGCTGGCAAGACACACTTTCTTTGAACTATGTTTTAGATTTAAAAAACTTCAGAATTTATTTAAAAAGTACCACCATCCTCGAAAAGAGAACGCCAACTCTTCTATCTCTGGCTTTGAAGTCCAGCAGATAACAGGGAAGAACGCCGTGAGGGACCATGTAGCCACAGCAGGCTTCTGACTCTTTCATTCCAGGGCAGACATTTCCCGGGATGCTGGGCAAGTCTTGTTTTCTGGAACCTGCTCTTGTTTTATGAAGGCACTGAGGCGATGCTCTTTGGGGTTCATTTGAGATTAGACTTACTGTACAATGCCACCGTGTCCAGGAGGAGACTGCCGTTGATGTGCAAGTGGCCGATTTTACCTTTTCCACTAGGTGGCATTAGCCACTTCGGAAGCCAGAAGCTAATTAGTAACCACCTTTGTTAGGCTGTCAATTACACCTGTGTGTCTTAAGCTGTAATTGGTAATCGACTATCTTGCGTGTTTCAACTCTGATGCCAGGTACACAGTTACGACATTGGTATCAGCTCTTTCCAGGGACGGAAATAGCTTCTGGGAGTCCGAATGGCACGCTATAATCTCATATTTCAGGCAAGACCTTTGAAAGCAGCATAGCACCC
This sequence comes from Microtus pennsylvanicus, assembly GCF_037038515.1. NCBI lineage: Eukaryota > Metazoa > Chordata > Mammalia > Rodentia > Cricetidae > Microtus > Microtus pennsylvanicus. The sequence continues at coordinate 79,044,841 of NC_134590.1, read as the reverse complement.
CACGATAAATTTAAACTAAGTGTTGCTAGCCCGCCTTACCCTAGGTAGGCAGCAAGCGCGCTCGATAGATAGGGGAATGAGAGTTTTGTTTGTCTTAGCAGGGGGAGGATTTTTGTTATTTTTTTAGAACTGGATGGTGTGTTCGAACAGGCAGCGGCAAAACACATCCAGATGTGAAGACGGGTCACTTGTCTTCCTGTAACTGTTATGAGGAACCTGGGTTTTTAAATTATAAATGAAACTCTGCAGTGCCTCGCATGGATACTGTTCAAAACGCTTCTGCAGCGCTTGTCCCTTCAGAGGCTCCACGGCGCTCCATCAAGACACAGAGTGTGTGTCGGGTGGTCGTGTGTCTTTCCTGCGTTGGCAGTGGGGAAGGGGAGGGCTCCTGTGGCTGCCTCTGCCACCGCCACTGCCTGTTCCTAGGCTGCTCTCATCCTTTCTTCCTGTTGATTGGTGTCACCTCGCAGGCTCAGAATGTCTGCCTGTCTGCTCGGAGTGTGAACACATTCCTCAGAATGCTGATCGACTCGTTTCACACCGGCGTCAAAATGACTTATTAAATCCCGCACCTCCCGATACTCCGTGGCTGATGTGTTTCTGTCCAAACAGTAAATGACAATAAGCATATGCAGCCGGTGGCCTAGCAAACTCATTTAATTTGATAAAAATGTCACCGCAACATGCTTTAAATCGCTGTCCTTTTCATCATTGCTAATTGCTAGCTATAGACCCTTTTCCTATGCTTGATACAAGTGTTAGAATACCGCTCCTTCCAGCCTGATTAAGAATTAAAAAAAAAATGTAGCATTCCTTTTCAGTGGCAGCATTATTTCATCAAGAGATGGATTTTGCTCTTAATTAGCCAACATGCCACAAGGGAAGCTTCAGAGTCACGGGTGTGAAACAGCCTGGAGCAGCAGATCAATCTGAAGGAGAAAATGGTGGCTGGGGAATAATTGGCAGCCCCGGTGAACGTGGGCTGGTTGTAACAGGGACAATATGTTCCCGCGAATATCACAAACCTCTCCCCCTCTCGCTAACTTGGCACATTTCAAACTCAACAAAAGCTGAGCAGCGCTTCCCGTGGTTGCGCGTCTATTGTTTGAGACTCTCTCTCTCTTGCAGCTTCGTTGAGGTCTGCTCATGTGTCAGCCTGACAATCTGGGCACTTCTGACCAGATTAGGGGATTAAGAGGTATGTAAATTAAAAAAAATAGCAATCTTCCAGGAGTCTGAAGCGTATAAACAGCTCTGGATCGAGTCCACACACTGGAAACAAGCAACTTGCTGAACCCGAATGGTGCTTTGAAAAACAGCGCACCTTTGTGGATCCCTCATGAGCTGAACTCAGACTCAACAAGCAGAACAAAGCAAAGCAAAACAAAACAAAAGAGACCTAGATTGAATAGGAATTGAGTCCATTTATTTGGTTTTATCATCAGCATGGGGGAAGATCACTTCACTTTCCACAACAAACCGGCATTTAATTTGATCTGTTGTTTGCTATTCCTTTAAAATGAACTCTGTGTGTAAAATCTGAAAGCTAAGCTGTGCCACACCCACCCTGCATCCTGCCTCACCAGAGGCTATCTTCGTGGCTTGATGTATGCAAAATGGGCTGAACCTAGAGACAACATCGGCCTCACTGGGTTCTCTTCTCTAATGGTGAAAGGTTAGCGCTGGACCACTCTCTCTTTGATTCGTGCCATTGGAAATATATTTCTTCAAGTTGTCATGGAGGAAGACATCACAGTCACTTCCTTGTAAATTCCAAAAGCTCCACCAACTGATCTAGGTGGGTCTTCTATCTATCTGTTGTTTCATTGGTTAATTAATAAAGAAAACTTCTTGACCTGATAGGTCAGAACATAGGTAGGAGGGGAAGACAGAACAGAATTCTGGGAGAAAGAAAGCTGAGTCAGGCAGACGCTATAGCTCTCCCGCAGGTTAAGATCCTTCCTGGTAAGCCACCATCTCGTGGTGCTACACAGATTATTAGAAATGGGTTAATCAAGATGTGAGAATTAGCCAATAAGAGGCTGAAACTAATGGGCCAGGCAGTGTTTAAATGAATACAGTTTGTGCGTTGTTATTCCGGGGCTAAGCTAGCAGGTGGCCGGGAGCCGGGTGGCAGGAACGCGCAGCCCGCTGTTCCTTCTACACCCCAACCACCTAACTCTAGAATCGCTTTGATTGGCCAAGCTGAATGAAGATGCAGGTGATCTACTTTTAGACCAACCCTGCACCGAGTCTTACTCTCTCTCAGTCACGGGACAGTCTCAGGGTGTCACAGGTTATTTTTTTTCCTTCTCTTTGTGTGAGAGCAATATTCTTGAGGGACAGAAGGAGAAAATATCTTCATGGTGCTTCAGGACAACGCAGTGTAGCTCTTTCTGCCTGAATTGAGCAGTATAGACAAAGAACCAAAATGAATGAGGATGATGTCTTAGTCGTGTCCTGATCTCTTCTAGATCAACACTTTCTTCTCTGCGAGTGAGAGAGGCTGCTGTGGGTCCTCATAAGTATGAGCGTATGCTGTCAATGTTGCCAGCAACCTAGCAAGTAGTTGGTGCTGATGGGGCACATGTCCCACATGTGAGGTACATGGTGGGTAGCAAGGCCACATCGTCCCTGGCTGATGAGCAGGGCAGAGGGAATCCATCTAGGCTTTCAACCAGGGTAGGAATTCATTCGTTACAGCGGAGACTGCATGGTACAGTGTGTTATTTTCCAATGGCTCTTAGGCCCAGCTTTGTAAGTTAACTTAGACTTGCACCGTTTTTCATAAGAATCCTGGGCTGTCCAGGTCTGATTGTAGTAGTGTCAATCCCTTGGGACATAGACTTTTCTAGAATGATATCATTTCCAGAAACAAGCTAGACACTAGTTTTTCAAAAAATGAATTTTCTTTTATGTATATGTGTGTGCCTGAGTGTATTATTTGCACCAGGTGTGTGCAGAAGCAAGCGGAGGCCAGAAGATGCCTTGGAAGTGGAATTACAATTGGTTGTGGGTCCTCAGAACTGAACCCAGGTCTTCTGCAAGAGCAGCACTTGAGTTCTTAGCTACTGAGCCAGCTTTCCATCTTGATGGAGCTTTTACTGACTACATAAAATACGTTTCTTTTCTCCTGCATAAGCAATATATAAACACACATTTTTTTTTGTAATATTTAAAGCACCAAAGTTGCCGGGACCCAGAAACATGTTGCTTCTGAGTGAGGCACCTTCTGGTCCTTCAGACCTCTTTGGAGGTTGTCAAGACTATTTGGTGCTATTTGGGTACTGTTTTGTTTTTAACAATCTAAATGTAGATGGTTTATATCTCTTTTGAGTCATCTTGCACCTTACTGCTTAAACTGAACCATGTATCGGGAACTGGTGCGTCCTTCTGTGGAGGCCTGAGGAACCCTGTGTTTCGTAGCCTAGCAGCGGGGGTTGTTTAGTAATTTCTCTTTGCTCCAGAGAGGAGAAAAAGGAGGGTCGGGAGGTTAAATGATTCGTTTAAGGTCTTCCAGTTAGGAACCACTGGATCAGCCATGGCAGAGGCTGGGCTGTCTCTAGCATAGGCGTCTCCTGTAGATGGTCAGAGCCCTTTGAGGCTTCCTTCTGTCTCTTTATTCTGCCATCCTTTTTTGGTAGTTTGTATCCTAATTCCAGGAGCCAGATCTAGCCAGACTCTGAAAGTACCTCAGGATTGGCAAACATTTTACACCAGCATTTGAAACATTTTACGCCGGCCAGGGATGTTTTTATGTAGGCCAGGGGATGTGTCTCGGTGTTTGAGGGCTTTGTTTTATTTGGCCAACAAAGTGGTTTTGTAGTCACTTGGGCTGTCCTAACCCAAAGAGTCTTTGAAAGAGGGCCCCCCAACAGCTTCTGCTCCCCCTATTCAGTATGCAGGCGGGATGTGAGTAACAGTTGCGTGGGGGGATATACTGCTCCTGTAGAAGTGAAGCTGGAAGGAAAGACGATGGTGGTACTGGGTGCCAGGGCGAGCTGCTAGCTTTGAGATGGCTCTAGTATCCAAGCGGGGAAGATGGGCTTCTGTGCTGCCTTAGAAATCAAAAGGCTTCCTCTTCCTTTTAAAGGCAGAGTTCCACTATGTAGCTGCACAGGCTTTGAAATGAGCTCCCTCGTTTCCTTAGACTGGGATTCTCACACCTGACTGTGACAAGGTGGTTTTCCTCCCCAAGCACTCCTATTGGCCAGTCCTAACAAGGGTCTGTTCTGAAAAGCAGTGTATTTAACAGCGGTTTGAGACACTACCAGTGACTTTTAGTGGGTGAACTAGCTCAGAAAAAAAAAAGCTATCATTAAGAGGCATTTCCCCCCCATCTTCCTTATCCATGAAACGAACTAATCTTTACATCTTAGTACCAAGATGTGGAACTTCACATGGATGTATCTGAACATAAAAATTTAAAGCCATTGTTGCCCTAGCTACATGCCGCAGACACCCCACACCGCCACCCCCGACCACCTGGTTAGTTTTCTGAGCGTTTCTTCTGGAAAGGTTTACAATGGCTGGTTCTTGGTTTGATGTCACATCGATAAATTATAGTGCTTTAAACAGATGCGATCTCGCTGCGTGGAATTCTTCAGGGTAAAGCTCGTGAAAGGTTTCTCCCCCTTCTTGGTTTCATTGTAGTTTTGCTGTTTGGAGGTTTTATGTTGTTCATTTAGTTCCCTGGCTATTGGGGTTTTATAGTCATATTTCCTTTGTTTAATATAATTTCTTTTTTTTTCTTTTAGCTATTTTTGTTAGCGTGCCCAGAGGCTTCAGTTATGAGTGGCTGTAAAGTAAAATATATTATGATTATTACAATGATAAAGTATAAGCCTTTAAGAGTCTGCTTATATTGACCCATATTTTCTCTTTCTCCATCTCTCCAAGATACACACAGAGGCGCATTGGAAATGCAATAGAAAACGGCTGCCAGTTTCCAACCAGAAGTTAGAAAAGCAAACCCAAATGTAAAGCTAGAGATCTCCGGGCTGGACCAGCTCTTAGCGGAACCGTGGCTAGAAACCTAGGATTCTAGGGCCTGTTTTCCTCTGTGACATGGCAGAAGACCGAGCCTGGCCTTGGCCAACACTGGCTGTTTCTCAGCCTTTCCCAAGCCACCTGACTCCTGGGTCCTTTAGTTTTCCTGTGTGTGAGGGGATGAATTAACCCTGTGTGCAAGCCCCAAGCAGGCTCCGAGGCACAGGGCAGGGGCTCAGGGTATGAGATGCAGAGTGGACAGGTCCTCCGCTCTCTGTCCCTTCAGGGCTTGCTTTCTGACTCTGGCCTCCCTGCTCACTGTGGGTGCTGAAGCAATGTCTACACATATCTTACTCATGTCATCCTCAATACCTGCTTCCTTAAAGTCACAAATCTCCAGTTACACCCCTGTTGAACCTGGGTCCCGCTAGATGTCTGGCTCTCGGAGGGACTGGTGGCCTCAGCTGCGGGGATTCATGCTTGTCGTTCCTACAGATAGAGGTTGGAATTGTAAAGCTTTTGTTTTTATTCTGCTGGGCAGTAAAGGCATCGAAAGCTACAGGAATGTCTCTCTAATTGTGCAATATTGGCATCATAACCCATCTCTTTTTTAACTGGGGGAGGGAACCTGAAAACTTTCAAGTCATACCCTAAAGTTAGCATGTGAATCTCTCCACTCATCCCGAGCTCTTCTTGTACCTGGGTGACATAGTGTCCCACACAATTCTGGGTCTACATCAAGCCTGAGAACAAGACATAAGGTCTGGAAGGACATAACCAGGTGAGATGAGGTCATATTAGATTACGGCAGGCCCTAACACCCACATGCTGATGGTCCAGGGAGAAGAGGATTATTGGTACCCAAAGATGAAATCAGGCCATACGGAGCAGAGGGAGAGATGACAGTGGTGCCATCTGCAAGCTAAAGAATGACAAGGACACTGGCAAATACCAGATGCTGCAAAATGATCCTCCCCCAGAGCCCTCGGACAGAGCAGGGCCCTCTCAACACCTGGACTTAGCCCTCGAGAATTTGGAGAGAAGAAGCCACTCTGTTGGGGGGACCTTGGTGGAGGCTCAGGGTGGGCCCAGCAACAAGAGCAATGTTGGAGGGTAAGGCGTGGAGACTGCACCTTCAGTTGGAGGGAGGAGGTGTATAGGCTGTGGAGGGGCAATATTAGTTATTTCTAGGAGCAAGTGAAGAGCTGAGTAGCAAATTACCAGGGATCAATGGCAATATGCTGATGTGGGAAGGTCATTTGTCACTCTGTTGTTTCATTGGTTAATTAATAAAGAAACTGCTTCGCCTGATAGGTTAGAACATAGGTGGGTGGAGTAAACAGAACAGAATGCTGGGAAGAAGGGAAGTTAGGCAGACGCCATGCCTCTCCTCTCCAGGGCAGTGATGGAGCCAGCCTCCAGGTCTTACATGCTGAATCTTTCCCGGTAAGACACAGATTATTAGAAATGGGTAAAGCAAGATATGAGAGTTAGCCAAGAAGAGGCTAGAAACTAATGGGCCAAGCAGTGTTTAAATGAATACAATTATTCATTTAATTGTGTTGTTATTTCGGGGGCTAAGCTAGCCGTGCGGAAGCCAGGCAGGATGAAAAGCAGGCCCACAGCTCCTCACTATAATAGGCCTCATTTTCTTTATTGCTAACTTCCTTCTGGTCCTCTCTGAGGGAAGGTGAGATACGAATGGGTCACTGGCCTTCCAAGGAACTACCAGTTTTCTTACAGAGAGAAAAGCTACCCTTTCCTACCTGGGTATGCTTTATTCTGTAGATTTTGATGCTTCAGTCATGGAAATGAGAGACCTCCCTTACGTGGGAACCAGAGCCCCTGACCAAGGAACCCTTGGAGACAGAGGGAGGCGACTCTCACTCATTTCCTATAGGGAAGGAAAGAATTACGTAGCTAATTCGAGACTCTGAGAACAAACTCTTGAAGTACTTGGTAATTTATTTCTGAACATCAAGGAATAGAATTCAGCAAAAGAGGCTATTTTGCATCCAGATAAAGACAGCTCTTACTTGATCATTTGAAATAGCCAGGAACAGCTGTGTTGTCGAACCAGTCAGTGAGCAAATATCTCCCGAAAACCAGTTACAAAGGAGGGGCTCTGCATGGGCACCTGAGGAGAAAGGAGCAAGACAGATCTTAGGATGGTGTGGGCAGAGACAGGCTTGCACATACGGAATGACAGAAACATCTAGGAAATGCCTCTTGGCTCCACGGTGCTGGGCAGAGTCCTTTATTGCCCTAAGATAGCTTCTGAGACTGGGACCGCTTTCCAGGTGAGGACAGTAAAGCCTGGAAGAGGCGTGTGTGACTTGTCTAGCATCCTTCAAATAATAAAGTGATGAGGTGGAGATTTATCGCTGAGTGGGGCCCGAAGACTCCACTCTCCACCCGACACAGCTGGAAATGAGCCCAAAGGTTCGACTTTCTGGCCATGAATCTGGTACGTCCTAGGTGCTTATTGTGCCAGTGAACGTATTACTTACTGCTCAGTTTTGTAGAGGTGGCAAATGACAGCACCTGCTTCACCGAGTTGCTATGGGAATGGCATGGTCTAACGCGAGCAAAGCCTCCAACAGGAAAGGGAAGCCCACGGTGCTTGGCTGGGGGGTTACTGTGACTACACAGCTGCAAGGAGCAGAGAGGCCTCCAGAGTCTCTCGCGGAAGCTTGCAGAACAAGCTATGCCTCCTGCAAAGGCCTCTGGTCCTGCTGCAGGCACTGGTAGCTTTTGAGGTCAGCAGGGAGACGAGTGTGGGAGGAGACGAGTGTGGGAGGAGCTTTGCAACGGTAGAAAAACAGCAAACATCAGTGGAACGGCCTTCGTATAGCCCTGGTCTAAGAGGGACTTAGGGTTTCAGTGAGTCTGCCGAATCGTATTCCACCTTAGTGTGTGGTAGACAGGCTTTACTTCCTAGGGCAGGGGTCAAGGGGTGTGGCTAACATCCCGCAGCAGAAGGTGGTTTAGAGAAGCAATGACTTCTTGCTAAGACCAGTGCTATTTTGTATCTGCCAGTAGTTGTAAACACTTGACCTCGGATAACTTAAGCACACACATGCTGGTAAAGCTGAGTGTAAAAATAAAAAATAATCAATTCACACGAAGGCAGTCTTGTCTGGTGCTAGAAATGATCTAAAGCTGCTTGAACTAGTGATGTTTTGAGATGTAGAGCCTTGAACTTCAAGCTGTGCTCAGCTAGCATCTAAGTAACCTGTAACCTTTGGTTCAAATCTCACCTCCTGCAGGAAGCCTTGACTTTCTCGGGGACCCCCTCCTTACTCACAGCACATTTGATTTAGTGCCCACTGTTTTGATCTTTCGGGGTATGTTCCTCTTCTTACTCTCATGTCCACCATTTCCTAGTGCCACAGACCCCCACACAAGCATAGGCATTACCCGACAAGGGGACATAGGAACAGAATGGGGAGACGAAGGTCACTGACAGCAATAGTCTTGTTTCATAAGTTTGTATCAACCGAACCTTGGCTAGATGTATTTGAATTCAAAACTCAATTTATTGCCAATGCGAGCCCTCTGTATAACAACAGTTTTACACAGAAGAACTTCCTTTCTCCATTCACAGCTAGGAAAACCACAGAACCCAGGTGGCTCACTTTGCTTTCTTGGCAGTGGGAAGTGAAGCCAATGTGGCTGATTTGAGTATAAGAGAACGCGGGGCGCTGGCCTATCTACCCTCCAAGAAAGATGAGTGGCCAGTGCGGCTTAGGCCTGGCCTCTGAGACAGAGGCTAAGCTCCGGGAGAGGCTAGGCTCTGGGAGAGGCTCACTGGCAGTGCCAACAGCTCTCAACCTTCTCTGCCTCGATGATGAAAGTGATCTTCTAAAGCTTTTGGGCAGCTTTGAGATAATTCCAGAGTTGAGAAAAGATGTCAAGGGTAGAAAATGACCTTCTTTTGTTTCCTTCAAAGTTTTTTTTTGTTGTTGTTGTTTTGGAAGACACATCATTGCAAATCAGAGCAGACAGGCTGTGAAGCTCTAGGTTTTGTTTGCCATTTTTGGTCTGTGCAGAACAGCATCCTGGCTCTGTGTTGGCAGCATCAGCCCTTGCCTTAACTCAAGCCAAGGCACAGCCCCGAGCCGGGCTGACAGGCACGATGAGTGGTGGGCAAGGATGGTTATTTGTTAGCAGGAGGGTCCAGAGCACACAACTCATCCTGCTTACACAGGACAGTGATGGAAACTTGTTCTGCAAGAGCATTCTGTGCCCTGCACGCAGCTTCTTGTCGATTGGTCAGCTACTGCCAGATTCCTTGAGGGAGACTGAATGGACGAAACCTGAATGGTGCCTTGAACCCCCCAGAGCGTGAGCCACTATAGGGGAGACCCACAAGGACCGAGGGGCAGGACTGTGGACGATGAGGAGCTTCCCTGGGTTCCTGGGTGAACAGGAAGTGTGTGTGTGTGTGTGTGTGTGTGTGTGTGTGTGTGTGTGTGAGAGAGAGAGAGAGAGAGAGAGAGAGAGAGAGAGAGAGAGAGAGAGAGATATGCAGGTTAAAGATTCCAGCTTTGCCACTTACCAGCTGAGGGACATAAGACCTTGCAAAGTCAGCTTTTGTGCTATTTATTTTCCTTTACCAATAAGTGATACTTCACTGCTTGAAGAGTTCAAAAGTCTAAAAACTGGATTGCTTAGAACCACCTGCCCCCCTCGCCATCTGCTTTGCCCTCCTCCACTCTCCTGGCTGGCACTGCATTCGTGTTACCCCTACGTGTGCCTTTTCCACGTAGACCCACAGAACACACAGTTACCGCCCACCTTCCATTATCCCAGAGGCGTCGTGCAATACCTGCTGTCTCTGCTGTCTTACCTTTTCCAGTTCGTAATATGAGACATAACAAATCGTTTCATTTTTTTTATACTTGTGTATTATGCCACTGCATGGTATGGTTTATTCAGCCAGCACCCTGTTGTATTGTTCTAGTCTCTTGCTATGAAAAAATAAGACCATGATGGGTTAGAGAAGTAACCCAGGGATAAAACACTTGTCTGGAGTGCACAAAGCCCTTGGGTTAATCCCTAGCGCTATAAAAAAAATGAAAAACCCACAATGAAAGCCCTATATATTTATGTTTGATGTGTGCGTGTGTATGCCCACAGGGTGCCTTTCCTGGGCCCAAGGAGAGCTGCATCTGTCATTTTCATACAGTCGGAACCGTGTGCTGCTTACAGACTGCTGAAGGAATTTGCTCTAGTTCAACAGTGGTTGGGATGATGTTATTATCATTAAAACAGTTTGAGAAGAAGGAAAATCTGACTCTCAACATTGAATTGACTATTAGTACATCATGGTCACTGAGAGCAAAGACTCAGGTCAGCTGGTGCCCTCTGAAATCCAGCTCCATCTCATTTCAGGCGTCCTCCATTCAGGCCATGGAGTCTACCCCCCTCCACCCCCCGCCTTGGAGCCTCACTCGCTAACCCCTGTGAAATGCCCACCTCGTCAAGGGGTTGTGAGGATAAAATGAGGCAAATGGACATGAAGGGCTCCTCACAGGGCAACACACCTAGGTGGGACTGTTCACTGCTGTTAGGAAGAAAGCTTGCAGCCTGACTCTGTTTCTGTCTCCAGGCCTTTCGAAGCAGAGCTGTCTCATAGTGGCTGAATACCGTGTTTGAGAAGTTCCATTTCCCGTCTTCACCGTGAGTATCTCCAGCTAATTCTCATGGGCCTAAAACAAGTGAATTGATTTTGTCTGTGAACACTGCGGATCACACAATGGATTGTGTTTCTTTCTTTAAACCTCTGTGCTAAAAAGGCTCAGAGCCGAATTTGCTACACTTTTCTGACCAGTGTCTAGACCTTGGCCAACGACAACTAGTAACAGACACTTTCTTGCAAACTTGGCTGTACTATTATAAAGCCCGGGTCACTTAAAGCAGTCTCAACAGTTGAATCATACCCCATGCCGATGGCATCCCCAGGTGCCAGGATGCAGAAGAGGCTATGTACAGGCTTCTCAATCCATCTTACCGTTAACTGAATCATGTTCTTTCTGTCTGTAGCTTTTCATGTCAGTGCGTATTGCCTCTCTCTGTGTTTCTCCCTTTCCCTTCCATGTAGAAAATAACACATGGCTTCTTAGGAGCCGCCAACATCTTTGCTTGAGGACAAAGAAAACAAGGAAACAGGGAAGGGAATTAGGGCTCTCTCGAGGGAGAGAAAATGGTTTATCCAGGCATCATTCATCCATAGTCAACAAATATTTCCGAAGGGTTTTGGATTTAGCTCTGGGTTTTTGGAGATGGCATTACCCCAGTTTTGATTTGAAATAATTCCTAAGAGTGATTCTTCCTAAGAAATATGCTTTTTAGGTATATGACAACTTTATTTTGTTTCTTTTCTGCTCCAGGGAGAGCTTGGCATCACCCAGAGAAGCAATATGACATGTGTGGGTATGGTAAAGAACCTAGGAACTCACTAGGAGGTGGATTTGGCCCCAGGAAAGTCAAGTATTTATTTGTATGCTGAGGCAAACTAGTGAATGCTGGCTTATGGCTCTCATCGCTTGGCGAGGTCCTTTGTCAAATGAAAATGTCTCAACTGAGTGTATCTGCTGAGACTGCCTGAGGTCCTCTTCCTTACCACAGAGAGCAGCAGACTCAATGGACGAGGCTGGGATTCTGGGCAGCGCTGCCTGAGAGCTCCTGTCAAGCAGAGAACCTCCATCCTGAGAAGTACAGACCATCGAGCTCAGAGCGTGCTTTCCCTGTGGCCGAGTCTAGAGGAGTCCGGGCTGTGTGCAGAACCCTAGGGAAGGGACACTGAGATGGAGGAGTGGAGTCCAGCGCTGCGGGGTTACGGTTTGTGCAGGATTCACCAACACCGCCCTTCTTGTAGTAGAAGGACCTTCTACGAATGAAGCCTGGCAGGAGGAAGATCCTGCAGTCACCAGCATGCATGCAAGGACTGCTCCAGCTCCGGGTCTCACTTCTCCATCAGAAATTCAGACTCCATACTGGAGTCTACATTTCAAACAATGGAAACAGTGAAATTCGGAGTGGAGGACAATTTGTGATTTCTCCTCCAAACGCGGAACTCTTCCCAGGCTTGACGGGCCATGTAAGCCACCCAGCAGCAGCGGCCCCACCTGCGAGGTCAGGCACCTTCTCAGCAGGTGTCCTTGCCAAGGTGGGAAAACCTGAAACACTCCCCGGCTGGGTGCAAATATGTGGAAGAAAATTGAATAGTATTTCCCCTCAGGTCCTCCTTGGGAAGCACGCTTTCTCCCAGGTCTCCATTTCGTTCTCATTTTCAGTTCTTCTGTGGTCAGCCTTTACGCTGTTCAAAATGAAATTAGAACCGAAAGGAGAGGGCCAAAGATGACACGGAACAGAGGCGGAAATTGGTGGCAGCGCCAGGCTTCCCCAGCAGGAGCCCCAAACTCTGGAACCAACAGCCGAGTCCGGTGCAACTGCGCAGACCCAGGCCTGAGGGGCAAAGCAGCCACAGGAGGCCTGGGCTTCTCCTTTGGGGTCTTCCCGGGAGAGTTCCAACTATGATTCTGCCCCCCCCCTCCGCCCGCCCTTGCAGAGACCCTAGAGTGTAATGCCTTCCCTCAGATTAGGAAGGATGTCCACGTTTGGTGGAACAGCTTCTTAAACCAAAAGGCTTTTGATGTGCATACAAGAACGACGGCCTTGGCCTGGCCTCTTGGGAGAGGCCAGTGTTGGCCAGACTTGTTGACCACGGGGATGGGTGGGGTCTTTCAGTGGAACCCAAACAGATCCTGTTACCTCCTAGAAGCGAGGGCCAGGGTGAATACTCAGGTTTCTCTCAACAAGGGGAGCACAGCAGAAGCAGGCTCCCTGTTAACACCCTGAAAGGCTTGGGGCTGGCGGCCTGTCCCTGACAGGGTTTGTCTGGCCTGTGTGGCTGGGCGCTGCCAAAAAAACGACTGCTTGCTTTAACGCTAACGTAAGGAAGTAATTATGACTGGAAACCCGACCGTGGAATGTGGTCTCTTCAGGCCGAGGGGACTGTGAGTGTATCTTGAGGGAGAAGATGGGGGAAGAGAGCCCAGCTGTGAGGCAAGGAGGCTGCAGACCTGTCTGGTCAGTCACCCTAGCGTCCCTTGAAACATCTTGTTCAGTGTCTCTGAGCTTCCCTGGAGAGTCTCAGCCCCTTTCCACCTCAAGAAATTGGCGGTAATCAAGTGTGTTATTAATTTGGTGTCATTCTTTCCCCTGTGGTTTATGTAGAAAGGAAGTGGGTTGTGGTAAGAAGTGGGGTGAAACCAAAACACACATACACAAACCCCCTTGGCATCTCTCAGCCAAGCCTCACTTGTCAGGAAGAGCCAATAAAGGACAGCTTGATTTTTCTTTATGCAGCCTGTCTGCCAATGACACTTGAACTAAATATCCCCTTTCATCTTAGTGACAGAAATATGATTCCATAATTCTTTGTGAAAATGTGGATGATATGCCGCTGTAGTTACGTCAAGTTAGGTTTAAGTGGCAAATGCCTACTGATAAAGACTTAATTAAAGACACACTAGCAGTGGGAGGTCATTATAGTAATTACAGCCCCGGCTTTATTGTGGGGGCCCCCATACTGAATTGGAGCGGCACAGTATCGCTACATAGGGTCTTGGTTTGAGGAGCCAGCCATCCAATTCTGCGTCCTTAGGCTTTCATTTCCCGCGTAATGGCTGCTTTTTGCAGATACCCTCATTCCACTCCATTCCAAGTGTAGACTGTGTGTGTCTCAGTTAAGATATGTGGTCCAGTAAATCAGTGGTCCCTTCTAGGCGCATCTGTTTCATCTCCTGGATAGAGCAACAGGGGAGTATGAAGGATGGAGAAGGTGGCCTGGGGCTTCTCCCATGGTCATGTGTCCACAAGTCTTGTGGGGAATTCTGAGACTACGGGCTCCAAGACTTGCTCTTCACCTGGGACAGATCAGTGGGTGGCAGGGGGTGAAGGCACAGAAGGGCCCGTTTCCAGGTGGTTATAAGAAAGAGAGAACTGTTGTGCCCTAGAGGCCTGAACTTCCAAGCATGTCATATAACTTCGGGGACACTTCCAGAGGGGATCTCAGACACATGGTCTATGTGTGTTTGAGGATAAACTTTCAGATTTTTAGGAAAGGCCAGGATCTTGAACAGGATCACCTGTCATGGCTGTTGGAGTTCTGGTATTGAAGGACAAGAGTCGCTGGCAGTTGGAAAATGTGGCTAAGAACAGTATCAGCATCGTTTTAAAGTCGATCAAAAGTTGAGTAATGGAAGAATATCCTGCCTCTCAGAGTTCCAGGAACAGGAGCCGGTGGTTACACAGTCTCCCTGTTAGTTATAGGTGTAGGCTTTAATTTATTTTCTGAGGTCGCTCTTCTGATAATGTCCCTAGAAATTCCCTTCCTAATGATTCTTCAGTGATAATTTCCATAGGGACAAAGAGATGTGTGGGTCAAATAAGGTGATATTTGCACAGAATAAGTGGAGAGCATCCAGGGGATGTATTTCTGAATATCTTCCTTATCATCTTGTCGATGGTGATGTACATTGTTGCTGTAGCAGCCAATTTCTTTTATAAATTATTTTTCTTTTATTTTATGAGTATTAGTGTTTCATGCTTGTGTGTATGTTCACCATGCACATATAGTATATATATATAGGCCAGAAGAGGGCGTAAGAACCCCTAGAATTGGAGTTATAGATGCTTTCACCTTCCATGGAGATGCTGGGAATTGAACCTGGGTCTTCTATAAGAGCAACCAATACTCTTAACCAACGAGCCATCTCTCCAGTCCCAGTGGCAGTCACTTTTGCTAGAAGGTTACCTTTATATCAGGAATCCTTAAACTTTTTCCACTTGGGGCCATTTTTGCCTGAGAATGTTAACATGCATCTCGGTAGAAAGATACATAAAATAGGTTTAAATGTTCAATATTTACTGACCACAAATCATAAAGAAATGTATTTAAAAATAATTCCCTGTTATAATACAATGTTGCCATTTATTAAGGGTGATCGTTGATGTACATACTTAGGAAATGGACTGTTTGCTTATTTTTACATAAAAATTAAATCTTGGCTCAATATTTGGCATGTCAGGATGCAAGCTTCCTTAGTGTTTCTTAGAGATGATGGATAATTTTTGTAGTTGCTGATACTGAGGATGCAGAGCTGTATACACAGGTATCGCAAAAGGGCAGATACACTTGAAGACAATTTTAGGAGAAATTTCAAGTCTGTTTCAAGCCCAAGTCAAAATTAATTTAGTAGGTTTTAAAAATGAAACTCAGCAACTCAAACAGCATTCAGAAGAAATGAAATATTCTAACAATACAATCTAAAGATGTACTCATTTGATACATGTCGAGGAACAACGATATGAGAATACCGAAGTCATTGTTTTCTACAGTTAAACTATTGTATGTCTATAAAAGCAGAAAACATTGTCTGCGCTGTCTCAGAGATGAGCCAAGGTAGTTCAAGCGCTGTTGGCTGCGCTGTGTTGCAGTGGTATGCACAGTGAAGAGTGTGCAGAGTGTGAACCAAGGCCATGGTGAAGCTGTGTTGTGTGACACAGCTCAGGCTCAGAGGCGTGAGAGTTTGCATTAACTTTTGGTCAGGCAGTGTTCACAATATTTTCCCATTTCTCATGACCTCCACACAGTATTTGACTGTGTGACCCCTTTTGAGTTCATGACCCACAGTTTATGAGACTGTGTTTCAGATTGCCCAGGATGGAGCCCCTTGACCTTTGACCCAGGCAAAAAGACTTAGAGGAAGCCACACTGGGCTCTTGCATGTCCTGATGAGCTCCTGGATCCCAACCTTGAGCTTCTTGGTTAGTTCCTAGTTTCAGCTGTTAGTTAAGATGCTGACTTTTGACGATTTCATAGACATATCGGGACTTCCCAGTTTTCTATTGGAACGAGTTTTGACTTTGTCTGATTGACTCATTTACCGACTGACTGCTGGGCCAACTTTGATATGTTGGGCATCTCTCTGTCATCTATCTTCATCAGGTCCCAGACCTGGACTTTACCACATTTGATGGGGGGGCACTGGGTTTACTTAAAATGTCAATAATCCTCAAGGGAGTGACCTTGAATCATTGAAGGATTAGTTTCCAGATGGGAAGAATCTTAGGTAGAGCATGGAACCAGGATAGTAAGATGAAAAGAGGATATTGAATAACTGGATCCCACCCCAACATCTTGCTCTTCAAGGATTTGGATGGCCTGAGAAAGCCCTCTAAACAATAGTATCAAATTGACGTTTGTAGGAACTCTCACCCAACAATGAAAGAATATCCATTCTGTTGTTCTGTGGAGCATCACCTAAATAGACCATATCCTGTTCACAAAACAAACAAGAAAATTTAAAAGGTTTGGAATTATACTATGTTCTCAGACTACAGTACAGTAAAGCTGGAAATAAAAAACAATAAGACAAAAATTGTACAAACACTTGGAAATTAAGCAACATAGTTATAAATAATATATGGGTCAAAGAGGTATATGAAAGGAAATAAAAATACCACTGGATAAAATGAAAACAAAACCAAACCAAGCAAACCTACATCAACATTTTTAGATACAGTGCTGACAGGAATATTCATCTCTAAATGCTTATATAAATAATAGAAAAGATATCAAATTATTCATGTAAATTCTCTCCCTAAGAACTTAGAAAAGACAAAACAAAATAAAACCAAAACAAAGAAAGCAAGGAAATGTTGAAGCACAAAAGTCAATAAAATCAAAAATAGGAAAACAATATGGAAAACAAACGAAAGAAAACACTAGTTATTTAAAAGAAACCAATGAACTTGGTAATTGTGATTAATAAGACAAGAAAAGGAGAAAACAGGGACTGGAGGGATGGCCCAGCAGTTGAGAGCACACACTGTTCTTGCAGAGGTTGGGAGTTCTGGTCCTCGCACTAACCTTGGCCAGGTCATAGCTGCTGACAACCATAGCCACAGGGTGTCTAGCATCTTTGGGTACCTGAACTCACGTGCACACACACACCCACATAACTAAACATAGAAATAAAAAAGGGAAAAGAAGAAATCACTTATGTGACCTGTATTGAGAGTGAAACAGAGATTGCCGTGGCGGACCTGGAAGTTGTTAACAGAACAGCAAAGTTGGACGCTGTAGCGAACGCTCAGAATCCCAGGACTCTGGAGGCTGAGGTGACATAGTGAGATTCTGTGTCAACACAAAGGAGAAGGAAAATAAAGAAGGAAAGAAACAGAAAGACAGGGTAAGAGGACAGAGGGGATCAATAGAGGAGCAAAGGAGACAAAAAAAGGTAATGGGGGCAGTAAATGTTGCCAAAGGAATAAAGTCCATTAGATATGAATGAAAATGTTATAATAAGCCCATCACTTGCACAATTAATATATACTACTTAAAAAGAATAAGAACAGGAAGTTTTAGAGAAATTTATGTTTGAAAATTAGAGCCTTAGACCAAATGGATCAGTTCTTCCCCAACCCTGTACCAAAACCCAGAATAAACCAAAACCCAGAATTCTACTGCTGCTGCTAACCATAGATATCCACAGGGCTTCCCACAAAAATCAAGAATAAAGGATAGGGCTGGCAGGCTGGCGAGGTGGCCCAGAGGACACAGATACTTTCTGCCTAAGCCTGGTGACCTGAGTTCAACTCCTGGGACCCCTGCAAAGCAGGGAACAGGGAAAGAACTAACAACAAAGTTGTCCACTGCCTTTCACATGTGTGTGGTGGTGCCCAAGCCACTCCCCTGCCACGTCACACACATGTACACAGCCACTACTACAGATTACATGGGTAAAGGTTTTCACTAATAACTATTAAAAATTAAACACACCTGTATTCTCATCATTTGGAAAGCAAAGGAAGAAAGATTGCTACAAGTTTGAGGCAAGCTGGGTCTACCTAGAGTTTCCAAGCTAGCCTGGGACTACATAACAAGACCCTGCTTCAAAAATCCAAGAAAGAAAACTGAATTTGTCACCAAATATTTGTTGAGAAAGAAACATCTAGTCCTAGGTTAGTTTTGCTGGAATATTTTTTATCAAGCATTCAAAGAGTTAATGCCAATTTGATTTAATGTGTTGTAGAAAGATGAAACGGAGCATATTTGCCATCGTACAACTGAGACAGAATGTCTGAGAAAAATAACTTAAAAAACAAAGAAGAGAAGATTTGTCTTGGTTCATGGCTTTAGAGGTTTCAGTCCAATGACTTCCTTCTGGCTCCATCATGTTGGGCATGATGGGAGGCAGGATATCAGTAGTATAAGGACAGAAAGTGTTGTGTGTGTGTGTGTGTGTGTGTGTGTGTGCAAGCAAGTGTGTGCATGTGTATGTACATGTGTCTGCGAATGCATGTGTGTACACACACGTGTTTGTGCATATGCATGCACGTGTGTCTGCAAGCATGTGTGTGCTTGTGCATGTGTTTATGAATGCATGCACACTTGTGTGTGTGTGTGTGTGTGTGTGTGTGTGTGAGAGAGAGAGAGAGAGAGAGAGAGAGAGAGAGAGAGAGAGAGAGAGAGAGTGAGAGAGTGAGAGAGTAACAGCACCTGAACAAGACAAATTCTTAAATACATGATTCTACTGACCACTTCCCTTGTGGGCCCATTCAGTTCCACATCCATCAGTGGGCCGCTCCATTCATAGTTAACCCCCTTATGATACCATCACTTCTCCAAAGCACCACCCTGTAAAGATCAGGCCTTTGACACGTGAGCCTGTAGGGGCCTTCTGTATGAAAACCATAACAAAGACACACTTTCTAACTCATTTTATGAGGTATTTCCTTGATTCATAAACCAAAGATAACACTTAAAAATAAAATTATAGACCAAGATTTCTCATGAACTTGGCATGCAAAAATGTTCAATAAAATTTTGCTAATCAAACCCAACAGTGTACACAAAGAACAATAGAGTAGAACCAAACAGGATTTATTCCAGATATGCAGGGCTGATTCAGGGACTTAATATGAAACATGAAACTATAAAAATTTCTAGGAAATACTTGATCTTTGTGACCCCAGATGAGGCAAAGAGTTCCTAGACTTGATACTGAAAGCATAAGTCATAAAAAGAGAAATATTAAATTGAATCTCATTAACATTGTAACCTTTTTGCTTTGTGAAAGGCAAATTACAGACTGGGAGGAAGGCCTTGCAAAGCACCTGAAAAAGGTGCAGAGGGAAGATGGAAAGGACCGGCAAAACTCAATATTAAAAATAGAGTAATCCAAAGAGCAAACGAGAAAAAGATGTCAATGTATTTTTGAAGAGGTTTATTGAGAACAAGCTCCAACAAGATGTTCATCAACATTAGACCTCGGGGAGAGGCAAATTAAAGCCACAGCGAGCCATAGCTCCCAGATGGAGAACACAAAAACCAGCAGTAAGGTTGGAGACATGGTTCAGCAGTTAAGAGCTCCGGCTGCTCTTCCAGAGGACCTGGGTTCAACCCCCAGCATCCACACAGTGGCTAACAGCCATCTGTTCCTCCAGTTTCAGGACATCTGACACTTTCTTCTGATGTCTCTGAGCACCAGGTAGCCAAGTGCTACACAGACACATGTAGACTAAAACAAGTAGATAAATACAAATAAAGAAAAGTAAACCCCACCATACAAACAAAGGCAAGATTGTGGAGAGACTGACTCACTCAGACATTGACAACAGGGACACAAGAACTTTGGAAAACCGCACATCTGTCTCTAAAAGCTAAACATACACCCTTCATATAACCTGCCATGTCCACTCTGGGGTGTTTGTTGCAGGGCCATAAAAATTTGAGGCTTTCCATAGGATGTTCATAGCCCCTTTATTAATAGCCCCAAACTGTAAACCACATGCTTCTCCTTCTGAGATTGAATGGCTAAGCTGTAGTACATCATACCACAAGATGCTACTCAGCGGTACAAAGGGATAAACTATAGACAGGCCACCTGCAGGAACCTCAAGGAAAGTGTGCTAAGTTTAATAAAAAGTGGGGGGGGGGATAGCTTCCAGTCTGTCTCTACTGCACGACTCCATTTATGGAGCACTCGTGAAACAGCATAATGATGGAGAAGTTGCCTGTAGCTAAGGATACGACATGATGAAGGAGGCAGGGGCATGGCCATAAAGGAGGAGCATGGGGAACCTTGTGGCAATTACCTAGTTCATATCTTCACTGTGACAGTGATGGCAGGAAGCTGCTATGCGATGTAACTGTATAGAACTACACACTCAGGCATGGACACACTCAGGTTCATGTGTGTGACTATAGAAATCTGCAGAACTTCTAAAGCTATTTGTGGTGGTGGATTCGATCAGTGCTGGGTTACCCTGAGTTACATTTGCTGTCTTCATACTCTCCCCCCCCTTTTTTGAGTCAGGATCTGGATATGTACCCCAGGCTGGCCTAGAATTTTGTATACACTCCATGCTAGCCTCAAACTCAGGCTCCTCCTGCCTCAGCCTCCTGATAACTTAATAATGTTTAATTACTTCCATTTTCTGTCTTTGACATTGCTCTGTAGCACAATTATATATGTACACATATATGTATATATGTAAGATGTTGATTTTGGGGATACTAGGCGAGCCTCTCTAAGACCTGGAAGTGCATATGTTTTCTTTTGTGTTTTTGAATTTACTTTATTTATTTACTTATTATTACTAGTTGATGTGTATGTGCAGGTTTGAACATGCCATGATGTCTGCATGGAAGACACAGCACAACTTTCAGGAGGGATGGGATCAGAGATCAAGCTCAGGCCATCAGGGATGTGCATAAGCCTTTTCCTCTGCAGAGCCACCAGAAGCATTTTTAAAAAGTTGTATTTGTGTGCACACTTGTGTGCCTGTTTTACACGTGTATCACATGTAAGCAGACATCCATGGGGGCCAGAAGAAAGTGCTGGATCCCCTGGAACTGGAGTTATAGATAATTGTGAACGGCCAGATGTGGATGCTGGAAAGCAGACCCAGGTCCTCTATAACAGCAGCAAGTGTTAAGTGCTGAGCCTTCTTTTAGCTCCTGCTGAGCCATCTTTCTGGTCTCTCCTTTTTCAATTTTCTCTTTCCCACCTGTCATTGAAGCTCAATCTCCACCGAGAATCATGATGCCACTTTCCCACCTCAAATGTGGAACTCATTTTATGAGGATTAGCAGAATTTTTTTCATTTTTTATTTTGAAAAAAATTTGGATTCACAGGGAGTTTCAAAACCATATATAAACTTTCAGGGGTGGTGACATATATCTTTAAACTCAGCATTTGGGAAGCAGAGGCAGGCAGGTTGCTGTGAGTTTGAGGCCAGCCTGGTCTACATAGCAAGTTCTAGACTAGTCTGGGATGCATAGTGAGATCCTGTGTCAAAAACAAAAACAAACAAAAAACACAACAAATATATATTATACACACATGCTATATGTATGCCCTCTGCCCCCCATAGACTCATAAATGTGAATGCTTTGCCACCAAGCAGTAAATCTGTTTGGGAAGAAATATGGGTGTGGCCTCGTTGGAGGAGGTGTGTCAGTGGGAGTGGGATTTGAGATTTAAAAAGCTCACACCAGGCCCAGTCTATCTCTGTTGTTGCCTGGGGATCAGGATGCAAAGCTCTCAGCTATTGCTCCAGTATCATGCCTATCTGATTCTCACCCTGATGATCACAGACTAACCCTTCAAAACTATAAACAAGTCAGTAAACAGAACCCTCCATGGTCTCTGCATCAGCTCCTGCCTCTAGGTTTCTGCCCTGATTGAGTTCCTGTCTTGACTTCCTTCAGCCATGAACTATGACGTGAAAGTGTAAGCTAAATAAATCCTTTCCTCCCCATCTTGCTTTGGTCATGGTGTTTTGTCATAAAATAGTAATAACTCTAAGACAGAATTTGCTACCAGGGACAAAACACAGGTTTTGCTGTAGCAAGACTACCGTGCTTTTGTTTGGAGTGATATGGACGACTCTGGGACTTTGGACTAGAAAAGTGGTTGAATGCTTTAAGGGGCCTTACTAGGCCATTCTAGTAGGAGCATGGAAGACAGTAGTGCTGAGGATGATTTGAACTATGCAGGCCCAGCTCAAGGGGTTTCAGAGGGGAAGAATATTAGCAAGTGACCTACAGGCCATTCTTGGGACATGTTGGCCAAGAATGTGGTTGCATTTTCGCCCTTGTTCTAAGAATCTTCCTGAGTCTACATTGAAGAGCTTTGGACTAATGTCATTGGCAGAGGAGACTTCAAGACAGCCTGGTATTGACTGTGTCACATGGTACTGGTGCTCACTCTTATGTAGCGCTACAGCGAGAAGGAGCAAGCAAGGAAAAGAGAAACAGAAAATGTAGTTTGAGGAGAAAAAGAGTGGTGACCTACCTCAGGGAAAGACCCACCCATCTAATCCTGCAAGCTCTGAGAAAAAGGCCTAAACATCAAGGGAAGGCTTATACAAACGCAAGTCAAGGAGGGGGCCACAGTCCAGCCCCAGCAAGCAGAACTCAGCAGCTTTGGCCTTGTGGGTCTGGCTTTGTCAAGGAAGATACTTGAAAGGGGTTGTGGAAGCTTCCTCTGAGGCTAAGGAAAGCTCCTGAGGCCAGATGTGTGGCAGAGGAGTCACTGAATGGAGACCCAGAGAGGGCACTGTATAGAGCTGCGAAGGTAAAGCCTGGATTACAAAAATAATCATAATCTATTGATATTCCCATCACCCTGAATTATCCATTGTTAACAGACAGCATGCGTGCTTCTAATGTTCTTTTGTATTTTAAAGAAAAGAACTCTATTGTTTTTCTAGGGAACTTCTGTTTGGTGAGGAGCAGCAAGGGGAAGGAAGTGTGGATGAGGTGGGAGGGAGGGAGGAGACACAAGCTGGAGCCAGAATGCTTTGCTCTGTCTTCCTTGTCAGGGTCTCTTTACTGAAACCTCCTTTTCTGCTGGGACTGGGGCTTCTCAGAGAGGTATCTCAACATGATTTCATGATCCATGATGATGTAATTTGCTGCTAAGCAGGTGCCCAGCTCAGAAAGCCTGGGTAGCAATTGCATTTGCAAACATAGGAAAATCAGATGATGTTGCATGAATATGGTGTTCAGAAATGACTAGTCACCAGAGAGTGGGTGCCACCCAGTATGAGTATGGATAGAGTCATACTCTGTTTCCTTGCTGGCTGGTTATTTAGGTATCCTAGACATTTGCTTTTTAATTTAATTAATTTATTTTTAATTTAAATTTGATTTGATTTTATGTATGGCTTTGCCTGCATATGAGTATGTGTATTGGTATGTGTATGTGTTTTGTGTATAGTATTTGGTTGGAAGCATCACCTCATCTCCCTGATACCCCTTTATACAAAGAGTCTGGAATATTTAATTGGGATACCATCCCCTTGGCATCCAATTTTGGAATACTGGACAGAAAACTCCATTCCAAGCTCCCTCCCCTGGGAGTTGCCTCAGTCCAAACTCCACCTCCGAGAAAGCCTGCCAAATGGTGACCCAGGGAGGGTCAAGACCACTCCCACAGGCTATTTATACTGCTTCCAGAGAATAAACACGTGGTCTCCCCTTTTCCTCTCCGGTGGTTGTTTCAGCTCCCCTCTCCCGTGTTTTCCTAGGACCACCCGAGAGCACAGGCACCCAATTAAACCTGGGTATCTTTTAATTTGGTCTGATTTGGTCTGATTGGGATTGTTTGTGTCGGTGGAGAGATTTGTTGGGAAGAAAATACTTGACACCTGGTGCCTGTGAAAGCCAGACAAAGGCACTGGGTTGCCTGAGTGACAGATGGTTGTGAGTCATCATATGGGTGCTGGGACTTGAACCTGGGTCCTCTAGAAGAGCAGCCGTTGCTCTTAACTATCGAGTCACCTCCTCAGTTTTTACTTTTTAGTTTGAATAAAGTGAATTCAGTACTCTAGACTTACAGGTTATAAGAACTCTTAGTAACTGAAGATAAGAAAGACTATTGTACATTGTCCATTTACCTGTGTCTTGGTCCATCTCTTGAAGCAAACATTTTGAAATAGAATTGACATCATTAACATTTCATCCTGGCTCTGTAGGAAGTAGATGCAGAAGGGTTGCGGACCTACAGGGAATTCAAAAGACCTAGACTTAGAAGATCAAATAGATGCACGTTTGTCCATCACACACTGCTAAAATTAGATCTAAATAGCAAATATTTAGGACTGGGGATGAGGATGAAAATGCTTACGGGACTGTTTTTTAAAATAGATTTATTGAGATATAATTTACTTATTTATGGTGTAGAATTCCCTTTATTTATAATTGTGTAGTAACAGTCATAGCTGACTTTAGGACACTTTCGTCGCTTCAGAAGGAAGTCTTCTGGCCCCTATTCCTCCTCTCTCTCTGTTCCTCCAACCTCAGGCAATCATGAATTATCTTTTTATTTCTATAGATTTGCCTATCGTGACTAATATCCGTAAATGGAATAATTTAACATAGGGCTCTTTATCATTGGCTTCTTTGATTTAACGTCCCATTTCACACACATCTTTGAGTATTGAATTGCATTTACTATTCCACTTTGTGGACAAACTTCATCTTGTTAATCTAGCTGTGGATGCTGGTAGTCATGAGGAGGGTTCATTGGTGGGTGACTTGGTTTGCTAGCTGCTCCAATGTCTAGTCTTTTCAGAAATCCAAAGCTTCTTTTATAATAGTGACCATAGTCCTCAAACTTTCTTACCACTAGATAAGGCCATATATGACAGACTTTTGCTTGAAAGGTTTGTATAAACCATCATGTCCTTGAAGAATGCTTGTTGGATGGTGAGCATCTCCACGTACAGAAAGGGGCCATATCAGTGATGATAGTGCAATGATAC